>NC_139150.1:5000-626994 GCF_964270905.1 Leucopleurus acutus | reverse complement strand
TGGAGCCACGGGCTTGGGGCGGGGAGAGGGCTCCTGCCCTGCCACCCCCCCGCCCCTTCCCACGGCCTTTCATCACGGAGCCTGCTTTACCTGTGGCCTCACTGCTTGGCCTCCAGCATCACAGCCCGGGGTGGCAGGGGGGTGGGCAGGCGCCAGAGGGCGGGGCCGCCTCTGCTGGGGGGCTGGGGCTGATCCTCACGCAGGACCCTCCCCTGGGCCTCTCTGGGGGCCTCCCCCCACCGACCGCGGCCAGACTCTGGGCTGGCCTCCAGCACAGGGAGACCGCTGTGGGCTTTGCCCTCCTGGTTGCAGGTCCAGGGGCTCTTGGGGCAGGAGTGAGGGCAGAGCCCAGGCTGCAGGTCAGGCCCGTGGTCACTCCAGGCCCAGCTGGGGAAGAAGCTGAGAAAAGGCGGGCCGTCTAGCCTCCGGCCGCTGCCCTGGGCTGCCTGCCACAGAGGCCCAGGCTCTCCCTGTCCAGGCCACCCGAGGGGACAGCACCAGCAGGTGTGGGAGGGACGGCTCAGCGGGAGGAGGGTGGGGTGGGGTCCTCCGCAAGGGGTCCGCCAGCCTTCCCAGGCCTGGTGGTGTGTATGCCTGGGCGGGGCCGCCAGCTCACGCTGAGTCACTGCGCAGACAAACGCCCAGTGCTGTTGTCCGTGAGGGCCGGCCCCACCCTCGGGAAGCACCGGTGCTAGTTTTCCCACGGCCGCTGCCCACTGTCGGGTCTTGCTGCCACCCTGGCCCCCACCCCCACTCCCGGCTGGAAAAGCCGGTTCTGGGCCACCTGCCCACCCCCAGTCCTGTGGTCCCCATCTGTAGGAGGGCCTGGCACCCAGGGCTTCCCTGTCCATATCCTGTCCACCTCACGACCCAGCAACGCTTGCCTCACCACCTGCTGTGGGTGGCCGCGGCCCTACCCTTGTGGCGCTCGGAGCTGAGCGCACAGCCATCACCCTCCCCACGCAAAGGGGGACGGAGCCCCTGGCCTCCCGTTGTGGAGAAGGGGCCTCCGAGGGGCTGAGTAGCTTGCTCAGGGTCACACTTTGGCTGACCTGGCAGGGTCCTTACCCCGCCAGCCCCCAGACAAGGGGGTGCGTGCAGGTGGTGTCTGAGCCAGGTCCCACTTCCTGCAGGGCGTGTGCAGACCCCAGCCTCGGCTGCCAGCAGGTCTGGGCAGACGCCAGTGGGGGGCCATGGGCGCCCTGGACGGGTGGACAGTGTGGTCTTGTTGGTCCCGCCCCGTCTCCTTGCCCCCATCCAGCCTGGGAGCCTGGGGGCAGGGCGGGCCGCCACCCCCAGAGCCTGGCTGGGTGGGAGGGGCCAGGTGAGTCGGGCAGGAGGGGCTGGGAAGGTTCCTGGCTTCCCTGTCCCAGGGGTCCACCTGCATGCCTGCTTGCCACAGCTTCCAAGGGTGCTTGGGGCCAACGTCCACCGTGACCCCCGGGGCATGAGGCTGCCTCTCCGGGGTGGGCTGCCAGCCGGGACTGGCCCAGGGAACTGGTGGTGGTCCGGGACCCAAAGCCAGGCAGGCCAGGTCTGGTGGTCCGCCCTCTACGGCCTGTTCCCTCCCCCCAGGCCCAAGGAGGGCAGGAAAGGCCACTTTCCTGGGAGGCGCCCCCAGTCCTTTGCTGGGCTTGGCGGGTGTGCGAGCTGGCGCCCTCCGTTCTTCTAAGACTGGGACTTGGGGAGGGGGAAGCTGGAGGGCTGAGGGGTCGGTTCCCAGGTGCTGGGAGCCATGCCCATGAGCAGGCCAGCTCTCAGCTCTGAGCCCAGGAATCCCACCCCCACCCATCACTCTCCCCGGGGAGTGACTGCCACCAGCGCAGCCAGAGCTGAGCAGGGGCGAGGTCACGGGGTCTGTCCTGAACTGTGTGTCCCCAGGCACGTCTGCTCCCACCAGCCGTGGACGCACACTTGCCGTGGTCCGTGGTGTCTGCTGTGCCACCAGGTAGTGGACGGCTGGTGCACCGGTGCCGGGAGTGGGGAGAGGGCTGTCACTGGCAGGCCGGACTGGGCCACAGAGTACGGTGGGAGGGGCCTCGCACACACTCCTGCCCAGAGCCCACCAGCCCCTGCCAGGGCTGAGAGCAGCGCCGTGCGAACTGCTTATAAACACCCTTGAAGCCCCATCAGCCCCGGGCCTCCCCGAGTGGGGTGCTGAGGGGGGCGCGGTGGGAGATGGGCCTCACCAGGGGCTGCCAGGGCACAGGGCGTGAGAGAGGACCAGCGGTCCCTAGGGGACAGGGCGGCAGGAAGTGGCCTTTCCAGGCTGGGAGCCTAGTGGAGGGACCCAGTTCTGAGCAGGACCTGGGCAAGGCTCCCTGCCCAGCCAGCAGCCGGCCTGACCATGCTCCCTGGCAGGCCAGGCCCACCACCCAGTGGGATGTGAGGTACGGTCAGTCTGGTACCCAGGCCCCAGGAGGCCCCACGGGCAGGGCGGAAGGGGGCTTGGGCTGAGGAGCTGTGACACGCTCTAGAGTAGTGGCCCATTTCTCGCTCACTTAGAGCAAATTTACAGCAAAGCACAGAAGAGCAGAAGAAAATAAACATCATCCCCGCGCGGGCACTGGGCAAGAAAAGCCAGCGTGGGGTGGCGGGGTCTCTGGCACCTCCCCGTACACACCTACACTCAGCAAGTGTCTCCTACTCGTGCCAGAGGGGCTGCAGGGCACCAGTGTCAGTTCCCAGGGCCCTATGGCCCATTTGGTCCCTGCCAAGCGCCACCCCCTGCCCCACCTTGCCTGAGGTCCTGAGAGCGGTGGGTCCAGAGGCCTCCCAGGGCTGCCTTGTGCACCATGACCCCCCAGAGCTGCCCCCAACAAATGGTGCAGGGCCAGGGACAAAGGGCTGGTATGAAAGACCCCCGGCCTGGGGGCGGGCCTGACACCTCGCGGACAGGCACTTAGGCGCCGCCCTGGGTCTGCTCCGCACCTCACTCTCCCACGCTGTCCGGCAGCACTTCGAGGGGTCCTGGGTCAGCTGCCCCCCACGTGCCCGGGGAGTGGGGCTGTGAGCCCCCTTCAAGACAAGCTGGCCTGGCCCAGGAGGGCCCTGCTGGCCCTGGCACTGGGTCGGGGTCTGGGAGAACTGGGGCCCCTCCCGCCACAGCCGAGACCCCAGGCACTTGCAGGGTTCAACCCCCCACCTGCCAGCCAGGGGCACAAGCTGGGGCAGCAGGACCAGGCCCCAGGCCCCCAGGGAGGTGTGTGGTTGAGATGGGGCCTGCCTGGGAAGGTTTAAAATCCCAGCCAGTGCTCTTCTGACCTGTGAAGCAGGCTTGCGGCCCTCTATCCCCACTGCTGGAGACCTGGGATGGCAGCCCTGCAGGGGCCCCGCTCTGTGCCCGCCCTGCCCCCAGGCCCAGGAAGGTCAGTTCCCACAGGCCCGGCCCCTCCCCCACCAGGCCACGGTCCATCCCCTTTGTGGGGCCGGGACAATGTCTCTGCAGACAGAGCGGGGGATGGGCCTCTGGCGCTGTCGGCACCCTGGGGGGTCAGGGGCCACGGGGGGGCCTGCGGTCTGTGACAGACCCTGACAGCGCCAGGTCTGGGCACACGCGTGTGCACTGGCACTCCGCAGGCGTGTGTCTCAGAAGCACCCAGGTCCTCGGGGTGCAAGGGCACCAGCTTTGGAGCAGCTGAGCGTGTCCACGTGTGGGCATGAGTCAGGCGTGTGAACACGGAGCCTGTGTGGCCCGGCATGTCACGTGAGGACAAGGGGCCTGCGTGAGCGGATGTGCCTTTGAGTGCGAGCCCAGCAGCCTGCAGTGCCCCGCACAGGGGTGGGGGTGGGGGTGGAGGTCCGGAGGTGTGTTCCTGGGGTGGGAGGAGTCCTGACCTGGAGAGTCCGCCTTTCCCAGCAGATGGGGAGGGGACAGTGGCATCTGGGACAATGGGAGGAAAGCCACGTGCCCCGGGCAGAAAGATAAGCATGGTGTCCAGGACACAGTCTGGACGACACAAGGCCTGACTGAGGGGCACTGCCCGGCTAGAGCCACCCCGGCTAGGGACACACGGGAGGGTCTGAGCCCCTCCCTCAGGCTCTCTGGGGCCGGCAGGCCTATGGCCCGGGAATTGGTCACCCCCGCCCTGTGTACCTTGGTCCTCTCAAGCCTTCACCCCCTTCTCCTTCCAACTGTGCCAGCCCCGGCCCAGGGCCCACTTAGGACCTGGACGTGCAGACCCCGCTGCATGGCGACAGCCGGACTGACAGCCCAGCTTAGGCCATCTAAAGCCAGTCAGAATGAGACCCCACGTCCAGCTCACTTGGATGGGTCGGGCCAGTGTCCACTGAGGCAGACAGAGGGGTGTGAGCCACTGGGCCTGGACAGGTGGCCAAGTCCCCCCCTTCTCGTCGCATCCTGGACTCTGACACAAGACAGTCACAGCCCCCCTCCAGGGGGGCCAGGGAGAACGCGGACCACTATGTGAATTTCAGATGAAACATGGGATTCTGCTCTGAAGTTCGCACTTATCAGGGTCTGTCCTTGCATTTCCCAAGTCCGGCACCCAGCTCTCCCAGGCTCATAGAAGGAACAGAGAAAGTGAGAGAGCTGCACGGGAGGCCCCGGACGTGCTCCCACGGCAGGGAGACCCCAACGAGGAGCAGTGCACACTGTCCCCAGGCAGGCATGGCCAGGACCCCCTAGCTCTCTCTGTGAGGTGAGGGTGGGTGGGTAGCCACGTGCCCTGGGTTAAATCAAACAGAATCTGGGCCAGAGGATGCCCTCTGGACCCAGGCCCTGGGGTGGCTCCCCATCCTTTGGCCCCTCAGCACCTCCCCCTAGGCAGCACATCCCCCTTGACGCCCATCCCTGGCAAGACGCTGGGCAGCACACACCCCCACTCCGTGGCCCCCAGTTATCCCCACTAGCTGGTTTTCCCCCTCCCCCCACCGTCCACACCGCCACAGCCCCAGCACCCTCCTAGGCGGCACGTACACCTCCCCTGTGGCCCCTGAGCACCCCACTGCGAGCACATAGCACCCCTCCCTCGAGCACACCCCCAGGCGGCACACAGCCCCCTCCCAGTGGTCCCGAAGCCCCCCCCAGGTGGCCATACCCCTCCACCGTCCCCGATGAGCCCGGGAGGCGCCCCCTTCCCGGGGCTCCCGGGCACCCCCAGCGCGGCAAGCGCGAGCCGTTCCCAGACGGGGGAGGGGCGCGGGCCGTGAGAACCGCCGGCGGCGGGCGCGTGGGAAAGCGGGAGGAGGGGCGGCGCGGAGGGCGGGGCGCGCCTGGGAACGGCCCCCGCCCCCGCCGGCCTTTGAAAGGGCCACTCAGGGCGCCCGGCCCAGATTCAAAAGCAAACGGCCGCCCGCCCGCCAGCCTTCCCGCGCCGGCGGGGGCGGGGGCGGAGGACCTCGGCTGCCCAGGGCCGTGTGGGAGGGGGCGGGCGCCAGCCGGCGGAGAGAGGGGTGGCAGGCTGGGGAAGTCGGGGAGGGGCCGATGCGGTACGGGTTGGGGGCAGCCCTGGTTGTCCTCCTCCCACCGACAAGTGGAGCTGGGCCCTCAGACAGCAGGTGGCAGCCCTGCAGCCTGGAGTCTGTCACCCACTCACATCAGGCCTGCACAGGGGGCCAGGGGACAGTCCTGCCCCCGTGCTCTCAGCCCAAGGAGAGGGGGGCTCCAAAGTACTTCTCCAAAGGGTGGTGGTATTCCCAGGATTGGGCTGGGGGCCTGGAGAACTTCCTGGAGGAGGTGACATATAAACTGGGGCTTGGCAGGCCTGGTGGAGAGAGTGGGTGCTCAGGTGCTGCAGGAGCTGGGGTGTGATGTGGGGTCCAGTGCGGTCAGGAGGGACCGGTGTGGACAGCAGGCTGGAACGAGTCAGGGCGCTAGCAGTGTGGAGGGGTGGGCGTGGGGCTGAGCCCAAGGGCAGGCGTCCCCCGGCCCTTCCCCCTTCCTGCACCTTCCAGGGCCACTGAGTCAGGCCAAGCAGGAGAGGGCCCCCTCTTCTACTGCCACCTGCGCCTGGTGCAGTGCGTCTGACGAGATGGGGGGAGGAAGAAGCAGTCCCTACCCAGCTCAGCCCCCCACTTCCCGGGGGCCCCCCCTCACTGCACTCTCCCCCGCCACTCCCCCAGCTCCAAGGAGGAGAGCACCGTTCCTTCTCCCGAGGCCCTGCCCTACCCCTGGCTGGCTGGGGGCACACCTAGACCCCCACCTGCCCAGGTATCCACCTGCCACGCTGCTCCCCTGTGGAGACCCCGTATCCCCGTGGAGACCTTCGGGGTCTGTGCTGGTCCCAGATGTACCCGATGATGGGCTCTCAGCAAAGCTCCACCCACAGTGGCCCCGCTCAGGGTGGCGGGTGGGCGGAGAGTGGGGCTGCCTGGGAGGGGCTGGGAAGGGGGTGCCCCCACACCCCAGCCGGTCTGACCCGTGCGGATGGGGAGGGGCAGGTGGCCAGGTGGGAGTGGGGGTGACACATGCCTGCTCCTGTTGCTTGCCCACCCACAGGGCACCCACTGCACTGCCCATCGACCCAAAGGCCCCTGCCCTGTTCGGACACAGATGGAGTAGTCACTGCCTGGCAGGCCCTACTCTGTCACCCTGAGGACCCTCCCCAGACCCAATCCACAGCTCCCTGGGGCCTGCTCCATCTGCAGCCCTGAGGGGCTGGCTGCCTCTGGCCCCTGACCCCAAGGCTGGTGAGCCTGTCTTGCCTGCTGCATCCGGGGCTCAGGGGACAGAGGGTCTGCAGAAGCTCGGCCCGCTATCCTGGGCCAGGCCCCCTGTCTTTGGAGCTGGCAGTACTCAAAAGGAAGAAGAGACCACCTTCCCTGCTAGATGCCAGCCTGGCCCCTGGGCCCGGTCATCCCTGCCACCGACCCCAGCAGCGGGGTGGGGGGCGGGGGCTTTCCTGGAAGGGCTGCTTGGTTTCTGCGAAAGCAGCTGTGGGCAGTGTGTGAACGAACACACAGGCGGGGCTGCTGCCAACAAAACCTTATCTACGGACCCTGAAGTCCGCATTTCATGTGATTTAGCTCGTGGGCTGTGATGTCAGACATCTGGGGGAGGGTGCGCCTTCTGCCCTTCCGCCAGCCCCAGCCCCGGCCACAGGACCCTCGGACTGAGATGGGTGCCCTCCCCCACCCACCCCACGGGCCTGGCTGGCATCGCCTGCCCCTCGCTCAGAAGGCAGGTCATCTGCGCCCCGCCCTCCCTCCCCTTTCTTTCGAGCCCACTGAGCGGCGGGTTTAGAGCTGGCCTGACACCTCTGGCCAGTGGCTCCTGCTGGCTCCGTGGCTGGGGCTCAGAGAATGGCACTGACGTGGGCCAGGAGGGCACAGAGCAGCAGGATGGGAGACCCCAGACTTTGTGTTTTGGGTGTCCTCTTGCGGCCCAAGGTGTCTTACTGACCTTGGGCCTGAGAGCACAGAGCCGAGGGTGCCCACATGGTCTCTGCCCCTCCCTCCAGATCCAAGAGGCCTGTCCTCTCTGGCCTGCACTAGCTCCCCCTGAGGCCATGTCACACCAGCCTGTCTTGGGGCCAGCGTCTTGGCCGTGGCTGTGGACTCGTCCCTCCATCCTGTGTGTCTGTGCACCAGTGTGCCCGCCGTCCCACCCTACACTGTGAGCTGTCTGGGCTACACGCCTGTCCTCTGTCAGGCGAGTCTGCGTCCTCTGCGTTCTGACTTGAAGCATCTCGGCCCTTTTAAAAAGTGAACATCCGTCAACATCCAGGAGGTACATCCTGGGGGCGCCCCCAGACTGCACATGGGAGCACCTCTTCGAAGCACACGGTGAGGACCAGCGTCCAGAGGGGAGTGGCCCTGACCGCCGGGCCCCGGGGCACCTTCCCCGCAGACAGACACAAAAGGAGCAAAGGAGCCGGTGCCTGGGTGGGCGCCCGGCGGGAGCTGGGCTGGGGCCTCGCACACCCGACCTCCCCGGGCGCTGACCAGCAGGTCCCCGGCCCAGGCTGCTCCCAGGGCCTCAGCACACATCTCGGACCTCATGGGGGCCCCTGGTAGCCCTGCGGGGGGATGAGTCCCACGTGGGGCAGGCATGGGGGCAGACTACCAGACGGCTGGTGACCAGGCAGCCCTGCGTCCGTGCGATCCAGGTCCTCAGTTCCCCCAAGAGCCATCTGGTGGGAACCAACGCTGGGCTCTGGACGAGACCCAGAGGGGAGGGGTGGGACCGAGAGGAAGGCCCTGCAGGCGGCGGGGAGGGCCTCCTGGGGCCATCAGCTGGGCCCACCCTGCTGTCACCTCCGGGGGGCTACGCTGAGCTTGCCGACGGGGCCAACACCCGGCTGGCATCCTGAGTCTTGGGGTGTGCTGGGCCCCAACCCCTGATGAAACCTGTCTGGTAGCTCCCGCCACCCCCGAGGCCTGTGACAGGAGCCAGCCGCCCGGGGTCTCTGCCTGTGCAGGGTAGGGGCCGCTCCTTCTGCAGCCTCTGTGCCTGTGTGACCCTGGGGGCACCGAGTGTGGGAACGGGGCTGGGGGCCACGTCGCACAAAGGCCGGGGAGGGGCGGGGTCAGTGGCCGCTGCGCCTCTTCCTGTCTGTTCCTGCATCTGCAGTTGGCCATCAGGGTATAGGGAGGGTCTCCGTGCTCGGGGACAGGCTGGGCATGGGCGCCCCGGCCGGGCCCTGGGTCTGGGAGGGCTCCGGGGCCCCCACCACTGCAGGCCCCCAAGTTGTGGGTGTGTGCGCTGGGGGGCCACTGGCCCGGGGTTCCCCTTGCATGCCCAGGCCCCAAGAGCCCTCTGCCCACACCCGTTCCCGTGCCAGAGATCAGCCTGGGCGGCCTCCTCCGCCCTCTCAGGGCCCCTGCCCAGACCTGGGGTCTCCCGGGGGGGGGGGTCTGTGAGCCTGTCCCCGAGGCCCAGCCTCCCGTAACTGCAGGCTCCCCGCCCATCACCCTCCCCTTCCTGGAGACCCCTGAGCTGGCTCTGCTGAGAGCTCCCTGAGGTGGGGTGACTGTCATCCTGCAGTGGCCTCTCCCCTCCTGGGGCCCACTTCTAAGGGCTGACGTCACTGGGGCCACGGCCCAATCCGCACCACAGCAGAGGGGGCCGGAGGAACAGAAAAATAGACGTTATGCCCGGCCACGCCTGGGCTCCTGCTTAGGGTTTTTTTAAACTCAAATTTCTTTGATAAGATCCTTTCCCATGGTGGACAGCACTGGGAATGTCCTCTTGGCGGACGTTCCCGATGGACAGTCCCAGGCCCAAGTCGCCAACTTCATGGGCCAGGACCCTGCCCTCTACGAGAGACCCACTGCCCCTAGCCCACTGGGCCCCGGGGTGGGTGGGCGGGCCACCTCCCTGTGACAGGGGCCTCCCCCACGTGGCCGGGCACACAGTCCCTCCAGCCTCACTTGCCCTGGCCTCGCACCCCGACGAGCAGCCCCGAGAGTGGCCGGGCAGGCTCTGGGAACGCTTCGTGTGTCAAGTGGGTTTTCCCTCTGGGAACAGCACCAAAATAGCAGAAGGAAGGAAAAGAAAATGGAAACTCAGCCTGGCGGCGGGAGCTCTCCAGGGAGGCGACCAGCTCTGGCCTGGGCAGGGGCAGCAGAGGCTCTGAGCCAGCGTCCAGGGTGCTCGGGCCCTCGGGGGCGCAGGACAGGACCCTGCCGGCTGAGCACAGCATGGAGGCGCTCTCTGGGTCAGTCCTAAGCGTGCTGCTCCCTGCTGGCCGGCGGCCAGTGCCCTTTGATGTCCAGATGGGCTTAGGAGCCACCCTGGCCCTGGCCGTGGCCTCTCAGTGCAGAGCAGGGTCTGCAGCCGCAAGGAGCTCCTGGTCACTGGGCCTCAGGCCATCACCTCGGGGCATCTGTGCAGCCCCTTTTCTGGGCTTCTTGGGGTCCACCTGCGAGAGGGCCACTGGTTCCCCTGGGCCGGCCCCGAGGACAGCATCGCTCTGGCGCTGGGTGGGCAGCCGTTCCCGGCCGCTGCTCAGGCTGAGCTCCTGAGGGGAGGCGGCGAGTACCGTGGCCAAGGGGCTCTGGGGGCAGGCGGGGGGGAGCATGGCCCGAGGTGCCCAGCCCGGGTGCAGACACTGCTGCAAGTCGGCAGTGAGACTCCTCTGCTCATCGTGACCAGCTCCACGGCCTGAAGACCACGGTGGGAACCAGTCCACTAACCCAGAGCCAGCTGGGTCCTCCCACCCTGCCCCGGATGCTTCTGTGGTGAGCGAGGCTGGGCTCAAATTCAGAAATCCGAGCTTCTCAGGGACCCCCTTCTCTGCCCGCCTGGCCCTGCCATGCCGGCCTTTTGGGGTCCTTGTGCACAGATGTAGATGTCCCCAAACAGCTGTCTGCCACCCAGGGAGGGTCCTGCCCTGGGGCACACCCAACCTGCCTCTCTCTGGAGCTGAGCCCCGCTGGAGGCTGCCGGACAGCCACGGGCCTCAGAGGCTCCCCGGCCCTGGGACCCCCTTCCCGACTAAGGCCCACTGGGCGCTGCTGCCCAGCCTCACACCCGGGCTCCCACCTGCCACCCATGAGGCCGCACACACAGGTCTCTGCCTGGCGCCCCGCCCCACTCCCGGCAGCCCCGTGTGGCCACTGGTGTGGCCACCTTCTGCTTCTGGGCCCCGAGCCGTGGACCCTGTCTCTGTCCTCCTCACCAGCTGGGCACGTGTGTAATGCGTGCACATCTACCACAGAAGGACAGTGCTGGGCAGGGCCCCAGCTGGGCAGTAAGCCCCTTCCCCCCGCCCCAAGAGCTTGGTGTACCCCGGCGCGCCCTCCAGACCAGATTCCCAAGAGCCCAGACCCAGCACCTGCCGGGCCGCCGGCCAGGGGCTCAGCCTAAAACCTAGGATCCAGCCACACCCGTGAATCGTATCCTGGATCTTCTGTGCCTCGCCTTTGCGCGCCCCCCGCCCCCCCCCCACCTTACATGGGCAGGTGCACCACCTGCTCCAGGTCTCCTGCCTCCCCGCCCTGCGGTTAGAATGCTGCAAATCTGTCCCGCCTGCTGCGGCCTCCCTGGGCCCCGCTGCCCCCTCGGGACTGTCTCCTGTCTCCCGGGGGCACTGGCTGGCCCCACCAGGGTGTGGCTCTGTCTCTTGCCTTTGCACCAGCTCCACGCCCCCCCCACGGGGCCCACGCCGGGGCAGGGCAGCGGCGGAGCCAAGAGGCAGGGCACGCGTGGGGTGAGGGCAGCGGGGCCCTGGGTGCTCTTTCCGCGAAGGGCAGCGGCCGCCCCTGCGCCTGGCCCTCGCAGGTCCGAAGGCTCAGGCACTCCCCAGCCAGTGGCCTGCGGCGCGAGTGGCGTTTTCCTCCTGGCTACCCAATTTCCGTTTTCTCAAGAAGACGCCAGCAGAGGCTCTGAAAAGCTCAGGAAAATGCCCCCCCGCAGGCCTCGCCTGACGTCCTGGGGTCTTTACAACACTTGCAGCCTTGAGCAGCGACCCGGTCCTGTCCTCCCGAGCTCCAGCCCAAGGGAAGGCACTTCCCGCCGCCCGGCTTGGCCACCGTCCGTCCTGGCAGGGCAGGGGCCCAGCTTCTGCACAGACTGCACCCCAGGCCAGGCGGTGGGGGTCCAAGAACCTGAAAATGGGGCTTCCCTCCCTCCTCCCTCCCTCCCACTCTGCTGGGCGCCGGCCTGGGGGACTGTGCAGAAGTGCGGGGCCCCGCCGGCCTCCACGTGTACCCGGATGGGGGAAGCCAGGCTGAGCTGCCACCAAACAGCTGGGCTTCGGGAGCTGCTCCCAATGCAACATCGTCATGGCCTGAACTCCAGAACATTCTGGGAAGAGCCAGCACCCTGCACGGGGACCGGCCCCGGCCCTCCCTGCCTGCCGCACCCGTGCAGACCCCAACGCTGAGGGCAGCCATACCCCAGCCCGCAGGGCCGGGCCCAAAGGCCGCATCGCCTCCCCTCCGCTGCACAGCTCACGACAGGGCACCCAGGCCAGCAGGGGAGGGGAGGGGTGCCCCCTCCCTGGCGCCCAGTCCCCAGACTCCTCACGGATCTTAACCTTGGGTACGGCTGCCCCGACCTGGGGATTTCCTCAGCCAGATCTTTCTAGCCATCAGGGTGGACCCAGCAGCAATCCATGGCTCTGGACCTTGCCCTCGGAAAATGGGATCCGCCCCAGATAGATGCACTTTGGTGGAAGCCCAGTGGGAGGCCAGCCCTGGGCCAGGACGACATTCCCAACCCTGAGCGGACACCCGCCCTGAGCTGCCCTTTCACTCTCAGCTGCCCACCTTGGCCATGCGGGCCCCGACGCTCTGCCACCTCTTGGCCACAGACTACAGTGACCGCCCCCCCCCGCCCCCGCCAAGCTCCCCCGTGCCGTGGGCATGGGCGTCTGGGGGTGGCGGAGAGGAGAAAACGCACAGACCAGGCAGTGGCCACTGCTCACATGAGCAGAAACGCCAAGGCCATCCCGCCACCGCCAGGGCCTCGCGGGCCTCACCTGTCAGAGCCTGGGGCTTCCACACTGGCCCAGGGCCAGCAAGGGGCACGCAGCACCCACCTGGCAGCGGCTGAAGATGTCCGAGTGGGTGACACGCACGTTGAAATGCCTGATCACGGCCGTGGCTTGCTGCCGGGCCTTGAGGGAGCAGTCCACCGAGAGGCAGCGCCCAGCCCCAACCTGGGCCCGGAGCTGTGGACACATGCAGCCGTCGAGCGGTGGGCCAGAACCCAGAGCCCACCCAGGCCCCGCCTTCCCAGCTCCAGGCCGAGAGCCTCCGCTCTGCCCAGGGTGGGGCAGTGGTGCCGCTCAGCCCCCCTCCCCCTGGCCCCACGACAAGCAGACCCTGAGATGTGGGCGGCTCAGGAAGTCGAGGCTCAGATGTGAGTCATCTGTAGGGTCCTTACCTTGTGGTACGGCAGCCCTGAGGTCAGGATGACCCTCCCCTCCTGCCTGGCAACCTGGGCGGGAGGAAAAACTGGCAGGTGAGGGTGTCAGGCCAGCTCCTGGGGCTGGGGCTTCTTCTGCCCCCCTTTCGCCAGCCCCCGCCCCCCCACCATGCCCCAGAGCTGTCTCCGCCTGGCACCTGAGTGGCCACCAGATTCCCACAGCCTGAGGCTGGGCATCCCCTCCTGTTATAGATTTGGTCTCAGAATCGTGCAGACGCTTCACAGAATTGCAAACAAAATTAAATTTAAAAAGCAATTTCTAAAAACCCAAAGATGAAACAAGTGAACTACAAAGAGAGAAACATTCCAGATGACACGAAGCCACAGTGAATCGACCATGTATCTCTAGGGCTACAGACCCCAAATGAAAAATACCTGGCAGTAATACTATTGTTGGTGATAATAACATCAACGTTGTTATTCTGAAATATCTGTGTGTGAATTGTAACATAAAACAGATGGGTGGGCTTCCCTGGTGGCGCAGTGGTAGAGAGTCCGCCTGCCGACGCAGGGGATGCAGGTTCGTGCCCCGGTCCGGGAGGATCCCACGTGCCGCGGAGCGGCTGGGCCTGTGAGCCATGGCTGCTGAGCCTGCGCGTCCGGAGCCTGTGCTCCGCAGCAGGAGAGGCCACAACAGTGAGAGGCCCGCGTACCGCAAAAAAAAAAAAAAAAAAAAAAGGGCAAGGAAGGGACCTGAAAAGACGTTTCTCCAAAGATACACAAATGGCCAATATGCACATGTAAAGATGCTCAACATCATGTCATCAGGGAAACGCGAGTCAAACCACAAGGAGACACCACTTCACACCCATCAGGATCGCTTTTATTTTATTTTTATAAAGGAAAATAAGTGTTGATGAGGATGTACAGCGATTGGGAGCCCTCATGAGATGCCGGTGGGAATGTAAAATGGCGTGGCTGCTGTGTGAAAGTGTGTTGCAGTTTCTCAAAAAATTAAACACAGAATTACCATATGATCCAGCAATTCCACTTCTGGGTATAGATCCAAAAGAACCGAAAGCAGAAACCTGAACAGATGCTTGTACATCAAGGTACATAGTAGTAGCACTATTCACAATAGCCAAAAAGGTGGAAACAACCCAAGTGTCCACCATCAGATGACAAAAACAAATACACACACACACACACACACACACACACACACACACAATGTACAATGGAATTTATCCAGCTTCAAAAAGGAAGCAAATGCTGACATGTGCTACAGCATGGATGGACTTTGAGGACATTATGCTCACTGAAATAAGCCAGACACAAAAGGACAAACATTATGTGATTCCACTTACATGAGGTCCCTAGAGGAGTCAAATTCATAGAGACAGAAAGTGAAACAGTAGTTACCAGGGGCTGTGGGAGGGGGAAGAGGAGAATGATTGCTTAATGCATATAGAGTTTTTGTTTGAGACGATGAAAAAGTTCTGGATATAGAGAGTGGTGACGGTTGCACACATTGTGAATGCACTTAATGCCACCGAATCGTACACTTAAATATGGTCAAAATGATCAATTTTATGTTATGTATATTTTACCACAATTAAAAAAAAGCAATAAGCAAGTGGTTACTTCGTAGTGGTAACAAATATATGTCTATGTGATTAATAAAAAAGCAAAATTAAAAACAAACACACACAACTGAAGTAAATTTGAGGAAAGACCCAAACAAAAGCGCAGTCGAGAGTAAAACCAGGAGCGACAAGAATGGAAGGCAGGCGCCCCACAGCAATGACAGGCGCAAGAGACACTGGACTCCTATCGGAGTTCTGTCAAGCTACAGCTATAAACCCTGCAACATTCGTTTTCAGAAGACAGAGGAAACGGGGTTTTCAGGGAAAAATGGCCCCAATGAAAGGTCATAGCAAAGCAAGTTCTTTTAGTGAAAAAGAGCCTGCTTTTTCTTGGAGTGCATGTGCATGTCCATACATCATAAACTCGAAAAGGGACAGAATACATGAAACAGATTTAATGATGTCTAATTTTTAGAACTAAGAAAAACCACAATGTGTTAAAAATACTGGAAAATAATAGCAGGTAAAACGGAAAGCAGGCAAGAAAGCTAAATTGACCTAAAATTCCTGGATTAATTTTAACTTTAGACATTGTCAACTCAGAAATAAATGTTAAAATTTCTAGGCCAATCACTAAAAGAACAGAAATAGAATTTATAACTTTCAAACTAATAGAGGAAAAAAACAGAAACAAGGATGAAAAAGACAAAAATAAGAAATAAAGGGAAAAATGATCAGAAGAAGTAGGAGAAATAGAAAGCACAAGTTATATAGTACAACTAAACACAATTATATCAGTAATTACAATAAACGTAAATGGATTAAACTTGGTTTGGATTAAACTGGTTGAAAAGCAAAGACTGTCAGACTAGATTTTTAAAAGTCCATCTAGAAGCAGTTTATAAGTACAGTAATACACCTAATAAGAGCAAAGAAAGGTTGAAAGCAAAAGGGTGAGAAAAGGATATACAAATACTAACCAAAGAATGCTGGAGAAATGGTATTAATATTAGTTCAAATAGACTTTACTGCAAAGAGCAGTACTAGAGCCAAAGAGGTTCACCTCATAATTGTAAAAGATTTCACTCAACAGGAAGATATAAGAATTCTAAAAGTTGTGTGCACATGCACCTAATAACAACTTTAAAACATATTAAGCAGATACTGACATGACTACAAGGAGAACTTGGTGAACCCACTGTCGAGGTCTTCGATAGAAGCAGGCAGAAAAACAACCAAACAAGATACGCAAGACTTGAGCAAACATTAAGTAAGCTTGACCTACTGAGCGTGTGAGAGCAAGAGAGGGAAATGAACATGGCTGGAGGAGACTGTGGCCTTTTAAAGTCCACATGGAACATTTGTAAAAAGGATCATCTGCTTGACTACGAAGCAAGTCTTCACAGATATCTAAATCAGCAGTATACAGGCTACAATTCAGATAGGTTAGAAACTGATTTTTAAAAGATAACTAAAAAGCTCCCAAACCCCAAGCTTTCTGAAACTGAAAAACAGCCTTTCAGAGAACTCAAGTCAAGTAAGTAATTATAACAGACGCCCAAAAATTATTAGAACGAAAAAGTAATGAAAATACTACATATCAAAACGGACGGAATGCAGCGAAAACGGACTTCAAGAAAAATTTATTGCCTTGAATGTTTACATCATAAAATTTTAAAGGCTGAAAATTAAAGAGCTAAACACTCCACTTGGAAATAACCCCAAGCAAGCAAAAGGAAGGAAACTGTAAAGATAAGAAGAGAAATTAATGAGACAAAAAACACAAGAATGAAATAGAAAGGATCAACAAAGCCAAATACTAGTTATTTGAAAAGACTTAGTAAACTGACAAACCTCTGTGCGATCAGGAAAGAGGGGGAGCACGAGTGAGCAGCAATCAGAATGAAGCTGACCACCTGCAGGTACCGCGGAGCTTTCACAGCGGAGCCGGACGCCACCACGTACGTGAAACACTCTGTGAAATGGGCACATCCAGAAAGAGGTACGGACTACCAAGTGGCTCAAGAAGATGCAGACAACTAAGTAGTCCTAAAACTATTAAATAAGAAAGAATCAGAGACTCCTGGAAACGCCTCCCCCCTGAAACACCAGGCTGAGGAGGCCTTGCAGGAAGTCGGCCAATGTTTGAGAGGATAATCTAAATGTTACTCAAAGCAGCAGAAAGCAGAGAGGAGGAAAAACTCCCAGCTTGTTTATGAGGTGGAAGAGAAGATGGTGAGGAAGAGAAGTTCTGTGTCAGACACGGTCCTGGAGGCAGACCCAGCCACGTGACATGCTGGCTAGGCTGGGTCCAGACTGAAAAGGTTCGTCACGTGCACAGGTCACACGGATGCTCTCAATGGCTGTAGAGAAAGCATCAGGTAAGATTCAGCTTCTTTCATGATGAAACGTGCAGCGGATATGGCACCCGGGGAGCCTCCCCAGCCTGGTGTGGGGGCCTGGCAACCACCGTGGTTCACGGAGAAACATTCCCTGTCAAGTCAGAACTGAGACAGACGGCCACGGTCACCACCTAGTCAACCCCACCTTGGAGGCCTCGACCACTGGGACAGGATAAGGGAAAGAAAGAAGACCCATACAGACTGGAGAGGAAGGAATGAAACCAACCCGTTTGCAGAAGATATGTCCACAAAGAGAACCCCAAGAACTGAGTCGATTCAGTAGAATTTAGGAGACTTCTGCAAGGTGTCCAGATGTAAGATCAACGCTCGGCCAGCTAAGAACTAAAGGTCCACCGCAGTTCTGTGTATCCGCAGGAAAGCGAGCAGCACCGCGCGTCGTGGCAACAAAGCAGAAGGTTCCTGGGGTGAAACCTCACAGACGTGGCAGGGCTTCGTGGAGAGCTTACAAAATGTGCGTGGAACCCCCGCAGAAGAGCGAGACCAACACTCACGCACAGAGGACTCGACGTGATGACACGTCACTGTCCCCACCCTGGCTCACAGTGTCAACAAGATCCAAGCAAAGCCCACGGAGGGGCTGTTTCCAGACCACCACGGGAAGGTGGAGGCGGAGGGAGAGCGAGGTGGGGCTCCCCCTGCAGATGCCAAGATGAACTGAGGCCAGAGGGAGGAGGACGGAGCGGCAGCAGGGTCCCCACACCATCCCCAGGTCCGGGGATTTGCTGGAAGGACTCAGCACATCATCAGGGAAGGACAGAAAGCAGAACCAGCTTACGGAAAGCACCTGGGCAAAGCACAGAGGAAACCACTCAAGCCCCGGAGCCTGCCTGGTGGAGTCGGCCTGTGCTGAGTCCCCCCTGCGCCGGCCACCGCAACACGCGTCACCGGGCAGATGCATTAGTGACTCAGCACCCATGGTGTGCGCCGCGGTTCAGTCACCCAGGCACCCTCTGCAACCCGGAAGGGAAGCAGGCGTCTAGGCAGACCACACTGTCTGGACAGCTGGGGCACAATGAGCCCCTCCCACCATCCGGGGCAAGTTTTCCATCAGCTGTTTACCGGCAGGACCATCTGTGCCAGCGGGCCTTCCCAGCCCAGGGTCAGGCCTGCTACTTTCTGCCCGGGGCACCCCACAGGACAGGGGCACAAGCAGCGAACAGGACAGGGGCACAAGCAGCGAATGAGCGTGTGGAAGCATGCTCAGCTTCACTGATATTTGGAGGAAGGCGAGCGAAAGTGCAGCGAGATGTGACTTCCTGCCGACGAGACTGGCAGAATGGACGGTGAAGCAGCGACCGCGAGTGTAACCTGTGTGTTGTCACCCAGCGGCTCATGGGATGGAGCCCCGAGTGTGGTTCTGAGCTGCCTCAGCACCGCCGCCCCAGGACTGAGGGGCTTCCTCCTGGGCCCTCCCGGCCACTGGCCAGCCCCTTGGGCTCTCCTTCTGCAGGGCCTCCACGGGGAACCCCAGTCATGTTCCGAGGAGCTTGGCCACATCACAGCATGGCCCACCAGCGGCCTCTTTACCCCTGCAGACCGGTCCTCAGTGCCCTAGGTCTACCAGATTAGCAGATCAGACCCAGAGACCCCAGAACCGCTCAGAAATCACTTCCTGGAGACTCTTCTGGACGCACTTATCTCCCCACGTCTATCCGTCGGGGTCCCCAGAGCAGCAGGACCGCCTGGAGGCACACAGAGACCTGCTGCAAGGAGCCAGCCGAGGACGCAGGTGGCGGCGGGGGCTCCGTCGGGGCAGACTCTGCGCCACTGTCCGTGCGTCACTTGCTCCTCAGTCTGGCTCCTGCCAGGGTGGCTGCCCGGCCTGGCCATGTGCCCCCCAGCTTCTGCTCAGGCCACGCCCGGGGAAGCCAGCACTGAATGCTGGCATCTTCCTCCATCCAGACGGGAGAACCTCCCCAGACATCGCGCCCCAGCTCTTCTTTGCCGACGGCTCTTCGCTCAGCGGACTCCGTCCTCTCACACTTGAGCCCAAGCAGCAGGAGGCCCAGGGTGCACCTCAGTGTGGCTTGGCTGGCGCCCCGGCTCATCCTTGAAAGGTCTACTGCCCGCAAGCGTGGATACAGCGCCCGGGCCTCTGCCCCGTGTGGCAGGACCCTCCTCCCTTCCCTCACCAGCAGTGCTGCCTTTCTTTAAAAAATGTTTGAGTGTTAACAGCGCTCATCATAGGAGTCAAAACCCACAGTACAGCCCTTCTATACCGAACAGCCAGTTCATCCACTCGGGGGGTCTGGACGGGAAACGCGTGATTGGGAAAGATCCATGGAAGAGAAAATGTAAACGGCCAAAGGGACACAGCAGCTCCCACGGCTAGAGACGTCCTCTCCGGAAGATGCCCTCAGGGCTCCGGCCGCACCCAAGACCATCACAGGTGTGAGAAGTGCGCAGTCGCCCCCGGCCCAGAATGCTGCCCCCAGCACCGCTCGCGGGTGGCAGTAAACCAAACCGTCCCACCCCCGCAGGGTGGGCACTGAGGACGAGGCCCTGGGACCTCCGACCACAAGGCTGAGGGGACAAGTTAAAAGCCTCACGGGAGACGTGGGTAAAGTCCGTCTGTAACGCAGGGGCTCGAGCTGCAGCTCCAACCCCAGGAATAAGCACCTCGGTCCCCCTCTCACACCCCTTGGGAGGGCCCTGGGCCCGTGGCCTCACGGGCTGCGATGTTCCAGGTGTCGAGGTCTGAACCCCCGGCTCCAGTCCAACCCCTGCTCTGCTGCCCCCTCTGCTCCGTCTGGGCCGTCGCGACCCCAGCACTTCCCCAGCCTCTCCGGCTGCTCCATCTCCCGCGTCTGAGGCATCATCACAGCAGCGCTGCACCCCTGGCTCCCAGATATACTGATTTTCTAACGTGGCCACAGCCACTTGAGCATGAACTCACACTCAGCTCTGTGGGGTGGGAGCGGGCGGGCCCCAGGGGCTCACGCACAGGACCCCCGGTGCTCCGGTGCCGGCGGCCTGGCTCTGGTGATGAACCCACTTCCAGGCTCCTTCGGTGCCGCAGGATCCAGTCCCGGGGGCTGCTGGATGGAGGTCCGTCTCCTCGCCCTGCGGCCCACACCGAATCCTTCCTGTGCTTTGAGTCTGATGATTGCCTTCCGTTTCTGCTGTCAAGGGCTCACGTGATGACACTAGCTCCACCCATATAATCCAAGGTCCTCCCTCCGGGGCGGCCCCTTTGAGGTCAGCTGACAAGTAAATCACACCTGCAACTCCCTTGGGCCGCATCATGTAAAACTTCAGAGGGTAACGTGGGAGTGCGGGTGCAGACTAGGGGCCAAACCCTGCCTTCCGTCTGCTGAGACCGGGGTACTCTCGGGGCCAGTTGGGAAGGCCCCTCCTCCCTGGGTCCCGTGACCACTGACGCCTGGTCTGCGGTCCTCGAGATGCCAGGCTGGCTGTCCTAGTCTTGCCCCCATAAGCTAGAAACAACCTTGGTTGGGGACAGAGGGGTTTCCGACAGGGACGGCATCCAGAGCCACCCTAGGCACGACCACATCCTCCTCCCCTGGGCACCAGGACCAAGCGACCGGAAGAGACGGCTGTGAGGGGCCAGGGCTGGGGAGAGTGGACATCCTCGCACAGACGTGGGGCCGGCACGGGAGGCTCCCGGCTTCCCCCTGCAGCCCCGGGCAGATCCCCTTTGCTCTTCTGGCCCCAGCTTCCTCATTACTGGGGGTGGGGGCTGCTGGGAGGACCCGGCTGGCGGTGCGGAGTGTGGAGGGAAGGGCCACTGCTGACGACGCCCCACAGCTCTGCAGTCCCAGGGCCCTTGGCCAGCTCTGTGCTCCGGCCACCCACCTGGTGAGCCTGGGGACCCCTTCCAGAAGAATGTGTTCAAATTCATAAAAGAAACCACATATTAAAAGCCCACGTTGTGACCCGGCCTCCTCTACGCTCTTTCACGGCTGCACGAGTCACAGCAGACGAGAGTGGAAACAGCCCGAGCGTCTGTCAGCGGCCAGGGGGATGGATCCACTGCGGTCCACCCGATGGAACGTTATTCGGTGGTAAAAAGGAGTGAAGCGCTGACAGACGCTACAACATAGCTGAGCCCGGAAAACAGCACGCTTGTGAAAGCAGCCAGGCCCGAAAGGCCGCGTGCGCGAGTCCACTGACATGCAGTGTCCGCAACGGGCAGAGACCGAAGCCAGGCTGCCAGGCGCTGGGGAGGGGGCGCGGGGGACAACTTCACGGGTGAAGAAAGTGGTTTAAGATTAACTGTGGCGATGGCTGCACAATTGTACACTGTCAATCGTGCGGTGTGTAAATCACATCTCAGGAAACCTGGTAGAAAACGCTTACCAGCCATGTTCTAACCCCTGCATTCTGACAGCCCTGCTGGGGTTTCTGCAGGGCCCTGGGGGCTTTGTGCCTCCAGCGGTGTTGTGAGCACCTGCTTCTCGGAGGAGGGGAGGGGCTCACGGGCACACAGCGTTTCCAGGGGCCAAAAGACAGCGAGGGGGCCAGGACTACCCTGAGTCTGCCTGTGTCAGGCCACCCCCCCAAAGGATCCTCAAGGGCTCCAGGCCTGCAGACCACAGGTGCCGGAGCCATAAATGTCTCCGCCCCGGCATCCAGGGGGGCCCCGCCCTCTGCCCCAGTGGCGCGGGGGTCCATGCAGCTGGGGCCCTGCGGCCACCCCAGACACTGCCCCCTCTGCCAGCGGACGCGGGAGGCCTGCTCACCTCGGCGGCCCTGCGGTGGTCCTCGCCCGTGGCCAGCACCAGCACGTCGATGCCCAGACAGCGGAGTCTCCGCGCCAGCCCCTGCAGCATGCTGTCACACACCACGCGGAAGGCCCTGGCCGGGACCTCGGGGGCCGCGTCCTCACCCGCGGGCACCTGCAACACAGCCCCGCTCAGCAGCCGTGGCCCGTCTGGCCCACCCTGGACCCGGTGGGGAGCGAGGGTCCCAAGGGCCGTGAGGTCAGCTCGTCCTGAGCAACATGTACTCAGTGCAGAAAACAGCAGAGAAGCTGGGCCCCAAGGGGAGCCGGCACACCTCTCCTGGGGGGGTGGTCGTGTGCACGCTGGAGCAGGGCCTGGGGCACACGGGGACACGGCCAGAAGCTGCCCTAGACCTTGGCAGGGGGCACGCCAGACCTGGTGTCAGGAGACCGTTGAGACCCCTCCTCCTTTAGGAAGCTAATCCGCGGCTTTGCTCTCCTTCCTTCCCGGCAGAGGGTCCAGCGTGCGGGACACAAGCCCTCTGGACGGCTCTCCCCGACACCCCACACCCACACCGGTCTCCAACCCTGTAAGGTCCCAGTTCTAAGAACAGGGATCTCCCCGTAGGAACTGTGATAAAGGAGTCCTGGCGGGCTTCGCCTACCTGCTGGGGCGAGGTCGAGGTCTTCTGAAGGGGCGGCAGCTCCCCAGGCCCCGCTCTCTCACCGCGTCCCAGCCTCAGGCTCCTGGCCAGGTCCCCCGACAGGTGGAAGCGCGCAGGCTCTCTGCACAGAGCCCAGTACACCTCCAGCAGGCAGTAGGCATCAGCGGCTGGGACAGGCAAGGTCAGCCTCAGCCTCCAGCGTGGGGACAATCGGGGGTGCGGGGCAGGGGTGCGGGGGGCGCCCACCTGCGTAGACCAGCTGCCCCTCACACAGCGGCCGCCGGTCCCAGTTGGAAAGCTGCTGCACCTTGTCCAGGGGCTTGCCCAGCACCTGCTGCACCAGGAGGCTGAGGCCCCGCGGCCCTGCGGCCCCATCCACACCTGAGGCTGGCCTGTCTGCTGCCCGCATCTGCAAGACAGCACCCCTTGTGGGTGAGGGGCCCGCCGCAGAGGGAGGACGGCCACCGCACGTGCCTTGGCTGCCCCACGAGGAGCCCTGGGGCAGGCCCTGTGTCCTCCATGGAGGACAGGGCCGCAGGAGAAGAGCGCTGGTGGCCAAGGCAGGCTGTGTCAAGGTCTCGGGGCCGTGGTTACCCGCCCACTGGTCAGCTCTGGGGCCAACGCCTTAAACCCCAAGGGTGTGTGCTGAGAGCTCCTGGGGTGGGGGGTGGTAGGCAGAGCCGGGCTGGTTCTGGGGAAGCGTGGGGACGTGTGGTGACACGGCCTCCCTGGGGGACCCTGTGTCCCGGGTCCCTGGTGACCTGTGGCCAGGGAGCAGGGCCGGGGCCAGCCCAGAAGGCATAGAGAGGCCGAGGCCGAGTCCCGGCCCACAGACACCCCGCCAGCCTGAGGTGAGACCCCTGCCCCGGTATCGCTGTTCAGGTAGCTCAGCACAGCAGGGAGCCCCCCACCCCCAGCATCCCCCCAGCGCTGACCTGCCTGTGCACCTGCAGCAGGTCCACGCTGCCCCGCAGCTGCTTCTCGGCCTGGGCCAGGGCCGGGCAGGAGGCACCCAAGCTCCGCAGGTCCCCCGCCAACCCATAACCTGTGGGCGGGGGCCGTCGCTGTGATGGGCACCCAAGGAAGGGGCCCTGGCCTCACCCTGACACCCTCCCCTGGGCAGGCAGGGCTGCGGCGCGGGGCCGGGGGCTGCGCTCACCCAGCTTGGTGATGGAGGGGTCCGCGAGCAGCCGGGACACCAGCCGGAAGAAGGCCTGGGGCGCCTGCCCTCCTGCTGGACTTGAGAGCCGGGGCAGGTCCAGCAGGAACACGCGGCCCTCCACGGCCACCTGCATGAGCGACACCCGGGGCCGGCCCCCGGCTCCGAACGAGGGCCTCCACTCCAGGTCCATGCCGACCACCTGGCCGGGCTGCAGACAGAGGGGCTGGCGTGAACGGCACAGCCAAAGACCGGGAGGAGGACACGCCAACCTGCCTGGCCGCCTGAGGGCTGATGTCCAGGGGAGGCGGCCTCTGTGGGGAGAGCTGGACCAGCCCTGCGAGTGCCCACACAAGGAGTCGAGCGCCACACCGACGCTCAGGTCCACACCGGGCTCAGGACTCAGGCCCGGAGTCCTTAAGCCAGAGCGCCTGGTGTGGACAGAGCCCCAGGGGCCTTGGCGAGCAGCCCCCCAAGCCGCTGCCTGCGGGAGTCAGGCACCCACCTGCAGGAGCTCCTCCTGGTGCCTGGCCAGGTCCTCCCACGAGGCCAGGAAGTGGAGGTGCTCCCTGGGGATGGGCAGCTGGTAGTAATCGTCCTTCCCGTCCTCCAGAGGGGCCTCAGCCGTCCTGGGGAGGAGCAGAGCTGCAGCACCGCCCCCACCAGGGCACCCCACAGCACAGCCCGGCCTGGACCCTGGGGCAGGGGAGTGCTCAGGGCCCGCGCGTGGGCTGGGGTCTACGCGGTCTGCTCCCCACACCTCTGCCCTCGCAGACTGCAGGCGGCCGGGTCCTCAGGCCCCTGGGAGTATCTGGCCGGCTGAGGGATCTGGCCATGGGGTCTCGCTAGCACCCAAGGGGCTGATCCGCCTGCCTCCTGCTGTGTGTCTGCATTCTGCCTGCGCCCCTGCTCGGCTCTCCCGCGCTTCTAATTCCCAAACCACCAGCACGTATGACTTATGGCCACTTTCGAGGGCGGGGGCCCAAGGGCGTCCTCCTTGTGGGCCTCTGAGCCTGGGGACGCTCACCTCTCCTGGATCCTGAGTTGGCGGAGCTCTGCGGCCACCGAGGCCGGGAGTCGCTCCTCGGGCAGCAAGAGGTCCAGGGCACACTGGGCGACCAGGGCCGTGTTGTCGTGAGATGCCAGCAGCTGCAGCAGCTGCTCCTGTAGCCACTGGTCCTGCCCGACCAGGCCCTGGGGGACGGGATTTGGGCTGCTCGCCTGGTCTGCCCCAAGGGGTCGGGCCCATCCAGGCAGCCCCCAGACCCAGGTCTGCCCCTCAGACTGGCCCTGCATCCCCCCCTCAGACCCCAACCCCCGCCAGACCCGGCCCTGACCTTCCCCCTAAGACCTGGCCCTGACCCCGACTCAGACCTTCGTCCTGACCTCCCCCCTCAGACTGGCCCTGCATCCCCCCCTCGGACACCCCCCCGCCCCGCCAGACCCAGCCCTGATCTCTCCACCCCTCGGACCCGGCCCTGACCCCGACTCAGACCTCGTCCTGACCTCCCCCCCTCAGACCCGCCCTGAGCCCTTCATAAGCAGGTGGCTGTCCTCTGAAGACCAGCAGTTCCCATGACCGAGGCCCCACGGTGACCGAGCTGGCTTGAGCCAAGGTGCTGAGGGGCCTGGACGTGTCAGAGGGAAGGGTCGCCATCCTGAGCCCACGGCCCGTCTTGCTACCCACTCCGCCTCGGCCCTTCTCGGCACGCACGAGTCCCCGCCCAACACCGCGGCTCTGCTCAACGGCCCGCACCGCCTCCCTGAGCACGGTCTGCCCCGGCCCTCACCACCAGCATCTCCCCTCTGCACCTCCTCACCCCTGCCCCTGGGCGGCCGCGGTGCCGGGGAGGGTGAGGCCACGGAACAACCCTGCACCCGCTGTGCCCTCAGGGAGGCAAGGCCCGGTGTGGGCGCAAGAGGCCCACGTGGCCCACAGGGTCCCGACGGGGGTGGGGTGTCCGTGTCTGCGAGGTCACAGGTCGCTGTGGGCCCCACCCTCCTGAGGAGTCCCTGCTGGCCGGCAGGCGGGGCCACCTCCCCACACGGCTCTGTCCCCAGCAGCCTCAGGCCGTCCGTTTCCCGCAGGCCGCGGGTTCCCACGTGGACAATACGTGGAAGCCCCTCACATTCTTCAGGATGTCCGCTGCCCTTCCGGAGGGCTCGGCCTTGGCACCCAGGAGGGACCGGCCTTCCGGGCCTTGCCTGGGGGTCCGCGTTCCTCTCCGGTGACTCACCACCCCTGCCCGGTCACTCCGGGGGCGGCTCGGCACTGCCCTCCACTGGATGCCACGCAGGCACCAGGCCCTGCACGTGCGCTCAGGAGGGAGGGGGCCCCCCCATTCCACTGACCACTGCAGAGCTCCTGTGCACACGGCACCCGGGACCCCCAAGAGCCCACCCTTCTCCCAGGCCGATTCACCTGGGGCTGGGGATAGCTCTATACCTGCGATGACCCCCACTCCAGCTCTGGCCTGAGGACAGAGGCTGCAGGACGACACTGTCCACGCCACTATCCTCATGGGGTCGCAGTCCGGCCCTCCGTGTCCCCACGTCACCCCAAGGGGCGCCTGCCTCTTTCTCGGGGTCTTCAGGCCCACCAGGCCTCGGGGCCCAGCGCCATGGCAAGCAGGGCCCCTGAGGATGGTCTAGAATTTCCTCTTGGTGAACCTCTCCTCATCCAGCGCCTGAGAGCTCTGTTCACAAGTGGTGAAGGAGGATCCTGGACCCCCGGCCGCTCCGACCCTGCCCCACGGTGGGGGTGGGGTCCTTGCACACTGGGACCCTCTGAACTCACCTGCACATGCTCGGCCCAGCTCTCCCGAGATACGCTTCTCTGCAAAAGTGGACACCAGCGCAAGCCTTTCTAGCGGCAGCCCCAGGAGCACAGCAGCGGGCCTCGCTTGGAGCCCCTCTCCACCCCGGGCCCCAGTCCACACACCTCTACCAGCCGCTTGTAGCACAGATACCGCAGGGCGGCCAGGCGCTGCTGGGTGATGACGTTGGGACACAGGTCTGAAAGAGAGGGCGGGCTCTGGGCAGGGCTGGGACGGAGTGAGTACGGGATGGGGCAGGGGTCGGGGCTTGTGTGGCTCTGCCTGTCTTCCCCCTCCCCTCTGCCCACCCCCCCGCCCCGCCCCACGGGCAGCCTCCATTCCACCTGCATCAGAGCGGCCCTCCCAGCCCTGAAGGAGGGTGGCCCGCCCCCATGCAGCACCCCAGAGCCCTCCATGCGCCCTCCGCCCACACCTGCCGGGCCCTTCCTCCCTTTGGGTCTCCTGGACGCCCACCTCTCAGGGTCTTCCTGCCTTGTCTCCAGGCAGCTGGTGCCTTTGCTTCCTGGCCCCCCCGAACGTGAGTTTCTCGAGGAAGGGGTGGTCTTGCTCATGTGTTCACAAACTATGCTCACCTGTTGGCCTCATCTTCAAATTCTGTTCAGAGCCCAGGGGGGCCTGGGAAGGGCACCCGCTGTCCACGCACCCGCTGTCCACCACCCGCTGTCCACCACCCGCTGTCCACCCACCCGCTGTCCACCACCCGCTGTCCACCCACCCGCTGTCCACCATCCGCTGTCCACCATCCACTGTCCACCACCCGCTGTCCACCCACCCGCTGTCCACGCACTCTCTGTCCACCATCCGCTGTCCACCCACCCGCTGTCCACACACCCTCTGTCCACCACCCGCTGTCCACCACCCGCTGTCCACCCACCCGCTGTCCACCATCCGCTGTCCACCATCCACTGTCCACTCACCCGCTGTCCACACACCCTCTGTCCACCACCCGCTGTCCACTCACCCGCTGTCCACCCACCCGCTGTCCACGCACTCTCTGTCCACCACCCGCTGTACACCCACCCGCTGTCCACCATCCGCTGTCCACCATCCACTGTCCACTCACCCGCTGTCCACACACCCTCTGTCCACCACCCGCTGTCCACTCACCCGCTGTCCACCCACCCGCTGTCCACGCACTCTCTGTCCACCACCCGCTGTCCACCCACCCGCTGTCCACGCACTCTCTGTCCACCACCCGCTGTCCACTCACCCGCTGTCCACCACCCGCTGTCCACTCACCCGCTGTCCACCATCCGCTGTCCACCCACCCGCTGTCCACACACCCTCTGTCCACCACCCGCTGTCCACCCACCCGCTGTCCACCATCCGCTGTCCACCATCCGCTGTCCACCCACCCGCTGTCCACCCACCCGCTGTCCACCATCCGCTGTCCACCACCCGCTGTCCACCCACCCGCTGTCCACCCACCCGCTGTCCACGCACCCGCTGTCCACCACCCGCTGTCCACCACCCGCTGTCCACCCACCCGCTGTCCACCATCCGCTGTCCACCACCCGCTGTCCACCCACCCGCTGTCCACCATCCACTGTCCACTCACCCGCTGTCCACCCACCCGCTGTCCACCACCCGTTGTCCACCCACCCGCTGTCCACCATCCGCTGTCCACCATCCACTGTCAACACACCCACTGTCCACCCACCCGCTGTCCACGCACCCGCTGTCCACACACCCGCTGTCCACCATCCGCTGTCCACTCACCCGCTGTCCACTCACCCGCTGTCCACCCACCCGCTGTCCACGCACCCGCTGTCCACCCACCCGCTGTCCACGCACTCTCTGTCCACCACCCGCTGTCCACCCACCCGCTGTCCACCATCCGCTGTCCACCCACCCGCTGTCCACACACCCTCTGTCCACCACCCGCTGTCCACCCACCCGCTGTCCACCATCCGCTGTCCACCATCCACTGTCCACTCACCCGCTGTCCACACACCCTCTGTCCACCACCCGCTGCTGTTCCTCCCTCCTTGCAGCCTGGTGGTCCGGGGGGGATGCTGACCACAGAGCCTGCCCACCCGCACCTCCCAGTGGGGGCCCGGCCTTCCCCGGACCCTGGCCAGGACCCCGGCCAGGACCCCATGCTCTCGAGGGGCGCGGCCGCCCCAGCCAGGACCACACAGCCAGCACAGGGAGCACCCTGGCTACAAGGACGCTGTCCGAGCACACAGAGGTCAGGGCTGCCCAGAGGCCGGGTCCGCCAGCTGCCCCTCAGCCTTCCCTCCCGCTTCCTGCCGAGGCAGGGACGCAAGACCAGAGGGCTCCAGATCCACGGACGTGCCCCACAGGCCGCTCGGGAGCCTGGACGAGACTGCAGCAGGGAGGGAGGGACGGATGAACAAGCTACTCAGGGCAGGAGGCGACGCTCAGGACAGAGACAAAGGTGTCGAAGCTGCTGCAGAAGCAAGTCTCGCTCGGATGGAGACAGACACCAGCTTTCCTGACATTTCTACAATGCTGTGCATCATTTTGCCAATGAGATACTTTGTCAAAATCCTATGGGTACAGTATCACATCGACAGAAGGCACTCAGGCCGCAGTCTGCACTGATGGTTCATCCAAACCCAAACATGAAGGAAAAGGTGCAGGTGGGTCAGGCCCAACCACCTGCCAGACGCTGCCAACTGGAAACGCAACCCACACGTACCCTGCTGACTCTGCCCAGACACTGGGGCCTCCACCGGGACCCAGGCCTGGGGAGGGCGGGCTGGGGGAGCTCAGGGCTGAGGGGTGAGCGGGCCCTACCCTGCATCATGTCTGACTCTGTCCTCCCAAGGAGGGCATGGGGTCAGTCCACGTGGAGGCCCACGCCGCAATGGCGGATGCCCAGCGAGGACCATGGGGGGCGTTGGTGCCCCTCCCTCTGGGGGGGCAGTTTTTAGGACGTTGGAAATGCTGGCCTGTGTTGTCTGAAATTAGGAAATGCCAGGTCTACTGAGAAGAGGCAGCCCTGCCACCGTGAGGCCTCCTGGCTGGGACAGGCCCCCGGAGCCAGCTGGGGGGGCTACAGAAGGGGCCTTGCAGCGCATATACCCGGGAGGGGGCCTGGTGGAACCTATCTCCCCAGCAGGGCTGCCGGCCGAGGCCCCATGGAAAGAACCTGCCACTGCCCTCCTGTCCGCACTCCTGGCCCTCCGCACGATCAGCAGGGAAGGCCCCACCTGTCCCGCGGGCTCCGGGCACTCAACTGCTCCAGCCTCGGGCCGGCCGAGACCTGTCGGGTGGGACGGACCCTCCCCAGGCGGGCACGCCCTGTCCTGGGAAGCACGCAGCTAAGGCCAGCCTGAGGCCGCCAAAGGCTGCTCTGGCGCCAGGCCTGGCCCGCCATGACCATGACGTGGCCCCTGAAGTCAAAGGAAGGTGTGCCAGGGCTGCTGGATGGTGAGCTGCCCCCGCCACAGCCCTCCCATCATGCCTGGCTCTGTGGGCCTCCTGCCCACCTCCCTCCCCGGCCCTCGAGGCTCTGGTCCTGGTCCTGGGTGGGCGGGGCCCTGCCTCAACCAACCACCACCAGCCTAGCGGGAGGCCCTGGCAGCTGGGGCCTGGATGTCCCCACCTCGTGTTCCCACGGGGCAACGCTCCCAGAGCTCCCTGACTGGTGCCCAGGGCAGGTGTGCAGGTGAGCCTGGAGGCCCCTGTGCCTGGGTCAGGGGTCCCTCCAGCCCACTCGCTTGGCTTCAGCTCAGGGCCAGGTCCCCAACTGCAGGGCGGTGGCACTGCAGTCCAGTCTTCCAGGCCCCTCAGAGCCCAGCACCCCCCAGCGGTCTGCGTCGCTGGGACCTTCCTCAGAGCTCCTGAGTCTAGAACTCACCCTCTGGGTTTTAATCAGCAGCCTGAGGGGGGCTGGCTCCTTCCTGCCCAGCCAGGCCTCTGAGGTGGGCTCCTGTGTCTCAGGTGCAGTGCCAACCCCCCGCCCCCACCGCCAGTGCAGCCCGTGGCCCTGGCTCCCAGGGCCCTGATGCACCTGCGCCGCTGGCCTGGGTGGTCCCACCCCTCCTGCTTCTCCCTTCTGCCCACGTGGTGCCTCCAGAGGGGCTGAATCAAAGCCTGTCAGTGGGGACGTCCCTGGTGGCGCAGTGGTTAAGAATCCGCCTGCCGATGCAGGGGACGCGGGTTCAAGCCCTGATCCGGGAAGATCCCACATGCCGCAGAGCAACTAAGCCCGTGTGCCACAACTACTGAGTCTGCGTGCCACAACTACTGAGCCCATGTGCCACAACTACTGAGCCTGCGCTCTAGAGCCTGTGTGCCACAACTACTGCAGCCCGCGCACCACAACTACTGAAGCCCGTGCAGCTAGAGCCCCATGCTCCGCAACAAGAGAAGCTACCACAAGAAGCCCACGCACTGCAATGAAGAGTAGCCCTGGCCTGCTGCAACTAGAGAAAGTCTGCACGCAACAACGGAGACCCAACGCAGCCAAAAATAAATAAATATATAAATTCCTTTCTGGAGGCAGGCAGCTTCATCAGATGATTTCTCAAGGTTGGCAGGTGCAAAGTTAGCCTGCAAGTAAGCAAGGCAGACAAACCAGACGAGGACCAGAGACAGTGCTGAAGTTTAGATACAGACCATAACACAGCCAGGAGCACGGTACTCAGAGACAGAAAAAACAAAATCAGAAATGTCTTCAGGCAACGGGAAGGCATACAAAGGGAAACAGCAGATCTGAAAAAGAACCAAACTATAACTTCTAGGGCTGAAAACATAACAATCGAAATAGAAATAGTGGATGGATTTCATAGTACGTTGGATACAGATGAAGAGAGAACTAGAAAAGTGAAAAAGACAGCAGAAGCAGTTACCAGGATTAGACAACACAGAAGAAAAGGGATGAAAAGTATGTAGAAAAGGTAAAATACATGGAAGATATGGGGACTCAATATACATTCAGAGTCCCAAGAAGAGAACAGAGGGAAGACAGAGGAAGGAGACAATATCTGAAAGAGGTAATGACCGAAAAAATTCCAGAGCAGATTGAAGACACCGATCCACAGATTCAAAAGCCCAATAAATCCCAAGCAAGACAAATAAAAAGAAATCTGTAACTAGGCTCCTCACAGTGAAACTGCAGAACACCAAAGACAAAGAGAAGAGTCTAAAGGTATCCAGAGAAAAAGAGACATTACTTTCAGAGGGGAGAAGTTAGATCTCCTCCCAACAACACATTTCAACCCAGTCAAAAGACTGACATCATACCAAGCATGGTCCCTGATCACAATGAGATTAACAGACCATACCAGAAAGATAACCAAAAATGTCACAGCTTGGAAATTAAAAACACACTTCTAGGGACTTCCCTGGTGATGCAGTGGTTAAGACTCCTCACCCCCAATGCAGGGGGCCTGGGTTCGATCTCTGGTCAGGGAACTAGATCCCACATGCACGCCACAACTAAGAGTTTGCATGCCACAACTAAGGAGTCTGCCATGCCGCAACTAAGGAGCTCTCGAGCCTCAACTCAGGAGCCCATATGCAGCAACTCAGGAGCCAGCACAACCAAGAAAACAAACGAAAGAAGCAATGAAACATACTTCTAGTTAGCTCATGGGTAAAAAAAAATATAATAGAAATTTAAAGTGTCTTGAGCTGGACAATAATAAAAATAATACATATTGAGACTTGGGGAACAGACTCAAGAAGAAAGAAGGGAAAGATTCAGTTTAGTGGGATGAGCAGGGCATACACCAGACAGGATCAAAAAACCAAAAGCAGGGCAATGAAAGCAAAAATCAACATATGTGCGACATCAAACAAAACCTGCACAGCAAGGGAACAATCAACAAAATGAAAGGGCAGCCTTCGGAGTGGGAGAAAATGTTTCCAAACCACGTACAGATAAGGGGTTAATACCCAAAATATATAAATAACTCATAAAACTTAGTAGCAAACACCCCCAAATAATCTGAATTAAAAAGTAGGCAGGGGAGGGCTTCCCTGGTGGCGCAGTGGTTGGGAGTCCGCCTGCCGATGCAGGGGACGCGGGTTCGTGCCCCGGTCTGGGAGGATCCCACATGCCGCGGAGCGGCTGGGCCCGTGAGCCATGGCCGCTGAGCCTGCGCGTCCGGAGCGTGTGCTCCGCAACGGGAGAGACCACAACAGTGAGAGGCCCGCGTACCGCAAAAAAAAAAAAAAAAAAAAAAAAAAAAAAATAGGCAGGGGAACTGAAGAGATGTTTTCCCAAAGAAGACACACAGATGGCCAACAGGCACATGAAAAGATGCTCAACATCACTAATCAGGGAAATGCAAATCAAAACCACAATGAGACATCACCTCACACCTGTCAGAATGGCCGTCATCCAAAAACCAACAAATAACAAATGCTGGCGAGGATGTGGAGAAAAGGGAACCTTAGGACATTGTTGGTGGGAACGTAAATCATTGCAGCCACTCTGGAAAACACTGTAGAGGTTCCTCAAAAAATTAAAACTGGAACTACCGTACGATCCAGCAATTCCACTTCTGTGTAGGTATTCAGAGTCTATGAAATCACGCTCTCAAAGAGATACCTGCACCCCTACATTCACTGCAGCATTATCCACAACAGCCCGGACACGGAAACAACCTGAGTGTCATCGACAGATGAGTGGACAAAGAAGCTGAGGTGTAAATATAAAATGGAACATTACTCAGCCATAAAAAAGAAGGAGTCTTAGGAATACCTTATGACAGTACCTTCGGAACCGTAAGTGAAATAGACAAACTCCCTGAAAAAAAAACCCACAGTGACGAATCAATAGTCATGTTTCCACAATGAAAAGCAATCCAGGTTCACAGGCCATTTCCCCTCAACTTCTCAGGGAGAAAGAATTCCAATCTTAGACAAACACCCTCAGTGAAAAGAAAGGACAGGCCGTCATCCACTGCGTGTTCAGAGGCCAGCTTAACCTCGTACACAAAGCCAGAAACAGACATTTCAGGAAGGCGAAGTCTGAATCCAGCTTCAGTTGGCAAACGAGACCTAGCAGTCTACGTAAGTGGCAACACAACCCGGCAGAGACGGGGCCATGGCAGGGATCCAAGAGTCATTTAACGTTATATAGTCAGTCAACCTCATCCACCCCACAGACAGACCAACGGGGGAAAAGCATAGCATCAGCCCAACAGGTGCACAAAGAGTATTTGATAGAATTCCACATCCGTTCCTGCTCAACACTCTCACGGGCCAGGAAGTGAGAAGGATTTCCACAGTCTCACACAGTGAAGCTATAAAACACTGTCAGTAAGACTGCTCCTCTGAGAGGGTGCCCGTGATCACCCAGGGGGAGGGGGCAGGGGGCACGGTGTAGGTGCGGCCTCGGTGGTCCTCACCCACGGGGCCCAGACTCCCAGGGGCACCCCAGGGGGGCAGATGCTGAGGGGAAGCAGGGAGGAGACGGGAAGGGAGCTGGGGGTCGCCTGAACCCCCGGCGGCACCAGCCTGGCACCCGCCCCAGCGCAGGGCGTGGGGGCCCCACTCACCAGGGTCCAGGCCATGCTGCTCCAGCAGCCGCAGGACCTGCCGACCCAGAGCTCTGGGGCTCAGCCTCTCCAGCCTCAAGGTCGTCTGCGGGTACCTTCTGCAGGAGAGAGACACGGCTCGTGCCCAGCAACGCTTTCTCTCGATTAACGCATCTCAAGAGTCTACCTTTCATCAATGTCATACACGTGCACAGTTCAAAAGCCAAGTCTTCTTCCAAGGCTCAGAGAAAGGCAGCACGTCAGCACTCCCCTCCTGCCGCCAGTCACCCGCACAATTCTGAGGTGGTCTACATTTGCCCCATGTTTCCAAGAACCACTTTGTATTGTGGGCTCTCGATGATTCAGTTTTAGGTGTTTTGTACGATGTCTCACCACAGAAGGCTCCTCTCCCCAGACAACAGCACCCACGGTTCCAGTTAATTGGGCACAAGCAGCTTCTACCATATCACGATGGTGCAAATATGACTGGCGGCTAAGCCACAGCCTCCTCTTCTCTGCGGGTTAATCCTTGCTGGTCTGATTGCTTCCTTAGCCTCCTGTCCTGTGGACAGAGCCCACATCACCCTGCGCCCCTCTCCCCGCTACTGGCTGCTCCCAGGCCCCTGTCCATCACCGTCCTGGTGGCCCTGCACCTCTCCTGTCCCTAGGCCAGGGCAAAGCGGCTCTGCAGGCGCCTCCCAGGGGCGAGGCGTGGACCTGGAGACGGTGCCCTAGGCCTCACACTGGACTGCGTCTGGCTGGGCTGAAGCCTGCGCCGGCACTGCTCCTGGAACCAGTCTGACTCCTGCTCTTTCTGAGGGTTTAGGGTCCTGGTCCTCAGTGTGGGTCTCTCTCCATCCACCCAGGACTGGGTCTGGAGTGAATTCCTCCATGTTTTCCCTCCTTTCTTTCTGGAATTCCCATTATTTGGATGTTGGGTCTTCTTGACAGAATCTGCCATTTTTTTAAAAAAACAAACTTTCCTCTGCTTTTCCTTCTTTGTTCATTTATTTTGTATAACGTTGGGAAGATATCTTCAAGTTTATCTTCCAAACCTTTTATTGAGACTTTCATTCTGCCATCACGTTTTTAACTGACAAGTCTGTTCTGTATTCCAAAGTCGCCCTCTGTATAGCTCTGGTGTTTATTTCAGACACAGAAACTCTCTACAGGCCTACAGCTTTCGTGTTTGTTTTTAAGTGATTTTCTGCTTCCTCTAAGCTCCAGATAGGCTGGCCAGAGGTCTCAGAGCCCTGGCTGTGTTCCCCTGCTCAGGGGGCTTTTCTGGGGGATAGAAATCGTCAAACTGATTCTAAAATTCATATACAAGTGCAAAGGGCCCAGAATAATTAAAAACAACTTTGACATAGAAGAACAGCATTGGAGGGCTAACCCTGTCTGACTCAGGACTTGCTGTGAGGCTACGGCGGTCAGAACACGTGCCACAGACAGAGCAGAAGAGGACAGAGAGACCCACACATATATGGACACCTGACAGAGGCACAAAGTCAACTCTGTGGGAAAGGACAGTCTTTTACAACAAATGCTGCTGGAACAGTTAGACATCAGCTGTTAAAAAAAAAAAAAAAGAACTTCAATCCACACCTAGCACCCCATATGAAAATTCTCCAAAAATGGGCCATAGATTGAAATGTAAAACCTAAAATTATAAAACTTCTAGAAGTAAACAGGAGAAAATGTTTGTGCCCTAGAGTTAGGCAAAGATTTCTCAGCCATGATACTAAAAGCATGATGCAAAAATTTTTTTAATTTATAAACTGGACTTCAACAAATTAAGAACTTTTGTTCTTTGAAAGATCATTAAAAGAATGAGAAGATGCACCACAGGGTGAAACGTCTGCAAATAACATGTCTGTTAAGGGCCTTTAACCCAGATTATATTTCTAAATCTCTCAAAACTCAGTAATGAAAACAGTCAACCTAATTAAAAAGTGTGTAGGGACTTCCCTGGTGGTGCAGTGGTTAAACTGCGAGCTCCCAATGCAGGGGGCCTGGGTTCGATTCCTGGTCAGGGAACTAGATCCCACACGCATGCCGCAACTAAGAGTTTGCATGCCACAACTAAGGAGCCCGCCTGCCACAAATAAGACCGGTGCAACCAAATTAAATAAATAAAATTTTTTTTTTTAATAAAGTGTAAAAGATGGAGCAGCTAATTCACCAAAGAAGACACACAGATGGCAAATAAGCAAATGAAAATACACTTTACATCCTTAGTCATTAGGGACTGCAGATCAAAAGCACAAAAAGATACCACTCCACGCCCATTAGAACCGCGGACATTACAGGCTGACCAGGCCGTGGGCCAGCGAGGATGTGGGGCTGGCGATTCTCGCCTGCTGCTGGAGGGAATGGGAAACGTGCAGCCGCCCTGGAAAACAGTTTGACGGTTTCTCAAAAAATTAATCCACACGCATCACATGGCCCAGGCATCACACTCCAGGGTGTTCACCCAAGAGAAATGAAGACACACGTCCACGCAAAGCCTTGGGCACGAATATTCGCAGCAGCGGTGTGTGTAACAGACAAAACCTGGAAACACCCAGATATCCATCGATGAGTGAATGGACAAGCAAAGCGTGGTGCAGCTACACGCGGCAACACCACTCAGCACTAAGAAATGAAATAACGTGGATGAATCTCAGAATGATTGTGCTGGGGACAGAAGCCAGACGACAGAACTCCGCTTACATAATGTACCAGAAAATGAAAAGGAATCTACAGTAACACAGAGCAGATCAGCGGTCCTCAGGGGGTGGTGGTGGTGGGGGGGGTGTGCTCAGCACCTGGACTGTGGTGATGGTTTCGTGGACACGTACATACATCAAAAGTTACAAACTTACACACTCCGAACAGAGTTCATTATATAGTAATCATACTTGAAGAAAACTCAGAAAAATGATGCTTGCTGTAGTTTTCTTTTTATTTTCAGTACTATCCTTTATCCGATAAAGGAAGTTTCCTTATATTTTAGTTTGCTGAGAGTTTTTATCATAAATAAGGTTTGAATTTTATAATTTTTATATACGTTGAGATGCTTACATAGTTTTGTTATCTAATCTGTTGACAGGGTGAATGCCGACGGATTTCTACATGTTTTACCAACCTCACGTTCCTTAAATAAATCCCACGAGATCATGGTGTATAAACTTTTGAAAAAATCGGGTTTACTTTTTTTAGGGCAGTTTTAGGTTCACAGCAAAGCTGAGCAGACCGTGACACACACTGTCAGCATCCCCACCAGATGGTCCACTTGTCACAGTGATCAACCCACCTGGACACGTCATCCTCACCCACACACAGTCCGTGGTTTACCTTGGGGTCACTCTCGGTGTCGCACATTCTATGCGCTTTGACAAATGCCTAGGTACCCACGATTACAGTGACATACAGAGTAGTTTCATTGCCCTAAGAATCCTCGGTGCTCTCCTATTCGTTCCTCCCTCCCCATAATCCCTGATCCTTTTATTGTCTCTATAGCTTGGCCTTTTCCAGAATGTCATATAGCTGGAATCTCACAGCAGTAGCCTTTTCAGATTGGCTTCTCTCACTTTGTAATTTGCATCTAAGTTTCCTCCCTGTCTTTTCACGGCTCGATGGCTCATGTCTTTCTAGCTCTGAATAATATTCCATCGTCTGGATGGACCACAGTTTACTTATCCATCCAACTACTGGAGGACATCTTGGTTCCTTCCAAGTTTCGGCAACTATAAATAGAGCTGCTATAAACACTCAAGTGCGGGTTTTTGTGTGGACAGAGGTTTTCAGTGTCTTTGGGTAAATACCAAGTGGCGCGATGGCTTGGTCATATGGCAAGAACGTGTTTAGTTTTGTAAGAAAGCACTAGACTGTCCTTCAAAGTGGCTGCAGCACTTTGTATTCCCACCAGCAGTGATGAGAGTTCTTGTTGCTTCACATCCTCGCCAGCATTTGGCGATGTCAGTGTTCTGGATTCTGTCCATTCTAATAGGGGTGTCATGATAGCTCGTTGTTTTAGTTTGCATTTCCCCGAGGACGTACGATGTAGAGCATCCTTTCATGTGCTTATCTGTCATTCGCGTATCTTCTCTGCTGAGGTATCTGGATCTTTGGTCCGTTTTTAAAATCAGGCTGTTGGTTTTCTTTCTTTTCTAAAAAAATTTATTTATTTAATTTATTTATTTTTGTCTGCGTTGGGTCTTCGTTACTGCGCACGGGCTTTCTCCAGTTGCCGGGAATGGGGGCTACTCGTTGTTGCGGTGCGCGGGCTTCTCACTGGGGTGGTTTCTCCTGCTGTGGAGCGCAGGCTCTACGTGTGCAACTTCAGTAGTTGTGGCTCATGGGCTCAGTAGTTGTGGCTCGCGGGCTCTAGAGCGCAGGCTCAGTGGTTGTGGTGCATGGGCTTAGTTGCTCCGCAGCACGTGGGATCTTCCCGGACCAGGGCTCAAACCTGTGTCCCTTGCATTGGCAGGCAGATTCTTAACCACTGCGCCACCAGGGAAGCCCATGGTTGTTTGTTTTCCTACTGCTGAGTTTTAAGGTAACTTTCTATGTTTTGGATAACAGTCCTTTATCAGATGTGTCTTTGCTAATATTTTCTCGCACTTTGAGCTTGTCTTCTCATTTTCTTAACTCTTTAATATACTAGTTGATTTGATTGCTAATATTTTGTTTAGTATTTTTGCATCTATGTTCATGAGATACACTGCACTTTAATTTTCCTTTCTCCTAATGTCTTTTTCGAGTTTTGGTATTAAGCCTTAAACTAGCTGAATAAAACAAGTTGGGGACTTCCCCGGTGGTCCAGCGGTTACGAATCCGCCTGCCAATGAAGGGGACATGTGTTCCATCCCTGGTCCGGGAAGATCCCACAGGCCTCGGGGCAACTAAGCCCGCGTGCCACAACTACTGAGCCTGCGCCCTAGAGCCCGCAAGCCGCAACTACTGAGCCCACGTGCTGCAACCACTGAAGCCTGCGCACCTAGAGCCCATGTGCCACAACCACTGAGCCCACGCACCTCAGCTACTGAAGCCCGCATGCCTAGAGCCTGTGCTCTGCAATAAGAGAAGCCACCGCAATGAGAAGCCTGCACACTGCAATGAAGAGTAGCCCCCACTCACTGCAACTAGAGAAAGCCCCCGCGCAGCAACGAAGACCCAACGCAGCCAAAAAAAAGAAAAAAAAGTTGGGATGTGCTCTTTCTTTTTACATTCTCTGGAAGAATTTGTGTAAGATTGGTACGATCTCTTCCTTAAACACTTGAAGGAATTCACTAGTGAAGCCATCTAAATCCATAGTTTTCTTTGTGGTAAAGTTTTAAACTACAGATGCAATTTATTTAATAGATATAGGACTATTCAAATTTTCTATTTTTTCAGTTTTGTAAGTTGTGTTTTGCAAGAATTTGGTCTGTTACATCTAAACTGTTAAATGTATTTGCATCAAGTTGTAAACATTTATTGCTATTTTAGAGTCTGTAAGGTCTGTAGTGACATTCTACTTTTCATTCCTGATACGGGTAATTTGTATTTGTCTCTTTCTTTCTTAGCATCTCTTTATGATCTGTGCCTAAATCAATTATTTTATTAGAAGTTACAAGATGGTGATTTCTAACTTTATCATTCTTTTCCATTTATTAGCTGACACACCCTGTAAAAGAGTCTTCCTCCCTGCCTTTGAGCGTCACTCCAGACTCATGCATTTTAAAAAATATTTATTTATTTATTTATGGCTGCGTTGGGTCTTCGTTGCTGCACACAGGCTTTCTTTAGTTGCAGTGAGCAGGGGCTACTCTTCGTTATGGTGCACGGGCTTCTCTTGTTGCACAGCACGGAGCTCTAGGCACGTGGGCTTCAGTAGTTGTGGCACACGGGCTCAGTAGTTGTGGCTCGCAGGCTCTGGAGCACAGGCTCAGTAGTTGTGGCGCACGGGCTGAGTTGCTCTGCGGCATGTGGGATCTTCCCGGACCAGGGCTCAAACCCGTGTCCCCTGCATTGGCAGGTGGATTCTTAACCACTGCGCCACCAGGGAAGTCCCACAGACTCATGCATTTTTATAAATTTACTTATTTTTGACTGTGTTGGGTCTTCGTTTCTGTGCGAGGGCTTTCTCCAGTTGCAGCGAGTGGGGGCCACTCTTCACCGTGGTGCGCGGGCCTCTCACTGTCGCGGCCTCCCATTGCGGAGTGCAGGCTCCAGACGCGCAGGCTCAGTAGTTGTGGCTCACGGGCCCAGTTGCTCCGCGGCATGTGGGATTGCCCCAGACCAGGGCTTGAACCCGTGTCCCCTGCATTAGCAGGCGGATTCTCAACCACTGCGCCACCAGGGAAGCCCCGACTCATGCATTTTTAAAAATCCAAGGTATTATGCTCTATTACCATGCTTTTATGCTCTATTACTGTTTTCATTCTCAGTCTCCTCCCCAAGGAGCCTTTGTTCCTTTTAGTGGAGAATGGTAGCTAGAAACCAAGATCTGGTTGCTAGGTGTGCTCACTGCTAGGGGATGTCATCGCTTCTGAGCCCTTTCAGAGCATAGCACGAGGACATTTAAAAAAAATCATTAAATATCCACGTTAAATCTAACTCACGGGCCCCCCCACTCTCCACCCGTGTGTCTCCCCTCTTCCCCGTCCATACTGCTCCACCTATATTTCTCTCTCCTTTTTAATGCATAATAAATGCAATGGCAGCAACACAACGTGTGCCTGGCCTGCTGCTTTGTTCACTTCGTAGGGTGTGAAGTCGCGACAGCCCTTTGAGACAGAATTAGTCCCATTTTAGGGACGAGGAAAACACCCAGCTCCAGGGGAGGGGGGGTCCAGGGAGGCCTGCCGCCAGAGCCCAAGGCCTGACTCTCAAGTGAGAGGGTCCGGGCTGCAGGGCGCATGGACAGGGTGCCCAGCCCCGCTGCCTGCTGAGGGACAGGTGGCCAAGGAGCCTTGGCAGTCCCAGTGCACTTCCCCTCAGCCACCCCAGGGAGGTGGGAGGAAGCCCTTCTCCTTCCAGAGGTGCCCATGCTCAGGGGACGCCCTGGGGTCACACGCACACGCACACGTGGGCTCCCTGTTGGCATGCTGCCTCTCCTCTGTAACTGCTGGGACAGGGTTCACAGCAGGCGCTCCACAAACATTTATTACATGAAGGAAGAAACGAAGGAACCAGTGAATGGATAAGAGATATGACTTGCAGGACTGCATAAGGAAGGAGTCCCCGTAGAGAATAATTTGTGCTCATCTCAGAGCATTAAACTCTCTCACCCGGTGGCTGCCAGCCCGACCTCTTGGCTCCCGAAGCAGGTCCCTCGCCCACCTGGCCGGGGCTCACCTGGAGAGGCGGTGTGGGGTGTGGGGTGACTTTCCCACGTGCCTACTGCCCCTGCCAAGTCCCTGCCCCCGCCCCACCCCGGGCCCCCGTGGGGCTCACCTGGCGACGACTCTGATGTCAAAGCCGGGCTGGCACCAGGAGTCCATGAGGGCCAGCAGCCTCCGCTGGAGGTCGGGAAAGCCGTCCACGTAGCGTTCCACGAGGTCTGCCTTGTCCTGGAGGAGCAGGGGGAGGCACATCTACGGGGAGACACACCTTCAGGCCGCAGCCCCACCGCACCCGAGACCCCGGACTCACTTCCAGCCCAGTGCAGGGAGTGGCCAGAGCATCAGAACCAAGCGGCCTGGAGGCTGGTCCACGCAACCTGCCTCCCCAGGGAGCCTGGGGGCCCAACCGAGTGTCTGAGGACCTCGCGAAGTCCCACGCCCGGCTCACGGCCTGCGCCCCATGCTCGGGCCCCTGCACACACACACAAGCCCCGCCGCTCCCTGGGCCCCGTCCCTGGGGGGCTCTGTGGTCACCCCATCTCCATCGGGAAGGATGAGAGGCTCCAAGACACAAGGGGGCTCCTGGAGGGGCCCCATTGTCCCCTTGTCTTCACCGAGCAGGGTGGGGTGGGCAGGATGGAGACCAACTACCGGTCATGGCCCTGCTGGCCCAGAAATGCCCGTCACGGGCAAGACGGCACCAGCACGTGGCCTGGCGCAAGCTCACAAGACCCCCAAGCTGCCTGAGCCCTCAGGGAGGCCCCGAGGGAGCCCGTGGCCGTGGTGTTGGGCACTGGGACATACGGGCCACTCCCCTTGAAAGAACCAGCTCTCGACAAAGCCCCCTCCCAGTGGCCCCTGTGGAAGACCCCTCCTCACCTGCCTTCCCCTCCCCCAGGTGGTCACATAGGGCAGGCTCTCTGGAGCCCAGATTGGACGGAGGCCCATCTGCCAAACCAGGGCTCCAGGTGGGCGGTCCTTGTGGGAGCCCCCATTCCTGAGAACCCTTCCAGCCACCCCAGAGCAGAGAAGGAATGCCTGGTGAGCTCCTGGCGATCGGCCACTTTCTGAGCACGTTACACCAATGCCTGCTGACCACGCACAGGCCCTTGCGGGCCCCTCCCTTCCCCTAGTCCTGGACCCTCCTCACATGAGCAGGTAGTCACATGTGACCCCTGCCCTCCAGCGCCCTGGCCCCAGCCGTGTGGGGAGCAAAGCTCAGGGCTCAGTGGGAGGGACCCTCCCTACACCACGTTTCTGGAGCCCTGGAGCTGGAAGCTACGCGGTTTGCATGAGAATGACCCTTACCTTCTCAACATCAAGATCTGCCTGCAGCTGCAGCTTTGCGCCCAGCACGATGGCCTGGGAAACAGAGGGACCGGATGACACTGGGCCTGGGGGACAGGCGGTGCCACAGGTGGGGGCTCCCGCCCTTCCGCAGCCCCCACTCCCACCCCGTCACCGCCCAGTCGCTGCAGGCACAGCCACGGGGCCGGAAACCAGGCAGTGCTCCGGCCTACAAGCCCCCCTGTGCTGAGCCAGGCCCCGCACGCGGTGGGGTGGGTGGAACGACCCCTGTGCCCTCCAGACTGGGGTGCGAGTCCGCAAAGTGCGAGCTGAGCCAGGTGGCCTGGGTCCTGGCTTGCCGACGAGAGGGTGGAGGACGCAGAGGGAGGGACAGAAGCCCCCATCACCTAGCCATGGGGCCTGGACACGGTGCACACCGCTCTCCCCACGTCTGCTCTTGCTGCCCCACTCCTCCCGGGAGCATCCCCTCCCACCATTCACAGTGCCCACAGCGAGGGCACTCTGTGCGCCCGGGAGGCCCGAGGGACTGCGGCGGCCCTGACACGCGGGGCTCCTTCAGGCCTCTGAACCCTTTCCACAAGCCACACCACGTGCCCCAGTGACTAGGAGTCGTCGGAGGGGGCAGGCTCGCTCCAGGTCCATGGCAGCGGGACCGGCGTGGTCGTGCATCGGGGGCATGCAGAGAGCTGCCCCAGGAGCCACAGAGCAAGAGGCTCAGAATCCCCCCACCCCCCAGGCAGCCCCTCATATGGGGCAGTGGGCACGCTGGGCGGCCTGCCCTACACGGGGCGCGTGACCCTCCCCCGGCTCAGCAGAGGAAACGGCGCGGCCCTGGGCGCCCGCACGTAGCTCAGGCCGCTCTGCTATTAATAATTTCCATACGTCGTGCTCCCATTATGAGCAAAAATAACCAGCCGGGCAGCCCGGCCCCGCCCCCTGCAGCTCACAGAAGGCCCAGAATAGCGGCCTGGGAAAGGCTGCTCCGGTGGAGGCCTGGACCGCGCGGCGGGGGCGCGGGGCTGGGGGGCCTCTCCCTGCGCGGCACTGACCCGGCGCCCCGCGGCCTGGCCGGTGTCCAGGAGCTCAGCCTCGGCCAGGCCCCAGGGGGCCCAGGGCCAGGGGAAGGGGGGTGCGGGGCTTGGGCGAGGGGGATAAAGCAGAAATGGGGGAGGGGCTGGGGCGGGGCCAGGGAAGGAGCCAGGGTTGAGGAGAGGGTGCAGGGCTTGGGGGAGGGGCCCAGGGCTGCGGGCAGGGCGCAGGTGCCACCACGTGGGGGCCTTCCTGGGCACCACTCCAGCCTCACAGGATGGCGCTGACCTCTTCTGGACGGGAAACCCCCGAGAAATTGAGGGAGATCCGGACCCTCATCCAAGAAGGCCAGAGTGCCCACACTGGCGGCCTCACACACTTTATTCAGAACCTGGGGTGGTCAGAACCCCGTCCCCAGTGTCCTGCATCTGCTGGACCCTTGCCTGGCTTCCAGGCTACTGAAGGGCCAACATCTGGACCTGGGCTTGGTCGGGCCATGCCACGGTTGGAGAAGGGGCCGTGGGAGGGACGACTGGGGGCCTGGGACCCTCCCACCCCCCAGATCAGGCCCTGGGCAGTGACCTGGGAGTGGGGAGGGGAGGGGGCAGCGAGGTGAGCCCCTTGTTTCTCACCGCTCTGCTGGGCTGTCGGCCTCCATCGTCTGAGGATCCAGCTCCTCAACAGGCCCCCCCCCCGCCCCCTCCCCGTGAGGGGTGCACAGCCCTGGCCACAGGACGACACTGTCAGAGGGTTTGGGTCCCCTTCTCTCTGCCTGCTTCCTCCAGGGCAGCCAGCCTCTATCCAGGCCAGGCTGGAGCCTCTGTGCACCCAGGCTGCCCTCTTTTGGCCAGGCAGCCTGCGTGGACACTGAGGGGTGTGGCCAGAGCATCCAGGGCTGGAAGGCCATGGACACCCCCAGGGACAGTCTGGGAAGTGCCCTTGTCCTGCCCCCGCAGCCCTGGGGAGCTCTGTAGCCTGGAGGCTGGGGGGCACAAGACGAGGAGGGGGACCGTTTGGCCTCACCCGGCCACGGGAGGGCGCCCTAACTCCATCGGGGGCGGCCACGGTTACCTGGCAGCAGAACCTCCTCTAGGAAGCCCCCGGCCTGGACTCCACCTTGGATCTATTGGGCCTGGCTGAGAACTGGATTCTGGTCACTTCTCAGTCTGAGCTTCTGCTGAGGGGCCAGCAGGCCAGGCTGCCCACGGCTTACCACCGGTCACGTGGCCATGTGGGGGGCCCCGCGGATGCAGGAAGATCGCCTGCTGGCCCAGGTGCCTGCAACTGGCTCCAGACCCAGGCCGGGGAGCAGGCCCAATGGGAGGAGGGCAGTGGCCGGGACCTGCAGATGGACACTGCCCAGGGCTGGGCCCACCTGGCACCTTGCGGGCCTCCCTGACCTCCGCCCAGGAGGCTGAGAGCCAGCCACCGAGAAGAGGGCTGCCCTGCGGCCGGGTCAGGGTGGGGCTGCAGGGACCTCTGACCAGACGGACCACAGAGCTGCCGCTTTGGGGGAAAGTAACTAAGAAGACCAGAGGGGCTGGGGCGGTGACAGCGGGAAGAGCCCTGCACGGACGCCCGACTGCCCGCTCGGCCAGCAGGGGGGCTGGGCAGGTGCCCAGACCCGGCGGCCGGGCCCGGGACGGGCCTTCCGTCCTCGGCGGCTCAGCGCGGGCCTGGAGCCAAGGGGCTTTTTTTTTTTTTTAAAGCAAAGCTATCTTTTCACCTTGATAAGCTGTTTAAAAAATGTAAATAAAATAATGCAGCAGACAAAAGCAGGCATTCACGCGGCTGGGGCCGGCCGCCGCCCTCGACATGAAATATCGCAGCGCATTAAGTCGTGAGTCCCCGCTAATCCGAGCGGACAGGCCTGAAGGCGGCCCCTCGGCGGCGCGGCGGTGGGCACTGGAGCGTGCACTGCCTGCCGGGCCGCCCCGCTCGGGGACAATGGCCTTTCTTCGCACGAGGGGCCTGTGCGGGACAAGAGCCCCCTTTGTGTGCAAGTCTTGCCTCAGAGCGCAAGGGAGGCGCATTCGGCCGCCCAGACGCTCTTTGAAAGGCCTGAGCGTAACAGGAGACGCGACACACCAGCCCGCCTTCTGCCTCGGCGCCCGTTCAGCCCCGGCCGAGCCCCGAGCAGCCGGGCGCCCGGTCCCTGCGCCGCCATCGTGGCCGCGCAGCACATCCTCCACCTGGGCCTGGGCCGCACACCTCCGTTCCGACGGGCCTCCTCACCGGGAAGAGGGCCCCGTGTGGGGTGGGCCTGGGACCCGCCTGGGTGCCGGCCGCACCCCACGCCTGTTGGCACCCTGGCGCCAGAAACTTTGGGCCCCACGAGGCAGTGGGGGAGGTGAGCCCGGAGGGAGCCTCTGGGCCCTGGGTGCTGGACTCACCACCCAGGGAGAGGGCACCTTTGAGCCGGGCGCCCGGGGCTACCCCACCTCCCCTGCCCTGCAAGGGCATCGCGTGTCTCGCATCTCGGGGTGCGCGCAGCCCAGGGCCCCCTGTGCCTGCAGCACAGCTCAGAGCTTCGCTGACAGCGCCCCCTTGCTGCTCACCCGTGGGCCCTGCCGCTCCCGACCTCAGCCGCAGACGGGTCATCCGCGGTGAACACTGGGCCAGGACCCCAGAGCTCCCGCTGCATCTCAGAACCTTCTGGGCTTCAACGAGGACCGCTGCTGCTCACGAAGGACACTCAGCAAACCCACCGAGCTTCCAAAAGCCCCCAGTTCCCACCCAGAGACCTGCAGCCACTAAGCCCCACGTTTGCGCTCCTGGCCCAGCCCTGCCCACGACAAGGGAGCAAAACGCCCTCCCCCTCGGGCGGCCCCCAACCCACATGCGTCGCACACGCTGGGGACTCCTGACTGACGTGGCTGAGAATCTGCGCCCCAAGCCGGCACGATGCCCCACAACCGATCTTCTGAAAACCACAGGTGTGCCGGGGCCGGTCCCTGGGGTGGGAGCCAGCAGGGCCCTCGGGACGCAGACCCTCACAGGGTCACCACCACTGGCCCGACCCAGTCCGAGGGACCCAGCAAACAGGCAGGGGTGGGCACCACCCAGAGCGTGGCCCCCGGCTCTGGGGCAGGGCCGCACGACAGGTCCGGGAGGCCGAGCGCAGCCTACAGATGCCCGGCCACGTGCTCTGTTACCGACCAGGACTAGAGCACAGTGGCCAGTCCCCCGGCCTGGCGTGGTCGTGGCTTCAGGGCCCCCCACGCAGGGAGGGTCTGTCCTCATGGAGCAGCAGCTGGGCCCCAAGGGGCCTCGGCTCCCCTGCCCCCAGGCCAGGCCAGCACAGGACCAAGTGACCTTTGGGTGAGTCTGGGCAGGGGCAGGAGAAGACAGAAGCGGGCCCCGGGTCCGATCTGGGCCCGGGGCACAGAGACTGCGGCTAGCTTCTCCCACACCCGCACTTCTCAGCCCCCCGGAGAGCAATTCTGGGAGCTAACAAAGGGAGCGGGCTTCTGGGCCAGAGCTGGGCGCCCCCACGCCGCTGACCGAGGGGGAGAGGCCGGCGGGCGCCTGGGGAGGAAGGGCCCTGAGCGTGGTGCAGGCCAGGCGGGGTGTGGGGGCTGCAGCCAGCCTCTTTCTCAGTCGGTCAGCGCGAGGGGCTCCCAGGGCCGCCACGCCAGGCACGAACCTGACATGGTTCCCAGGGCAGCTGGTCCCCAAAAGCCTGCACACCAGACATGAGGCCCCCTGCAAGGCCCCCCACGCTGGAGGGCAGAGGGGACACTTCTGGGCTCGGCGCCTCGAGCCCCAGCCTGGCTCCTGCCCACCCCGCTGACCCACGTGGAGGCCCAGCCCGTGGACGAGAGGTCCAGAGCCACAGGGAGGGTCTCACTCACTTCTTTGAACTTGCCCTCCTGGTGCAGCCGGTGGACTTGAGCCAGCAGGGGGCTCCGGTCTGCGTCCTGCAGCTGGAAGATGCTGACCAGCGGCTCTATGAGGCCGGGGGGGCTCTCGGCGAGGAGCTTGACCGCACGGGCCTGCAGCTGCTTCAGCCCTGGGCTGCCCTGGAGGCCCCAGACCCAGCTTCAGTGGAGGCGGCAACCGGAGTCACGGGGCCTGATGCGGGTGGGGGGTTGGTGCTTGGGCAGGCCCAGTGCGGCCAGCACCTGGCAGCCCAGAGCCAGTGGGTGGACGCTGTGGGTGAGCAGGGGCTGGCTGGCAGGGGCACAGGCAAGGGAGCCGAGATCGGCCCGGTGTGTGGCTCTCGGGAGGCCGAGAGCCCCCGACCACCGTGGGCGACCTCCACAGGCCGCAGGGGCCCGGCCAGGTGCGCGTGGGAAGCCCGTGCCGAGGCCGGGACGGGCTGGGAAGGGGCAGGCTGTGGGCCGCGGGCAGGGCTCACCCGGGCCGGCGCCGGGCACAGCTGTGCCTGCAAGCAGCGCTTCAGCTCACGGGTGACCCAGGCCTCCAGGGAGGGGCCCTTCCCCCGCCAGCCCCGGCTGCTGTCCAGCATGTCCAGGAGGGCGGCGAGCGGGTCCTCCAGGGCGGCGAATCCCCTCTGGGCTTCCTCCCGGAGCTGTGGAGACACAAGGCCTCGCTGTGGTGAGTCCTCCTGCCGGCCTCCCCCACCCGCATGGAGCCGCCCACACCTTCCTGGTCCGCTGCACCCAGGCCGGGCACAGGGACCGTCCAGGCCAATGGTCCTGCAAAGGCTGGGGCTTGCTCCCCAGGCCAGACCCTGGGCGGAGCTCCTCTGTGCCCTGACCACCCGCGTGGCATGCATGGGACATGGCGCTGGCCCTTCAGAGACGGTGACAGGTCAGCAGGGCCCAGCAAGCAACAGGAGACGGAAAAAAGGAAAAAACCCCAACTGAAAAATGCCTTTTGTTTACTTTTCTACCTCCTGTGCTGGGAAGCTCTGGGGGACACGTAAGAGCTGCAAGACAGAGACAAGAACAGGTGTGTCCCCAACACCCACGTCCAGGGGGACAACATGCATCTCACCACCGTCTCTAGAGCAGCCGGGCGTCCTCTGCGTGACCAGCAGGGCCCTGTGCGTGACCAGCAGGGCCCTGTGCACGGCCAGCCCGCCACGCCCTGCCCACTCCAGTGGTTCAGGTCACTGCAGCTCCCTTGACCGAGGACCTGCTGGGGTCCGGCCCAGGGTGGACCTGCAGGCGTCAAGTGTGAGCTCAGGGGGCCGAAGCCCTCGCACCCAAGGGCTCTCTGGAAGGGGCTGCCCTCGCTGTGGCTGTTGGAACTCACCTGAGATGGCCTCAAACAGACCCTGAGGACAGCTGTCACCCTCCAGGATGGATAGGCAAGGCCACACACACCTCTCAGGGGTCTGAAGGGCACCAGCAGGGGGCTGCGGTTCCCACAGAGCCTGGGGGCCACCGTCCAGCATTGCCCGAGGAGGGGGCGGGGTCTCCATCAGCACCACACCCCTTGCTTGGGAGAAGGAAAGGTCTAGAAGGACCCAGCTCTGGCCTTTGGATTTGGATTTATTTCCACGTGTGCTCAGGAGGTTGGTCCTGGGGACGGCCCTGGGGACCTGGCCCTCAGCCACCAGAGGGAAAAAGCTGCACTAAGGGGAGCTCACAATGAAAAACAACAGGACACACAAGGAACAATTCACCATGATGGTGACCGCAAGCAGGGTGATCAAAGCTCTAAGAGTAAAGAACAGTAAGGTATCGGTTTGGGGATGAAAGTAGAATATAAATATGTCTAGAATTATAAAAGAAAACAAAAATCAAAACTAAGTAAAGAATAAGACGCAAGTGGCCCTGAGCGGTAGCTGCAGCCCTGGGGTGGAACTCATGCACCAGGTTTGGGCCCCAGGGGTTTACGTCTGGCCCCGTGTCGCCCTCCCGTGCTACCCCTGCCCTTGGCGTGGTGGGCTCAGCGTCCATGTCGACGATCCTCCGGACCCCTGGCTCTGAGACCCTGGCTGACCTCCTCTCTCCTTCCCTCCTGCCCTCTGGCCTCCCCTTCGTCTCCAGATTCCCTGTCCTGTCCGGTCCCTGAAAACTCCACGTGCTCTGCTGGGCTCCAGCTGCTCTCATGCGGCCGCCCCCTGGGTCCCTCTGCTGCTCCCTTGGCCCCCAGGACACTCTGGCTCATCTGCACCCTCGTCCTCAGGGCTCGAGCCACCGCATCTCCAGCTGCTGGCCCCTTGGTTATCACACACGACCGAGCTTGGACTGCACAGCGTGGTGCCGGCTGCTCACAGGAACCCAGGACAAGCTCTGGTGAGCAAACGTGTGTCCCCTCCAGGCGGGAGCTTTCGCCAAGCAGGGAACTCGGAGTGTTTATATAACTAACCACAAAACAAGCCTGTCCTGTGCAAAAACCAAAACAGATGGGCCGGGCTCCTTCACAGCCAGAAACAAACAGCTAAGCGACATCAAGACGCAGCCCTGTTTCTCTGGAAATGTCGAAGGAGACACAGCGAAGGTCAGAAAACAGCAAGGACGATGGACCCCACACATCAAACCGGTGACGAACAGAACTCGGGGGGAAGGTGCGGCGTTAAATGCAGCATCGGAAACCAAGACTCCTGGAAACCGATGCCTTGGGCGTCCGGCTACCTGAAGGCTGAGATCAGCCCCGGGAAAGAGGCACAAGGCCGGGGGAGGGGCAGCGCTGCCGGGAGACGCGGGGGTCAGGAACCGGGAGGGACCTCCGGCCGAAACCGTGGTGACGTGGAGGAAGCGGACGCTTCCCAGAGAAATAAATCCAGAGACAGACACTCTGCCCAGGAACAACCATTAGGGAGACCGCCCCCAGGCTTCATCTGCAGGCCCCCCACCCGCGCCCCGCCGCCCCCGGGGCAGCGCCCGGCTCGTCCTCAGGCTCTGCGGGCCTCTGGCTCCTGCCTTCAGTGAACAGGGATGGAGGGTTGAGCCGAGCTCACAAGCCGGCTCACCGTGACACCAGGGCAGAGGATACCACCTCGCAACGAGCCCGCTCCCAACTGGAAGGCTGAACAGCACCACAGCCCTGTTGCCTGAGTCTCACCCTCAAGCCACATGGCACGAAACTGGAAAATCAAAAAACGTTTGGCTTTTGCAAAAACTCTGGATTCTCCAGCTGATGGCTAGAGATGGCTGCTCTCAGGCCTGAGCGCAGGCAGTGGATGGGCCGCTATCTGCCCAAGGCCCCGCAGCTCAGCCGTGCGGGGAGCCCAGGCCTGTCCAGAGAGGAGGCCGGCTGCCGGCCCTCCTCCACCACGAAGTGCTGTGGAAGCCTGGAGTTTACCTGCTCCGGACGCCTGCCCGACCAGCCTGCCCCAGGTCTGGGTGCCCTGCCCACCCTCGGCGGGCAGCTGGAGGCCAGGCTGGCACGAGAGGATGTGGCCCTCTCCCTCCAGCCACGCGTGGGCCCGTCCTCCCCAGGAGCCAGGGCAGCCTCCCTCGCCCTTTCGATGCCTCAAGGGAGCAAAGTGCAGGGAAGGAGCGGCCGAGGGCCAGTAACTGCACCACCCCCGGGGGCCGCGAGGCAGAGTTGTCCTCCTGGCACAGGTCACGGCGGGACACGGTCTGGGCAGTGGCAGCTGCCACTGCAGGACCCCCAAGTGGCCGTGGAAGACCCTGGCAGCCTCCCCGCCAGAGCTCCTCCTGCCGGACCACACGCATCCCCCCCGCTGTCCAGGAGGGCTGTCCTGCTGCCCCTCTGGGAGAGGGGGCAGCGGGCGAGGCCCGGCAGGTGCCCCGCACTGCCCGGAAGCTGGTGGTTGGCACAGGCCCTCCCTGCCTGCTCTGAGCGTCCAGCAGGCCTCGTCCCACGGCTCCAATCCCATGCACCCCCCAGAACATTCCGACACGGCAGCCTGCCGAGGCTGGCGGCCAGGTGCCCACACCCCGAGGGCTCACCTGTCCCAGCTCCCGAGTGGACCACAGCGTCTGCAGGGTCTGCAGGAACAGCAGTGGGTCCCGGCCTGAGGGGACAAGACAAGGGCCGAGGAGGGGCTGAGGGGCAGGTGGGGGCCGAGGCCTGGGGGCTCCCACAGACACCGCCCAGCACTCACGGCCCCTTGTGCCCTCTCTGCCCCTTCCCCAGGACCGTGGCCCCGCCACCCAGCAGGGCTGCTTCCCGCAGTGCCCACCGGGGTGGGCTTCCCCTGACAGCTCAGGGAGCCTGGCCTCATATTTAAGCCGTGGTGGGTTCAGAGTGGCCGTGTGAGTGGGGAAGGGGCGTCGGCCGCCGGGGCTAAGTCGGCAGTACTGACCTGGCCCCCCACGGGCAAGGCCCGCCCAGCGGGGTACGCCGCCCACAAACCCATCCACCGCCCACCATGTCTGGCCTCTGGCCCCTGCCGAGGCCCCGAGGTGGTTCCGGCCTCTATCTCCCCCGTCTCCCCTCTGCCCTGTCCCGGCCCCGGGTGAGCCCCATGCAGGCTGGCCACTCCCCAGACCTTCCCCACCCCCATGGCCGCTGCTCCCTGAAGCCGCTGTCCCTGCTGCAGAATGGGGCGTGGAGTCATGACACAGGTGCCACTCAGCCCAGTGCTGGCCGGGACAGGGGAGGTCGGGGTCACCCTCCTGCTGGAAAAGGGTCGGCGCTCTCAGGCGAGATCCAAGGCCAGTGCCAAGGAGAGCTCGCTGGCCTGGAAAGGTCGCTGCTGCCAGCTCTTGGCTTGCGAAAGAAAGCTGTTTCCGAGGCCAGGGGACCAGGGACCCAGCTCCGAGGTGCCCATGGCCACCAGCGCCCCCTGGCTGCGGGCCCGCCCCTGGGCCTCAGGCTCCCTGCACTCCAGGCGGGGCTCCCTCCTCCCCAGCGCCTCACTGCAGCCCTGCCAGCCTCAGCAGCACCTCCCCGGCCTAACCCCCTCCGCCACCCCCGCCCCCTGGCAGCCCGCGCCTTGAGGACCAGCCCCTCCTTGCCTTGCGAGTTCTCCTTCAAAGGCCCAGGCGCTGTAACCTTTCCAGCCCCGCTGAGAAATTACAGACAAACCTTCCGGTTCTTGTTTGTAAGCTGGGCGGCCGCACTGTGCGTGCGTATTTATTTACCTGGCCGCGCCGGGTCTTAGTTGCGGCACGCACGCGGGATCTAGCTCCCTGACCAGGGATCGAACCCGGGCCCCCTGCATTGGGAGCACGGAGTCTTAGCCTTCTGGTCCTTTTGTTCAGAACCGGCAGGCGCCAAGGCCCAGAGCCCAGGGAGGACCGGAAGGAAAGCAGCCAAGGGGGGTCTGGGCTCCCGGCGTGTCCCTGACCCCAGCCCAGGGGGTGGGAGAAGCCCCTGGCACTTAGCCAGGACCTCGGCCACACCTCGCACATGGTGGGGGTCAGGGTCAGGGGTCAGGACCCCAGCCATGCCCTCACATGGTGTGGGTCAGGGTCAGGCGTCAGAGTCAGGAGCTGATCATCAGTGCACACACTGGGGCAGGGGAGGCCACTAACAGACTCTCCCGGCCAAATCTGGGGGATCAGGAGCCCAGATGGCTTCACCTGCGAACCTACCCAAGAATCAGGGGGACGACGGCAACCTGCTGGCTCCATGCAGGAGGCGGGTCGGAGGGAAAGGCTGGGGACCTGAGCCACACCCTGGGGGACAGCCCCCGAGCACACGGGCTCAGGGACCCGGGAGAGACGCCCGTGTACACCACAGGAGGGTCCGTCCCAGAAAGCAAGGCTGGCTGGACAACTGAAGGTCCATCAGCCTGGTTCGCTAGTGAAATAAAGGACGGAAGTCACATGATGCTCTCAATAGATGCAGAACAAGCATCTCTTAAGGGAGAGTTCTAGTTATAATTTAAGAAATAACTCAGCAAACTAGAAGAGAAGGGACTTCCTTAGCCAGACAAAAGGCGCCTATAAAAAACCCTCAGCGAACACAGAACTCAATGCTGAAAGCTTTCCCCTAAGACGCAAACACCAGGAGGATGCCCACTGTGCATTCGACGCCAGTGCAGAGCAGCAAGAAGGAAAAATTAAGGCCACAGAACTTAGGAAGGAAAAAATAAAAGCATCAGCACTCTGACCAATAAACTCTGGTCCCTCCAGACAATGGAATATTATTCAGCACTAAAAAGACATGAGCCATCAAGCCATGAAAAGACAGGGAGGAAACTTAAATGCCGATTACTAAGTGAGAGAAGCCAATCGGAAAAGGCTGCAGACTACGTTCGTAGTATGATTCCAACCCTATGACGCTCTGGAAAAGGCAGAACTATGGGGTCAGTATGAAGATGAGGAGTTGCCGGGGGCATGGGGGAGGGAGGATGAACAGGAGAGCATGGGGGGTTCAGGGCAGTGAAACTACTCTGTGAACCTTCAGTAGTAGATAACATGTCACTCTGCATCGTCCAAACCCACAGAACGTACAACGCCAAGAGTGAGCCCTAAGGTAGACTACGGACTTTGGGTGATGATGGCGTGTCCAGGCAGGTCCCTCACTCGTCACAAGTGTCCCATCTGGTAGGGATGGTGATAACGGGGAAGGTGGTGCATGTGGGAGGGGCAGGGGTAGATGGGAAATCTCCACGTTCTTCTCCATTTTGCTGTGAACCGAAAACTGCTCTAAAAAATAAAGTCTTTAAAAATAAAAACAATACCCCAAAACGTCGTTACGCACTGAACAAATGATTCATTTTTTAGAAAGCAATGAAGAATCTAAAGACAAGTATTAGAATTACTCAATGGACTTATTTCAGCATGGATGGTGAACACAAGGACAGTATTAAGAAATCCATTGTTGGGGCTTCCCTGGTGGTCCACTGGTTAGGGCTCTGCACTTCCATTGCAGGGGGCCCGGGTTCAATCCCTGGTTGGGGAACTAGGATCCCTCAAGCCACTTTGGTGCGGCCAAAAAAAAAAAAAAAGAAGTCCACTGTTCCCTCCATACTAGCGACAGACAGAAATGAACATTTTAAAAATATCAGGTACAGTAACATAAGAAATTTCAAATTTCTTGGGATAAATGTAACAAAAGAAGTTCATGCAAAAAATATAAAATGTCACTGAGAGGGGCTTCCCTGGTGGCTCAGTGGTTAAGAACCTGCCTGCCAGTGCAGGGGACACGGGTTCGAGCCCTGGTCTGGGAAGATCCCACATGCTGCGGAGCAACTAAGCCCGTGCGCCTAAACTACTGAGCCTGTGCTCTAGAGCCTGTGAGCCACAACTGCTGAGCTCGTATGCCACAACTACTGAGCCCACAAGCCACAAGTACTGAGCCCGCAAGCCACAACTACTGAAGCCCGCGCGCCTAGAGCCCGTGCTCCGTAACAAGAGAAGCCACCGCAATGAGAAGCCCGCACACCGCAACGAAGAGGAGCCCCCGCTCGCCACAACTAGAGAAAGCCCGTGTGCAGCGACGAAGACCCAACACAGCCAAAAATAAATAAATTAAAAAAAAAACGTCACTGAGAACAAAATTAAAAGGCCTGATTCAGGACGGGCTATACCGTATAATCAGTAATATGCAAAGTTGTCAATTCTCCCCAAATTAATCAGCAGACCCCACACTCTAACCCAAACAGTAGCAGTGTGAGTGGGTGCGGGGGGACTATCTTAACAACCACAGGGAAACCACAGGACCGCCCCACCTAGGCCAGAGCCACAGGGGTTAAGGCTGAGCATGTGGCCCAGGGAGGGGGGACTTGGAGCCGGAACTGGGCCTGCATGGGCCAGGATGTGCGGCCAGTGTGGGAAACGGCATAACCTTATTGAAAACACTGGGATGTCACCCCCATCTCACACCTACAGAAAACCCACCAGGGGCTGTAGGTCTCACTGTGAAGACAGATCAACAGAGCCTCTGCAGGGCACCTGCACAATACCTTGATGACCTCGGGACACGGTTAAGTCAAGAATTCCTACCAAAATAAAGGGCCTAGCAGGCGCCAGCCAGAGGTCTCCCTCTTCCCCACTGGGCTCTGCAGACCACGCCCAGTGCAAGGAAAGTCTGACAGGGTCAGGCTGGGCCAGGCTGCTCTCTGTTCACGGCTCGCCCAGGCCCAGTGCCCTTTTGGGTCCAAGCCACAGGCCAGGCTGCACCCTCGGTCACTCACACCCTCGGCCTTCAAGCCGCTGCCCAAGCGCCGCTGACCCGCCGGCCTGGCCCCTCACCTGACACTGCACGTGGGATGCGGGTTTGCTGTCTGTCCCCTCCCGATGCTGCCAGCTCCCGGCGGTGACCATGTTGGCCCTGTTCAAGGCCGTGGCCCAGGCCTTGAGGGACACTCTATAGTGACTGCTGGACGTGCCAAGGCCAGACTTGCACACGCAGACAAGGTCACCAGCTTCCGTGGCCATGGGCAGACACCCGGGAAGCCCAAGTTGGAGCTGGAGGGGCCCCGGGGCCGGTGTGAATGTGGGCCCAGGCCTGAGTACAGCAGGCACCAAAGGCCGGCACAAGGTGGACTCATCGAGCACGGGGTGCCCGGCCCGGGGCCACCCTGCCAGCCGAGAGTGGGCCAGTCCCGCTCCCTCGACACAGGGATGCACCACAGGAGGCCGGGCTGAGCTAGGAGGGCGGGCACGGGGGCCTTCTGTACACAGGGTGGACATCAGCCGTGGCTGCAGCCTGGCCACTGCTGCCACCTCCCCACCCTGGGCCCGGGACTGGGCCACCCTGATATCCTGGACCTGCTGGCCAGGGGTGGCCAGACGGCAGGTCAGGGGCGGCAGGGCAGGTGGCCTCTGGCCTGGTACCTGCCCCCTGACACCGCCCCAGGAGCACGTGGGTGAGGGCGGGCAGGCAGCAGTGCGTCCAGAGGACACTGAAACTCAAGCTCAAGAATCAAACTTTGGGACTTCCCTGGTGGCGCAGGGGTTAAGAATCCAATCCCAATGCAGGGAACACGGGTTTGAGCCCTGGTCCGGGAAGATCCCACATGCCGCAGAGCACCTAAGCCCGTGCGCCACAACGACTGAGCCTGCGGTCTAGAGCCCGCGATCCACAACTATGGAGCCCGCGTGCTGCTCCTACCGAAGCCTGTGCGCCTGGAGCCCATGCTCCGCAACAAGAGAAGCCACCACAATGAGAAGCCCGTGCACCACAGAGAAGAGTAACCCCTGCTCGCCGCAACTAGAGAAAGCCCGCACGCAGCAATGAAGACCCAGCGCAGCCAAAGATACACAAATAAATTTAAAAAAAAAAAAAAAAAAAGCACTGCTGAAGACAGAAGAATAGAGAGAAAGGCAACGGGCCCCAAACAAGTGGTTCATCTCTCAGGATCCCAGATTCTGTGGGTCAGGAATTTAGACGGGCTCCTCCCCAGGGCCTCAGGCACACACCCGAGCCCGGCTCCCAGGGCAAGGCCCTGGTAAGCACCACTCAAGGGCAGAAGCAGACCCCACCTTGTGGGAAGGCGTTGTGAGCCCCCAGTCCTGCCTGACACTGGGATGAGATGGCGTCAGATGCCTCTTTGGCCAACCATAAATGTAATGAAATCCAGTAAAAACAGCAACGGATTTCTGCAGAAGCAAGCAAGCTATTCTGACGTCTACATGGAAAATAAACAAGAAACGAGAGAGAAGCAACGAGAGGTTTAGTCCTGCCGGATGCAGCAGGTCATAAAACCACCGCCACCAGATAGCGTGATGCAGCAGGTGAACAGAGCAGAAAGCCGGGGAGACTCCACCCGTGGGGAGCTCAGTGTTGCTGGGTGTCCCAGTGGTCCTCCAGGACGGACTGGACCCATTCCTCACCTCTCCCAGCAAAATAAATTCCACCGGGTCAAAGACTAAAGAGCATCACAGCTAACGCCTCCACGGCCCACACGCAGGCAGTCTTTCATTCACAGATGGAGCTAAGTACAGGGCAACAACTATTTTTCTCAGGTAAGGAAACAGAAAGGTCACACAGCCAGGAAGGCGGGTGCTGTGTCGCCTGTTTTCACAGCCTCCCTCAGGTCACAGCCCAAGGATGGTTCCACAGCCCCAGGGGCTGGGGGCCCCCCCCCAGCCCTGACACAGGGAGGGCCAGGCCTGGAGGTTCCGGGTACTGCACGAGCCTGTGAGGGGTGGCGGGGCGGGGACGGGGCTTCCTGGAGGGTCGCGCCTGCCCCTCCCTCCATGCTGAGAAGTGATTCAGCTCTGTCTGCCTGACTTTCGAATTTCCCAGGGAAGGGGGATCCACTGCTGCCCGAGATCCTGGGACCTGCTGGACTCCAGCCGGCAGCTTTTCTGGTTCAGCCACACTTCCTCATCCAAAGGCCACGATTTCAGGAGAAAACCAGGTTTTGAGCCCAGTTGACTTCTCAGTTGGGGAATGTTTTCTTGTTCCCAGGAGAGGGGAGGACGGGAGGGAAGGGCCACAGGCCTTCCCCGGCCTGTCCCTTCCCCTCTTGCCCCCAGCATCAGGACAGGCGGGGGAGGGTGGCATCCAGATGGTCCAGGACAAGCCGAGGCCCTGGGGCCTCGGGTGTCAGAGTCCGGGGGCTACAGGTGAGGAGGGTCCTGCTCTTGGCAAAACCAGCAGAGGCGCCAGAGCATCCTGGGGGAGGTACCCAGACCCTGGTGGAGAGATGCCCACTGAAGAGGGCTTCCCTGGCCTGCGGTCACTCACAGCAGGCCAGGGGCTGTGTCTGATCCCCAGTCACAACAGGGTGGTGTCAGGTCCTGAAGACTCTGCACATTGGGGACAGGTGGGGAAAAGCACGGTCTGAAGGTCTGGGGAATTCTGAGCAGAAAACGAGCCCATTGTGGGCGGCTGAGGGTGCCTGGGCAGCCCCCCGGAGACTCTGCTTGGAGCAGGCTGTGTGCACCTGCGGAGGACCCCACAGGAGACGGGGGGCCGACTCCACAGCCTCTCAGGACCCTGGGGTGGGTGAGCAGAGGCTGGGAAGAGGCCCCAGGTTCCCCACCACCTGCAAGAAGGGGCAGCACTTTGCTTACTTGCCGGGGGCTCTCCCTCCCACCCCTGTGCCCACCAGAGGACCCCAGCCCGGCACAGGGACGGCCCCCCAGGATGCCAGGGGCCATCAGGGAGGGGCGCCCCACTCTCCAACCGGACACCCGGTCACGGCCTGGGAGGAGCCCCTCCTTCTCCAGCCTTGGTCTCCTCTTCCACGTCACCACCTGTCCTTGGTGGGGCGAGATCAGGCTTCACGTGGCCCCGCGTCTGCCCTGCCCACAACACTCACCAAACGCAGGAGACACTCAGAAAGAAAGCCTCCCGGAGCCCACAGACACCACCGCGAGGAGTTCGGGGCTCCCGGAGGAGAAACGGAAGGCAGAGCCTCCGCTCTCTTGGGGCCAGGGGCCATGTGGGATCCCGGGGCTCCCAAGCTGGAAGCGCCAGTCTGGGGCCCTCACTCTTCAGACACCTCCCCGCACCCCCGCCCTCTCTCCTTCTTGGCAGGACTGATAAGATGCCTTGTGTCCGCACTTGGTGTGGGGCGCAGAGCCAGGCTCCAGAGAGAACCCCGCCGTTCCCACCAGCCCCCTGCACCCAGCTTCAACCACACTTCAGTGTGGGCTCCCTGAAGTGTCCGTCCAGTCATGGCCAACCCTCGGTGTCAGACATGAAGCAAGTGGCCAGGAGGCGGTCCACTGCAGGACCACGAGGCCACATTTCCCAGGGCAAAGGGAGGTGCCCGCCCGCGGCCCTCAGGACAGGAAGGCCGTGGTAGCAGCCACCTGCCTGCTCCCGTCCACAAGTGAGGCCGCTCCACACATCCCAGGCCCCCAGAAAGCCACATCGCCTGGACGCCTCCCACCTGGGGTCCACGCCCGGTGCACACACATGCACCTGTACACAGACCCCCCCCACACCCACCCCATGCCCAGCCCTGACAAGTGCAGCCAGGCTGGACCTGGGCCGTGCGGGGTGCAGACTCACCCATGGGGACACACTCACCACCAGCTGGGTCACCAGCAGTGTCACCAGCAGCAGGCTCTCCGGCGGCATCTCCGGCGGGGTCTCCGGCGTCCATCCTCAGGGGAAGGCAGGGAGCTGCTCAAGGGACCAGTGGAGAGGGACAGTTAGGCTGCAGGTTCCACACAGAAGGGAACGGGCCACACAGAGGGACAGGCAGCCACACAGAGGGACAGGCAGCCATGCAGGGCCCACTTCTGTGCTTGGGGTGGGGGTGGGGGCTCAGGTGGCCTCGGCTTCCCCGGCTGGACCCAGGACACTTAGCACTAACCTCAGGGGTGGACCCACCATGAGGACCCCTGAGCCAGCCCACACGGACACACCCAGCTCCAAATCATCCAGGCTGGCCACAAAGTGGTACCACTCCCAGGCGGCCAACAGGGTCCTGCCAACGTGTATTTTATACAAGACACCTTTCCACATTTACGGAGCTGGTCTAGTTTTTCCTCATTTGCGGTGTGATTTATGGCACGGTGACACACACGGCACCTCCTGCGTAAACCTGGGTCCTGACACAGGCCTGGAGGGGAGAGCCCTGGGGGCTTTCTCCTCCCCAACTCCCACACGCTTTCAGCTGTGCTTTTGGACATTTACATTCACATTTCTCACTAACACGCTGATACGGTTGTTTCCTGAGTGTCCAGTCTTACACCTGACTGACCAAGCTCAAGGTGAGAATTCACTGTCATGCCCCAGCCCCCAAGCCCCGACAGCCCCTGAAACAGCTCTCCGAGCGTCTTCCGCTGACGCGCTATCTGCAGGAGACAGGAGCAGAGCAGGGCTGAGCTGGGCGAACTCCGGATACTTCCCTGCCTTGTTCAGTTTGCTCCAAACTTGTGCTCTGGCCATGCAGACTGACTGGTGTCGGGCCGGCCCTCCCACTGCGGACAACGTCCACCAGACACGTTTTAGGCGGCCGACTGCTGGACAATAGGCTGTGCACGACGGGTGATGCCCAGGCTGGGGGGCCCAGGGATGGGCCGGCTCCCAGCTGGGGGCGACCTCCCAGCTAAGATCATGACCCGGAACCTGGTGAGCAGAGCATCCCTCTGGTGGAGGAGGAGGCCGCGCATCTGCGAGCCAGGGCACCAGCTGGAGGGGTCATTCAGGGCCAGAAGTGCAGGTGAGCAATGCAGGATCCCCAGGGCTCCCAGAGGCAGCTGTCCCCAGGCCGAGAGTTCGACAGGGGCACTAACAGTCAAGCAATGCTGCACACTCTGGGCTCCAGCCCAGCGACGGTGGCGAGTTAGCCCTGCCCCAGACCAACTCTGCCAAAATCTAAAACCAAGCCCCAATAAAATCCGTGGAACAGGGCTTCCCTGGTGCCACAGTGGTTAAGAATCTGCCTGCCAATGCAGGGAGCACGGGTTCGAGTCCTGCTCCGGGAAGATCCCACATGCCACGGAGCCAACTAAGCTCGTGTGCCACAACTACTGAGCCCATGTGCTATAACTACTGAAACCTGCGCGCCTAAAGCCCGTGCTCTGCAACAAGAGAAGCCACCGCGATGAGAAGCCCGCGCACTGCAAGGAAGGGTAGCCCCCACTCGCCGCAACTAGAGAAAGCCCCCGCGCAGCAACGAAGACCCAATGCAGCCAGTAAAAAAAAGAAATAAAAAAATCCACGGAACACTCTGTATGTTGAGTCCCACCAAGATAAAGATCCACCCTAACAAAATGTCAAGCCGTGCCCCCCAGTTCAAGGTAATCAGCTAGAAATGAACTGTTCACTAGAACAAAGGTCAACATTCTTCAGCGGAAGGTAACAATCCAGTCTCTACAGTGTAACATTTACAATGTTCAGTACATAATATAAAAGTCACAAGACCTGCAAATAAGAGGAAAATATGACCCACACTCAAGGGGAGAGAAATACAGAACAGCACATGATGGAAAGCAACTCCAAGGCAGCTCAGAGGTTGAATTTAGCAAAGACTTTAACACAACTACTGTAACTGTGCAAAGAATGAGTGAAAAACATGTTCAAAAAGTTTAAGGGAAATATGGTCTTAAATGAGCAAACGGAGAGGCACAAACGGAAACTGCAGGAAACTACGTAAGAGAACTAAATGGCAGTTCTCCAATAAAAAGTGTAACAACTGAAATGCAAAACCCACTGATTGGGCTTGGCCGCAGACTGGAGACGGCAGATTACAGTCAGTGAGTCTGAAGACAGAGCAACAGAAATTATCCTATCTAAAGAACAGGGGGAAAGATTGAAGAAAAAATAACGCGACCTCTTCCCTGCTGGATTTCCTGCAAGGCCATCATTAACTGGACTCCGACAGCACCCTAACACCTCCCCAGGATGTTCAGACAAGCCTGGAAGTCTGCCACTCGCTCCCAGAGACACCCCTTCTCGAGCCTCCGCCCGCCCGTCTCAATCCGGATGGCTGCTCTCTAGCCCGGCGGCACAGCTGCTGCACTAGGACTCCCTCCCCACCTTCTCTCCTGGTGCATCCGGCATTTCCTGATTTGTAAGCCTTCATGTTTCTCAGTTTTCCTCCTGGTGCTAGAGGAACACATTCTCCACGAGTTTCGTGAGAAGAACTCAAGGGAGGGGCATTTGACTGGTCTTTGTGTGTCCGGAAATGTCTTCGCTGGGCACTAAGCCTCGGCTGGAAGGCTGGCTGTGCACGGGCTGCAGGTGAGAGGCCGTCCCCAGGTATGTGATGGTGACGGTCCTTCCAGCTGCTGACACTGGTGCTGAGAGTTCTGAACCACCTGACGCCCGACCGTAGGTAGGACACTGCTCTTCTCCTCCTGGGGGACCTTCCCCTGACAGCATCCAGGTGTCAGCAGGACAGACGGATGGGGCAGGACCCCCTAGGCGTGCTCATGTCCTTCAGTCCTGGGAAACGTCCTCCTGGACGTCACTGTGGGTAACAGGGGCCTGGAAGACCAGTCTGTTTGTCTGTAGGGAAGGAATCCTCCCTTCCCCGCCTAGGGTCTCAGTCCCCACCCACGCAAACCTCCCCAAGGCCCTGTTTCCAGCCTGGAGCCTCCCTGGCTCTGCAGCCAGGCTCGGCCAGCCCTCAGCCGTGGGCTCTGCTTTCCCAGCCTGCAAGGCCCCTCTTCCCTCCTCTCTGCCTTCAAGCACTTTTGGTTTCCCTAATGTCTTTACTGTCATTTTAATGGACCTCGAGTGGAGCAGGTAATCCGGCCCCTGTGCACAGGCACCCCGCCCCTTGCCGGGACCTAACCCCAGATGGTCCTTCCCACCTCCCACCCCAAGTCTGACCCAACCCCGGGGGGCCTGCCACTCCAGGAGGCTGTGTCTCTAAACAGAGACCCATCCCCACCGCACAGCCTCTTTGGGTGGCCAGGGGGGCGCACCGTCCTCCCAGCTGCCGAGTTCCCGCCAGGGAAGGGAGTGCAGCACCACGAGCTGGTCTCTGGGCCCTTCTGCTGGCGGTGCTGTCCCAGGGCGCGTGACCGCAGCTGTCCCGTCCACACCGAGGCCCCAGCCAGGGCACTCCGCAGGGAGGAGCACTGTCCCTGCGTGCTTGTCCCACACGAAGCAGAGGTGCCACTCACGCCCTTCACGGCCGCTGTCCCACGAAGCCCGCCCGGTCACAGTCTCTGACGGGTCCAATGTCTGTCCCTCTTCTGCAGGCCCTTTGCTGGGGGTCCCAGAGCAGCAGTGGGCGCTGAGGGGTGGTCCAACTCCACGGCCCGCTGACGGGCCTCCGTGACCACCCCCCGCCTCTCCGGGGCCCATCTGGCCGGGGCAGGGGGTGACCCTCGGGCAGGCGGAGGGTTCCCAACAGGGGGAGCTGCAAATGGCCCAGGCCCCGTGGGCCCCTCCCCGGGGAGGTGCCAGGAGCCCGGCCTGTTTCTTCCCCTGTCTTCCTGTCCTTCAGCCCAACAGTCAGGCCTCACCCAGGCCCAGTCCCCATGGGGTCAGCTCACAGCATCACTGAGGCCTCAGCAAGGCTGAGCGCTCGTCCGGCTGGGCTGGCTCCACGGGGTCAACACCGTTGCTGGCCGCCTCTGGAGCCCCTGGCCATTCGCGGCACACAGCCGTGTCCAGATCCATCCAACCACCAGCCAGCCCGCCAAACAAGCAGCAAACCCCGGGCCAGCGAGCTCCTGGTGGGGCTGGGCCTGCATCCCTACGCGAGGCCGGGGTAGGGGCCGGGGCTCTCCCGGGTGCAGCGTTCTGGCTCGGCACCCTTTCCCGTCTCCCACCCGAGAACACGGGGCCAAGCACCCACCTCCCACGCGAGGGGTTAAGAGCAATTGGGTTGTTTAAATAAACCCCAAAGGGCGCCGGGGGCTTCTGAAAGGGTCTCCTGCCCTCCTCGTTCCTCCCAGCACAGGGCGGCCCGAGGGACATTCCTCCTTGAGAAGGCGGAGGCTTTATTTCTGCGGGGTGAACGTCCTGCCCACCCCGCTGCGTCAGGCCCCCGCAGGAGGAGCCCCAGCCCAGCAGTGCGCCCACTCCCCGGCGGTCAGGCTCTTTCCACCCGAGCCGCTCGGGTTGCTGTCCCTGAGCTCACCGCCCTGATGGCCTCCTTCCCGCTGCAGCCGTCCACTTTGCTGGTCAGCCCAGGAAGGGGGCAAATGGCCAGTGGCTCTTTCACGGGAGGGTGCTTTTCCCTAACCCTCTCCGTTAGGGGAGTCCCTGCTGCAGGCAGGCTCCCACCTCCCTATTGGCACCACTCTCCCCCTTTCTCTCAGGGGCACAGTGGCCAGCGCCTGGCCACTTGGAGACAGCTGATTGGCTGGGGTCTCAGGCCGGCCCCAGGTCAGGTGGACAGGGCCAGACCCTCCTTGGGAAAGGACTGAGGCCATCGAAACTCAGCTCTGGTCTGTCCCTGAGCCCTGGAATCTGAAATCAATCTACAACGAGCGGCAGCAACTAAGCCCAATGTGCTTCTGAGATGGAAAACTGCTGACAACGACCAAGTTCAAGTTCACCCCACTGCAGACTTTAAAAATTGACCTCGCTTTAAAACGAAAAAAGTCTGCCTGGAGCCCAAATGGTCTTTAGCCGGAATCGTGGTGCTGGGTCTGCGGCGCGTGCCGAGGCGAACGGGCCTTCCCAGGGACAGGAGCTCCCGGAGGCCCCGCGGTGAGCGCCACCTGGCAGTTTTCAAACTTTCCTTTAATCAGAGTCACCAAATACAACTTGTTTAGCGTTGTGACTTTTGCTGAAAGGGGCTAAGCGGAGCCAAATCCCTGCAAGGAGCCCGGCACACGACCAGATCTCCACTCACACCAGAGGCTCCTGCTTCCCCAGCTCCACTCCCTACCTGAGCAGGAAGCCCCCAGCCCAGCAGCAAACCCACCTAGAAACAGACTCAAACCCAAGGAAGGGCGCAGGGGAGCTCCCAGAGAGAGACACACCTTGCAGGTCGGACTGCCTCCTCCTGAGAGCTGGGACCTACCTGGGAGCCTCCCGGGCGTCTACCTAAAAGCCTACCTGTAAACCTGCCTGGGCGTCTACCTGAGAGCTACCTGGGAACCTACCTGAGAGCTACCTGGGACCCTACCTGAGAGCTACTTAGCAACCTACCTAAGAGCTACCTGGGAGATGGCCTGGCCTGCTACAGGTTCTGGGGTGATCAGGGTCCCCAGATGTGCCTGCCCCATGTCCACCAGCCTCCTGCTTGGCACACTGACCAACCTGGCCCAACGCAGATGCCTCCTGGATGCCACCCCTCAGCCAGGCCCAAGGGGATCCAGCAGGCCCAGTAGGGGAAAGAGGACACCTCAGCAGGCCACCCTCCCAGGGATGCTGCCGCCTCCAGACAGAGTGCCCCCACGTCCACCACAGCCCAGCCCCACCGAGAAGCAGAAGGGGAGTACAGAGTGGGTGCTCGTGGGCACGTCCCCCCACCCGGCCCGACTGTGCCCAGAGACCCCTCAGGTCCAAAGGAGGCCAAGCCAGGCAGGAGCCCAGCTTGGTCATGAGCTGGGCTGGGGGCACGTTCTTCAGGCCGGTCGCCCCTTCTCAAAGCAGCGTTGTGAGCGGGCGGGGCAGGGGCGGCAAAGCCTGAGACCCCGCGGGAGCCCAGAGGACGTGGGAAGGGCAGCGAGGAGTGGACGATTCGCTGTTCCTGACCCGAAGCTGCCCTTCAAACAGCCCAGAAAGGAGAGCTGAAGGACCCCACAAAGAATCACATTGCTGGCCCAGGCCCGTGCCTCCCGTCCATCTGTCCATCTGCCCACCTGGCCCAGGAGAGCACAGAACACGATGCATTCTCTCAGCACCACGGGGAGTGACGGCGCGACCTTCAGAGAGGTCAGCACAGCATTCTGGTTTGGGCGCCAGATCATGCTTCCTGTGTCATTTTTCTGTGTCGTTTTCCACAACTATGGGAGCGCTGGCTGCGTGTCCCCCCAGGTATGTCCTCTGCCCTCCATCGTGGGGCAGATGGGGTGGTGGAGGGTGATAAGGGCGGCCTCCCGGCCCCATTTCCCCACGTGCTGTAAGCGCAGAACGCACACGGGGTGACAGCAGAAAGGGTCTCAGTACTGACTTCTGTGTATCCAGTACGTGTCGCAATAGTAACATGTTGCGTATGCCAGGGTTAAATAAAATATACCACTAAAGTTAATTTCGCCTTTCTTTTTATAGAAAATTTAAAACCACACGTGTGGCTCACGTATTTCTGCTGGACACACTGGTCTTGACTGAGAAAAGCAGCTGACCACATAGGAGAGCGGCCCTGCAGGCGGGTGGACGCCTCTCCACTGCAATCCCGGGCCCTCGGGGCAGGACGAGGGGACACGGGACCCCCAGCTGCCACTCCCCACAACAGCTACGGGGAGACATACCCTGCTGCCCCCAGTCCCAAATGCAGAGACACCCAGGATCCCCAGAGACATGGGGGTGCAAAGCCTGGGCCCTGCAGATGTGGCCACTCCGGCCGCTTCAGTTAAATAACAGCGCTAACTTGAAAGCCATTCAAACTGAATTAAACTTTTGTGCGATCATCTCAGTGATCTTTTTAAAGCTTTATTGAGGTGTAATTCACATACCATGGAATTGAACCTTTTAAAGTATACAATTCAGTGTTTCTAGTATATTCAGGCATGTGTAACCATCACCCCTAATCCAGAGCCTGTCATCACCCCGAAAGATCGCCTATCCCCGCCAGCAGTCACCCACCCTGGCCCCCCGCCCTCCTGCACCCATGACCCTGCTCCTGTCCCTGTGGCTTTGCCTGTTCAGGATGCTTCGTGCACACGGAGCCGTAATGCACGTCCTTTCTTGTCTGGCTCCTTCCACTAAGCACGACATTTTCAAGGTTCACCCACACTGCGGCATCTCAGCTGGGTAACGTGCCACGGCGTGGACCCGGCCGCGGGCACGCCTGTGGGCAGGGAGCGCGGGGCCAGACGTGGCTGGTGTTTAACTCTCGGGGAACCCGTGGACCCTTCCAGGGTAGCTGCCTCAGGACGCTACCCCCCACCCCCCCGAGTTCTTGCCAACACTGGTCGATCTCTTAGTCCCTCCATGCCAGAGGTGTGATTTTTAACTCACTGATTTGACTTAACGATTGTTCCTTTCTTTAAAAATTAAGGTCGCCAACTTTAAACACCAAGGGTCACTGCGATGGTGTCAAACTGAGTCGAGTTACTCCTGCAGCACAAAGGAACCAGCCCTGGGAGTCTCGGCCAGAAGGCTCTTCGGGACCCGTTCTCACCGGGTGCCAGACTGCAGTGGGGGCAGGGGGTAGAGGTCAGGGGTCACCGCCATTCGGGTGGGCTTTCCTGCTCCCTGCCTGCTCCGACTGAGGGCCTCCTGACGACCAAAAACGAGGCAGAAATCGGAGGAATGACGAATGGCTACTTAAAAACCACATTTTACATTAAATATTCAATGTCACGGGGACAAATCCTTCCAGTGTGTCACGAAGCTGTGTGTCACCAAAGCGGCCACGTCGGGACAAAGGCCCGTGGGCCTCAACCCACTCGGCACCGGGGGGCACCTGCCAGTCCTCTGGGTTTTCTCTTTTACTTTTTGCGTTTTCTAAATACTATACAATGAACACACTCCGCTTTGTATTCATGAAAAAAGAAATCAAACCACAGATGTTATTCTTAAAAGTTAAAATAAACTATATGGAATCTTAAGTTACAGGGGATGCCAGCCACCCGCCCACCCGGATGCCCGGGGGTCTGAGCTGCAGAGCCGGCCGCTTGTGTCACTGGCTGTCCGTGACCACCAGACACATGTGCTGTCTCAAGCGGCGGCCAGTGGTCCTGATTCAGGGTCCCGGGGCTGCAGCCAGGACTGGTGGGGAGCCCGGGGGCCCACGTCCCAGACGGCGGAAACTTCTGAGCCCATCTGCTCTCTGCTCATCGCCTGCTCCAGCCTCCTGCTTCCCCCAGGCCCGTTCTGATAGGAGGCCTTGATTTCTTGAGGAAGTTTTCACATTTATTACCATAACATCAGGGCGCTCGGTGTAAATCTTGTTTACATGTGTGGTTCTCACCTTTCATGAACGCTCAGCAAGTTTTTACTTCTCTTTTGTTTTCCCTTAATTAGTTTTATCAAAAGTTTAGTTCATTGGTCTTTTCAAAGAACTAGATTTTGGGGAATTCCCTGGCGGTCCAGTGGTTAGGACTCGTTGCTTTCACTGCCGAGGGCCTGGGATGGATCCTTGGTCAGGGAACTAAGATCCCACCAGCCGCTCGGTGTGGCCAGAACAAAACAAAACAAAAACAAAAACACAAAGAACTGGTTTTTGGTTTTGTACCTCCTGATTTAATTATTTAATTAAGCTTTCTCCTTTTTTTGAGTTATACACATATTTTTTCAGATTCTTTTCTATTACAGGTTATCGTAAGAGACTGAATATAGTTCCCTGCGCTATACAGTAGGGCCTTGCTGGTTATCTATCTTAAATACAGTAGTGTGTATATGTTAATCCGAAACCCCTAATTTATCCCTCCCCCCCTTCCCCCTTTGGTAAACACAAGCTTGTTTTCTGTGTCTGTGAGCCTGTTTCTGTCTTGTAAGTTCATTTGCATCCTTCAGATTCCACACATAAGCGAGACCGCGTGGCGCTTGCCTCTCTGCCTGACTTACTTCGCTGTGCGTGGTCATCTCTAGGTCCACCCATGTTGCTGCAAAGGGCATGATTTCCTTCCAAGCTTTCCTCTTTATTAACTCCCTCTACTGCCTTTTGTCTCTTGGTTTTGACTTCGGGGGCACGGTTTCCTTCCCCACTGCAGACGAATGCCTTCTGGTTAAACGCAGGCTTCTTGGACCTGCCTTTTGTCGTGATAGCCCAGACGTCCCTCTTCCCTCCGGCTGGCCCTCCTTCCTTGGGAGGTGGAAGCCCCCCGGAATGGCCCTCACCCCTGGGGTTTGGGAGCCGCAGCGCTCGCTGGCTCCGGCGATTACTCCACGCGATGAGCTCTCCTTCACAAGCTCTGGTTCTGTATTACAGGCTTGTTGCTGCCGGTCTGCTCGAAGTTTCTAGCGTCTGGCTTCCCCTTGCTCAGGGACAGGCCCCGGCCTGCAGGGTAGCCGTCCCGGGGTAGGACGCCGTGGGCCGTGCGGGGGGCTGCGAGTGGACATTAGCTCAGGGACCAGCAGCACAGTCTCTGGTCTGAAAGCGCAGGGGGTCCCCGTCCGCGAAAGCAGAGACGGGTGCCCAGGTGCTTCCAGGTCCGATGCACCCAGACAGCCAGCCCCCCGTAGGACGCAGCCCTTCGCCACGGGCCCCTACAGGACAGAACTGAAAGTCTCCTGTTTTATTTACATTCTCCTTTCAACTCTGACCCTCCAGGGAGATTCACCTGGAGCCAGTTGCTGCGTGCGTGGCTTCCCTGGAGTGTGGGCTGCCCTGGCTGGAGGGGCCCTGCTCTCGTCCGAAGGCCGCCCTTCCTTGTCATTCGCACTTTTCTTCTTTAAGCCCTCTTGGCGGGGGCGGGGGCAGGGTCCTCGGCAAATGTGTTCACGTTGGCAGCCTGTAAACACCTGAAGCGGTGGGTCTGATGACCCACCCAGTGCCCCGGCTGAGCCCCGGGGAGAAGCATGATCACCGAGCTCTGAGCTGGGAGGCTCTCCGTGGCCTTGTGCGACGGACACAGCCCGGGGGGACCCAGACCCACACGTCTGGCCTCAACACCAGGCGCCCCTATCGCATCTGAGCCTGTTTTTATTTCCTGAGGGAAAATCTCACGTGGCGCTTTGTTTTTTCTTGGAAGTGCCCATTGTTTAAAAAGAAGACAAAAACTCTTTGTACTCGGCGAAAACCAGTTCCCAAGTACCCAGCTCCTGCCCATCTGATTGACATCTGTGCTCCAGAACCAACCAGTTACTGAACTCTTCTGGAAGTAGGTTCCAGCGCCAAGCTGGCCACTGAGTCGTGTCCTCACTCAGGACACGCCCCTGTGCCGGCCTCTACTGATTTACGAATCACGGGATCCTACCAATCTCAGCAGCCCCACCCCCACGGAGGAGGATCCTGGGAAGTTCTCAGCTGCGGCAGCGGTCAGTGTCCTGACCAAGGCTGGCTTGGGGCTCTCTGGGCCACAGCCGCCCCAGGCACCTCCACAGCTACTGGGGAATAGAGTTTATTTATTTATATTTTTGGCCACGTGGGGTCTTCCTTGTGGCACGCAGGCTTCTCTCTAGTTGTGGCGTGTGGGTTTTCTCTCTCTAGTTATGGTCCGTGGACTCTGTAGTTGTGGCCGTACAAGCTCAGTAGTTGTGGTACACGGGCTCAGTAGTTGTGGCGCACGGGCTTAGTTGCTCCACAGCACGTGGGATCTTAGTTCCCCCACCAGGGCTCGAACCTGTGTCCCCTGTATTGGAAGGCGGATTCTTTACCACTGGACCACCGGGGAAGTCCCCTGGGGAATAGATTTTAGATCAGATACAAGGAAGTTTTTCTAAACAACCTCTAAAGTATTGAATTTTAGAGCTGGAAGAATCTTAGAGGTCATTTAATCACTCCAATTTTCAGGCTATCTGTAAAATAGAAAAACTTGTAATTGAAATCTTCTTAAGGATTTTTAAAAACTAAACATTTTATTTTGAGATAACTGTAGATATACATATACTTGTAAGAAATAATAATAGATGTCCCATATACCCATACACATATACCCCAAATCACAACCAGGACCCTGTGTTGCTTCAGTGGAAAACCAGAACGCTCCAGCCCCATGGAGCCCTCCTGTTGCCCTTTCACAGCTGCCCCAAGTCGCTGATCTGTTAGTGAGCCCTGAGAACGCTGATCTCCATTCACATCATTTGTCATTTCAAGCAAGCTGCAGAGATGGAGCCACACAGTCTGGCCTTCCCAGGTCTGTGCTCACTCGGCACACTCCCTGAGATGCACACAAGTTGCTGTGGGTGCCCAGGGCTCATCCTTTTCGCTGAGGGGGCTCCCTCAGTGTGGACGCAGTCTGTTTGACCAGCGCCCCCTGAAGGGCATCTAGGCTGTTTCCACTTTTGGGCTATTAGGAGCAGAGCCGCAATAGTAATCCGTGTACACTGGTGGGCACAGGGATGGTACTTTTTTCATCTTTTTATTATGGAAATAGAAAAGCTGAAGAGTAGTGGGCACACAGAACACCCAGAGAGTAATTCAAACAACGGGACCCCGGGTGGTGAGTGCACAGAGGCAGGGCCGGCCAGGCACCGACCGGCGGACGAGCCACAAGGAAGCCACCAGAAACCCTGACAAGTGCTTGGGTGGAACCCTGGTGGGAAGGCCGCCTGGAGCAGGATTCAGAGTAAAAAGCACGATGGGAAAACAGTCAAAAAGCTACACACGGTGACCACCTGACCCGGCTCCGAAGAGAATGGAAAACACACGGCCACACAAACACGTGCACACAAGTGTGATTCACAAGAGCCAAACACTGGAAGCAAAACCCTAATGCCCACCAGCGGATCAACAGAATCGGTCCATCCACACAACAGCATGTGATCCTGCCTTAAAAGGACTGAAGGACTGACACACGCTACAACGTGAACGATCCTCCAAACCATGCTGCCGAGGGAGCGAAGCCAGACATGGATCAAACGCTTTATGACTCCACTGATATGAACTGTCCAAAAGGGGCAAATGCACAGACTGGACCACCAGTTGCCCGGGGCTGGGGGAGGCGTGACAGGGAGTGACTGCAGTGGGGACGAGCTAGTGGTGATGGCCGCACAACTCTGTCAGTGTGACAAAAACACTGAACCGTACACTTTAAAATGAACTTTACGATATGTGAATCATACCGAAGTTTCTAAAAAGCACCCAGCAAAGGTAACAGAGACGCTGAGTACTGGCAATCCTTTCAAGGAGTCTTGCTGCAAAGGGGAACAAAGAAATGGTGTGGGCGCAGGAGGGGAGTGTTTTGTTCAAGATGCGAAGACAAACATCTGTTTCGAGGGGGGAAATGATACCTAGAGGGAGCACCCCAGGAAGATACGTGGGGATGAGGAGGGGGCAGCGCCAGGCCCAGGTGGGCCCCGCGGGAGCGGGCGCGTTCCCAGGGAGGAGGCGGGGACCCCCTTCCAGCTGCCGCTTTTCCTCCGGGAGCCAGGGGGTCCTGGGCTGGGAGGCAGGATGGGGCAGAGGTGAGGAGAGGATGAGGAAGGAGCTGGGCCGGGGGAGGAGCAAGTGCCCGCACGGGGCCCGCGTGACGCCCCTGAGGCTCACGGTCAAGGGGGACAGAGACCAGTCGGAGGCCAAGCTCCTCCAGCCCGGACAAAGGGACCGGGGCCCAGAGGCCCCCGGTGGGCGGGGCTCGTCAGGGGGAGGGCGTGAGCTGCAAGGACGGACGGGGTGGGGGTGAGGGCTGCAGCGACGGCGAGCCCCAGGTGGGCCGGTGGGAGGGGGCAGCTGGGCTCAGGGACCCTCTGGGGCTGCGAGGGAGGCGGGAATCCTGAGGCTGGACCGGGCAGGGCTGCGGGGAGGCTGGGGGGTGGGAGGTCTGGTCAGAGGAAGGGAGCGTCCACAGGGGAATTCGGGGAGGAGGGAGCATGTGTGTGGTGCGGGCCCCGCCCACCTTCAGGCCAGCAGTTTGGGAACCTGAGCCCACACTGGTGAGGAAGCAGGGTCCTCGGGGGCACAGCGGCCCAGGACACCTTTTGAGCACTTCTCAAGCATCATGGCAGGCCCTTCTCACAGCAGCCCTGCTGGGTCGTCCTCATCGTCCCTGGTCCTCAGGTAAGGAAGCCTGCACAGGTAAGGCACAGGGAGCTGGCCCAGGGCCACACAGGGAGGAGACTCAGCCATAACTGAGCAGAGTCACAGGCCCAACTGAGGAAGGAGGAGTCCAGCGTCAGAGGCAGTTGGGTCTCTGTGTTACTGCTGGGCTCCGGGCTCTGACATCTCCCGAGACACAAGCCTCCCCTGGACCCTGGAGGGTGCTCTCCTGAGTACGGAAAAGGGCAGAGCCCATCTACGGGAGTGTTTCTAGGGTTGGGTGCTGTGACGGTTAATTTTATGTGTCAACGCGACAAGGCCATGGTGCCCAGATATTTGGTCAAGTACAGTCACATGTTGCTGTGAAAGTATTTTTCAGATGAAATTAACCTTGAAGTCAGTAGACAAAACAACACTGGTAATGCAGAGACTCTCCATGATGTGGGTGGGCCTTGCCCAGTCAGTTGACGGCTTTAAGAGAAAAGACTGAGGTCCCCTGAGGAACAGGGACGTCTGCCTCTAGACTCTTCCCTGGGTCTCCAGCCTGTCACCGCCCGCGCCCACCCCCGGGCTGAGAATCCTGGACTTGCCAGCTCCCACAAGTGCGTGACCTAATTCCTTAAAAAACAATCACTCTCTCTGAAAAAACCTAACACAGGTGCTAAGATCATGGCAGCAAATAAGACATAAATAGGGGTGTCCGTGGGGTGTGTGCTGAGAAGGGAGAGGTCCAGGCACCTGTAGGGGTCCCCCAACTTTAAGGAGCGGCTCCCGGCCTCTCCTGGGGATGGAGCCCCAGGACCCTGTGGGCAGGCACCACCTCGCTCCACCTGCAGGGGCACCGTCTCTAGAGGCTTCTTCTTTCTCCGTGAAGGAGGAAGGGGGACCTTCTGGTGTTCACGGTGTGAAACTGAATGAAGGGAATCCTCATTAAAATGGAGTCGGGAAGGCCGGAAGGGGGAGCTCTCACACACCACCACTCATCGTGTCTGCAGACCCCAAACAGGCAGACATGTACCTCACATGGACCCAGAGGAAAAGGCAGGTTTTCTCCCCGCCGGCAGCAGCCCAGCCAATGGGAAGCGTCGCCACCCTGAACCCCGTTTCCTCCAATGGGCTCTCCTTGCAAGCGGCCCCTCCCAACTTCCTCCTTTTTCTCTGTCAAGTAACATTCCTCTCCTTTATTAGCTGGTCTTGCCTATAGTTTTCGCTGTAGCCCTCTTGTCCTGAGTTGCAATTCTCTGCTGTTCCTGAATAAAGGCATTTTGCTGATAAAATAACTGGCTGTTTTATCTTTAATGTCAACCAGAGACTTGGGGGGGCGGGGTACACAGGGGCTCTATGCTTGGCGTCCAGGGTCTCCCGGGCCGCACCACGTGGGGCCCACCTGCCCACACAGGGGCAGCGCCAGCCACGGGAGGTGGGGGCTGGACCAGTCCTGCCGGCTGAGGGAACGACGGAGAGTGGAAGGGTCTCCCTGGGCGGAAGGACGCCCTGACGGACGTCCCCAGAGGGTCGCTGGGGAGGACCACGACTTGCTTCCTCACGTGAGCCTCGGGCCTACCCTCCGGCTCCGACCCAGGGTCCTAGACTGGCTATGCCCAGCCAGGGTGACCCACCCCCGGAGCCCTCCCAGCTGTGCCCATGCCCAGCACCGGCCGCGGGCGCGGGAGGCCCCAGGGGCACCAACTGTGGCCAGTGCACGGCCCAGGACGTGCTCCACAGCCCCCGCCCCTCGCACGCTCGGCCCGCGCCCCGGGGTCGCTTACCTGAGTCGGCGGGGTCCTCCCGGAACCTTGGCCCGGCCGCGGCCACGGCGTCAGCAGCGGGCCCGGACGGCTTTCCCCAGCGCACCAAGGCCGACGAGGCCTGGCGAGCTGTGCGCTGCGGGCCGGGAAGCGCGAGCAGGAGGACCTCCAGGCGGAAGTCCAGAGGGGCGGGGTTGACTCGGGGGGAGGAGCCGGGCCTCTGTTTGGGGGCGCGGTTAGTCCGGAGGGGCGGGGCTGGGTCCGGGGAGGAGCCGGGAGGCAGGCTAGGGTCTTGGTCAGGCCGGTGGGGCGGGGCCGGCTTGGGAGAGCCTCCAGGCCGCCGTTTGGGGGCGTGGTCAGTCCGGGGGCGGGGCTGACGGGGTGGGGCCGCTCTGCCGCCAGGGGGCGCCGTGGGCCTCAGGAGGCCTGGCCCACCTGGCGCTCCCCGGCCCGCCCCGCCCCTCACCGAGTACCTGGCGCCGGTGTCGGTCCCCGACCCTCCCGTCCTCCTCAGAGGGCCCCCGCAGCCCCACGCCGGTCTCCGGATCCCGGGGCCCCTGCTCCGCGGTCCTCGGCCCCCAGCCACCCCACCGGACCCGTGACGGGACCCCCAACGCCGCCGGCCGCGCTCGCCGCGCTCCGGCCAGGAATCTCCGACTTCCGCCGTGGGGCCGGGCTGGTGTTCACGTCGTCATGCCCTCGCTCGGGGACCTGGTGCGCGACTGGCACCGGGGCGCCCAGGCCGTGGCGCGTGGGGACTGGGACTACGCCCTGCGCCTCTTCTCGAGCGTCCCGGAGCCGCCCGCCAGGATGAGCTTCAACGTGGGCTGCGTGCACCTGCTAGCCGGGGACCCGGAAGCCGCGCTGCGGGTGAGCCAGGGGCCCGACAGCCTGCGCCCCCGGGGTTGGTCGCAGAGACCCCACCCCTGGGGGACGCTGCCCTCTGGCCCTGGGAGGGTCGATGAGGGGTGGGATAAAGTCCCAGCTGCAGGGGTGAGCCCAGGACCCCTGCCCTTCCTCCCTGATGGCCACCTGAGGATGTCTCCCCAGGTCCGCCTCAGTGAACACCTAAGCAGGGGAGGCCTGTGTGGGCAGGGGACCCCAGCGGAGCTGAGTCAGGGCCGGGATGGGGGTGCAGGGCTCTGGCACTGCCTCCACTGTGTGGTGACCATGTGCCAGGCTCTGCAGTTTTGGGGAACGGCCGGGATGAACACTGGCTCAGGTGCTCTTGGCCGAGGTGCTAACATACCCGCAAACAGGCTCGAAGCTGGATGGGGCTGGGAAGGGGCACCCAGGGTGTAGGTTTGGGCTGGGCCTTCTGCAGACACCTGTGGTGATGGCCAGGAGGTAAGGTCTCTGGTTGCTGCCCAAACCCCAGATCTGAGCGCTCACCTGTCTCCCACCCACTCTCCAAAGCAGAACCAAGAGCTGGGGGTACACATGGGCGCACACACACACGTGCCTCCGCCGAGGGGCCGGCAAGGCCACTCTCTGCCCTTCAAGCCCCCAGGTTTATTACGGCGGTGCACGTTTCACGGGTGACAACAGAAAGCCAGCAGCACACCGAATCCCCCTCGGAAAGAGCCGGGCTCCCGCGTTGTTCAGGCCATCAGTGACAGCTGCCGAAAACGTGTTCAAGGGACCTACCCTGTCATTCTTCACATCTGTGTATGAATCTACAGTTATCTCAGCAGCAATGTCAGTGTTAAAATGTTATCCAACAAGGGGGGTGCGATCACTGGACACCATGGAATCAGCAGTGTGAGGCCAATCCAGTCACCACTTCCTCTAAACCGTGATTTAACCAGAGGGAGGGGACAGAAGTTCTGCGCAGAGGGGTGTGAGTGTTAAATTCTCCTCCACCCTAACCGCAGACAGAGTAGCAGAGGCATGTGTTTTGGAAATTTTTTTAAAAGCAGATGGAACGGCTACAATTAATAAAACTGGTTGTCTCCGAGGACCTGGACAGGGTGAGAAGGGTGTAGCTGGGAATGCAATCTGTTGCCCTACGGAAGCTTCGATTTCGCTGCTCTGTGTGGCAGGACAACAGACGGGTTTCCCTAGTGCTGAGTGGCCACGTCAGTACTGTGTGCGAACCCTCAACCTCGGGTCAAACTCACTTCAACAAGCCCCCCACTTGGCCATGACACCGATCCAGTTGCCTGGATTTAACTTGATAGCTGCTGTATGCCCCCCTCTTGCTTGTGTTTAACTGGTGGCTGCTGTCCTCCTTAGGAACAGATGATGTCATCTCTGAGTCTAGTTTCGGGAAGAGCTGTGTTTTACACACGTTAAGACTTTAGCGTTTTTGCTCTTTCTGATTCTAATAGATGAGAAGTGAGTCAATTTGTACGAACTACCAAAACTAGGATTTAAAAAAGACAAAAACCTTGCATAACTCCCCCCCGCCGAAGGTAACTATTATTAACGCGATGGAGTGTTTCCTTGTCCTCATGGTAAACAGGTTGGTTTGTGCTGCCACCGAACTGCCCCTGAGTGCATCGCAGGGCACCTTGGGAGCTCAGGCGGCTTTGGGTTGTGGCCGTGACGCATGCGCCCAGCCTCAGACTCAGAGGCCCCCTGGGTGGGCGCGGGAGACCTTCTCCTGCAGGTGGCCATGATGGGGGCCAACACGATTCCTTGATCCATTGCTGGGCATCCGCCTGGACCGCATCTGTGACACAGGAGTGACGGGGTTACAGACCTGGGTGTTCCATGGGCATTTTTGTCCCCAGGCATTTGACCAGGCAGTGACCAAGGATGCCTGCATGGCTGTCGGCTTCTTCCAGCGAGGAGTGGCCAACTTCCAGCTGGGGAGGTGAGCACAGAAGTGCCCTGTTATTTCTCTGATGGCCCTTTGGCTCTGCAGAGCCCTTTCCTGTGTTCCTCTCTGCCCACGGGTCATCTCCTCTTACTCACCCTTCCTGGGCGGCCCCAGGGGAGCCCAGGAACAGGATGCTGTGGTCGTGTGGCGGCAGAAGCAGCGTAGGGCCACACCTTGACCCATGGCTCTTTACGGGGTTCAGGGGATCACAGAGTGCTTGCGCCGGCTTCCTCTCCTTTGCTCCTACATCCCTGCTGTAGCCGGGACAGCGCGATTATACCCGTTCTGCCCACGTGGAAACCGAGGGCAGGGCTGGAGGAGTGGTGCGTCCCAGGACATGGAAGTGATGGGGGTCCTCCCTAGCCACCCGGCCTTCGGCGCCCGGCCCTTCCCAGAGAAGAGATCCGGGCTGCAGGACAGGCCCGGCCCCCACAGAAGGTCCCACTGGGGGCAGGTGGGCTCTGGGGGAGACCTCCTCTTCTCATCGACCCAGGAGCCTTCCTGGGGGCGATGGGGATTCTGGTGGGGGCTGGGGAGCTTCCAGCGGGGCTCTGCATGGGGAGGCCCGTGGGGTGGGGCCCGAGAAGCAGGCAGGACACGCCCAGGGCACTCTGCACACCGAGGTTTGGGAGAGGGTCTGGGGTACGGGCAGGGGAGCGAGGCGCCCAGAGGACAGAGCTGGAGCCCCACGTGCTGCTCAGCCCGTCTGTGTGTGTACCCCCTGTGTTGAGACCTGGGTGACCACCACGGCCTCCACCACTGCAGCAGGAGCTGGGGCAGCGTGGGGCTGAGCGAAGCTCCGCCCCCTGCCCTCTGGCAGCTGAGGGCCTCCACGCCAGGCTCCCCTGCCGCCCACAGGTTCCGGGAGGCCCTGTCCGACTTCCAGCGGACCCTGGCACAGCTGAGGGGCAACGCCGCCATCGACTACACCCAGCTGGGCCTGCGGTTCAAGCTGCAGGCCTGGGAGGTGGGCGTGCGGGGAGTGGGACGCGGCTGGGCGCTGGGGGTGCTGTCTGTGGGCAGGCGGCCAAGGTGGTCCTTCCAGGCCGCTCGTCCTGAAGACCCCATCCTCCGGGTCCCGCTGTCTTGTCACTGTCACAGCTGGGGCTGTGTTGACTCAGGTGCTCCCTCTGGCCAGAGGGGCCCCCAAATCCCACCGGGGGGTGCAGGGGAGGGTGAGAGGTCAGCGAGAGGTGACAGGCTGGGCGGGGGCTGGGCCGAAGTAGGCCTGGCTGTGGGCCCCTGGCATCCCCGCCCTGGGGTTCTCGCTTGGCGCCGTTCCTGGCCTCCTGGGGCGGGGTGGGCACTGATGGAGGGGCTTAGGAGGAGCGCCCATGCGCTCCCAGAAACGTGCTGCCTCGGAGCCCCTGGGAACCAGCCGTGTCCCAGTAAGCCAGCCGTGGGGGACGTCCCGCCGGGGTGGCCCCGGCCCAGGGCACCGTGTGCAAGGCGGGCTGTGGGAGTCGGCCGGCCGTGACCCCAGCAGGCCATGTGACAGCAGCTCTGGGAGCGCCGTGTCCCCGCGGACTGCGGGGACAGAGGCTGCCGCGGGTGAGCGATCCGCACCCTCCGCCCTCGGCTCCCGGGAGCGTGGCCACTTGCTGCTGCTTCCCAGCGCATCCAGCCCAAAGCGTCCTTCCACACGGGGGGAGGGGCGGGCGGAGGGGGCCTTCCTCAGACAGCACCCCAGACTCCTGGGGGTTCAGTAAGCAGGGCAGCACGGGGAGGAGGGGGTCAGGCCAAATGCAGGACGGGGCTGCGAAGGCCGAGAGGCTGCTTCCAGAGATGGGAGGTCCGCCTGACATTCAGAGCAGAGAAGCAGGGAGGGCTGATCCGCTCCGGCTGGGGGTCTGGGGAATGAGGCCTGCGGGGCAGAGCCGGCCCCGGGGCAGAGCCAGGTGTGGGACCAGGCGGTGGGGCTGGGGGCAGAGCTGGTGGTGGGGCTGGGGGGCGTCCTGGGCCTGCCGTCACCCCCGCCTCACTCTCAGGTGCTCTTCAGCGTGGCTGCAGTGCAGAGCCAGCTGGGGCTCTGGGCGGAGGCCACCCACAGCCTAGAGGAAGCCATCTCCAAGGGGCCGGAAGGGGCCCGCGATGACCTGGACATCGCCCTGGGCCAAGTGCAGGTGAGGGGCAGGTGAGGGGGCAGGTGAGGGGCAGGTGGGAGGTAGGTGAGCGGGCAGGTGAGGGGCAGGTGAGGGGGCAGGTGAGGGGAGGTGAGGGGGCAGGTGAGGGGGCAGGTGAGGGCAGGTGAGGGGGCAGGTGAGGGGGAAGGTGAGGGGAGGTGAGGGGGCAGGTGAGGGGCAGATGGGGGGAGGTGAGGGGGCAGGTGAGGGGCAGGTGGGAGGTAGGTGAGGGGGCAGGTGAGGGGGCAGGCGGGGGGCAGGTGAGGGGGCAGGTGCGGGGCAGGTGGGGGGCAGGTGAGGGGCAGGTGAGGGGATAGGTGAGGGGCATGTGAGGGGGCAGGTGGGGGGCAGGTGAGGGGCAGGTGAGGGGAGGTGAGGGGCAAGTGGGGGGAAGTTGAGGGCAGGTGAGGGGGAAGGTGGGGGGCAGGTGAGGGGATGTGAGGGGGCAGGTGGGGGGCAGGTGAGGGGCAGGTGAGGGCAGGTGAGCAGAGCCAGACTCCTAAGCTGACTCAGGTGGCTTGCCCAGCCCATAGCCTGCAGTTTGGGGCTCACATCTGTCTGGCCCCCAAGACTGACTATATGAGCTGAAGAAACTTCTGGAGGGAGGCATACTATGTGCCCAGGTGTGGGCTGGACTTCCCATGGGCTATGGGAAGTAGGTGACAGGGCCAAGCCGTCCCTTCTGCTTTGAGGCTCCTGCAGCCTCAGGCCTGGCCCAGTGCTCAGGTCTGCATTGTCCGGACCCCCCTCCAGAAACAGGCCCCCCTGCAGCCTCGGCAGGTCCCCAGGGGTGAGGTCTTCCGGCCGCACAGGCGGCACCTGGAGCACCTGGAGCCCGTGGATTTCTTGGGCAAGGCCAAGGTAAGGGAGGGGTAGCTTCTCGCTTCTCAGGCCCCAGGGGCTCAGGGGCCAGCAGCACCCAGCAGGCCGCAGAGCGGCGGGCAGCCAGGCCCCTGCTGAGCTCACACCGTGTCCCGAGCTTCCAGGCTGAGTTCACAGGGACACCCGGGGTCATCAAGGCCTTGGTGGGTGGACAGAGAACACAAGGCTCCTGGGGCGGGCAGCAGTGTTTCCAAATGGGGCTCACAGATCTGGGTCTTGGAACCTGGCGGTGGAGCCCACCAGAAGCTGCTGAGGACCCCCAAGGTGGTGCCGACCCTGCCTACCTCCGCCTTCGACTCGCTCTTCTGGCCTCAGCATCTCCTGGGTTTTGTGTTTCTGTGTCCTCCCTGCATCTCTGCCTCAGAGAGCAAGACCCTGGGGAGGCCCGAGGCAGGCTGGCCTGGGCCACCTCTGCCCACCCTGGGTCAGGGCAGGGCAGCAAAGTCACAGGATGACGGGGAGCAGCTCGCCCCAAAGGCGGGAAAGGAGGCTCCCTGTGCACAAAGGAAGATGCACTCTGCTTTCCAGCTGGTGGCCCTCAGCCAGGCCTGACACCCCCCCGGTCACCCGAGGGCTAGGTGTCGTGCGTCTTTGCTGGGGGGCTGCGTGGAGGAGGGGGCTCTGAGCTGCATTAATCCATCAACTTGGAGTCCTGTTATCACAGGAGATGACTGCTTCTAAGAAACAAGAATATTTTAAAGGTTGTACGAAAAATAAGTTAAAATGATCAGCACAGATGTTTTCCTTCTTCAAACATATTTTTCCCACCTCCCTGCCCCCACCACGTGGTCCAACGTCTTTGGGCCAGGCTTGGGCAGCACCCCCCGTGCAGATGGGCGACTTCGGGGTTCAGAATGGGCAGCGAGGGCTGGGCACCCCTGACTCGGCCGGCCCCTTGCTGTCCCTCCGCAGGTGGTGGCCTCTGCCATCCCTGACGGCCCGCACGAGGACGCCCGGCCTCAGCAGCCACAGGTGGGTGGGCAGCCTTCCGGCCACCTGACTTCTCCTCTGACGTTTTGCAGGTGGGGCCTTCCAGACCATTACTCTTAAGGATGCCTTAAACCCTCCCCGCGGGCTTCTCAACGTCCTTCTGATCTAAACGTGGGGGGCGTCCCATCCCGGGAGAGAGCCAGTGAAAACTGTGCAGCCTTGCCCCCCAGCCCCCGACACGCCGTGGGGTCTGCATCCTGAGGATGGGGGTCACTGTGTGCCCACAGGCTCTCTACGCACGTGGTGAAGCCAGGCCTGGGGCTGCCAAACGGTAGGAAGGGGCCGTGGCCCCCCACTCTTCTTCCCCTGTCGACAGAGCCCCTTTGCAGGCCCAGTGTGGCCACTCCGGGCCAGGGGCCAGGTGGCTGTGTCCCCTTTCTGGACCGGCTGGAGCCCTGGTGCAGGGCGAGGGGTCCCGCCTTGCTCAGCCCTCCCTGTGCCCCCGTTTTTTCCTGAGCCTGTTCTGCTCCTGGGGAAAGAGCCTGCCTGCCCCTCACTGAAGCTCTGCTCAGGCCTGGGGGTGGGCACCAGAGGCACCGGGGTGGGGTGCAGGCTGGGCTGCAGGCCAACGGGAGCAGCCCTGCCGGCCCCGCCAGATGCAGCCTCACAGGTGGTGGTCCGACTGGGGTGCTGTTTGTTTCCAGCTCAGGGCTCTCCTAGGCCCACCTTTCATGGAGGACCTCGACCTCTGTGCTGGCTGGGTGAGGCCTGAGAATGAGGACTCCTCCCCCTTCCCTCCAGGGCCCGTGACACAGGCCCCTCCAGACCTGGTACCCGCTGTGGCCCCAGGACGCCCCTTGATGCAGAGACGGAGGTCAGCTCTGGCCAGGCTGGGCGGGCTGACCATGGCACACTGGTCACCAGTGATGAGCAGGTGGGTGAGCGTGGGCAGGGCAGGCAGGGGCCGTAGTATTTGGAGGACCCCCCGCCCCAGGCTGAGCTTCGGGACCAGCCACAGCTGGGCCCTGCAAGGGTCTCAGGGCAGGGCAGGTGGCCTCATCACCTGCTGGGGGATAGAGATTTGGCTTCCTCAGGTAGGCCAGGGCCTTGGCGGGAGCCAGCCACAGTGACCGGACGCCATGGGTCAGGGACACACTGCTGCTCACATGTGCACAGACAGGAGCCTGGGTGTCTGCTCCCCACCCTGGGCCCGGCAGAGGCCTGCAGCCCGTGCGTCATAGCCATGAGGCTCCCACCCCTCAGCTGGGGCCCCCGGCCTTCCTTCTTGGACATGGGACTCCCCGAGATGCCCCAGGCACTGGGTGAGGCCGAGGAAGGGAGGGGCACAGGGTTCTCCTGGGCAGGTGTGTTGGGCAGGTGTGCCGGGAGGCCACCCAGCACAGAGAAGGTGGTTAAATTTCACATTCAGTTTATCAAAGGACTCAGTTTAAAACGAGACGGTCACTTCACTTCCTCTTTCACTGAAGTCCAGCTAACTCGGTGGACAGTTGGTGCCCTTGAAAGCCATCCATCACAGCTGGGCTTGACAAAACCCCGTGGCCCTGAGTTCACATACTGGGTGTGTTCGAGCACTTGACCCTCCTGACAGTGGGCAACAGCTTCCTAATTGCTTTAAACAGCTGACAAGTCTGATAAGAATCTAAACACTCCGTTTACAAACTTGGTCCAACTTTCAGATCCCACCTGAAATCAGCATCTGAGTCAGCTGGTCGGTGTGGCCAGGACTGGGGCCCTCTGGGGTTTCTGCCGCCCCTCAGCACACCCACTACTTAGGGTCCCAACGAGGGTGAAGTCCAGCGGGTCCCTGGCTTCGGTCCCCAGCCCCCAGGGTCACCGGGAACCCCAACTGGAGCTGCCGCCTCCTGGTGGGCCAGGGGAAGACGGATTGGTGCCCACAGTGCAAGGTGGCCTGTCTGTAGTCTCCAGGCCTATAGGGACCTGGTTCATGCCCCGGATTCACCTCCAACACCGTTAGATTTGTGGCTTCCTGCCTGGCCAGGCTGTCTTGCAGGCCATGCCCCTCACCACTGGCTCTGCTTGGACAGTGTCTGGGCACCGCCCCCGATGAGCTCCAGGCCCAGGGAAAGCTACCTCCACCCTCAGGGCCCCACCCCGGCCTCAACCCCACCCCGGCCCGGCAGAGCCCCAGCCTGTGGCTTCCCTTGCAGAAGCCTCACGTGGAGCAAGTTGGCCAGTGGGTCCCTCCAGGTGAGGCGCCCTGAGCAGCTGGTAGTGGGAGGGCACTTTGTGGAGGGAGCCCCAGGCAGGTATCTGGGCGGGGCTGGGAGCAGCCTCTTTGTCCTCCAGGGAGGAAGCTGGTGGCCTTGGGGCTCCCGGTGGTGTCAGCATCTCCTCTACTCTGACACGTTCTACTCTGGGGGTCGGTAGCCACCGGAGTCCCTGACTCCTCCCCGCTCCGCAGGGCTGCTGGTGGCTGGGGGGCTGGGCCCTGGCTCCTCTGAGGATCCTGCAGGCGCTGGGGTAAGAGGCACTGGCTCTCATAAGGGATGAGGGGCTCCAAGGCCAGACCCCATCCTCCGAATGCCTCTAGGGACCCCAGCTAAAGAAGCCTCACGAGTCCAGGGCCCCAGCCCCTCCCACCCTCCCAGTCCCTGCCCTGCCCCCTGGCCTGAAGCCCACCCTGGCAGTCCTGGGCACACAGATCTGGGGCCTTGGACCCAGGGTGTGGCTGCAGGGGGCCCCGAGTCCTTGGTGACCTTCACAGTGCAGTGCACCTTCACCCTGGCCCTGAGGGCCCCAAGAGGAGCTGACCTGTCCAGCCTGCGGGCCCTGATGAGCCAGGCCCTCCCTCCCCAGGCCCAGAGTGGGCAGCTCAGGTGAGCTGGAAAGCCGGGTGGGAGGGCTCCAAGCTGGGCACCTATTAGTCCCGGCCCTGGGAGAGGCTTTTGAGGTCAGAGGTCAGCACCCTCCCTAAAGCCCCTGCCCGCGCTGCCCACTCTGAGGCATCTCTTTGCAGTTACCGAGACCCTAGTGACAGCAGGGGCTGGGTGCCCCTCACCGGGGAGGAGGCACTGCAGAGGGCCTGGCGGGGCGCGGCTGCCGGCTCTGGGGAGCTGCGGCTACGGTGCCAGGTGAGCCGGGGCGGGAGGCGGCCCGGGGCGGGGATGTCCAGCCCTTCTCTCCGTGCCGAGCTTACCCTACAGCCCTCCCCGCTGCCACAGGGAGTGGGCGGCCGGCCTGTCCTCTACCAGGTGGTGGCCCGGCACGGCTACTCCGCCCAGGGGCCCGAGGACCTGGCTCTGCAGCCCGGAGACACGGTGGACGTCTTGTGCGAAGGTAGAGCTGGCACTGCCTCCGCCCCCCATCGCCCTGCCGGGGCCCCGGGGCAGACGCGGTGTCTGCGAGCAGATGTGGTGATGCCCTGACGCCTCCTGCAGTGGACCAGGCGTGGCTGGAGGGCCACTGTGACGGCCGCGTCGGGATTTTCCCCAAGTGCTTCGTGGTCCCGGCCGGCCGGCGCACATGAGGAGCTTGGCGCTAAGGAGTCCGTGGCAAGGAGGGTTTAATAAAGGCGATCTGCCCCCCAAGGTGTGGTCCGTGTTCTGGGCTTGGCCACTGAGGGGACCTGACTGAGGCTTCCGAGGGTGTGGGGTGGCCGCTCTGGGAAAAGCCCACAGAGCCTGTACACTGGCTCTGCCAGCTCCTGGAGAGGCCAGGGCCCGCTGCCGGCCCCTCCCAAAGAGCCGGCCCCCTCTACCTCCAGCAGTCACCCCGACCCCCAGGCTTGGCCTGGCCCTGAACCCGTAGGTCTGCAGTCACACAGCCCTGAGGGCTGCAGGGGTCGTGATGGCCCAGCCCTCGTGCAACATGGGAAACCCGCTGGGGCGCCGGCACCTGAAGGCCATGGTCGGGGCCATGGTACAGCCTCCGTGGCCAGAATGACCCCAACGGCAAAAGGGGGCCACGTGACCATGGGCCCAGCGCCCACAGGGCGAGCCTTGGGGGGTCGGGGCTCAGGAAGGCTCCGGCCAGCTCAGGCCTCTGCCTGCCAGCACCAGGTGGCAGCCAGCCTAGTCCCGGAGCCAGAGCTGCACCACAGTGGCCCCGAGAATGGCCGTGAGGGTCAGCACCAAAAAGACGACTCCGGCCACCCAGACGCCATAGCTCTGTGCCCGCCACTGGGCGGGCGCCTCGGCTGGGATCAGGCTGGTCAGGTTCAGCATGTAGCCCAGCGTCCAGCCGATGTCGGTGCCACCGGCCTGCGGGCCACACGGCCGGTCAGGCTGCAGGCAGCGGCCCGAAGCCCCAACCCCCTCTCGCCCTGAGCCGTCACCTGCTCGCGGAACTCGATGCCGCCCCAGGTCTCCTGGCTGAACCCGTAGCCCTCGAGCAGGAGTGTGAGGATGTACAGGCCCGAGGCACAGTAGTCACGCAGCTGGCCGTCCTGCCCGGGCGAGCTCGCCTCCACCTGGGGGCCCGGGAGGCCAGGAGCCCCATGAGGCCTCACCTCCTGGGCCCCCAAGGCTGGCCCCCCTCGGAGGTGTGCCCCTGAGTCTCCTGCCTGGAGCCCCCCAGCCCCCCGGCCACACTGCCTGGGACAGGGTCCCTGCTCGGTGGAGTCTGCAGCCCAGGGAGCTGGGGCCCAGGTGGGGGGTGGGCGGCCCGCATCCACCCACCAGCTTCCAGGGCCTCTGGCAGAACTCCCAGATGGTGGCATTGGCCGTGGCCAGCGGCGGCCTGGAGGTGAGGTTCAGGAAGTGGAAGGTGTGGTAGAAGTTGGAGAAGGCCTGGGGGAGGGGGTGAAGTGCCCGGCAGGGCGCAAGGCGGGGGGCCCAGGATGAGCCAGGTTCCGCCCCGCCCCGCCCCACCCCACCTGGGGTCCCAGGCTCCCCAAGGGCCCCCTGGGGTCGGGCCCTGGGGCCCCGAGGGGAAGCTTGGCCCCGAGGGCAGGCCGCAGGGGCTCACGTAGAACTGTCCCCGCACGGGGGGCTGGTAGACGCTGTCGAAGGCGCAGTCTCCTCGGCCGTCGCAGCTGGAGAAGTTGAAGAGACCCCGGATGGCGGCGACACAGGCCCCGGGGTTCCCCGTCCCCTCCACAGTGAGGTTCTGGCCGAGATCTCGGGGGGCTGCAGCCTGGACGCAGGGCGACCCGTACAGGGGGGCCAGGGCCAGCGTGCCCCGGTAGCCGCTGTGGTAGCAGGGGTGACGCACCAGGAGGCTCGGGCTGCTCTGCGGGGAGGGTGGGGGCACCTCTGAGCACCCGCCTGGCAGGGTGCCCCGCCCTCCTCCCGCAGAGCAGCCCACCTGCACCAGCCCGGCCAGGAGCCGGTTCAGCATCTGGTCGCGCCCGAAGCAGAGGTAGCTGTGGGTGTAGACGCTGTGTTCTGTGCCATAGAGGCGGAAGGTGGCCTGGGTGGTGGTGTCCAGGATGGGGCCTCCAGGCACAAAGGTGATCTGGGTGGAGGCCCCACCCATGTCCAGGGCGCCCACCAACGTCCCCTCCAGAGGCTGGATCCATTCTCCGGAGAAGGAGTACTGACCACAGACAGGGGGCACTGAGTCCTGGAGCCGCGATGACCCCCCCGAGTGCCCCTCCCACCCTGGGGCCGGCCACGATGACCCCCCCGGGCGCCCCTCCCACCCTGGGGCCGTCTGTGGCACCTGCACCAGCAGGCCCAGGACGTAGTTGATGGTGACCCAACCTAAGGCCCCTTCGTCCTGCCCAGCCAGGAGCTCAGCGCCCCAGAAGGCCACGGGAGACCGGCTCAGGGCCTGGCTGACCGCTGCGAAGACGTCCTCCGCCTGAGAGCTGTTCTTCTGGCTGCGCGGAGAGGACAGGCCGCTGGAGCTGGCAGAAGCCACCCCTCCTCCATCCCGCCTGAGCAGGGACCACAGCTCTCACACTGCACCCCAGGGACGTGTGCGGGCCCACGCCAGCCCCCGCACCTGAGCAGCCGCATGCCCCCTGTGGCCCCCAGGAACATGGGCGTTTGCTGATGCTTGGCCTTTGGGATCAGTGCCAGCGCCTCCTCCAGGCAGCCCTGCAGGCTCTCGCCAGCCTGTGCAGGGTCAGAGGCGTAGGAAGAGATGCCAGGCCCTGAAACACAACACCACAGGACAAGGCTCCAGGCCCGAAGGAAGCTGAGCTGAAAAGCAGCCCCCGAAGATGCATCATGACCCTCGGAGCCTGCGGACGGGACCGTATCTGGAAAAAGGGTCTTTGCAGATGTCATTAAGTTAGGGATCTTAAGATGAGATCACCCTGGATTCCCCAGGTGGGCCCTGAAACCAACGACTGGCCTCCTTACAAGAGACAGAAGAGGGAGATTTGAGACACACAGGGGAGAGGCCACGTGAAGTCCGAGGGAGAGGTTGGAGGGATGCCGCGTCTGGAGCCCCAGGAGCCGGAAGGGTTTGTTTCGGGTGTCTGCGGGCTCAGGCAGGACAGATCCAGAGCCCTGGCCCGGCTCCCACTGACCGGCTGGGCCCCCTGGGGCAACTCACTGAACCTCTCTGAGCCCCTTTTCTTTAGGCTGATCTGCTACTGCCCAGCTCCAGCCTGTGCCACTTCCCAAACCTCCACCCAGCTGGGAACCCCAGCCGGGCAGCGGCTGGCAGCTCCCAGCACCCGTCCACCACCGATGGAACTGCCCACTGACCTTTCGCCCGGCAGGCCAGGGCCTGGCTGACCACACCTGTGTCATTCTCCTTGTTTGCCAGCCACTGATACACAAAGAGTGATGTGTGGGAGGACCCAGCGTCGAACACGATCCCGAACTGGGAGTGACACCAGGGTCAGGAGGGCGTAGGGGCCGTCACGGCCCAGCCCAGCCTCCCCTGGGTGGGGTCTGGGGGCACACCTTGGTGTCTGCGGGCAGGAGGACGTTGGTGGCCTCCACCAGGAAGAGAATGAGCGTGGTGAGGCCTGAGACCGCTGCAGCCCCCAGCAGGGCTGTGAAGGCCCGTTCCTTCCATGTCAGCCCCATGGGGGTGGGACTGGCACCTGTGGGGTTGGCAGCAGTGAGCACCCAGACTCTGCTGCCTGCAGAGAGCCCCTCGGTCCTCCCCGGGGCTCAGACAGCCCACCCCGGCTGGGTCGATGGGCAAGACCACGCCGGAGAGCTGGGCTACGCATGGTGTCACAGCGTCACAGGGGCCGGCAGGGGCCGGGCACCGGGACGCCCTGTCTGGCGACAGGCTAGGCTGGAACACACAGCAATGAGGAGGTCCTGGAGACCCCCTTTCTAGTGCCACGCCGGGGCCCAGCGGAGCCACCCCCGTGTGATCTGCCAGCCCCACTGCCCGCACCCTCCCAGGACCCCAGCTCCCCTCCCGTCCCCCGCAGGATAAGGAGCCCCAGATCCACAGTGAACCCCGGGAACCCAGGGCCCCACCTCTCCCACCTACCTGGCTCCTCCCTGCAGCCCTCACCCCAGGCCTCTCCCAGGACAGTTTTCTGAGAGTCCTGGGGTCAGGCCTGAACTCGGTGGGGACAGCTGACCGACTGCCTGGATGGCTAATTGTTGCCAAGCAGGTCAGCGGGTCCCGGGAAGCACGGTTTCTCCACTGAAGGACCTGAAGGCTGAGGGGTTCTGAACAGATTCATCTGGTTTCTGTTTAAAAACCCAACCTCGGGCTTCTCTGATCTGAACCTTTTCACTTGGCCCCATGACGATCCCTCGCAGCCGGCCCAGGCTGACCCAGGAATGTGGTTTGCACGGGGCCACGGCACCAGCTCAGCGGCTGAGGCCTCTGCAGGGCCCTCTCCAGCCCCCAAACGTCCCTGAGCGGGGACCCACGCACACGAGGTCACCAGGGGCCTCGGGCCAGTTGCCACCACTGTCCAAGGGGAATGGTCTGAGGCCTGCAGAGCTTTGAGGCTCATGGACTTTGTGTGGCATCAGCATCCCCGCAGGAATGCGGCTGTTCCCAGGGGGCGTCCGCCTCTCAGGGCGAATGCAGGGCCCTGGGCTCCAGGCGGCCCGTCTGCGACATGATCCCATTTTAAGGAGGGAAGAGCGAGGCTCAGAGAGGTCGGGTGATCTGCTCGAGCCGCCGCCAGGCCAGGACGGACGGGACCCAGCCTGTGTCCCCAAAAGCACGCTGGCCACAGGCCACTCACAGAGACAGACCAGTTACAGGCAGGGCCAGGGACACCGGTACCCCCCCTCACACCCCCCTCCAGGGCGTGTAGCACCCTGAGCCCCCAGCCTGAGCCCCCAGTGGGTGGGCAGAGAGGCTGGGTAGACTCCACACAGAGCACGCCCTCAGGACCGGTCAGCACCCCCAGACCAAGACGGCCCCTCACCTGGGCTGGTGGGTAAGCAGTGGCAGCAGCGTGGAAGCTGGCCCGTCTGTCGCCTCTCAGGCACCTGCCAGGTGCCGTCCCGCCTCTGCCCGCCACCCGACGCTGGTCACCGCTCCCCTGAGCCTGGGTCCGCTGTCAGGCAGGTGACGAGCCGCTGCTGCCTGCCCCCACCTGGGGTCACCACCCCCGGCCAGGGTGGTCCCCTCCGAGGCTGCTCAGACTTTGCCCTCCGACCCCGCCCTTCCCCAGTGGGAGGACGGTGCCAGTGCTCAGGCGAGGGGCAGGTCAGCGGAGTCAGGTGACTGGAAAGGGCCCAAGGCCGAGGGCTCGGCCAGAGCAAAGGCCCGGAGTCAGGACCAGCTGTGGTCCCATGAGGAGGGCGAGAGTCAGCCCCAGTCGAGTGGTTTGGTGGTTTGCAGGCGTGCGGTGAAATTGCCCCTTTTTGTGCACACGGGTCTATTTGTGTGACCCCGGCCACTGCAACCAGAACCGCCCAGCCCAGCCCCCGCCCCCCCACCCCACTGGCTCTCCTCGCTGAGGTTTTGTCCTCGAGAGGGGTTTCAGAGATGAATTGAGCCTGGCTTCTTCGCCTCAGCTTGAGACCTGAGGCCCAGCATCTCCCCCATGCCCACGTGGAGACCGGCTGCTCTGATGAACCGTTTGCTGAACCCCCGGTGCTGGAGGCATCGGGGTTCCCGCTCTCCGACTGTGAAAAGCTGCCGTGGATATTCATGCACGAGGCTTCGCCGGACCTGTGCTTTCGCTCCCACCCCGGAGACAGACTGCTGGGTTTAACTCGATGCAAAACTGCGCAGATGTTCTCTAGCGTGAGACAGCCAGTCTCTCTGCGTCCTTCCAGTGTCCGCGTCACAACTTTCCATTTCAGCCGGTCTGGCCGGTGCCGGTCCAGCCTCGCTGTGGCTTCAGTTTGCACCAAGGGCTGAGGATGCTGAGAGCCTCCCCATGCGCTTTTTGCACTCGTGTGTCCTCTCTGGTCACGTGGCACATCTTTCGGTTGGATTGTTTGACTTATTCCTGCTGAGTTTGGAGAATTCTTTATATATTCTAGGTGCAGCCCCTCCTCCTGAATGAGGTTTGCAAGTATTTTCTCTCAGTCCGTATCTTATCTGAACAGTGTATTTCACAGAGCAAATTTTAAAATTCTTGATGAAGCCAAATTTATCCTTGTGGTTTTCTGTGGATGGTCTTTTTGTGTTGTTACTAAGAACTTTTTGCCTAACCCCTGGTCATGAAGAATTCTTTCTCCTCACGTCTCTTAGTTTCATGATGTAACTTGATCTATGAACCATTTTGAATTATTCTTTGTAAGATGTGTGGCTTGGTCAAGTCCACCTCCTCTGCATGTGGACGGCCAAGGCACCGGCACTGGGTGTTGAAAAGACCATCCTTTCTAAAGAAGATGTGGTACCTATATACAATGGACTATGACTCAGCTATCAAGAAAGAAGGAAACAATGCCCTTGGCAGCAACATGGATGGACACAGAGATTATCATACTGAGCGAAGTAAGTCAGAAAGAGAAAGACAAATACCGTATGATATCACTTACATGTGGAATCTAAAATATGACACAAACCAACCTATCTATGAAAGAGAAACTGACTCACAGACATAGAGAACAGACTTGAGGTTGCCAAGGGGGAGGGGGAGTAGGGAAGGGAAGGAATGGGAGTTTGGCGTTAGCAGATGCAAACTATTATATACAAGATGGATAAACAACAAGGTCCTACTGCATAACACAAGGAACTATATTCAATATCCTGTGATAAACCATAATGGAAAAGAATATGAAAGAGAATATATATATGTGTGTGTGTGTGTGTGTGTGTATAAATAACTGAGTCACTTTGCTGTGCAGGAGAAATTAACACAACATTGTAAATCAACTATACTTCAACAAAATTAAAGAAAAAAAAGGATGGGGGCTTCCCTGGTGGCCCAGTCGTTAAGAATCTGCCTGCCAACGCAGGGGACACGGGTTCGAGCCCTGGTCCGGGAGGATCCCACATGCCTCAGAGCAACTAAGTCCGCGAGCCACAGCTACTGAGCCCACGTGCCACAGCTACTGAAGCCCATGCGCCTAGAGCCTGTGCTCCACAGCAAGAGAAGCCACTGCAATGAGAAGCCCACGCACTGCAACAAAGAGTAGCCCCCGCTCACCACAACTAGAGAAAAGCCTGTACGCAGCAATGAAGACCCAATGCAGTCAAAAAAATAATTAACTAATTTTTAAAAAGAGAAAGGACCATCCTTCCTCTGTGGAACCCTCTGCACCTCTGTACGATTGGCCATATTTGTGAGGGCTCATTTCTGGACATTCTATTGGGATTCTGTCCCCAATTCTGTCTTGATTATGCAGCCACATAGTAAGTCTTTTTTTTTTTAAAGATGTGGGTTTTTTAAAATAAATTTATTTATTTACTTATTCATTTTTGGCTGTGTTGGGTCTTCATTGCTGTGCACGGACTTTCTCTAGTTGCGGCGAGCGGGGGCCACTCTTCATTGTGGTGCGCGGGCTTCTCTTTGCGGTGGCTTCTCTTGTTGCCGAGCACGGGCTCTAGAGCGCAGCCTCAGTAGTTGTGGTGCACGGCCTTAGTTGCTCTGTGGCATGTGGGATCTTCCCGGACCAGGGCTCAAACCCGTGTCTCCTACATTGGCAGGCGGATTCCTAACCACTGCACCGCCAGGGAAGTCCCCACAGAGTAGACCTTAATATTGTGCAGTACGAGTCCTCCAACTTCAATCTTCTTTTTCAAAATTGTTTTAGCTATTCTAGTTCCTATGCCCTTCCATATAAATTTTATAGTCAGCCCCTCTTTATGTACAAAAAAATTCTCCTGAAACTTTTATTGGGGTTATATAATCAGTTTGTGGAGAATTGATATCTTTACAATTTTGAGGCTTCCAATCCCTGAACACAATTTCTCTTCTCTCTAGTTAGTGTTTAGGTCTTAAAATTCTTTTCGTCAGCATTTTTCTAGTGTTCAGAACCATGATCCAGTACATGTTTTGTTAGATTTATACCTAGGTATTTCATTTTTGTGGGGAGCTATGGTACTTTTAAAAATTCAGTTTTCAATTGTTCATTGGTGGTGAGTAGATGCAATTGGTCTCTGTGGTTGACCTTGTACCCACCACCGTGCTAAGCCCACCTGTTAGCCCCAGAAGTCTGTGTAGATTCCCCGGAGTTTCTGACGCAGACAGTCGTGTGGTCTGTAAACAGGACAGCGGCATCTCCTCCTCTCGTGTGTGCCTCTTCTTCCTTCTCACCTACTGCTCTGGCAAAGACTCCCGGGTGCATGAAGTATGGTGACGACTGCACACCTGAGCCTTGTTCCCAGGCTGAATTGTCGTCCACCACGAAGCACGGTGTTAGTGGTAGGTGTCACGCGATGCCCTTTGTCAGGGTGCAGAAGTTCCCTCTAGTTTACTAGAGTTTTCGTCATGAATGAGCGCTGTATTTTGTCACGTGCTGTGTCTTCACCCTTTAATATGTTCACGTGATGTTTCTTCTTTGGACACTCAGTGTGGTGATACACACTGACTGACTTTCCTAAATACTGAACCAGCCATGCCTTCTCAGGATAAGCTTCACTTGGTTGTGGTGCATCGTTTTCTTTATATCTCACTGGATTTTATTTGTTAACACAGTCAGGTCTCATTATTTGTGGATTTTGTACTTGCGATTTTGCTTACTAACCTCAAAATTGCTTTGTAATTCCCAAATCAATACTTGTAGCGCTTCCGTGGTCATCTGTGGACATGAACAGAGCAGCAAAAAGTTTGAATGACTCGACGTGCACGTCCTCAGCTGAGGTTGAGCAAGGCGACACTGCCTTCTTGTTTCAGCTCTTGCTGTAAACAAGCGTCCTTTTCACGGTCTGTTTCGTGCCATGTTTTTTGTGCTTTTGTCCCTTCGGGAACCTGAGCCTCTATCTCCCCTGGGGAGCAGTGGTTCGGTGTTGGCTAACTTGGAGTTTGCAGTGACTTCATAGAACAGAACTACTTCAGAGAATAAGAATAACTCTATCTGTTGAGGGTTTTTGCAGCTGTGTTCACAAGGGTTTGTTGTTTTCTTTTCAGTGCTGGTTTCAGTACTGGGGTGATGCTGGACTGGTAAACGAGTTGGGAAGTTGTCCTTCCCCTTTTATTTCCTGGAAGGGATTTGTAGACTTTGTATGTCTTCTTTAAATGTTTAGTGTAATTTGCCAGTGAAACTATGAGACTTTCTTTTTCAGAAGATATTTAACTATAGATTTAATTTCTTTAGTAGTAATAGGGCTATTCAGGCTATCTAGTTCATGCTGAGTGAGTTTTGGTAGCTTGTGGCTTTTGAGGACTTGGTCCGTGGCACTCCAGCTATTGAATTTATGTCAACAGAGTTATTCAGAGCGTTCCTTTCCTATCCTTTTGTGATGTCTGTAGTGACAGACCTCTTTCGTTCCTGATACTGGTAATTTGTGTCTGCACTTTTTTTTTTTGGCCAGTGTTGCTAGAGGTTTATCAGTTTTATTGATCATTCCAAAGAATCAGCTTTTTCACAATTTTCTTCTATTGGTTTTTGGTTTCCACATTCTTCTGGTTTTTGCTCTTATATTTATTTCCCTTCTTCTGCATGACTTGGGTCTATATTGCTCATCATTTTCTAATTTCTTGAGATGGAAATTTAGATTATTGACTTGAGACCTTCCTTCTTTTCTAATGTAAGCATCTGTACTATAAATTTCCCTCCAAACACTGCTTTAGCTGCATCTCTCAAGTTTCTTACATGCTGTATTTTAATTTCATTCAGTTCAAAATATTTTAAGTTTCCCTTAAGACTTCCTCTTTGATCCGCGGATTATTTAGGATTGTGGTGTTTAATTCTCAAGTGATTAGAGATTTTCCTGACATTTTTCTCTTATTGATTTCTACTCTAATTCTATTATAGTCAGACAACATGCTTCGTATGTTTTTGATTATCTTAAATTTGCTAAGGTTTGTTTTTTCAGATCAAGCTATGCTTTATTTTGGTGAATGTTCCATGTGCACTTGAGAAGAATATACATTCTGTTGCTGTTGTGTGGAGTGTGCTGTAAATATCATTATGTCCAGTTGGTTGATAGTATTGTTCACTTATTTTATATCCTTGCTGATCTTCTGTCTACTAGTTTTATCTGTTACTGAGAGAGAAGTACTGCTGACTCCAACTGTAATTGTGGATTTGTCTATTTCTACTTTCAGTTGTCAATTTTTGCTTCAAAAATTTTTTCTATTAAAGCTCTGTTTTCAGGTGCCTACCTTTAGAATTGCTATGGCTTCTTGAAGACTCGTCCCTTTTTTCAATATGCAATGTCCCTCTTTATCCCCGGTAATTTGCTTTGCTCTAAAGTTTATGTTGTGTGATATTAACAAAACCACTCACTCCTGTCTTCTTTTGATTAGTATTTGCATGGTATATCATCTTTCATCCTTTTACTCTAATCTACTTTATCATTATATTTGAAGTAAGTTTCTTGTAAACAGATTTAGATATTGTGATTTATAATGAGAAATATATATTTGGTCTTCATTTGTCTCTGGTTCTCAGTTCCTAAAACCCTTGCACTTTCCTAGGCTATGAGAGAAATCCATTTACACCTAGTGTAATATGGATAATTTGAATTTGGTAATTCAATTGGTATTTGGCAATTCAATTCAAAACGGTACTTTGAATTTAGGTCTAGCATTTTATTATTTTGGTGTTTTTTTTTCCTTCATTCCTCCTTTCCCCTTTCCTGCCTTCTTTTGTGTTATTTGAACATTTTTTTTCATATGCCATTAAAATTTTTTTCTTATGATTTTGACTATATCTGTTTTGTATAAAATTTTACTGGTTTTTCTAGGGAATTCAAAATACATACATCACTTTCTACAGTCTGTTTGTAATCAGTATTTACCACTTCAGTTGGAGACCACGTTGGTCTCTTTTCTCCCCACCTTTCACGTTATAGTTGTCTTATACATCACACTGACATTGAAATTCCCCCAGACAATGCTGTAACTTTTGCTTTCATTGTCCAACATATTTTAAAGAACTTGAGAGGAGAATAGTCTATGATATGTATCACTTCTGTTGCTCTTCCTTAATCCTGGTGTTCCAAGTTTCCTTCTGGTATCATTTGATTTCTGTCTGAAGAATCTCCCTTAACTGTCCCTTTAGAGCAGGTCTGCTGCCTACAAATTCTCTTAGTTTTCCTTCACCAGCACAGCTCAGCCAATGAAAAGTCACTGTACTTCCAACTCCCAGTTTCCTCCAAAGGACTCTTTGTTTAGAACAGCCCCTCCCAACTCCTCCTTCTCCTCTATAAAAGAAAGTTCCTCTCCTTTGTTCTCTGAACTTACCTGTGGTACACCACAGATTGTGTACCTTGAATTGCAATTCTTTGCTGTTCTCAAATAAACCATTTTTGCTGGTAATATAACTGATGGTTTCATTGATTTAGGTCAACATTACTTGGTGTCAGAAGAGGGACCCAGAGAAGACCCCTAAGAACTCCAAGGCAGTGAGCAAACAGGTGTGGACTTGCAGAGCCTCTCGAGCTCACTACTTTCTTGCTGACTCTGGAGTCTGAGGGTTAAATTTTCTCCAGGGTTCAAACCCTACTCTTTTTGTGTTTTGAGGCTCTCCAGGCTTTATTTGAGATCTGCTTTTTTTGGAAGACTTCATCCTTTCTTTACAGGCTTTGTCCTTTCTGAGAGTACTTGTTTGGCCTGTCTCTTGAAATAAGGCTGTTCCTACTGAAACTGCACTGCTAAGCCTTTGGTCCAATTCCTTTGGAACTGGGTTATTCCTATAGGAACTGTGCTGTTTAAAAATTTATTTCCTTTGCTCTAGAGAAAAAACTCTAAGAAAAGGGATCCCAGCAATCTAAATGTTTTGACAGTGCCCCCTCCACCCCCTTCAACCAGTTTTATGTTTAAAAACTGTGGTCCTTCCTTAGGCACATTTCTTTTTTTGTCTGTTTGTGGTTTTGGGGTTTTTTTTGGCCGTACCATGTGTGGCTTGTGGGATTTTAGTTCCCTGACCAGTGATTGAACCCAGGCCCTTGGCAGTGAGAGCACAGAGTCCTAACCACTGGACTACCAGAGAATTCCCTCTCATGCACATTTCTAATTAAATGGACCAACTTAACCCAGAGTAATTTATAACACTGATGGTCATTATGGGGAACTTTTAAATTTTCCAAGCTTACTTTTCTTAAAGATGAATTGGACAGCCGTGGCTCTAAAAAATTTCAAAACTAAATGGGATTCCTTTTTTTTTTTTTTTTTGTGGTACGCAGGCCTCTCACTGTTGTGGCCTCTCCCGTTGCGAAGCACAGGCTCAGCAGCCATGGCTCACGGGCCCAGCCGCTCCGTGGCACGTGGGATCCTCTCGGACCGGGGCATGAACCCGCGTCCCCTGCATCGGCAGGCGGACTCCCAACCACTGCGCCACCAGGGAAGCCCGGGATTCCTATTTTGATTGGTATTTTGAGGCTTCCAAACATTATCAAGATTCTGAAATTGCCACTTAGCAAAATACAATTTTTAAATTAACTGAGGCAAACAAACAATTGAAGAAAAAATGGCTTCTGAGGACTCTCCCCCCGCCCCCATCCCCTGTCTCTGGACAAAGCAGCCCCTGTGCTCAGCACCCGCCCCCCCTCCACGCTATCTTCCTCTTTTCTTCTGCCTTCCGCTGTCTCATTCCAATTCTCTCACTGTGCTTCCCTAAACCTCTCCCAGCTTCCTCCTCTGAACCTGTTAGAATCTGCCTCTTTATTTATTCTTTAAAATTTTATTTTATATTGGAGCATAGTTGATTAACAATGTTGTGTTAGTTTCAGGTGTACAGCAAAGTGATTCAGTTATACATATATATGTATCTATTCATTTTCTATTTCTTTTCCCATTTAAGTTATTTCAGAACATTGAGCAGAGTTCCCTGTGCTATACAGTAGGTCCTCGTTGTTTATCTATTTTAAATATAGCGGTGTGTACATGTCAATCCCAAACTCCCAATCTATCCTTCTCCCCCATCCTTCCCCCCGGTAACCATTAGTTCAGGACCTGCCCCTTTAAACTTAAGTCTTCTGAAGATTCCAACAAAACCCAAGTTTATGTTCCCCAGACTAAGGCCAAATTGAGAGCCCTAAAAGAGTGTCCTAAAGTCAGTGAGGAACCCCACAGGTTTGCTGAAGAATTTAACATCATTATCCAAACATACCAGCCTGGTTTCCCCAGATCTATATGCTTGCGGATGGGGGTCAAGCCAAACATTGGATGAAACTTGCCTGATGGGAACATCCTGAAAGGGATTTAGAGAAACAACCCCCAACTTTTGGCAAGAGGTGAGAACACCTGCTGGAGGACTCCCCCAAGCAATTATAGTAGCCTGTCCTTAGCCTGTTGTTGTGAACAAAATTCAGGCTTGCACACAAAAATCGGATGAACCTGCTCATGACTATTACAATCAACTTCAGATAGTTTAAAAAAAAAAATCTGGTCTTCCTTCAGATGTTGAGTCCATCAGGGTAGCCTTTAACTCTGTTTATTAATGGGCTGAATGAAGATCTTTCCTTTTAGTTAGAAGGACCAGGATGGAATGGGAAGCTATGTCCACTCCAGATTTAGCTAATTTGGCAAATCAGCTCACTCACACCCTAGATGAGTCACTTAAAAGATTAATTTAAAAAAAAAAGATTAATTTCAACTCCAGCAAATAAAGGTCCCTAAACAAAACCCCAACCCTCCTAGTTCCTGCTATTATCGCAAAAAGCCAGGACTTTGGGGAAAAGATTGTCACAAGTGTAAGTGCTTCAAGTGCCTTCAGCCCTCTAACCAGCCTTTCCAACGCCCTCCTGACCACCACCAACGGGCCTCTGAGGAACCACAGGGGTTCTTCCCAACCCTCCCTCTTCATCAGCTCAGAAAAACAACTCTCCAGATTGGGAATCAATCTCTTCTGGCACCAGAGCCTCACTCTCAGTTCAACTGCGGTAAAGCAGCCCCGGCCTCGGAGCACGAAAGTGATCCAAATAGTGGGGGTCTCTGATGAACCTCAACAGGGTCCTGTCTCTGAACCTGCTCCTTTTTGCTTAGGCCCCTGAGAGATACCCACACTTCCCTCCTTAGTCTCTCCGCCCCTATTCGTTTATTGGGCCAAGACAGCTCAGCAAATATGCTGGAATTTCTTTCTCCCAAAAGGGGAAATAATTCTAGAATTTCACAGTAACAGTCAAAATAGCCGACCAGGTGAGTTCAGTGACCCTTCACTGGCTTGGCTTTGCTTTGTCTCTGACGGTCCTGGAGCTGATTCGGGAGACGCTGATCATTCGGCCCTGCTGAGTCAGCTACCATCCTCCTTATGGGCAAAACGTCTCCAACTGATATTGGCAAAACCCACAGTGCTCTTCCCATTAAGACTCAAATAGGTCCCTCGAAACCTCTCCCCAGAACTAATCAATACCCTATGAGGAAAGAAGCCCTTCAAGGTGTAAAGCCCGTAAGAGGATTCCAAGGCTCAGAGCCTCACTACCCCTTGTGCTAGTCTCTGTAATACTATTCAGTATAACCTGTGAGAAAGCCCCATGGCTGAGGATGGAGGCCTGTCCAGGACCTGCAGGCAATAATCAACGTGCTGCCCCTCGACACCCTGTTGTTCTTAACCTCCATACTCCACTAGCATCCGTTCCTACTGAAAGCAAAAATCTCACTATAGGTGATCCATGCAGCGTGTACTTCAGCATTCCAGTTGATAAAGCCAGTCAGTACCTTTTTGCCTTCACCTGGGAAGGATAACAATATACCTGGACAGCAATGCCCCAGGTTTTACAAAAATCCCTCTTACTTTCACAAATCTTGAAAGCTGACTTGGATGACAAAGGTTTTTGCAGGCTTGACTTTGCTACAATATACAGTTGGCCTTTGAACAACATGGGTTAGAACTGAGCAGGTCCATTTATATGCATTTTTTCCCCAATAAATACTACAGTACTACTGTACTGTGCAACTTGCAGTTGGTTGAATCCATGGATACAGAAACGTAGATGCAGAGGGCTGACTGTAAAGTTACACGTGGATTTTCAGCTGTACGGGGGTGGATGCCCCAAACACCCGCATTCTTCAAGGGCCAATTACACAGACGATAAGCTGCTCTGCTCGCTTCCTCAAACCTCTTCACAGGAAGACAGCATCCACCTGTTAAAACATTTGGCCTTAAAGGGACATAAAGTCTCCAAGGAAAAATTGAGTTGCTCAAACTCAGGATCGATATTTAGGGCACATGATCTCGGAACAAGGGTGACACTTGGATTTGTGTACTCTTTATGGCAGCCTGAACATCCCCAAATCTAAAACTAAGCCCCAATTATGAGGTTTTTCTTGGGTTAGCTGGCTACAGTCGAAATTGGATTCCAAATTTCTCCCTTATGGCCCAGCCCCTATATGCTTTATTTATTTATTTATTTATTTTAGTTGCACCGGGTCTTAGTTGTGGCAGGCGGGCTCCTTAGTTGTGGCATGTGACCTCTTACTTGCAGCATGCATGTGGGATCTAGTTCCCTGACCAGGGACCGAACCCGGGCCCCCCTGCATTGGGAGCACGGAGTCTTATCCACTGCACCATCAGGAAAGGCCCTATATGCTCTATTAAAAAAGATCAAAACTGACACTATTATTTGGGAAGATCAAGATGCCACAGCCTTTGAGACCTTGAAGCAAAGCTTAACAAGACCATCTGCCCTTGACGTCCTAATTATCAGCTTCTCTTTTGCCTCTTTGTGTGTGAGAAGGATGGGAACGCCCTTGGAGTACTTGCCCCAAAACACGGGGACTGCCATTGACCCACTGAGTATTACAGCCGACAGCTGGACTTGTGGCACAGGGATACCCCCGGTCTCAGAGCCACTCCTGCCACTGCCCTTCCAGTCAAGGCCACCAGAGAAAGAATCATCACCAGAGAAAGAGTTTTCACCACCTTTGCACCCCACGCGGTAGAAGCCCTCCCAAATTCGCACACACTCAACGCTTTCCAGTTAGTCACCCCACCTCCCATGAAACCCTGCTAACAGCTCCTCGCACAGCTCTCCCCGTTGTAGCAACCTTGCCACTGCTGTTCTGCTCTCTCCCTCTCTGTCAACCTCATGACTGCCTCACACTGACAGATCACCTGCTGATGCCCCATGCCGCTTTACAGGGGGCTCCTCTAACCAGGGCGGATTCCCCGTGGTTTACTGACGGTTCCTGTTGAAGATGACAGCGGTAAACACTGTGCTGGGTGTGCTGTTACATCCCCCCCGAAGTCACCAAGGCAACGCCTTTACTTTTGGGCTACTTTGGCCCAACAGGCTGAACCATATGCTCTCGCTCGGCTTGCGCTTCAGCCAAGGGCAAAAGCACCATATTTACACCGTCAGCATGTCTTCGGGGCCGCCCAAGACCTTGGGATGCTGATGGAAACAACGAGGTTCCTTACCGCTAATGGGGAAAAGATTAAAAATGGCTCCTATGTCCAAATCCAACAGATACCATACCCTCGCGGCCGCCCTGACGGTTATTAAGATCCCTGGGCATTCCAGACTCGACTCCCCAGAGGCTAAAGGAAGCCACGTCACTGATATTTCCTCCAAAACCACTGCTCTCAAAGGAATCAATGGCCAAACTTCTGTCACGGTCCAAAGACATGCTCCCCAAGACGACAATCTGGAAAAATTGACTAGAAATGCATAACAATTGGCCCCAGAAAAGGAAAAACAATATTGGAAATCTAGTGACTGTTGGTTCGATAAAAAGAACTCTAGCTTGGGCCAAATAACAATCCAGCCTCCACCAGAAATTCTAAGGTTCTCACTTCTCACCATTGGACATGCATTAAACCATAGGTCCACTGACAAAATGAGAGCCTTCACGAACCAACATCGGTGGGGAAACATTCATAAGGCTGCAGAAAGTGTCCACCTGGCTTGTCCCACCTGTCTCACCTGTCCAAATACAATCCAGGCAGGGACTTCCCTGGCAGTCTGGTGGTTAGGACTCCGCGTTTCCAATGCAGGGGGTGAGGGTTCGATTCCTGGTTGGGGAGCTAAGATCCCACGTGCCGCACGGTGGGGCCAAAAACACCTCCACGAGAAACAAAACACGATCCAGGGAAACCCGTTCGCACTGCTCCCGGACACTGAACTGCCTCACGGACCACTGGAGGTTTGGCAGATGGATTTCATACAGCTTCCCCACCTCACAGATACAAACATGTTTAGTCATGAGCTGTATGTTTTCTCACTGGACCAGAGTTTTCCCCTGTAGACAGGCCACTGCTTCTTCCAAGGCTAACATTTTGTTAGAAAAGATTATCCTTCCCTGGGTAATCCCTAATCCCCTTCCCTGGGTAGTCCTTCACAGTGACCCGGGAACCCACTTTACTGGTCTGGTACTTCGACTAGTCCGTACTGTTTGGCCGGCTTTACACTCTCACTGTCTTACCATCCCCAATCCACAGGGTTACTCGAATGCACTAATCGCACTATTAAAACCCGACTGGCAAAACTTACAGAGACTCTCCAACTACCGTGGCCAAAAGCATTGCCGTTTATCCTTCTCAATCTCAGACCACTCCCTTTGGAACTCATAAACTCTCACCCCTGAGACAGTCACCAGACCTCGGATGCACCTGAGACCTGCCTCTTTTCACCCACTGCTGGTAAACGGAGGTACACTTCAATATTATAGAGGCCTGATTGCGTCTGTTGAAAGTAGTCATGCCCTGGAAGAGCGATCTGTTCACAGCACACTCCCGGGAGACGAAGAGCTTAGCATCGCACCTGCAGCTCGGAGACTCTGTTGGAAAAGACCCGTAAGGACCCCCTTCACCCTCACTGGGAAGGCCCGAACCAGGCACTGCTAACCCACCCTTGTGCTGTCAAACTCCGAGGAATAGACCCCTGGATTCAGGTGACTCATGCCTGAATGAAGCTGCGCACCGACTGGGGACCTGAAAGTAAAGATTTCCCCGAATTGAAGAAGACGACATCTGACCAGATATCAGAACCGGGCCTGTTAGGTTTCAAATTCACACTAGTCTCTCTCTTTCATCTGGACTATTAACTGACTCCGGATCCTTATCCAAATTCATGGTCTAAATTTGTAACCTCCAGGCTGTATTATTGACAAACATTTAGTTTCAAATGAATAAGTCTTTGATAACCCAACACTGTCAATCAACTATACTTCAATTTTAATAAATAAATAAAAAGTCCTAGAAGTTTTGCTATTTGGGGGAAAATTTATCAGCTACGGCTTCATGTTTATTCCTGCACTGTGCCTTCTCAAAGTGCTTACTTCTTTCTGTGTTGACTGTTCCCTTGCTGTATTCACTATTCTAAGACACGGACTTTAGATGGGAAATTCCTGAGAGATCTCCCTCCTACCCCTCCTTGTTACTTGAATGTGACCTCAAGAGGTTTCCAATCTGTGCACTCTCCCTTCCACGAGGGACACGGTACCCAGGAAAGGTCCTCCCTGGCAATTATGGACAAAAAGTCACTGAATCCATAAAAAACTGATCTTTTTGTTGCTGTTGTTGTTGCGGTACGCGGGCCTCTCACGGCTGTGGCCTCTCCCGTTGCGGAGCACAGGCTCCGGACGCGCAGGCTCAGCGGCCATGGCTCACGGGCCCAGCCGCTCCGTGGCCCGTGGGATCCTCCCGGACCGGGGCACGAACCCGTGTCCCCTGCATCAGCAGGCGGACCCCCAACCACTGCGCCACCAGGGAAGCCCAAAAAACTGATTTTTGATAAGCAATGCTTTCAGAGAAAAATCTTGATCAAAAAGGAGAAACGTGGAAATTAATAAACAGAAACCTTATTTAACAGGAGGCCAGAAGGGGGAGCGCCCACGGCCTACCGTGCAGCCTCAATCGCAGGCCCAACAGGAAGATTACTACTTACTACCCAGCAGGAGAAAGGAAGATTTTCTCCCCGCCCAGCAACAGCCCAGCCAATGAGAGACCATCACAGTTCAGCCAATGAAAAGCCACCACACTGCGAACTCCGTTTCCTCCAACTGACACTTTGTTTAGAACAGCCCCTCCCAACCCCGCCTTCTCCTCTATAAAAGAGTTTCTGCTCCCTTGTTCTCTGCACTTGCTTGTGGTTCACCTTAGACTGCTTGTCCTGAATTCCAGTTCTTTACTGTTCCCGAATAAACCCATATTGCTGGTAAAGTAACTGGCTGTTTTATTATTTTAGATCAACAGCTCATGTGAGCATCTTTACAACAGCTCTACCAAGTCTTTGTCAGATAATTTCAACACCTGTGTCTTCTCATCCTCGGTACCTGCTGGTCAAGCTCTTCATGGTTCTGCAAGTGCCACAGTTCTTCTGGTTTCTAGTACTTTGAATTCCACTCCGAGACTGGGGTCTTGCCTCCATGCTATGGAGAATGCTGGGGTTTTAGCTGCGCCCCCAGTGGTGGGTCTGGGAACGGGCTGGCCCACTGTTGAGGGCGCTGGTTGGGTCAGGTCCACACAGGCCTGGGAGCAGGTCCAGGGGCTCATAAACACCTTTGCAGGTGGTTTTCCTGACCTTTCCAGGTCCCTAGTTCCCAGCCCCCTCCAGGGTCTCCCTTCCTGGCCCTTGAGCCATGTCCAATGAATACAGCATGTCTAGTCCACGACTGCCTTCCTGGGGTCCCCAGAAAGACCCTGGCCCTGTCTGGGTGACAGCTGCGTGGGGTGGGACCGGCAGGAGGGTGCCTCCACAGTGGCTTTGATGATCTCCCTCCTAATCCTGGTCTCTGGAGATCCCTCCCTGGGAATTCAAGTGCGACTCTCTTCCCCCCACACAGACCTCCTAAAGGAGCTGTAGGCACAACGTGTCCCTTCCGGATAGTAGGGCAAACAGTGGATCTGAGTTTCATCCTAATGGTGATGGAAGGTTCTAGACAAGGCAGATGTGCCCTGAGTCTGTCCTCCCCAGGGTGGGGTCTGTCCCTCTAGGGCACACATCCAGGGCAGGGGGTAACGGGGGGTGGCTGTTTGGGGTTGAGGGGGTGAGCCTGGCCACGTAGGCTGGGGCATGCACACTGCAAGGCTTGGAGAGAGCAGCACAGGTAGACAGGGCAGGCCGGGGCCACCTCTGTCCACGTTGTCACCAGGAGGCGAGGACTGGACATCAGACATTATAAAGGCGTGTGTGTCACGGTGGGTGAGCGGAACACACCTCATCACTGTGAGCTTGACCTCATCAGTTTAAACAGAGAGTATTCGGGCCTCTTGCAGGCCCAACCATACTTCTCCCTCAACAAGCCTTTTAAACAATCTGCCTCTTCCAGGATAGCCGTCCACATGATCTGGCCTTGCCCCAGTTAATGGCGTGAACTGTGGGACATGGACATCCATGCAGAAGGCCCCAGTGGGAGGTGCTGGTTCAGTGTTTCCCAGCTATATTTTAAGAGCTATTCCCAGACTGTTTTCTAATAAGGCTATGGCAATTCACATGACCTCCTCCCCACACAGTCACCAGCACAGGGTGACTCATACCCTTTAAATTTTTGCCCAACAAACAGGCAGCAAGCACCTCTTCCCCTTCACTGGCTTTTCGTCGGCCGCTTGACTTTCTCCTCTGCGAGTTGTCAGTTCAGGCCTTTACCCACTTTTCTCTGCTGCCTTTGTCTCTTTCTTGTCAACACATCAAAACTCCTCGCATGCTAAGGACCTTAAGCCTTTTCCTCGTGCACTAGTCGCCAATACTCCTCCCCCAGCCCTCGCTGGCTGCTGCCGTGGCTTCCCAGCTGGCTGGGTGTGCGGGGAAGGCCACAGAGACCTGAGCGTGCCCCGCCCCCACCCAGCCTGCCTCCGGGTCAGCCACCCCTCCCCTCGGTTTTGTTCTTTTCCCAAAACGCCTTCCTCATTTGTTCTGGGCTTCATGTCTTTTCTCCAACACGCTGGTTGGTGCTTATGGGGTGTGAGGGAAGGAACCTTGTGAACCAGATGCAAGACCTCAAGCCTCCCACGGGCGGACCTCACCAGCCCTTACCCACAGCAGCTGACCCAGAAGACTGTGGGGCAAGCCCACTTGCTTCCCCAGCCCCAGTCCCTCGACTACAGGGTCCCCCGTCAGAGTCTGGGGGAGGGGCAGGGGCACGCGACAAAGCTTCTGGCAGCCCCGGGGTCAGGCCTGCAGGTCACACGGTAATCGTGCCTTCGAAGCACACGGTGAGAGCAGCTGGGTCACGCCGGGAGCTATCCTCGTGGCCTGCGTGGGCTTTCTTCCGGACATGAATTCTCCTGGCAGCACCCCCTGATGCCAGGCTGCCAGCCTCCAGGCCCCCCGCCCTCACCCACGCCATCCCCTGGCAGCCCCCGCCCTCCCCAGCCCTTGGTGGCCCTGGATGCACCCATCTGGCACCTGCTGATCTGCCCACAGGCAACTGGACCAGGAGCCACCAGGGTAGCCAAGCCTGGCTGGACCCCAAAGCACCTTGGCCACTGGAGGGGAGAGTGGTGGCAATGGGCACATCTGGGGATGACTAAGGCTACTGATGGCCAGCTGGTCCTGTGGTCACCTCCTAGCCACCTCCTAGCCCGGCCACACTGCTGACCACATGCAGAGAATGGCCTGAGGGAAGGAATGGCCCTCTGCTCTGTGCCCGGGAGTGGGGCAGAGGCTGCAGGAGGAGGGTGTCTCTGCCCTCATCTCCCGACCTCACCTGGCTCCTCTGCAGTACCACATCCTGCAGCCGTGTCAAGGACCTGCTCTTTCCCCAGACGCTTCCCCGGAGCCCTGGGGGCCCGATCCCCAGACCTCTCGCAGAGTGTGCCCTTGGCAGGGCAGGCCTAGCCGCTCCAGCCCCCTTGCTCCAGGCCAGGATGTGCAGGCGGCCACCACAGCAACAACCTCAGACCAGCGGGCCCAGAATCTTCTGGGCCCAGGGAGGCAGTGGACGGTGGGTGCTGAGAGAGGAGACCCACGCGGCAGCCGCAGCAGAGAATCAGATTTAATGGTCACTCTAAGGAAAGTCGTACATTTTTCAGCCCCCGCCCCCCCTTGGCTGGGGGCACAGCCAGGTGTCTCAGACCAGGCTCTGCAAAGGGGGGCCAGCCCCCGAGCCCCAGCTATGTACAAGAGAGCCCACCCACTGGGCCACGGGCCAGGCTTCGAGCCCACAGCACACCGGCCACCCAGCTCTCAGGCCCCGGCTGCAGGGTCCAGGCCCCTACGTGGAGTGCAGCAGGGTTCTCACCCACCAGGACCCAGCCCCAGCAGGCCCCGCCGAGACCCCAGGGCTCCGCACTAGGAGAGGCCTTCAGAACTCGGCCGCCAAAAGCTGAGCTGGACAGCAGCAGGGAGCTGGGCGGGCCTGGGAGGCCGGGGAGCAGGCAGGGCCCGCTCTGAAAGAAAGAAGGTGTGCCCCCCAGCTGCTGCCCAGGCACCCCTGCCGAGCCGGTAAGCGGGTTGGCGAGAGCAGCGCGAGCACAGACGATCGGGGGCTCGGCCGGGACGGAGCCAGGCCGGGCAGGCGGGCCGCCCTGGTGCTGGTGATCAGATACGGCAGGGCTGGGGCGCTGGGGCAGACGAGGTCCTGAACACACGCCGAGCCGGGCGGTCTACGCCGTTACTAGTAACGTAGCACTTAACTAGTTAACCAGTAATGCTGCTTCCCTCTGAATCGTCTCAGGGGTTGTAGAAAATTGCACTTATTTCTATGACCCTGCACAGGAACCGCCCCAGAGCTGCAGCCTCCAGCCGAGGCCTAGACCCGGTCAACATCCACCGGCCGCGGTGGCTCCTCCCAGGCGCGGGGGCTGGGACCTCTTTGACCCGTGATGCCTTGAGGAGCAGACCCCTGGGAGGGAACCTGAGCGACGTCTGAGGGTGCCCTGAAGTGGCCGTGAAGACCAGGACCCACACGGTACTGGGCAGCACACAGCGGCCCAGCCCCCGTCGCTGGTCCGAGGAAGCGGCCGGGTGGTGGACCCGCCCCTCACAGAACGTCCTCAAAGTCCAGCAGCTTCGAGTGCTGGCGGCTTTTCCACAGGCGGTACAGCCGGAAGTCAAAGTAGGTCTCGATCATCTGCTTCCCTGAGGCAGGAGGGGCGAGGCCGGGGCTCAGGCCACCGCCCCCGGGAACCCACCCCACAACTGGGGACCAGCCCGGCAAACTCACCTTGGGCTGACAGCTCCAGGGGGGACTCGAAGGTGACCCTGTAAGGGGTCATGAGAGTCCTGAGGTTCTGGAACAGCTGAAAAGAGGGGGTGGGCCATGAGCTCAGGGCAGGGGAAGAGAGAGGGATGAGGAGAATGGGGTGTGGGGGACAGGACGCCCCCAGCTGGTTAGGCCCAGGCATGGGGGTTTCTCTGGGAGGATGAGAAGGGAAAGGGAATCTGGAGAGAAATGGGGGTTCTATCAACCCTTCACAGGTCTGGGGTCTGGGCCCCATACCTTCTCCCCGTTGGGGTTCCCCAGGACGTAGCAGCCCATGACGTGGATGACGTTCGGCTCCGGGTTCACTTTGCTCATCAAGTGGCTCAACCGTTTCCAGAAGCTGGCGGGGGAGGGGTGGTCACAGGTGGCCTCCAGCCCGACCCCCAGGTGTGAGGGGGCATCACAGGAGGCACTGCGGGGACACGGCGCCCCAGCAGGTGCTGCATCCAGCCCCCCAGCCTCCCAGCTCCCCCCAGCTCACTGGATCATGTCCTCTTCCTTCTCCACTTTGGCAAAGGTGGCCACCTTGTTCTTGAGTAAGTACAGGTGCCCTGGGCCGCCCTGTGAGACACTGCAGTCAGCGACGGGGCCGCGCACCGGTGTCCAACCACCGCTGCCCCCAACACGTGCAGATGCGAACGTGCATGCCCAGGGAGGTGGCACTCTCCCCCCCCCGCCCCTGGGCAGGAGGGCCGGGCCCTACCTGGCAGAAAATCAGCATCTTCCAGATTTTGGCCCCCTTGTGGTAGACGTTCAGCTTCTTCTCTATCTCCTCTGCAGGAGGCAGAGGTGTGAGTGCCGCCCCCAGCAGCCCCAAGACCAGAGGGCGGGGGGGGGGGGGGGGGGGGCGGAGTACTTACCCAGAATGTCCTCGAAGGTGGCGTGCTCGTGGTCCTGGGACAGATGGAAGCCAGCCCCACATCAGAGCCCTTCTCAGGCAGCACCCCCCACCCAACACCGCGATGGGGGCTGGGCAGGCACTCACATAGAGGATGGGAATGATGGAGGGGTCGTCCCTACGGAGGATGGTGGGGATGTACTCAGCTTTGGGCACTTTAGAGGAGATGAGCTGGGAACAACAAGGGGGCCACTCAGTGCCCTGGCCGCCTGGGAGCCAGTGGGCAGCAGGAGCCCCCCTGAGACCCCCCTCCCCACTGCTGAGCAGCCTGCAACAGCTGTGTGGGGCCTCACCATGACCTTGGGTGGCACGAAGCCCTCAGTGTCACAGGCTACAGCCTCCAGGCCCCTCTCCGTCTCCCAGTCCAGGTCCTCAAAGGCCTCACCCAAGGTGCAATGCGAGCTCTGCAGGTCACTACCTGTAGGGCAGGATGTGCCACGGGCCTGAGGGTCAGCTGCAGCGCCTCCTGTCCCGGCTGCAACCCCCAGAGATGCGTGGAGGCCAGAGCCAGCAAGCCCTGTCCCAGAGGGTCCTCCAGGTCAGGGGGAAACCCAGGGTGGGTGAGAGCGCCAAGCTGAGGACCCCAGCAGCCTGGCAAGGCTGGCGGCTGGAAGGCGGTGGACCCTGGTGCAAGGCCAATGGGAGCCGGAGGGCAAGGGTCAGCTCCAGCCAGGCGTGCCTGTCGCCTGGGCCAAGGAGGAGTCTGGCACTGCTCCTCAGGCTTCGGGCATGAGGGCGGCACCAGGCCAGGGCAGCCAGCGAGCCGCAGCCCTTAGTTACCCCTGCCCAGAAAATCGGAGGTGCCAGAGCGGCCCCCCCCCCCCAGTCTGGTGAACTGAGGCTCAGCAAAGGCGCAGAAGCCTAGCTGCTCCCCCGGGGTGGGAGCGCAGGACTGGGGGCCTAGGGGAGCCTCTGGGAGAGATGCGCTGGCCTGCGCCGCCGGGCACCTACTGTCTCGGGAATCGTGGGAGGTGTCGGCTTTCATGGGGGTGGGGTCGCTCCAGGACCGGCTGAAGCTTCGCTCGCGCCGCTCGGCGAACGCTGCAGCGAAAGCAGAACCCGTTAGGGGCGGGGCCTGCAGCCACACGAGGGGGACAGGGACAGGGGCTGGCTGGGGAGGACGTGGGGACGGTGAGGGGGTCCGGAGAGTGGAGGACGCCACAGCGGCGGAGGGGCGGGAGTGGGCAGTGCGGACGGTCGACGGCGGACAAGCACAGTGCTAGGTGGACATGGGCGGAGTCTGAGTGCAGGGGCGGGGCCCTGTCCTGGGGCGGAGCCTGGGAGTGGGAAGGTGCCCGCCCGCGGGGCTGCAGCGGGGCCTGGGGACGCGGGCCTTTGGGGCGCAGAGAGCAGCACGCAAAGCCCCAGCCGGCCAAGAACAGCGCGCCCCCGCCCGCCCGCGCCGCTCCCGGGCCTTACTCTGGGCCTTCACCCGCCGGCTGCCGACCATGCGCAGGTGTTTGCGGAAGTTCCTGGGGGCGGAAGCACCGGGGGCTGGTGAGGGCCGCGAGGGCGGCGCCCCGTCCCACGCGCTCCCCTCCCCACTGCTTGCTGGCCACCGTCCCAACATTGCCCCTTGCCGTGAGGGATGCCCTCCCGGCGCCCCCAGCTCTCCCACAGGCAAATCCCACCCAGTCCCTCTCCTCCTGAGACTCCTCCCGGGCTCCCCCTTTGCTGCCAGTACAAAGGCACGATAAGCCAGCCTCCTCCTGCAGCCCCACCCCCTCACAGGACAGCTCCGTCGGCGACCCTGTGCACTCGGGTCTCCCACCTTCGCTGCCCACGCTTCCCTTCTCTCCTTGCGCCCAGGTACTCTGAACCCCGAGAGCCTCCCGCCCCCCGTGGTCAAGGGCTCCTGCTTCCTGCGCACGGTGGCCAGGGCAGCACAACTGTCCCCAAGCGGGAGGTGGGTTAGGGGCTGGCAGCTGCCCCCTCCCCTGCTGCTGTGTCCCTGGGCCACCTCAGAAGCAGGTCTCCTTCACTCCAAACTTTGTGCCCTGCCAAAGCCCAACTTCCAAGATGGACAGACAAGCTTCCTGGACACATCTCTGAGGTGGGTGGGGTTTAGGGAGGGTAAGCCTGGCTGCTGACCCCACTGCTCCGGGCTTCAAGGGCCAGAAAAAGGCACAGGGGGGCCAGCTGGCTGCAGTTCAGCTGTCACTGTACCCCCAAAACACAGGCCTAGGGGCTCAGGCCACTTGACCTTTCCTGCCTGCCGCGTCCCCAGAGCAGGGCCAGGCCAGTGTTCGCCACCGCCCTTCCCCCATCAGGTCTGCTGAGCTGGGTGGGCCCAGGCTAGACCAGGACAGACAAGAGACGGACCCTGGTGGCGAGTGGCTGGCAGGCCCTACCTCTGGATTACAGACGCGGAATCATTCTCCCGTTTCCGGCGCTTCCTCTCCGCGTAGCCCCTGAACACCCTGGGAAACCACCACGAGTCAGCACTGCCCTTGGCCGCAGGCAAGAGGGACAGAGACGTGGGGACAGACGCTCGAGCACAGGGCCCAGCGGGGCATCCAGGGCGCTGGGCCAGGCAGAAGGTCCTGGCCTGCCTCGCCCTGTCCTCGGCCCAGTTCCGCAGGCCCTGCTGTAGCCTTGGCGCTCGCTGGGACCCAGCACGCCCTCATGGTCAAGGCCCAGGTCCCTGGCCTGCCCCAACCTACTTGGGGGTGGGAGAGTCCCCCAGGGACAACCGCCATGCCCTCAGGCTCGAGGTCCACACGGTACTTACGAGATGCTAGAGTCGAGGCGGGAAGGGGCAGCGTGAGAGAGAAGACACAGTGAGCAGAGACCTTCAGACCCCCAACCGCCCTTCAGTTAGTTCCTTTCTTGTCATTGACCTGGAGGATCCCTCACAGGCACACAGGCACCAGCAGGGTGCCGGCTATGCCGCAGGCCAGCCCTTGCAAGGGCAGCAGACGCGGAAGTCACCGTGGCCCAGGCCACCAGATGCTGTGACCTTGTCAGGCTGCACAGAGGCCTGACTGTGCCCTGCCGACCCTGGGTCCAGCAGCGAAGGTAGCGGCCCCCATCCGGCCCAAGGGCGGTGGTGCGCTCCCCAGGGTAGCACACGCAGGAGGAAGCTTCTGGTATCGGGGACACTGCAGCAGAGTCCCTCCCTGAAAGGAAGCCCTGACAGAACACCCAGCTGTGCGAAGGTCAAGAGCACGCCCCCAGGGGACTAAGTTGTGATCGCTTGCAACACACGAAACACAAGTGGGCCGCTGTTTGGGGCGTGCGTGAAGGCGGAGCTGGGTGACACAGGGCAGCGAACCACCTCTGCTGGTGGCTGCATCAGCTGCAGCCCCCAGCCAGGTCCCCGCAGGACAGGATGGACGGACTGGAGGGACTGAGGGACAGGGCAGTGGGGAAGGGGTGGGGCGGGGGAGGGGCAGCGGGAGTTCAGAGCAGCCAGGCCTGCCTTCCTTCAGGCTGACACATTCAGGCAGAGCTGGCGGTACACGGCACACGGGGCTGCTCAGAAGCAGCCACGCAGGTGGGCTCAGGACGGGAGAGGGGCCGGCAGTAATTCCTGAGCACCAGGAAGACGGCGCCCGGCCTGGGCCCGGCACACGTCAGACGGGACTCACGCTTGCATAGTTGTGGTTGCTGTCTGGAAACTGAAGAGGTTTTCCTTGGGGAACCAGGTACGGATGGGGATGTCATCTGGAAAAGACCAAAGGAGCAGTGACCAGGCTGGCTCAGGGGTTCCTGAAGCCTTTACCCCCTGTCGGGGAAGGGGATGCTTCTGCCACAGACGGGTGGAGGAGAAGCGCCAGGGCTCCCCAGCCGCCTCCCAGGTCGGGAGGCCGGCGCAGAGCCAGCAGGCTTGGGTGTCCGCTCAGCTCTTCAAGGCACAACAGCTCAGCGGCTTGGTGGCGCTTGTCTTTGCTTGGCTCTCCCTCTGCTGCCCACAGCTGGCGAGTGTTCTTTTGAGAGCACAGCCCGCCTCCAGGGCGCCCAGGGAAAGGATTGACTTTGTCTCCATTTAAGCAGGAGGGGAGGGCAGGGACAAATGGCTGCAGCCTCCCCTTGGGGTCTCCAGGGCCTTCTCTGCGGCCCACTCTGGCGTCCACTTGGTTGGACCTCCCCTCTCCCAGACCCTTCTCGGAGGGCGAGGTGGAGACCGCCCCTTCCCAGGGCCCCTACAGCCACTAGACAGAGTGGGTCGCTCTACTCTCTTCCCTGACCCCCGTCCCAGCCCCTGGCCTGGGTGTATCAGAGGAACATGAGGTCGTGGAGGTGAACTGCCCACACCCCAGGCCTGTGCCCTGAGGCCCAGCTGGGTTGCTGATCTGGAGGCCCAAGAGGTGCCCTGAGAGGACGTGCCAGGTCTGCTAGGTAGAATTCTGCTCTCAGGAGATGACAACCTCAGAGCCAGGAAGCGTGGGGCCACGTGAATGTCCCAGGGAGGCCTCTTGCCGACAGCAGGCCTCCGGGGCTCCGCAGCCACCGGCACAGCTCGACCATCCTGGGGCGAGCCCCACTAGCTGGCTGGGCCCCAGGCAATCATGTGCCTCCCTTGGTGAGTGGGCCCCAGGGCAGGGACTGTTCCCCAGGACTCCCTGGAGGCAGCCCGATCTTCCCGTTCAGCCAGGTTTTCTACCTGCTCAACCCTTAAGACCCTCCCAGGCCCCCTCCTCGGGGAAGCACTCCTCCGGTGACTTGGTGCTGGCAAGGCTAAAGCCAACCGTGAGGCCTGAGGTGGGGCACGGGATGTGGCGGCAGGTCGCCACCTGCAGGCCGTGACCTGGGCACCCTGCTCTGCCCAAGCCTCACAGCGCTCGCTGCTGGCTGGCCGACCCCAGCACCAGCACCCTGCCTGAAGCTGCCCAGGCCCCCAGCGAGCCCCCTCACCAGACACACGGTCAACGCTGTGCATCCTCTCCAGCTTCTTGCGGCGGCTGGCGGCCTCAGGCAGAGGCGGTTGGTCCAGCCCAAAGGCCTGAGGGGAAGGACTGGGGGCGAGCTGGGCACATCCAGGACATTCCCTGGAGCCCTGGCGGCTGCCCGCCCAGCTCTGGCAGGGTCTGCTGACGTCCTCACGACTGCCGCCCGGGCTGGTGCGCAGGGGCTGGCTATGGTGGCGGGGGTGCCGCTCCCGCTGCTGCCGCCCCTTCACCACAGCCAGCTCGATGGCCTCGGCCTCCGGGCCGGGAAGCAGGGCCGGCTCCCCGGAGATGGTATACACACGGGGCTGGGGGCCCTCGCCGGCCGGCTTCCCACTGACGGCCTCCTCCGGGAGGCTGTCCTCATAGCGGCCGTTGGAAATGAGGGAGAGGCGGCGCTTGTTCTGGGGGGCAGGCTGCATCTCGGGGGACCCGTCGTGGCCAGAGTAGGCGTCAGCCAGCAGGTGGTCTGGGGGAGAGGCACCAGGTGAGCTTGCGGCCTGCTGGCCCTGCCCTCCCAGTCTCCGGGTGTTCTGAAGGCAGGGAATGAATACCCAGCGGGTGCCTGGCCCGCTGAACGAACCGTGGGCCCTGATGACTTCAGAAGAGGTATTTCTGAGCTGCGCACTCCCCCTAGAGGTTCACGTCTCACGCCTATCGGGGCCCCAAGCCCCTCTTACGTGCGTGTGGGCGACAGGCTGTGCTACCTGTGGGTGATGGGGTGGGGCCAGAAACAAGCAGGCCACCTCCCAGCCTGCCACCACGCCCATGTGCCCAGTGCCAACTTCTCCCCTCCTCCCTACCAGCTGGCCCCCAGAGACAGTGGTGCCAGTCCTGGGGGTGCCAGGAGGCCTGTTGCCATGCCAACAGCCCAAGCTGGGTAGGTGCCTTGGTGATGAGTGACTCGGAGCTCCTCCTGGGGCTCTGGGCCAGGCGGGGCAGGGGGCGTGAGGAAGCCAGCCCAGCAGGGCACTAGCTGCCTGCTCACGCCCCACAGTGCGCAGGGGCTGGGCCTGACCTGGACAGGAGACAGCATCCTCTCGCCTAGGATGGGGGGCTGTGGGTGGACCCCGTCCCGGCACTGCCTCACGTGCCCTTACCTGCACCGTTTCGATTCTCGGGGTGACTCTGGGACAGGTACTCGCCAAACGCTCGGGCTGCTCTGAGGGGTGGACAGCGGGGTGCGCCGTCAGTGCACACCACCCACCCTGGCGTCCCCACCCCACCCAGGTCCTCGGCGCCAGCAAGGGAGGGCTCAGGGGTCACCTCCAGCAAGCACTCCCATCCCACCTCAGAATGCCCAGGGCTGGCAGGTCGCAGTTCGGGGACCCTTCGGTGTCGGTGCACCTTGGCCAGACCTGGGCCCAGGTCTGCTTTCCATCCAGCCCCTGCCACCCAGTGTGTGTGAGGGTCGTGAGGTCGTGCAGCTCGCCCACCGCAGCCTCAGGGAAGGGAACCGCACGGAGGTGGGGGCGGGGCGCCGGCTGCGATCACGCTGCGGGGGCGGGGGCGGGGGCGGCGCTGGCCCCCACGGTCGGCCCGCCGCACTCACCGCACTTTGGCCGCCACCGAGGACATGGCCTCGCTCCGCAGCGCCCTCCTCCGGGAGGCGACGGCGCCCATGGTCGAGGCGGCGGCGCATCCCCAGGCCTCAGAGCGCGCCCCGCGCCCGTCGCCTCCGTCGGAGGAGCCGCGCCGCGCCGGAGATCGGGCTCGGGTTCGGGCTCAGGCTTGGGCTCGGGTTCGGTTTCCGCATGGCCGCGCCGATCACTCCGCGCGCTCCGCCGCACCGAACAGCACTGCCAGGCCCGGGGGTGGCGCTCCGCCCACCGCGACGTCAGGGAAGGGGCGGGGCTCGGCGGGGCCGCCCCCGTTACGTCAGGGCTGGGGCCTGGCCGTCCACAGCCAAGGCAGGGCGAGGAAGGCTCCGCCCACCGTAACGTCAGAGCCGGGCGGGGCCCAGAAGGGACTACGCTGAAGCCTCGCCCACCACGCCGGCAGTAGGTGGGGGGGCGGGGGCCAGGGGGCCGGGTTGGGCGGCAGGGGGCGGGACCAACCATCTCTCCGCCCTCTCAAAGCTGCCTCTGGAGCTGGGAAACTGAGGCCTGCGGTCCCCCGACCTCAGGGTCCTGGGCCCTCCGGTCAAGGGTCTCCCTGCTCTCGCAGACCCATGTGCCCTGCTCCGAGACCTGCAGGGATCGTGGACTCCAAAGTCACAGAGCTGACAGGTCTCCTTTTTTGTACAAAAGGACCCCCCTGACGCTATTTAATGATCTGAAAAGTAAGGTGTGGGCATCATCATAGGGAAGACTCTTGTGTGTACAGAATGGAAACAATGCCTGAGAGCTCGGGAGGGCCTCATCCTTGGTTTGGGGGGATCCCAGCTGCACCCCAGACCTTGGGTGTCCTGCCTGCCTGGCTTGGGGTCCTGGGGTCCCCGCATGGTGACCACTCCGCCCTGCAGCCTCAGGACTGTGGGGCTTGCCCATCTTGGTGCTGCCCCCTGCCCGGGGGACCTCGGCACAGGGACCACATATCCCACACAATCAGATCTACCTTTATTGACAGGCTAAGCAGAAGCATCAGGGGCTCTGACATCTCAGAGGCCTCAGGGGGCCCGCAGGGGCCGACACAGCCCCCCAGGACTGCTGTGTGTGCAGGGGATGCCAGGACCCAGTGCCCCACCAGGAGCGGCCGGCGCAGAGAGGCCCCAGACACTCCAACACCGGCCGGCAGGGCCCTGGGCCCCAGCAGGGTCTCCCTGGCAGGCTGGGGAAGAGCTGCAGGAGCTGCACCAGCTGGTTCTCTGAAACCCACCCACAGGAGCTGCTGGCTGCAGGGTGCATCAGAGCAGAGACCTCTACCCATCTTGGTCAGAGGGCCAGGGGGGACGAGGAGTCTTGGGATGGTTCAGGGGAAGCCAGACGGGAGTGCCGATGCCAAAGCGAGGGCTTGTCCTCCTGGAAGCAAACCGCACACACGGTCAAGGTCAAGGTGGGGGCAAGCCAGGAGGGCAGCAGGGAGGGAGCAGCTGGCCTGCTTTGGAGCCCTTGGAGCTGGCAGCTCAGCTGGGGAGCACAGGGTGTCCGGGCAGCTCACTGAGTCGGAGCCCAGGTCGGCTGGGGCTGCCCAGCAGCACCTCCTTGTATTCGGTCTGGTGGTCAGACTCATCTGGGCAGAGAGCAGGGCCATGCAGGTATCCTCTTGAGAGCAGGGGCAGGGGCCGGCATGGGTCCCCATATGCAGCCTACCAGGGCCAGGGGCTGCTAGAGGGAGCCTGGTGGCCAGGGTGGCTTATTGAGAGTGTCAAGGGTCAGGAGGGGACATTGCCACTACCATCCTCAGCTGTGTGGGCATATGGCCCGGGGTCCAACTCACCATCTGCTGCAGCCACCTTGGCAGGCTCGATACGTGATACGATCTCAGTGAGGTCCATGAAGGAGGCGTTGGGGCAGGTGAGCACGTTGGGGGCAGAGGCGAAGGAGACATCTGGCGAAGCCCCTGACTGCAGCCGGCCCCACCCTCTCTATGACCCTCTGTGGTCCTAGCCCTGGAATGCGGGTGGGGCACGGATGACAGGCAGAGTCCTGAGCAGCCCCCCACCCACAGTGACATCCTCTCCCACGTGAGCACTTCAAGGGTGGAGAGTCAAAGGGGGGCAGAGGCCAAGAGACAGCCCCCAGGGCCACTGCCCTTGCCCTTGTCTTCTGGCCCCTGGGGCGGGGCAGGGGAACCTGCAGGCCTGAGCAGTTGAGAGGGTGCGCCAACGTGCTGCTGGCTGCAGGGAGCCCTGCCTCTCTTTTGGACTGGGCAGCAGAGGACGGGTCACAGGAGTGGGAGAGGAAGGAGTGGTGCCAACTCAGGCACTCACATCGCACGCCTTCACCTTGCTCGTCCCCTACCGATCCTGCAGCATCTTCTCCAGCATGCCACTGCGACCCCAGATGTCAAACACTGTTCGGCCGTGCTGGTACCCCACCTCCTGCACACACACCGGGAACCCCATGATCGGGACGCGAGAGCAGGGAGGCCTGGGAGGGGCAGCCGGCCTGGACACTCACACAGATCTCGTCGAACTTGCTGAAGTCCAGGGTGCCGTAGCTGTTGGCGGGGGGGGGGGGGGGGGGGGCCGCAGGTCCTCGCAGTAGTCGCTGCTCTTCACCATCTCCAGCTGCCGGACGCAGCACACGTAGGCCAGGCGCGTCTGGATCTCCACCATGTTCAACACCTGCCGTGTCACAGCCCTTGAGTGTGGCTCTCCTGTCCCCGCGTGGCCCCTGGCCTCCATCTGGGCACAGCCACTGAGTCTCCTGCCCTGGCCCTTCCTTCCCCTTCCCTCCTCCCAAGGGGAGGCAATTTCTACTAGGCCTGGGGGGAGGCTGGGCACCCAGCCAGGGGTCCTGGGGTGTGTGGAGCCTTTAGGCCTGGCTCCTTTCCCAGAGCTGGTCCCAGGCGGGCAGGGATGGTGAGTGACCGACCACCACCCTCCTGGACCCAGAGCCTGGAAGGTGCACCCCCTCCCTGCCCATCTCAGGGTCTCAGGGACACAGGCGCCAGGATGTGGGGAGGAGCAGCTGGGGTAGGCAGGGCTGGGCCCCCACCTTGACCTTCGTGGCCAAGGGATTCCAGCGCTTCCACAGCAGCCACCACCTGGAGAGCGCATCCCCGTAGTTGGTGAGGTCTGTCTCATCCCGGCTGCCCATGTCGATGGCAATCACCACCTTTGCCCCCATCGACCTGGCCACATCTGCTGGGGAGGAAGTGGCCTGGTCACCAATGGGGACAGGTATGCAGAGCCCCAGGCGGGAGCCTGGCTGGGGTGACGGGTCAGAGCTGGGGGAAGTTGGGGTGGAGCCAGGGCTGGGGGCAGAGCCTGCCTGAGAGGCGCTGAGAGTGGGGGGACGGGGGTGAGGGTTTGGAGGGTGGGGAGGGCCTCCTCTCCACCCTCACACCTGGGCCTGCGGAGGGGGTCGGCCAAGCGCACAGAGCTGTCCAACAGGTGGCAGGTGTGCCCCAGGAGGGGCCTTGCCCACAGCAGACCCGACACCTGCAGGCTGTTAGTTCTGATTGTGGGCACAGACGGGCCCTAATTGCGGCCGGCCCCTCTACCTGGCCTGGTTCTGAGCACTGCTGAGCCGACAAATAGAGCCATCTGCTGGGAGCACGCAGCGCCGAGCGTGCGCACGCCCCGTAACCCCCAGCGCGCAGGAGCGGTGGGGCTGAGGCGGGGCCGGGCGGCCGCCCCCCGTCCGCCGCAGTACCTGGCAGGTTGCTGACGGAGCCCCCGTCCGTCAGCAGGTGCCCATCTTTGGGCTCGCAGAGCGGGGCATGCGGCCCGACAGGGACACGCTGGCGCGCACGCGCCTCCACAGTGAGCCTGGGAGGGGCCCAGAGGGATCGGGGGAGAGGAGAGGAGCCTTTCGCTGCCCAGGGCGAGTTCGGCTCGGAGCCTCGCCGACATGGGTCCTGAGCCCTGCACGTCTGGCCTCCGGCGGAGAGCACCAGGCCCGGGCAGATGACACCCTTCCTGGACATCCTCCCCCTCAGACGGAGCCCGGGGGGCCGGGCTTGCTCTGGGCCTGCCCACATCTCCCCTTGCCGTGAGCTTCTGCCAGCCCTGCCACCCCACTCACTTCTAAGCCGGCACATTTCAAGGGGCTCCCAAAACACTCTGGCCTGGAGAAGGGCCTCAGCCGCCCACCCACAGATGGGCTCTCTCCTCAGCATTCTGCTCCGACCCACACGCAGCTGTGACCCACGTGGGCCCTCAGTCTGCCCCTCTGCCCCCGTCCCATCTCTACCTCTCCCTGTGCACCCTTCAGCCTTTGGGCCCCGAGCAGTCTTCTCTGTTCACATCTCCCCGAGCCTCTTGCCTCCTCTGGGAGATCCTGGGGCTTCCCTGGGCCTGGCCTGGAACTGGCCCCTTAACGCCCCTCCCCGCTGGGGAGCCTGCACCCCGGGAGGAGGTGCTCACCATCTGTGTGGACCCTCATGGCAGAGGCTGTGATGTCCGTGGTGATGGTGAAGTAGGGGACCCACAGGTCCTGCGAGGGGAACGGGACTCAGAGGGACCACCCCCGGCTGCCAGCCCTCGACCCTGTGGGCCCAGGGTGTCCAGGCCCAGGCAGGCTGAGGCCGTGGGCTCTGCTGGGGGTGCGCCTCGATCTGCCTGTCCTTGAAGACACTGCAGATGCTTCTGCTGAAGCCAGCCCCCGAGAACACGGACACAGAGGGGATGGGGTAGGTCAGGTCCAGCATGGTCTTTACCATCGACATCACATCCTGGGGCGTGGCACACGGGGGCACGTGTGAGGCCTCCGCAGAGGAGAAGGGGCTCACCCCCTGCCTCCCTCTCCGGGCACCGGCAGCAGGCGACCCCGAGGGAACACCAAGAGCCTGCGTCAGGAGAAGGGAGCAGGGACCTGGGCACTCACGTGCGCTTTCTGCGAATAGAAGCCTGTGGGGAGCAAACACTGTGGCCTGAATGGCAGGGCCTGGAGGTCCCAGAGGAACGCCTGCTGACCCCGGGCAGGCCTGGCCAGCTGGGCCCTCACCGCCCGCTCAGCGGGGACGGCTCAAGGCTCACTGGGACAAGGCCCATCCAGGACCAGGGCCAGCTGAGCGTCCACCACTGCCCCTGCGGGCTGGCCTGGGCTTGGCCTTCACACTCCACCGCGGCAGACGCTCCACCCCTCTGATCCTGGGAAGCAGCAGCCCTCCCACGGGCTGTCACTGCCAAAGCCCCGTGATCTCTGGTAGGACCGAGGCCCACCCTTCCTCAGTGAGGACCTGTGAGCACAGGGCACAGGCCCAAGAAGGCCTGACTCCTCAGGGGTCAGGGATGGAGAGGAAGGGTCCTCCTTGCCTCTGTGTGGACAGACGCTGGGACGGGCTGTAAGTGGGCGCGGGCCCCCAGCTGGGGGTGAGTCACGCGCCCCCAGCCGCTCTCACTGAGACTCGTGGACGAGCAGAAGGCACACACGTGCCCCTGGAGGACAGGGAACCAGGACAGCCTGGGACACCCCTGGTGTCCTCTGCGGGCAGCAAGGCCCTCACTCCCAAGGAGGCCCTTGCCCAGCACCGCAGCCACCCCACCGTGCCCCCTCCACGTGCCAACAGGTGGGACCACAGAGCAGCCTGGGGGGTCCATCCCCCATGGCCCACAGGGTGGCTGCCCAGTGGGCTCCCTTGGCCCAGCGCAAACTCAGGGTGGCAGGACATGATGCCCGAAGCCCCCTGGCTGTTCCCACACCCGTGGGAGAGCTCTGCCCGACCTGCACGCAGACCCTTGCTGAGGCTAGAGCACCGTCCCCCGCGGCCACTGCCCTCGGAGGCTGTCCTCAGTGACCGGAGCCGAGCAGCCCGCAGCCCCCAGGGAGACTGGGCGCCTTGGGGATCTGTGGATCGGGCAGATGGCCTGCTCTGAGAGCTTCTGCTCAGAGGAGGCCCATCTTTTCTTTTAAAAATGAGAATGCCAACACTTCTGAGCCCACTCTTGGTTTCAGCCAGGGCTCCATTCTGCTCCACAAAAAACGAGCAGAGCCCTGAGAAGGGCAGGCTGCAGCCCGCCTGCCCCGGGTGGGTCCCCAGATCCTGGACTGTCCCCTGGCGTCCGTTCACCGCAGGGCCAACTGTACCAACGACGTATATTTCTTACTTTCTGTGTCCCTGATGCTCTGGCATTTGGGGTCCCGCACACTGGGGAGGGGGGGAGAGAGACAGACCTGGGCTCACCCAGCCCTTCCAGAGCCCACACCCGACTACCTGTGTCTAACGCACACCCCAAGCCTGAATCACCCAGGGCCAGGTGCCAGGCAGCTATGCCCAGAAACCCGCCGGAATTATTCGAACGGGCAGATCTTAAGCTGTGTGCCCTGCCCCGCCTTGCCCTTCCCACAGAAACCCCAATAAGGGCCCCGACCTAGGCCTTGCCCCCTGCCTGCCTACCGGCACTGGTGCCCCCATGGCCCTGTGGGGTGGGTGTGGAAATGCGGGGAACTGTGGGTGCACTAACCTCTCCTCAGTCACCTTTACAACTCAAGACCAGGCATGAACCAGAGCCCATCCCACAACACTGATGCCCTTGCTTCTCTGTGCCCTCCCTGCCCCAACAAGCCACGCTCTGAGGCCAGAGCCCTGCAGAGCCACGTCCGTCTCGATGCCCTCCTGCGTCCCCGGCCCTGCAGGGCCCCTCATCTCAGCCCACTGCTTGGCCCGGATCCATATCTGGCTGTAGTTCCACTCCTCAGAGCACAGGGCGCCTGTGAAGGCCCTGGTGGACGTCCGAGCACGTGCGCAGGGATGCCCCCCTCTGTCAGGGCCCGGATGATGCCCACCTGGGCACAGCCTCTACGCCAACAGGAGGATGGAGCAGGCAGTCAGCGCCGCCGCGCCGCCAGGACCCCGGGGACGGCCGTCCCGTTCCACCCCACCCCTCAGTGCCCGAGTCCTGCACACGCCACGGGGAGAGGGGCAAAGATGCCAATTCAGAGAGGGAGTGGGACGCTCTCGAGAGGCAGCCAGCACTCAGCCTCCTCCACCCGCTGGCGTCTGGGAGGCTGTGAAGCCGAAACAACAGGCTTTGAACAGACTTGGGCGGGTGGGGAGGCAGGTGGAGGCCCCCAGCGCAGCCCCCAGGGCCGGACGAGCCACCACCGGAAAGCAGCGCGGGCTGAGACCACTCTGGCCACTGTTCGTGTGGGATGTCCGCCACACAACCAGAAATAGCATGTGTGAGCAGAAAAGAGCGTGTGACTGTAGCCAGGAGGAGGGACAGACAGTGGAAGTGGACAGAAGCAACACCCAAGTTCTAGAACTGATGACTGACATTAAGCGTCGGGTTCAAGGAGCGTTCTAAATGCTGAGCGTAAATTAAAGAAAAAAAATCCTACATTGTTGAAAACCCAAGATGAAGAAAACTTCAGACCAGGCTGAGAACAAAGAGGCACGTTGCCTCCGAAGGGTCAGCACAGAGCTGACCTCCCCGCCCCGCGCTGGCTGCCGAGGCCACGGGCTTACCATCTGGCCCTTCACAGACAATGCCTGCTGGCCCGTAAGTTAGGAAAGAAAGAACAGTTTAAACCAAAAGAGTAAAATTAAGGAAATAATAAAGAGCAGAAGTTAATGAACCAGAAGACAAACACACTATAGAGAGGATCCTCGAAAGGACGAGTTCAGGTAAGACTGGTCCATAAAAGTAAAAGGCGGGGGACAGAGGGAGGCGGCCAGGGTCGGGGAGTGGAGGGGGAAGGAGAAAGGGACAGAGACGGAGAGGGAGAGAAAGAGGGAGGAGGAGGGAGACAGAAGGTCTTAATAACCAATATCAGGACTGAGAAAGGGAACATCTGGACAGATGCTCCAATTAAAAAGGTAAGAAGCTAGTGTGAGCTTCATGCCGTAAGTAGGAAAAGTCAGATAAAATGGACACATCCCTAGACCAACATAACCTACCAGACCCGACGCTAGAAGTAGAAAACCTGAAGAGTTCAATAACCATCAAAACAACTGAATCTTTAATTTTCAAATTCTCACAAAATTTCATGTCCGGATGGTTTTACTAGTGAACTGTACTAAACATCTAAGGAAAACCAACACAAGCCACCTGGAACCTTCCAGAGAACAGGGAAAGCAGCAGCACCTTCCAATTCAGTTTTGCATTTTGGAAGGTAGGCAAACAAACCTGCCTACATTTCAAGAAAGGACAAGCATGGCCCACCTTGCTCAGACCCAAGGGGTCAGGTGACACAGAAACAGGGCCACATGCCACAGGCAGATGAGTCCATCCCAAGAAGGTGATGTTTGATGTTACTTTAAAATCACTCAGTGTGATTCACCATATTAACAGGATAAAGGAGCAGAATCACACAATCTGACAGACCCATTAAAAAAAAACACCCGTGATAAAAACTCGGCAAACTAAGAATAGAAGGAAACTTCCTCAGTCTGATAAAGGGCATCTACAAAACCCAAGAGCCGAGCTGGCAGCGATGGCACTTAGCGCTTAAAGGGAATGCTTTCCCCAACACTCACCACCTCTGCTCAGCTCTGTGCTGGAAGCTCTAACCAGTGCAACAGGCAAGAAAAAGAAACAAAGGCATTTAGGTATTTTGGAAAGAAAGAGGAAATACTGTCTTTATTCTCAGAAGAACAAAATGTAAAAAAACTACAAAAAAAGGTACTGGAAGAAGTGAATTTAGCAAGGTTGTAAGTCATGACATCAATTTACAATATCATTTGTATTTCTACATACTGGCAACAAACAATTTAAAATGAAATTTAAAACATACCATTTAGGGCTTCCCTGGTGGCACAGTGGTTAAGAATCCACCTGCCAATGCAGGGGATACCGGTTTGAGCCCCGGTCCGGGAAGATCCCACATGCCGCGGAGCAACTAAGCCCGTGCGCCACAACTACTGAGCCTGCACTCTACAGCCCGCGAGCCACAACTACTGAGCCCACGATCCACAACTACTGAGCCCACGTGCCACAACTACTGAAGCCCGCGTGCCTAGAGCCCGTGCTCTGCAACAAGAGAGGCCACCACAATGAGAAGCCCGCACACCGCAATGAAGAGTGGCCCCCGCTCGCCGCAACTAGAGAAAGCCCGTGCCCAGCAATGAAGACCCAACGCAGCCAAAATAAATAAATTTATTTAAAAAAAAAACACATACCATTTACAATAGCAAAAAAACCCATAAAATACTTAGCTGACTCTAAAATTTACACAAAAATGCAGAGGACCTAGGACAATCCAAACAACTTCAAGAAAAAGAATTTGAAGGAATTACACTGCCTGATGCTTTCCCATAAAGCTAGAGTAACAAAGACAGTGTAGTGGTGTGGCTGGGACAGAACACATGCCTCCGTGCAGCGCACACCTGGGCAGGTGTTTGGTGCTTCACTCAGACGCCTCAGCAGCTCAGCAGGGAGGGAAAGTCTTCAACTAGGCAACCACGTAGAATACCCTCACCTCACACCCCGCCACTCACAGGAAACAATTGTGGGTGGACTGCAGGCCCAGATGTACAAGCTTTGAGAAGATGTAGCCTAGGCAAGAGCCCCCAGAGCACCAGAAATTAAAAAACTGTAAAAAACTGGGAAATCACACTTCATCAGAGTTAAAACGTGCTCATCAAAAAACGCCATTACATGCCATTACAACAAAAACAAAAGTCAAAGACTGAAGACAATATTAGTAATAAATACATCTGGTAAAAGACTTGTATTCAGGGACTTCCCTGGTGGCACAGTGGTTAAGAATCCGCCTGCCAATGCAGGGGACACGAGTTCGAGTCCTGGTCCGGGAAGATCCCACATGCCGTGGAGCAACTAAGCCCGTGCACCACAACTACTGAGCCCATGTGCCACAACTACTGAAACCCGCGCGCCTAGAGCCCGTGCTCTGCAACAAGAGAAGCCACCTCAATAAGAAGCCCGCGCACCGCAACGAAGAGTAGCCCCCGCCCACCACAACTAGAGAAAGCCCGCGCGCAGCAACGAAGACCCAACGCGGCCAAAAATAAAATTAATTAATTAATTAAAAAAAAGAAAGTTAAAAAAAGACTCGTATTCAGAGTATATAAATAACTCCTCTAACTAAATAGTAGAGGGCAAGCCACCTGTGAGAGAGGCGCGTGGAACTTGATGACCAAGAGGCACCTGGAACCTGAGTCCAGGGATGCAGATCAGACTCACGGTGAGGCACGGCCCCCACCAGGGGTGTGGCCACGACTTCCATCCCGGAGGATACCAGGGGGCGTGGCCACAACTTCCATCCCGGAGGATACCAAGGGGTGTGGCCACGACTTACATCCCCGACGATACCAAGGGGTGTGGCCACGACTTCCATCCCGGACGATACCAAGGGGTGTGGCCACAACTTCCATCCCGGACGATACCAAGGGGTGTGGCCACAACTTCCATCCCGGACGATACCAAGGGGTGTGGCCACAACTTCCATCCCCGACGATACCAAGGGGTGTGGCCACGACTTCCATCCCGGACGATACGATACCAAGGGCGACAGAGATGTGGGCAGCCCGAACTCTCAAAACTGCCAGTGGGGGTGTAAACCTGCTCAACTACCCCGTGGACAGATAATCCCACTCCTGGGTATTAGCCCAAGAGAAGAGCACATATGTGTGCAGGAAGGGTCTGTGCAAGAGTGCTTGTAGCCGTTTTGTGCACAGTAGCCAAACCCAGGAAACAACCCAAGTGTCTGTTGACAGGAGGAGGACTACAGGGGCCCACAGGGGCCCATGCGGCGACGCCACGGGTGCGGTCAGCGCACACAGACAGCCCCAGAGACACGGAGTTCGCGGGACCAAGCCGACACAGGCCGGCACGGAACGGAGCGGAAAACCGAGCAAAGCACTATTATTCTCAGAGAAGCTCAAACTGCACTAGGGCAAGCAGAGAAAACTGAGGAAAGCACTCAGACATTAGAGACGTCTTAGCAAAAAGAGGCCGATTAGAAGACACACCTGAGGAAAATCACCCAGAAAGTAGAACAGAAAGACGAAGATGGAAACTTGGGAGGGAAAAGAAAAGACGGGAGCACGAGAGGATGAGGGGTCGTCTGCACCGTGCTCCAGAAGAGGGAGCAGGGAGCAGGGGTGCGGGCCTCATCCAACGCTCCGAGGGCTGGAGGTGATGAATTTCCGAATTTGAAAGGGCCCACTGGGAGTCTGCCCAGCCTAACGGGGGAAAAGACACCCAGGCGCATCCTCAAGTACTTCCAGAAACACAAGAGTGAAGAGAGTCTCCTACAGGATCCAGAAGGAACAGGCTTCGTGAAGAACACGACACTGAACTTCAGAGCAGCAATACTGGAAGCTAAAAAGATGATGGGACCACACCGTAAAGTTCTCAGGGAAAAGTATTTCCATCTAGAGTTCGTAACCAAACTGTCATGCGAGTGTGAGAGCAGAGTGAGGGAACTTTCTGCTAAGCGTGGCGTTGAAACTCTTCCCTCCCATGCAGCTTCTCTTAAGGAAACTTCTAGAGTATGAACTCTACCAAAATCAGGAATGTATCAAGAAAGAGGAAGACATGGTATCCAGAAGTGGAGCTGGACACAGGAGAGAGACAAAGGCAGTTCCCAGGATCATGGCGAAGGGAAACTCCAAGGCAACATCCCAGCGGCATGACTGGGGAGCAACCAGCAGAGCTGAGAGGAGGCCGCTCCAGAGTGAGTTCAGCAGCGATGACTTGGTGGTCTGAGCACACTGCGGGGGGCTGCGTCTCCAGCAGCAACTGCGGTGGGCTACTGAGCAATTATTACTCTGAGGGGGGAGACACTGCCGTATATACAGTAGAACAAGGCTTTGCTCCAAAGACCCATCTTGCTGCAAGGCAGACAGTGAGCAATGGCTGACTAGGGAGGGGACCACACCGGGATCCTGTGCTGAGGAGGAGGATAGACGGAGGATACGAAACAGAGACAGACAAACAGACTTTGACCCTGTGCATATATGGGGGCGGTTAGGAACTTAATCATCTAAAACTGAAAAAAATGAAAAAACAGATAAACAACAGGGTCCTACTGCATAGCACAGGGCACTATATTCAATACCCTGTAATAATCCATAATGGAAAAGAATATGAAAAACAACATATGTACACTATATACACACACAGATACATACACACATGCACACGCACACACACGCATGCACGCGCACACACACGCACACACATAAAACTGAATCACTTTCCCGTGCACCTAAAACCAATACAACATTGTAAATCAACTATGCTTCAATTAAAAAAAAAAACGTAAATGAGGAAACAGCTGAAGAAAAGTTGGAAGTGACTGTCTGTGGGATATTGTCTGTGGGATACTGTCTGTGGGATATCTCTGGATTTGTTGGTGGGGCAGAGGACTGCTGTGTGTTATACAAATACCATACGGCCTTACAGAATGGCCACATGGCTTTTAAACTAAGTATTACTTTAACTAAATTTTCATTAAAAACGCTGCTGCAAGCCAGCTGCTCCAGGGCACCTCACTGTCCCAGCCCCACAGAAAGCAGCCTGAGTGCTACCCCCATCCCGGCAACTTTGGGTAAATCACCCGAGTTTCTAGACCCACTGGCTCAGCTTTCAGGTAAAAACACGGCACTACACGATGCCCCCAAATCACCCCAAATAAACGAGCAGGGTACTCATTACTTCACCACCCAGGCCAGGCTGCACTCAGGGGGCCAGGGCCAACACGTGCAGGCGTTCCACCCCGGCCGCTGCCTGCGGACCGCGGGATCCCTCCCCTGCAGCGCAGCCCTCGGAGAGAGGCCACAACGTGCGCTGAAGGCACAGGCGGCCAGTGAGGAGGCTGGGGGTGAGGAGGCGGGGTCTCCAGAAGGGCAGCCCCTCCCGTGCCCACCCCACTTTCCTGGCTGTAAGGGTCTCAGGCCAGAACTTGGAGCCTCCGAGTCTCCAACAGTGGGGAAGTAAGGAGCGTGAATCCGGCCAGACAAGCAGTTCTGAGGCTCACCTGCATCATTTCTCTGACCCTCTCCAGCTACAATTAGCCGAGGAGTGGAGGGGCCGGGCGCGAGCACAGCCCCAACTCTGCAGGGTGCACACACAGTGACTCCAGCGTCCTCTGGAAGGGACATCCTCGGGCCAAGGCAGGTGGCGAGCCAGGCTCCTCCGTCAGGCCCTGGGGACACGTGGCCAGCACGGTAAGCAGGGCTGGCACCCAGGCCTGGCACTCAGGGAGCCTCGCTGCAGTGCCGGGGAAGCGGCACAAGCCCGCCAGCCCAGCGACTGGCCTGACGTCCTCCGAGGCCAGGGGTGTGAGGGTATCCACCCCACAGGGCACCCCTGGCCCTGGGACCTGGCCCTCAGAGGGGCGGGGGTCCAGCACAGATGCTGCAGGAGGTGCTGCCTTGCCCCTCCTCGCGCCGACGGTTCACCCGGGGCCCTTGGCCTGTCACACCCTCCCCACACACCTGCCCCTCCGTTTCTGCCCCCACGTGTATTTTTCTCTTTAACCAAGGTCAGGAGAACGGCAGCAACTTGGGGTCCAAGTGCTTTGGGTTAAAAGCCCTTAAAGGAACCCACCAGCCCAAGAAACTAAAGGCTGCTTCACGACGGTCGTGAGCAGAGCAGATCACTGTTCCATGAAGTGTGCATTAAAATGGAAAGAAACTCTCCCGCAGCCCAGCGGAAAGACTGGCAAAGGGTCAGAATGGAGTTTTCAGAAGAGGAGACAATCGGAACGAGAAATACATTCTCTTCCACTGTCTTTGTGGAGGGAGGGGACTCAGCGCAGGCGCACACGTACCGACTCGTGGCCCGCGGGAAGGGGCGGGACTCACCTGGCTCCCCTCCCCCGGGTACTAAGGCGACAGCGTTTCTGGTCAGCACCCGCGCCAGGCCGGAGAAGTCCGAGCGCCGGTCCGGGGGCCTCTGGCAGACCCGCTCCGACGGCTCCACCTGCGAGAGAGGCCGGCAGATGCCGGGGGCCGGGCCGAGTTCGCACACCCGACGTGGCCTGGCTGTTCTACCCCACTCCTGACCCAAAGCTCCTCCTGGACACGGCCGGTGGGTCTGATCCCGACCCAGTCGTCACCTCGGCGCCCGGGCTCACCTGGGAGGGCTCTTGGGGTGGGGCGGGCAGTGCGGGCAGCTGGACCACATACCGACGGGCCCAGCCGAAGCCCACAGCCCCGAGGTGGAGGGCGCTCGGGGCTTGGCCACCTGGGCGCAGACGCCGCTGGCAGGGCGGCTCCACCAAGCTGTGGGGCTGGGTGGGCTGTGGCCAGCCGGCGGCCCCTGCACTCCCACCACGGCCCGCGCGCAGCCGCCAGGGCTGGGGACCCCTAAGGAGGAGGCGCCTCAGGATTTGTGCGCTTTGCTGTCCAAAGGAGGAAGCAGTGCCAACCTGAGGCCACCGGGCTCTCTGAGGCCTCAGCTGGACGTGGGAACCTCAGGCCCATCGCTCTGGGGTTCTGGCCCCCCGTAGGGGCTCCCCCATCCGGGGGGCATGTCACCCTGTGGCCCTGGGAATCCGAAGACCAAGCTCAAGCAGATGTGAGTGCACAGGAGCGGGAGAGCTCGTGGAGAGCCAGCGCCCTCATCAGAGCCAGCGGGCTCAGAGCAGAGTCAGAGGCAAAGGGCCCGAAGCAGGTCGGCGGGGCCCCCAGCCGCCCCGGGCCTCACCAGCTCGGGCAGGCTCCTCCTGGTTAGACGCGGCGAGGGCAGCAGGGGTGCAGGTGGCCGGAGCAGCAGCCCCCAGGTTGAGCCGCTGCACAGTGCGGGCCGGCGCAGGCCCATCCTCCCGGCGCTTCTGGGCACGCACAGCCGCGCTCTCCAGCACCCGCTCCAGCTAAGGGACAGCGGAGCCCCGCGTCAGGCAGCCCAGCAGAGGCCGCAGGCTTGAGCAGGACAGAGCCAAAGGCCAGCGCGGGGCTGTCCACAGACGTCCCAGGCTGGATGGGACCACGCCTCACGCCCCAGCCCAACACAGGTCTTGGCCTTGGCGGGTGGCACCATGGTTCTGAAGACCGACCCGGCTGTGGCGTGCTTGGCCCTTCCTCTGTGAAGCTGTGACCCAGGGGGTGCGGGGCTGGGTGCGGGGGCATGAGGGAGCTCCGGGGGCCTGCAGGAAGGGAGGCGGCGCACACACTGCAACCTTCTTTTGCAAACACTCCCCCACAAGGGAGCATCACTCCTGGCAAGAACAGGAGCCCACACTGGAGATGACGAGTTTGTAGCTGTCCCAGGACCGGGGTGGAAGCGTGAAACGAGAACAGACGACGGGGCAGAGGAAGGAGGTGGGGAACACAAAGCGAAGGGACAACGAGACTCCACTTCACACCCAGGAAGTTGGGAACACAGGGGACTGACAGTGCAGAGCAGGGAGCCTGGAGCCCCAGACCTCGCCCACGTCACGTGCACAACAGGAGTGCAGTCTGGCAGCTCTCTGAACCTGAAGACACACAGCCTCTGCCGCTCAGCAGCAATTCCAGGTGGTGCCCTGAAGACACCCCTGCACACGTGTGTAGTGAAGTAACTTCGCAGTCCGTTGGCTGAGAAGAGACAGATGGTGGGGCATTCACAAATAGAAACTAAACAGCCATGAGACGAGTGAAACAATATGGATACAATTCAAAAGTGTAAGTGTTGAGTAAAAAGGAAATTTCAAGATGGCATAAACTCGAGTACTATTTATATAAAAAAACCAGTGCCACACACACACACAGTAAAAACGTGAGACACGGACAGAGGCTCTGACTTTACAAGAGCAAATACCTGGGTGTCTGCTCTTATTATCCATCCCTTTCCAAGTTGTTGAACTACTTCACTCAGAGGACAAGAGAGAAACAAGGGGTTGGAGGAGAGAGTGGGGCCCCCCTCCCGCCAAGACCTGCCCAGTCTGCAGCCCTTTGACCACGCCCACTGCCTGGCCCAACCCAGCAGCCGGCCGGCCCCTCCCCTCAAGCCCTGGCCACGGACCCCACCTGCTGAGGCCCCGCCCACTGCCCCACTCACGCAGGCCGGCTCACCTCGCCCAGGCCCACGATAAGGATGAAGTCGGGCTGCCGGATACAGCGCTGGGTCCAGGGTGTGAGCGTGCTGTCCACCTGGTAGAGCACGATCCGGTGGATGTCCTCCTGCTGCCCCAGCCAGCTGGACAGCCGGTGCTCGTGGATACTGGAAGGCACAGACAGAGGGGCGCAGACGCCAGGGCACATTTCAAGGCCGGGCTGGGACCCACTGAGAGCAGCAAGCCAAGCTCGGCTAGGCTGTTCCGACACGGAGGCCGGCGTACCTGTCCAGAGCAGCAGAGACAAGGCGCTGTTTTACGTTGCCGCTGGTCAGCAGCAGGGCAGGGCCTGAAAACACAACCACCAAATACAGAAAACTGTGCCGGCAGCTCACACTGGAGGACAAGCGAGGCCCTTCCTTCTCCTGGAAGTTTGCTCTTCTGGAAAGCAATAAGCCTTTCACCACTCATGAGGGCCCTGAAGCAGACCCTCTGGGCAGGTGAGGCTGCAGGTGTGGCGGTGGAAGGGCTGCAGCAAGTACAGGGAGGGGCGGCCTCTCTGAACCTCAGTCTCCTCCTCTACACATGAAGGGGTTGAATCTCTGCGGCACTGAGACTGTGTATGCGTGGGGGCAGGGAAGCACAAGCTTGTAAAGTGCGAGATTAGACAGTCTCCCAAATCCAAGGCAGCCCGGCTGGCTGGGCTCCAGTCAGGTGCGGTTCACCAGTGTCTATCACCAGGGATCAGCGTGCTTCCTGCATCTACAGGGTCTTAGAGTTGCTGTCCACACAGACACAGTTGCTCTCAGCCAGGAGGGCCAGCGTCAGAATATGTGAGAGGGCCGCCAGGGGCAGAGACAAAAGCTGAGAGGCCAGCGGCCCTCAGTGTCAGGAAGGCTGCTGGACCGCCCTGAGGATGCAGAAGTCCCGCTGCTGCAGGAGAGGCCGGGCTCTTCCCCATGGCTTCCTTCTTACACCCTCGCTTACACCTGAGCTTCTCTGAGAGCTTGTAATCAGAAGGTGAGAGACAAGAAATCACCGCCTTGTGTTTAACTGGCAGCATCTGCTTTCTTGGAGGCACAAGCATAAGGGTGCATTTCACAGGGTAGTGCCCTGTGATGTGGCTGCTGGACTGACCTGTGCGTCTGTGCAGCTCTGACTCAAATGGCAGAAGCCCGTTGATGCGGGGAAGCAACTCCTCTGGGGGCTCGGGGCAAAGGGCGCTGGTCCCCCTGGGGGCTGCAGTCCTGCTCTGGGGGACAGGCCAGGTCGGGAAGAGCTTCAAGCTCGAGTTGGTCACCCTCCGTGGGTCTGACAGAGAGAGGGTGTCCTCTCGGGGCTGATGCCTCACGTGCCTGTGAGGGCCGGCACTCCTGGGCACTGCAGTGGCTCACCCCGTCCACCTCTTGGGCGTCTAGGACGAGACGGGACAGGCAGGCCGTGTCTGGCTGCAGGAACACAGCGGAGCGCAGCCCTGAGGTCCTCAGCGGACCGCAGGCTGGGCTCTATCTGCCCTCAGGGCACGTCTCCTGCTCTGGGCCCGCCTGCCTGGACTCGGAAGGCTCGGAGGAGGCCCTTGGGAAAGTGTGGAGCCCCCCGGAGGTGGCGCTCCGGGCTCTCGAGGTGCAGGCTGCAGCCCAGGCAGTCAGGACTGTGGTGACCATTCCGTCCGGGGGAGGGTCTGCTTAGGGCCCAGGCCATGGGCAGGTCCAGGGCAGTGCGTGGACACAGGCTGACGCCTAGGCACTTATGTGTCGGCTCCGTGGGGCACGGCTGCTGCTCCAGGACGGATCTGGCCTGGATAGTCACTGCCAGCCTGGCTGTCACACAGCCTCTCTCCCAAGCTCTGGAAGCCAGAGGAAGTGGACTGACACCTTCACAAGTGGAAGAAAAGGACCACTGGCCTAGATCCTCACTCTAAAAACACGCTTCACAAATGTGGTCACCTGACTGTCAGCAAAAGATCACTGCAGGGCAGAGTCCAGTCCTTCTAAGCGAGGGCTCTGGGGCAGCTGAAGATCCTATAGAAAAAGGAATCCTGACTCTACCTCGCATCATCACCAAAATCAATCTCCAATGAACTGTAAACTTGCAAGGTAAAACCCTAAGGTTTTTAGAAGAACCTCTTCATGATTTGGGGGCAGCATGAAATTTCTTCAATAAAACACAAAAAGCAGTAATAATATAGGAAAAAATTGATAAATAAATTGGTCTATATTAGAATTAACAACTTATGTTTGTCAAAAGATATTATTAAAAGAATAAAAAAAACAAGCCACAGAGGGAAAGATATCTGCAACACTTTCATCCAATAAAGCGACTGTATCCAGATTGCCCGTCAACAAGGAAAAGATAACAAACCAATAAAAAGGGTGGGCAACTTGACAGGCACTTGCGAAAGAAGGTATCCCAATGGCCAGTAAACAAACAAACTTCTTAGTTGTTGGGAAATGCAAATTCAGGCCCAAACAAGATACCACTGCATACTCATCAAAATGCACAAAGAGGAAAGGCCACCCGCCCAGCTGCAGAACACACACTCTTCCCTTTCTCCAGGACAGACTATATGTTAGGCCACAAGGTAAGTCCTAAAGAACTTTAAAGACTGGATTTACAGGGACTTCCCTGGTGATCCAGTGGTTAAGACTTCTCCTTGCAATGCAGGGGATGCGGGTTCGATCCCTGGTCAGGGAGATGAGATCCCACATGTCTTGGGGCCAAAAAGCCAAAACCATAAAACAGAAGCAATATTGTAATAAATTCAATAAAGACTTAAAAAAAACCAAAAAGATTGGATTTACAGATGTAGAGAACAAACATATGGATACCAAGGCGGGGGTGGGGGGGTGGGATGAACTGGGAGATTGGGACTGATATATATACACTATTGATACTGTGTATAAAATAGATAACTGGGACTTCCTTGATGGCGCAGTGGTTAGACTCCGTGGGTAAGACTCCATGCTCCCAATGCAGGGGGCCTGGGTTCAATCCCTGGTCAGGAAACTAGATCCCACATGCACGCCACAACTAAGGAGCCCTCGGGCCACAACTAAGGAGCCCGCCTGCCACAACTAAGATCTGGCGCAACCAAATTAAAATATAATTAATTTAAAAAAAAAAGAAATGAGAGAAAATGGAATCTTTCTTTGAAAAAATAAAATAGATAACTAATGAGAACCTACTGTATAGCAAGGGAACTCCATTCAATGCTCTGTGGTGACCTAAATGGGAAGGAAATCCAAAAAAGAGTGGATATATGTATCTGTAAAGCTGATTCACTTTGCTGTACAGTGGAAACTAACACAACATTGTAAAGCACTATGCTCCGATAAAAAATTTTTTAAAAATTGGATTTACACAAAGTATCTTTTCTGATCACAATGGTATGAAACTGGAAAATTCAAAAATATATGAAAATTAAACAACACATGCATAAACAACCAATGGGTCAAAGAAATCACAAGAGAAATGAGAAAATATCTTGAGAGAAATAAAAACAAACATAACAACATTCCCGGATGTACTGGACACAGCGAAAGCATAGCTAGGAGGGAAGTTTACAGCTACACCTGCCTCCTTTGAGGAAGAAGAAAGATCTCTGATCAACACCTGGCTTTGTACCTTAAGTAACCGGAAAAAGAATCTCAAACTAAACCCAGAGCTAGCAGAAATAAGGAAATAATAAAGATCAGAACAGAGATAAATAAAATAGAGAATAGGAAAACAGAAAATCAATGAAACCAATAGTTGGTTCTTTGAAAGAATCAATAAAATTGGCAAACCTTTAGCTAGAGGAATAAAGAAAAAAAGAGAAAAGACTCAAATTACTAAATGCAGAAATAACAGGACATTAGCTATTTTACAGAAATAAAAAGTAATACAAGAGAGTACAGTGAGCAATTGCAAACTAACGAACTGGATCATCTGGATGAAATGGACAAATTCCTAGAAACGCACAACCTACCATGACTGAACCATGAAGAAACAGGAAATCTGAATAGACCTATAACCAGTAAGAAAACTGAACCAGTTAAAAAAAAAAAAAAAAAAAAGCCCTGCATGAGGTGGCTTCACTAGGGAATTTTACCAAATATTTAAAGAAAAATTAACACCAATCCTCCTCAAACTCTTCCAAAAATATTGACTCGGAGGGAACACTTCCTAACTCATTCCATGGGGCCAGCACCGCCCCGCCCCACCAGTACCAAAGTCTGCGTGGGACCAAGACGCCAGGAGAAACTACAGACGAGCACCTTTGACAATGCAAAGTCCTCAGGAAACAGGAGCTGACCAAACTCAGCAGGGTATTAAGAGGATCACATGCCACACCAAGTGGGATTTATTCCTGGAATGCAAGAATGACTCAGCCTATGAATATCAATCAGCATAATTAATCACATTAACAGAACAAAGGGGGGGAAGTACGATCATCTCAACTGATGCAGAAAAAGCACTGACAAAATTCAACATCTTTTTATGATATAAACACTCAACAAATTATGAATAGAAAGAAACCTCCTCAACATATTGAAGACCATACATGAAGAACTGACCACTAACATCCTACTTGAAGGCGAAGGACTGAACGCTTCCCCCTAAGATCAGGACCGAGGCAGGATGCCTGCTTTCACTTAACACTGCTAGGATGTCAGTGCCACCCAAAGCCACCAACAGTTCAGTGCAATCCCTGTCAAGATCCCCAGTTCCTCGAAGAAACAGAAATTTGCGTGGACACACATGAATGTCACATCAGCGCACCACACGGACGCTAACCTCCTGGTCTGGATGCTGTGCTGCAACCTGGGGCAGGGGGTGGTGTGTGGCTCTCGCTTTACTATTTTTACAACTTCCTGTGAATCTGTAATTATTTCAAAATAAAAGGTTGGTTTGTTTTTTAAAAAAAGGGAATAAGCTTTTATGAATCAACACATCTCCACTGTGCAACTGCAGATCTTTTGGGTGTGCCCTGGACAGTCTGACCAACGTCACTGAAAAATGTATGATGTTTTCTACCTCCAGAATATTTGTTATAAAACAAAGACCAAGACGAATCCAAATTAACGCTTTCTGTGATTTAAATTTTCCCTTGGAGAGTAACTTTTACATATTAAATATTTATAGTAGTATCTTCAATTTCATAAATCATTTTCATTTGGCATTTATTTAATGCCTTCTACTATCAAGTGTCTGTTTCAGATAGCGGACGTTTTCGCCATATTAAGATACATACTCTTGTCACAACGTATTGTTCCATAATAGTAATGTAACATTCATTGCACCTATTGTTATATCATTTTTGAAGACACCCCTGAAACCTCTAGGATAGCCCTATCTCAGAAAATTGACTTATTGTCTCTTACTATGGTCGCTCACAGTTATAAAAACATATACATAAAGTGTTAAGAATATGGAATACTTTATGATTTGGGGAATTTCTAAGGGTTCTCAGGAATTTCAGTTTCTTGTTCTTGAGCCCCCAAACTTAACAGCCGTGGAACTTGGGAACATGACCTATGCTGCCTGACCCCAGCTGCGGGTGTTCTCCACGTGGTCAGTCAGCTGCCCCAGCCATTGCGGTGTCCCCTCCGAGTAGTGGAGCAGCTGCACGCACCCACCCCAGGCTCACACCCCAAGATGGGCTCCCGCTGGCGGGGGGCGGTTCAGGGGTCTCTGTGCCCCTGGAGGCCCCAGAGTTCAGCTGGGAGGAGCAGTGCGGTGTGACTCACACCAGCCCCTGTGAGATAGGGTTTGCCCATCAAGACTGTCCAGAGGCGCCCGTCTCACTGTGACGGTCCCCTCCCCAGCACTGCACCCCTCTCCACCCCCTGCCCAGGGTTTAGCCTTGCGAGCAACACTAAGTGCTCTTTCAGGAGAACCTGGAAGGATGAGAGGCAGCAGGAGGGGGTCCAACCGGACCTCAGGTGCCTTTGGGCAGGGCTTACCGATGGCGCTAAGGGCGTGCTTGAGCTCCAGGGTGAAGGCGGTGAGGGGCACATCCTCTGACACGGGCATGACGGCCACCGTGGAGAGCTTGCTGGCAGGGTTCCCCGAGTCCCACTTGCTCCCTACAGCATGTAGCCCAAACTGGTGACCTGCAGAGCACAGGGGCGTGCGTTGGCCTGAGGGATCGGGCTGCCACTCGCACAGTCTCGGTGTCCCTGGATGTTTCTAGGTGACACCACGGCACGAGAGGCCTCGGCAGATGGAACAGGCACCGGGGTCGGCCCGAGTCCCCACAGCCAGAGCCCCGCCTTTCCCGCTGAAATTACCAACCACACTGTGGCGCCCTTGCGTTTCATACACACCAGGACCGGGCCGCTGAAGGGGAGACGGATGCACGGATGCAGAGAAGGCCGTGAGGCCCAGAGAAAACGCAGAGTCGAAAGGACTGGCCAGGGGAGGGCCCATCCTCTGGCCTGCCCCTCCTGGAGCTCTTGCACTGGCCGCTCCAGAGACAGCAAACAGTCTGAGGTTTAGGAGATCGACACCCTTCTAGCACCTCGCCTGCGTGGGGCTGCCAGACCCCGGGGTGAGGCACCAAACCACCCAGGGTTGGTCAGGGCTGGGTCCTGGGGTGCCTGTCCCTGAGGCCACAGACTTCCCCTTCTCTAGACGTGCGGCCAGGAAGCCCCACAGCAGCAGGGACGGAGGCAGCGGGCACGTGGACCCACGAGCGCATCAGCCTCGGTCTGAGCGTCCCCGGCTGAAGTTCATTCCCAACACAAAGTTACTGCTTGGCAAGTAGCACCTCCTGTTTTCATGGACGTGGCTGAACGGGCAGCCTCACCCCTCCTGCCGCCCACGTCCCAGCCAGACCCCAGTCTTCTGGGGCCCCAACACATTGAGGGCTCTCTTCCTGGCCCCCCTGGCTGGCCGCTGTGCCAGCCCAGCTCCTGCACAGACCCTCCCGACCAGGAAGGGCACGGCCAGGTGCCAGGTGCAGGCGCCGGCCATGCAGGAGGGTCCAGCTCCGCCAAAAGGGCATCCATTTCTGACTCTGCTGGTCTCGTCCCTGGGGAGGAGCGGTGGGTCCTGAGGCATAGAGCGTGGGTTCCTGCAAGGCCTGACCCAGAAGCCAGAGCAGGGGCTGCAGAAGGCAGAGAGAGGGGCCCCTAAGAGCTAACCTGGGGGCAGGGCAAGAAAGTGAGGGCTGTGAGCCAGTTGGCAGCTGCATGCGAGGCAGCAGGGGGCCCCTTTTCACCGGTTTTCTGGCAGCTTCTCTGTGGGGAATCCCTTTCCTCTCGCTCTTTCCCAGTGACCCCTGACGTTAGAACCCTCCGTCTGACGTAGAACCAGAAGGGGATTCTATTGCCAGCTTCTGACAGTTTTCTTTTAGTCTTTAAGAAAGGCATGTGGGAGGTTCTGGTTCTGACCAAGAAGGAGATGGAGCCGGCATATCGCACCTAACCGCTGCCACCAGTTACACGGAGGCTCTGGACACAGTTCTCAGGAGACCCAGAGGGGCGTGAAGAGGAGTGCAGACGAGCCAGGACTCGTGGGAAGACCACGCTACTAATGCCACAAGGGTAGCAGTGCCACTGCCCCGTCCCAGCTACAGCCAAGTGGGGTCCATGCCTCCCCCTCCGCACTGGGTGCTGCCTCCAGGGAGGCTTTCCAGGGCCCCAAGTTCCTGCATGGGGCGATAGACACAGTGGGGTGGAGCCCCCAGCTTTCCATTCCCTGCACTAGAGAGGGGAGATGGACAAGGGAGTCCTCTAGATCTAGTATGAAGTCCTGGCTTCACCCCCAAGCAGCCCATACATGAAACTGGCCAGGATCGCACAGCAGAGGCTCTGAGAACAGAATCCAGTGTGGCATACCAGCCAGGCTTCACACTGGCTCTGGGTAGCACACAAGCACAGCAGACCAGAGCAGTACTGCAAAGGCCTTGAGAATTAAATTAACATTCAAACACAGCCCAAGGAAGAGGGCCAGGACATGCTCTGTGAATATAAGCACATTGACAGTCTGCAAAAATAGAAGATTTAAATGGGAACCAGGCTCTCATAACATAATACTCGAAATACAGGATGCAATCCAAAATTACCAGGCATACCAAGAGCCAGGAAAATCTCAACTTGAACAGGAGAAGACAGTTAACAGACAAAAACGACAACATGTGGGCTTCCCTGGTGGCGCAGTGGTTAAGAATCCGTGTGCCAATTCAGGGGACATGGGTTCGAGCCCTGGTCCAGGAAGATCCCACGTGCTGTGGAGCAACTAAGCCTGTGCACCACAACTACTGACCCTGTGCTCTAGAGCCTGTGTGCCACAACTACTGAGCCCGCGAGCCACAACTACTGAAGCTGCGCACTTAGAGCCCGTGCTCCTCAACAAGAGAAGCCACCGCAATGAGAAGCCCGCACACCACTACGAAGAGTAGCCCCCGCTTGCCTCAACTAGAGAAAGCCCACGCACAGCAACAAAGACCCAACACAGCCAAAAATAAATTAAAAAAAAAAGACAACATGTCACAGAATTTGGAAGTCCTTGACGAGGCAATAAAGCAGTGATCATAACCAGACAGAGACAGCTGTCATGGACTGTCTTGAAGCAAATGCAGAAATATAATAACTGAAATTAAAAATTCTCTGGGTGGCCTTAGGAGCAGAATCAAGAAGACAGAGGAAAGAGCCAGTGAGCTTGAAGACATATCAAAAGAGAGTACTCGGGCTTCCCTGGTGGCGCAGTGGTTGAGTCTGCCTGCCGATGCAGGGGACACGGGTTCCTGCCCCGGTCAAGGAAGATCCCACATGCCGTGGAGCGGCTGGGCCCGTGAGCCATGGCCGCTGAGCCTGCGCGTCCGGAGGCTGTGCTCCGCAACGGGAGAGGCCACAACACTGAGAGGCCCGCGTACCGCAAAAAAAAAAAAAGAAAGTACTCAATCTGAACATCAGATGGAGAAAAAAGATTAAAAAACGAACAGTGTCCCAGAGACACTGGGACAATAACAAAAGGTCTAACATTTGCTTCTGTGAATTTCCAGAAGAGGAGAAAGAATACAGGGCTGAGAGACTATCTGAAGAAATAAAGGATGAAACCTTTCCAAATTTAGTTAAAAATATATATATATACCTACAGATTCAAGATGAGCGAACCCCAAACAAGATAAACCCAAAGAAATTCATGCCAAGCACTCCAAAATCAAATTTCCAAACAGTGAAGGCAAAGGAGAATCCCGAATACAGCCAGACAGAAATGATGCACACCTACTGGGAACAATGTGGATGTCTGGATTTCTCATTAGAAGCAAGGAAGACCAGAAGGAAGTGGTACAAAATGTTTCAAGTGCTGAAATAAAAGGACTGTCAAGCCAGAATTGCACATCCAGCAAAAAGTATCCTTCAGGACGAAGGTGAAGTAAAGACAGTCTTAGATGAAGGAAAATTAAGAGAATCTGTAGCCAGCAGACAAAGGACTATTATTAAAGGAACGTCTTCAGACAGAAGGAAAATGACACCAGGAGGAAGCTTGGAACACCGGGATGAGGGAACAGTTTTAAACGTGTTTGACGGCTGAAAGCAAAAGTTCTAACACTGTGAGGGGGGTTTCAACCTAAGTAGAGGCTCTGGGCGGGGCTCTGAGCGGGGTGGGCGGGGCTCCCAGGTTGCAGGCCCAGGCACCCAGCCGTCGCAGTTCCCTGCTGGAGGCTGACCAGGATCTTCTCGCCCAAGAGGTGAATCAGCGAGTCACAACCTGGGGGCAGAGAAAGAACAGAGACCTCAACCACACACTTTAAACCATGACGCCAAGCAAGCACCTTAGACCAGGGGTCCCCAGCCCCCGGACCAGTAGCGGTCCGCAGCCTGTTAGGAGCCAGGCCACACAGCAGCAGATGAGCGGCGGGCTAGCGCAAGTGAAGCTTCATCTGCCGCTCTCCGTGCTCGCACTACCGCCTGAACCATCCCCCCAAAACTCCCCAGTCCATGCAAAAATTGCCTTCCACGAAACCAGTCCCTGGTACCAGAAAGGTTGGGGGCCGCTGCCTCAGACCCACGGTGTCAAGACTGCCGCGGCTGTAAACCACTCTAAGCAGTGGAAGGTGATGTGGCTGCTGTCTGGTCGCAGGCAGGTGCGGGGCACGTGGCCTGGGACCTTGCCCGGGACGGCATCTCCTCTCATCCCCAGGCGGAAAACACAGGGCAGCACCGGGAAGCCACGACTGCCCGCAGGCAGGCCACGAGGGCCTTCCCCAGAGCCGAGGGTCATCACGTGATGCTGAGTGCCTGGCCCGCTGGACATGGGCTGCTTTACACGATATCCAGGAAGAATTACCTTTTAAATATAATAATGCTATTTTGGTTATATTCTAAATTTTTAGAGTTGCAGACTCAAGTATCTAAGGTTGGAATGTCAAAATACCTGTAATTTACTTTTAAGGGCTTTTGCATGAGTAAAGTGAGTTAAAAGTTTTTTAATTTGCTAAAGTTCGCAAGATGGGAGAGGATGTACTGTACAGGAAGCCTGCTTCTGTGGCTCTTGCATGCAGTACGGATCACTTTCGAAAAGAGAAGCCGCTGTCAGCTTCAGTAACCCTAAGTATCTCGGAGAGCAAGGTGAAAGCAGTGATGAGGTGATTCCGACACCAGGCGCCGCCTCTGCAAGCCTCAGCCGCCGGCTACTTCCTGGCCATCTACAGCCGACAGCTCTGGGCTGACTACGCAAAGAGCAGCCCCTGAGACCTCGTGCTACAGCAACCGGTGTCCCCAGCCCCTGCCAGCCAGCCCTCCACCTGCAAGCTAACTTGGAGACCCTCTCTTACCCCCAGGACTCTGGTGTCAAAGACCCATGGAAGATGCAAGTGAAACTGTCCAAATTTTAGGACGTGAGACAAGACGTAGTTTGAGCAGAGTGGTCCAAAACAGAAGCTGAAAAGAAGTCTGGTTTATATACAACTAATCTAGCATCAAACTATTAACTGGAGCTAATTTTGTTTGTTTGTTTTTTGCGGTACGCGGACCTCTCACTGTTGTGGCCTCTCCCGTTGCGGAGCAACAGGCTCCGGGCGCGTAGGCCCAGCGGCCATGGCTCACGGGCCCAGCCGTTCCACGGCCTGTGGGATCCTCCCGGACTGGGCCACGAACCCGTGTCCCCTGTATCAGCAGGTGGACTCTCAACCACTGTGCCACCAGGGAAGCCCAACTGGAGCTAATTTTACAAACCACATTTTATTATGGAAAATTTCAAAGATACACGAAAGTAGAGAGAAGAGTACAGTGGACCCCCCTTCCCATCACCCAGCTCCACCCATCTTATTTCACATACATACCCCCAAAATTTTGAAGACAATCCCAAACATAGCATTTTATCCATAATAGTTGAACTCGTATCTCTAAAATATCACAACAATGATACAATTATCACAATTACAAATTAACAATAGCTCTAAATCAAAGCTTTTGAAAGTGATCATTTCTACATCAAATGAAAAAGGTTCACAACAGGCCAATGAAAACATGAAAAGGTGCTCAACATCTTTAGTCATTAGGGAAATGCAAACCCTAGCCACCAGTATAAATAATAGCATTTTGACATATTTTTCCACTGGATTAAAAGAAAAAGAAAACCATGTGATGCTGGTGATTTAGTATAGGAACTTCACCTCAGTGTGACCCAGGGAACCGCTGTGAACTTCTTCAAACCTGGCACTGGTCTCACTGTCCAGGAGCCCTTCCATCTGGCCCAAAGGCTCCGGCCCTCTTGGTGAAGGCCTGCCAGGTGGATGACATGGAGGCCCCGCCCCGAGGAGACTGGACGAAAGCCATGCCTTTTCTAATTGTCCCACCAGGTCACCCGCAGACAAAGCAACACACATGAGACCTGTACCCTGACGACACTGTGGTCTAGCAGCCCGAAGACCATGCAGGAGCTGTGCGAGGTCAGGGCCCACCCAGGGCCCGGCAGGCGGGAACTTCACGTGGCCGGGGTGGGGGCGACCTCGTGCAGTCCAGGGTTCACTGTGTCTGCGGCGGGAGGCTGCGTCACCCACCAGCAGGCAAATAAACCCACAAGCCCTCAGGAGTCCGGGTCTATAGGTGCCCCTGGCAACTGTGACTCAAGCATATAAGTCAACAGTGGCAGGAAACAAAGAGGTAGCTTCCAGCTGAATTATTTTCTTAGAGTTAAAACTATTCACAGCCTGAAACCCAAAAATAAGGCAAGGGTGCTAATGATCATCATAGATCAATACCCAACCACTGAGGGGTTCCAAGGCAGTGGGAGAGACACGGCAAGATGCTTGTGATGTGGGCTTCCCTGGTGGCGCAGTGGTTGAGAGTCCGCCTGCCAACGCAGGGGACACGGGTTTGAGCCCTGGTCCGGGAAGATCCCACATGCCACGGAGCAACGAAGCCCGTGCGCCACAACTACTTAGCCTCCGCTCTAGAGTCCGCGAGCCACAACTACTGAACCCTGCGCACCTAGAGCCTGTGCTCTGCAACAAGAGAAGCCACAGCAATGAGAAGCCCGCACACCGCAACAAAGAGTAGCCCCTGCTCGCTGCAACTAGAGAAAGCCCATGCACAGCAACGAAGATTCAACACAGCCAAAAATAAATAAATAAATGAATTAATTAATTTTTAAAAAGTGCTTGCAATGTGTCTGGGGAAATGCAGAGGTGAGCCACCATGCACAGCCCCTGTACAGCAGAAGCTGACACACCTGCGTCAAGGGCAGCTGTGGTCCAATGTGCCTTTTCCTCCAAAGAACAAAAAATTTAAATTTTGCACTCCGAAGGCCCATAGTTTGGCTCACCATGTTTCTCTCCGCGGCGTGCTAGCCTACACAGGTGGCCCCGCTGCTCAGGGGGGAAGACATACAAGGAAATTTGCATAAGACGGTGGTGCAAAATGGAGCTGGAGGAGGCTTATCTGTGCACAGAGACACTCCTGAGAATAACCCAGATACTCCACTTGATTTCACACTGGAAGAGTACAAGAGGATAGAGGCAGCTGTAAAAAACTCCCCATAAGGGCACAAAGCAGCAGCTGTACTTCCAGTCCTGGATTTAGCCCAAAGGCAGAATGGATGGCTGCCCATCTCTGCTATGAACAAGGCTGCAGAAAGTTACAAGTACCTCCAATGAGAATATATGAAGAAGCAGCTTTTTATACAATGTATAATCAAAAAGCGGTTGGAAAGAATCATATTCAAGTTTGCACTACTATCCTTGCATGCTTTGAAACTCTGACAGCATGCTGGAGGCCACTCAGAAAAAGCTTGGAATAAAGGTCAGGGAGACTACACTTGACAAACTTTTCACTCTTATAGAAATGGAATATTTAGGGGCCTGTGTAAATGCACCAATGGTTCAAAGAAATGACAACTACTATGAGGATCTGACACCTAAGGCTACTGAAGAAATTATTGATGAACTCAAGGCTGGCAAAGTCCCAAAGCCTGGGCCAAGGGGTGGACGCTTCTCACGGGAGCCATAGCCAGGGGTCTTGCCTCTTGGACTGAACCACCTGAAGCACCTGGCTTTGGTGGGCAAGCAGGCCTTTAATTTATATTCAACTGTAAAAATGCCACTGGAGAAATAAAATATGAATCTCCTATCTACATAAAATAAAATATAATAAAATAAAAATTGGTACTAACTTTTCAATGGAAAACTTAACAAACGTTAAAGAGAGCAGACCTCTAAGTGAAAACACACAGACCCCAGGCCTGCCCCACCCAAGGGCTCTCACCGAATCCTGGATGCAGACCTCCAGCCGCCCGTCCTGCACCACATAGATTCTGGTATCTGGCTCCCCTGGCCGGAAGACGTACTCCCCTTCCAGAAGCTACACAAACACCATGTGTTTGCAAAGTTCCAGGAAAAGTGGCTTCTCAAAGTGACCCAGGACCCTATAAGAAACAGTGCACATGGGACACCTACAGGAAGGAGGGGAGAAGGGACACAGGCCACAGTCCCTGCCGGCCAGACCACAGAGCGAGCTTTCAAGAGCTGCAGAGCCCACAGCACAGGCACCAGCAGGACAGAAGCTTAAGCTTCAGGAATTTCCATCAGCTACTGTTCCATGAGCTCAGAGAACTCTCAGGCCATGAGCATGAATTTGAACCAGATGCATAAACGAGGGCAGGTAGTGAAGCGCTGGAAAGAGGAGTCGGGGCTTCCAGGGAGAAACGGGGAACCAGACTTGCAATTTTCCATCCAGCCACACGCTTCCCATACTCGCTCCATGTCGCCCCGAAGGTGAACACTCTGATAAGCAGACAGACACACGAAAGAACCGGCGAGGAGGCTCCACTCACCACTGGGAGGGCAGCGATGGCAAGAAGACTTCCCAACTGATGAAAGCAGTGTTCACATGTTGGGGTCGGGGGCGGGCATTCTGGCTTACACGTGAGTTAACTCCCACTTCACGCTCACTAGATAGAATAGCCTGTTGTGGCTGATCAAACACATATTGTACGTCTGCTTAATTATTAAAGGGCACATCGGCCAGAAGTAAAGAACGTCCGGGGCTTCCCTGGTGGCACAGTGGTTGAGAGTCCGCCTGCCGATGCAGGCGACACGGACTCGGGTTCGAGCCCTGGTCCGGGAAGATCCCACATGCCTCGGAGCAACTAAGCCCGTGCGCCACAACTACTGAGCCTGCGCTCTAGAGCCAGCGAGCCACAACTACTGAGCCTGTGTGCCACAACTACTGAAGCCCGTGTGCCTAGAGCCTGTGTTCTGCAACAAGAGAAGCCACCGCAATGAGAAGCCCGCGCACTGCAGTGAAGAGCAGCCCCCGCTCACCGCAACTAGAGAAAGCCCGCGCGCAGCAACAAAGACCCAACGCAGCCAAAAACAAATAAATTAAATAGATAAATATTAAACAACAAGAACAACAAAACGTCCACGTAAAAAATAAAGATTAAATGCCTCCCTCTCTAGGGTGCCAACGCTCGTTCTCCTTCAATGATAAGGCTCCCTTCCCAGGTGCCGAGGCCATACTGACTCACCATGTACCTGTTGATCTGTTTTTTTTGAAACCTTGAAGGAATGTATCCCTGACTAGCTTAATGTTCTTTGTTCTGACAAGACATAAAACTGCCAAAAACTATGCTTCTCTGGGGAAGTTCCTCAGAGTTATCTGAGAGGTTGTCTTCCAGGCTATAGTCCTCAGTTTGGCTCAAATAAAACTCTTCTTATTCCTATTATAGGTTGTTTATTCATTATTTTTGTCGACACAACCAACGGTGGCCACAGGGAAAGGACACCTCGGAGGCCAGGTGACAGCCAGTCCCCGGAGCACAGCCGCAGGCACATGGCAGGCCTCCCGTGTCCACTTCTCTCTTACCGAACATTTTTCAGCATGTACAAGACTTCTGACGGCAGGTGAGAATTCTTCACACAGCAGGTGAGAATTCTTCACATCGAACTCCGTGAGGTCGGCCTCCAGCAGGGAGGGCGGGGGCTCCTTTGGCTGCAGGGTGGGGTATTCCTGCTTGAAACGCAGGATGCTACAAAGCAGAGAGACGTGCACCTGGAGCAGAAGCCCAAAGGGGTTCAAACGCAGACGGTGTTTGCGCTGTGAACTCCATGGCAGGGAAGCCACGGGCGGCGCAACGTCCGCGGCCTCCCCAGCGCCCACTGGGGAAGGCAGCTGAGACGTGCCTAGTCTGAAGGGCACCCCCAGTACCTCTTGGCCAAAGACAGCACCTTGGTCCTCTTCCTCACCTGCTGCCAGGGGGCAGCTGTGTTCCCCACAAGCGCGTGGGGGAGTGTGGTCACCTGCAGAGAGAAAGGGGGAGGCCGCGTCTGGACCCTGCAGCCGGTGGATCCAGCTCTCAGCCTCAGGGTCGGTCCCAGCCCTCAGGACCTGGCCTGCCCGCAGCCCGACACCAGCATCCCGGCCCGGCCCCACCCTGCTCACCTGCCCAGGACACAGGGAACCATCCTTGGCGCTGATGATAGCGATACCGCGTGGCCATGTCCCAAGACAGCCCATGCTCTGAGAGCTCTGAGTCCTCAGCCCTGCGTCCTCTCTGCCTAGAAGGCTGACGCTCTCCACCCCACACCTGTCACGCTGGCACACACGACAACCCGAGTGCCTGCACAGTCCTCCCAGTCTGGAAGGCTCTTCACCCTCCCCCACAGTCCAGGCCCACCGGACTGCCCCAAACAGCGGCACCGGGGAGCGCGGAGGGCCTGGCTCCTAGCCGGGCACCAGCCAGCCTCTTCGGGCAGCCACTGCCCCCTGCTGTCCCCTAGCTCCCGAGCTGCATCTGCCCCACGGTGCCAGCTGTGGTTGTCGGTGGGCGGTCACCACAACCCCTCCTTCCCTCCCAGGCGTCCTGGCCTCATTGGACCACGTTCCGGTCCTTAGCCCAGGTCCAGCTTGCCGCTGCCCAGTCCTCGGCAGGGTCACCAGGGGACAGCCCCCCACCCAACCACACACGCCTGAGTGCCTTTGAGACCTGCAGGGAGTCACTCCATGTGGCCCTGCACGAGCCTGCGGGGGGCCCGCCCACTGTCCCTGCGCGCCCGCCCGCCAGACAGAGCAGCCCCAACCGACCGGCCTCCCACAGCGCCTGACACTGAGGAGGAAGAGCCACGTGAGGACACCCACGTGACTCCCCATCGACAGCTCAAGCTTACCCACGAAGAACACGAATCGATTGTGTAACTCGAGGAAAGTAACAAAGAGAAGATATTTTTAAATACCAGCAAATGCTTCAAGCGTGCATTTGAAGCACAGGCAGCCTCAGGCAGTCTGCTGAGACCTCCTGCCCTCAGGCGGAGAAGGGCGCAGGGGGCCCGGCTGCTGGACGGGCTGGACGCGGCTGCTCCTCCCAAGGTGGGTCTTGACACTGGCAAGTGATGCCTTGCAGTTTCCCCCTCGCGGAGCCTGGCCCCAAATCCTGGTTGGACCAGCAATCTCAGCACCAGAGCCAGGACCCTCCACCCGCCACACGTCAGGGATGCTCCGGGCGGGGGGCTTCTGTCCTCCCTTCCAGTCCACGTCCACCTCACGGGGTGATGGGGCCTCCTCCCCAAATGCTTCCGCCCAGCCATGCCCTCCCCAGACCCTCCCCGAGCCCCAGAGCCGCTGCACAGCCCCCAGGCATAGGCCTGCGGTGCCGACATCTCTGAGGGGGAGGAGGCCTGGGCCTGCAGCGCGAGCTACCTTCCTCATGATATTCCTGCCGTATAGCATCGCTTTGTCTCTCTTCCGGAACCTGTACTGAGGAGTGGGCTGCCCTTGTCCTGCAAGGGGAGCCAAGGGGCTGCCTGAGCACGGCTGGGACCCGCGAGGCGGCCACATGTACACACTAAGCTGTCCTGCCCCTGCCTGGCCCCGCCCCCCGCCCCGCCCCCAGTCACACAGCACCTCGTCCCAGGGCTGCGACAGACCCTTGCAGAGGAAGCGGGACTTCACTCTTCTTGGAAACATGAGCCAAGGAAGTTCAGAACAGACTCGAATTGCATGGATCCGACGAGCTCAGCCTTGTGGACAGGCCAGCAGTTTCCAACAAAAGCCACCACCCAAGCCTCCCCCCCCCTTCAAGCCCTCCTCCCCGTCCCCCTAGGGCTACAGTCTGAAGCAAGATACTCACGGAATCAGTTAACACTTCTATACACAAAAAATGGTCATCGGGCTTCCCCGGTGGCACAGTGGTTGAGAGTCCGCCTGCCGATGCAGGGGACACGGGTTCGTGCCCTGGTCCGGGAAGATCCCACATGCCGCGGAGCGGCTGGGCCCGTGAGCCATGGCCGCTGAGCCTGCGCGTCGGGAGCCTGTGCTCCGCAACGGGAGAGGCCACAACAGTGAGAGGCCCGCGTACAGCAAAAAAAAAAAAAAAAAAAAAAAAAAAGATGGTCATGCCGATAAGGTCCAGGGCCAGGGCCAGGAGGATTTCAGTTGCAACAACCACCAGCTGGGTGAGGTCACAGATAGAGCACCCATCAGCAAGGTGCCATGAGGCCCCTCCCAAGCCCAGACACAGGCTGGACATAAAGGACCCAGGGCAGCCAAGGGTGCAATAGGCCACTGATTCTGGGGCCCGCCCATTAGCCGGGGGCAGTGAGGTGGTCACCTGGTGGACTGGGAACGCTGCTCCGTCAGCTGCAGACCCCAGGACCGAAGGGTGGCCAGGTAGAAGCACGCCTGGGGGGAAGGCTGCAGTCGGGAAGGGCCAGGATGGGCACGGCCCTGGCTCCCCAGGGAGTGACAACAGAGCTGTGGGTCAGGGACAAGTCAGCAGCCCTGGAGACCTCCAGAAAGAAGCGACCTTCCAGGACGCTGAGGTCCCCTGAGCCCACTTGCTCTGGAGCAGCGCCACCCACAGCATGGCTGGGCAGGGCCAGCAGCTGCGCTGTGTTGACAACAAATGCTCCAGACATCATTAACGCATCTGAATCCTAAATCCTCAGCTTTCCTGCTCCTCAGGATGCAAATCCAGAGGAGCAAGCCCAGCTGGCCACAGTGGGTACAAAGGCCACCTCTCGGTGCCCTCTCGTCACCAACAGAACCACGTGCTGCTGGCCTCGGGGCAGACAGAAGCCCACACAGCAGCAGTGCTGGGAAACCCTAAGGAGCCAACTGGATTTTGAGAGCATTAAATACCAGCTCACAGCAGAGAAGGGCTCCCAGGGAGGGAGTTAACAAGGGGCTTCAGAAGCCCAGGCCCCAGGGAGAGAGAAAGGAAGGTAAGAGAGAACAGTGAGGGACTTCCCTGGTGGTGCAGTGGTTAAGAACCTGCCTGCCAGTGCAGGGGACACGGGTTTGAGCCCTGGTCCGGGAAGATCCTACATGCTGCAGAGCGACTAAGCCCGTGCACCACAGCTACTGAGCCTGCGCTCTAGAGCCCGTGAGCCACAACTACTAAGCCCGTGTGCCACAACTACTGAAGCCTGCGAGTCACAACTACTTAGCCCACGTGCCACAACTACTGAAGCCCGCACGCCTAGAGCCCGTGCTCCGCAACAAGAGAAACCACCACAATGAGAATCCCGTGCACCGCAACGAAGAGTAGCCCCTGCTCGCCGCAACTAGAGAAAGCCCGGGCACAGCAATGAAGACCCAACGCAGCCAAAAATTAATTAATTTTAAAAAAGAGAGAACAGTGAGTGTGGAATGGTGAGTGGGCAGACGGCTGGGGCCGCCCATACACAGGATGCTGGCAGATTCCCCCCAAAGCTGAAGAAACCAGCCAAACAAGTAGCTACACTCCATTCCTCCCGGTACCCACATACCTCCTTCCAAGCAGCCAGGAACAGGATGGGTTTGGGGGAGTGGTGGGGGGACTTGTTAATCCTTTCAAGTTTCTACACAAGTGCCAAGGACTAAAGCAGCTTGCCTGATCCTTCAGAGCCAGGATCACACACAGCATCGATGCCAGAAAACCCAAGGAAATCAATGCGCTCAGAAAAGCATTTCAAAAGCAGAATGTCACATCGAGACAGAATAAGGAAGTGATTCAGAAAGCTCAACCCTTTGAACTCAGCTCAGGAGGCAGATGGAAGCAGTGGGAGCTTCTGCTTCACAGTGAGGCGTCCAGGCCCCCCGGCCCAGACTGCGTGCTTGGCTAAAGACGACATCCACCAGGCAGCAGATGAGCACCCTCCTCCTAAGTGTGTCTCTCCGAGCTCAGCCACCCCCTGGGGGGTAGCCAGGGCTGTCCACAGGAAGGGTCACGGGGACGCCCCAGGCCTATTTATACAGTCTCTTGTGGTTAGGCATCTCAGACTTTCCAGCTTTTCACGGTTGTTTTAATGCATCTACATTTCTGGTTTAGGGATAAAGGCCCTTGTAATGTGGCTATATATGTTCCACGGGTAAAAGGCCCTAAGACAAAGCAAGCAGACTTCCTAAGGGGAAGCAGGAACTCACAAGAGTGACCTTGGGGAAGAGGAGGGAGGGCCTCAGCCCTGACAAGGGGAAAACAGGCCCCACACACCACCCCCACATGCAGCAGGCTTCAAGGAGTTGCTGCGGGGCAGATGTTAAAAGGACCCTTTCTCCTTGTCCAGAAGTGGCCATAACTGGGAATTTTAAGGCTGATTCCTCACTGGAATCCTCAGGTTCTGCACCTCTGGGCTGGCATCCCCCTCTTGCTCCATGGCTAAAAGTGAAACAAAAGAAGAGAGACTGGTTCCAAGGAGGGCACACGTTCCACCACCTCATGCTCACGTGCAAAGCAGTGTCTCCCAGCCCTTCCCCAGGTTCCTGTCCACGTTAAATTATGTTTCTGTTGACAGGAAAACCCTGATGAAAAACCGTGTTCTCCGTGGAGAGCAGCTCTTTTCACAAGCAATCGGAGCCCCTTCCCTCTCTGTAAATAGCCCTCGCGTGGCTACCCAGGAACCTAGAACTGCAGCCAGGTCCCGGGCTCCTCTCCCAGCCAGTCAAGGGCCAGTGTGGGCAGCCGGGCAAAGGCCTAGCGCAGCAGGGATTTCCAGCACCTGGGGAGGGGTGCGTGGCCACTACAGGCTGTGAGCCAGATCCTCCCTAGTGGCCTGTGCACAGGATTTCCCCCGCAGTGCGGCTGAGCCCTGGAGGTGGGTGTGTTGGGCTGGGGTGTGGTGAACTTGAGGACCAGCTCTGCTCACCTGGCCTCTGTGCCGCAGGGAGGAGCCCCGTCTAGGGCCTTCACCCTGTGGCTCCCAGGTCCCTTGGAAGGGCAACAGTAAGAGAGGGTTGTCTCTTCCGAAATCCCACCGGGAGAAGTCAGGGAGCAGAAGGTAGGTGCAGGGTCACCTGCATCTGCTCACTGGTCAAAGGTCCCTGCCGGCCCCGTGGGAAACCCTTTCTTCTCAGATGTCTCCTCAAGGACCAGCAACGCCTTGACCCCAGCTCTGCGGCCCAGCCCTGACCAGGGCGGTCTCCCCACGCCTCCCAGGCTTACAGGCAACAGAGCTCAAGGCCCCAGCACCTGCCACACAACCAAACCGCCTTCAGCTGCTGCACGTGCTCCACAGCGCAGGGGACGGGAGAGAAGGAGACAGAGCGCAGAACTGGGGGGCCGGGGGCGGCGCGGTTGGGGTCATCGAGGTTAGGAAGATGGTGGTTAGGGGGGCGTGGAAGTTAGGGCGCAGGGCTGGAGAGCAGTGATTATGGGGCCGTCGGGTTGAGGGCAGTCAGGTTGGGGGGCGTTCAGCTGCAGGGGCATCGGGGTTGGGGGCAGTCGGGGTTGAGGGCAGTCGGGTTGGGGGGCGTCGAGCTGAGGGGCGTTGGGTTGAGGTCAGTCGGGGCTGGGGGCAGTAAGGTTGGGAGGCGTCCGGTTGGGGGCAGTTGGGTTGAGGTGCGTCGCCGGCGACAGCCCTGTGGGGCAGTGTACGTCCCGACGATGCATGGCGGAGGGGATGGCTACCTCTGCTCACAGAACCGGACCCCCAAGTCTGCCACTTCGGGGCGCTCGGCGGCGACTCACCAGGATCGCGCGCTCCCGACGCCCGCGCTCCCCGTCACTCCATCCTGACGCCCCGCCCCCGACACCCGGCTCTCCCGTCGCTCCTCCCGAAGCCACGCCCCTAACGTCCGCACTCACGGCGTCCGGCCCTGCGCCTCGAAGCTCCGCCCCCCACGGCCGCGCTCCTGACGGCCCGCCCGGACGCGGGATCTCCCCGAGCATTGGCCATGCCCCCACAGGTCCCGCCCCCCCGCAGGGCCAAGGCTGCACATTGGACGCGTCGCAGCCAATCGGAGCTGCTCTTGCTCTGGCGCGGGGGGCCAGGGGGTGTCGGAAGCTGCAGTGGTCGCCGGAAGCAGAGCGCTGGGTTGCCGGGGTTCGCGTGGCTGTGCGCGGGAGTCGGAGGGCGTTCGCGTCGTTCGGGCCCCGGCATGGGCCTCCTGAGCGGGGCGGCTCGCGCCCTGGTGCGGGGCGCCGACCGAATGAGCAAGTGGACCAGCAAGCGGGGCCCGCGCACCTTCTACAAGAGCCGCGGCGCCAAGGGCATCGGCTTCCGGGGCCGCGACGGCAAGTTCGTGCAGGTCAAGGAAATGGTCCCGGAGCTGGTGGTCCCCGATCTGGCCGGCTTCAAGCTCAAGCCGTACGTGAACTACCGCGCCCCGGAGGGCACAGACGTTCCCCTGACGGCCAAGCAGCTCTTTCTGGAGACAGCGGCACCTGCTATCGAGAAGGACTTCAAGGCCGGGACTTTCGACCCTGAGCGCCTGGACAAGTACGGCTTTGAGCCCACGCAGGAAGGCAAGCTCTTCCAGCTGTACCCCAAGAACTTCCCGCGCTAGGAGCAGTCGGCGGCGGTCGGGTGTGCCTGCGACTGAGGACTTCGACCTATCCTCCTCGCTGAGCCTAGCTCCCGGGTGGCGGGTGGGGAGGCGTTGCCCTCGTTTCGCTTCTATTAAAGACCTTGGCTACCCTACAGTGTTGTTCGGGGCAGCTGGTCATTTTGAAAAGGAAAGTGTGACACGTAACAGGCTAGGGCGTAGTGACCGAGGCGACGTTCTGAGGTTCCCGCCAAACCAGAACCCCAACCAACAGGTTCTGCGAAGTAGGCAAGAACACGTGGCTTAGCTTGCAGGAGAAAGAGAATTCACAAGGCAGATCCAGCCACATGACAGCACTGGTTAATTCATCCCCCAAAATTCACCCCAAGGAACCACCAATGAGAATACTTATGGGTTCCAAAGCAGCTTATTTTGGGGAGTCGGGTGAGACAGCCCCCCTTGGGGTAAACCTAAAGGTAAGGCCACACAGGAAGTTGATGCCAAACTCGTATTTCCCTAGTAATCTATAGTCTCCTTCCTCCTTGTGTTTTCTTGTTTCAGTGCATAATCCCTCAGATTCTAATTCTGTTTCATATTTAACTGACCCTTAAGTGAAATATCCTAAAATAAACTCTGGAGGAGGGTTCAACATTAACACATTCTGACCTGTACTGGCACACAGTGTTGTACCATCAGAAAATAAGAAAGCAAAAAAAGAAAATAAGAAAGCAAAGGGTAGAGGTTTGTGTTTTCTAACTCGGAACACCTATCTGTTGTATTTATTAGTGGATGCTGAGGAGCTGACAAATTCCACAGTGGCCTATATTTCAACATCTGTTCCTTCCAGAGAGACAAGGAGGAACTGATCTATGGGAGTCAGATCAGTCACAAACCCAGTTATGTTTCTGGAGTTAAACCGTGTCCAGGTTTGGAAGCTACTTGGTTTACTGAAGCCGCAGTGAGGAAGTATGACTAATTCAGCATATGACAACGTATTTCAAGTTTATGACATGCTAAAGCAACTCAGAACGTGTATACACTTCCTGTTGCTTCTCTGCACAGGAGGCCATACAAGCACTTCTGGTGCCATGACATGAGCTTTTTTAATGTTCATATAAAACTACTTCTGGTGTTTTAAAGTAGCTTAAGAAAACAAAGCCACTCCTTTTAGTTAATACAAACAGTTGCTTAAATAAGTATGAAGAACTGAAAGTCAGAAACACAGGAAACTGACAAGACAGAGCTGGGAACCATGCCCCACCCACACCCTGCCCCCTGCTGCCACAGAATCACCATTTTGAAGGGCCCCAGCAGATAAGGCTTATTTAGGAGGCCAACAGCTTTTCTGACTGCCTACCTGGATAGTCCATGAGATGCACTGAGCCCTATACAGAAAACCTGCATGCAGCCAGAATCTCAGTGAGATGGTCTGAGGCTACTTCATTCTCAGAAAAGGTTGAGACACACTCTTGGTTTTATTGGTGGAAATGGTCTTCACGATGTCAAACCAAGTAACTTCCCTAGCTCAGCTGTTCTCCCACTTCCAGAGGTGAAGAACATGATCATAAAAGGAGCAAGTGGCTAGAAGGCTGGCGTCAGAGGTGGCTGCCTCCAGGTACTGGTCACAGTCACAGATCTCGACCCCCGAGGCATGCAGCCGGCCGCCGCTCTTCTCCTCTGCAAAGGGCTGGAGAGGACTCTTCAGCTTGCCTCCACTCTGGCGTTTGGTACCACCCTCTCCATCAGCATCAGCTAGACGCTCAAAACAGGGTGCTGGCGACTGGGCCGCAACTTTGAGGGTATAGACTGGGTCTGCTGTTTTGGCTCCTGGGTCGCTGCCAGGAGAGGACCCCAAGCAGAATGACGGATGGGTCTGCGGCAAGCGGCGGAAGTAGAGCCAGGACCAGTCGACTCCATACACCAGCGAGTTGGGCAAGGTGTAGGACAGAGTGACTGGGAACACTTCCTGATTCTCCTCTGGAGTGAGACAGGAGGACATGGGAAACTTACCCAGGGTTGATCTCATCATCCCCACCCGATGGCCCTACCCACCCTCGAAGCGAGACGATGTGCCAAGAGCAACCACTGTGTGTCACGCAGAGGACTATCAAGACGCGGACAGACAAGCGGAGAAGCACAGACCATCATCCTGCAGGGAATGCACTCTGTGTTCCTGAGAGAGGAGTCAGCCTGCACTACAGAGCTAACCCGTACCCTAACCCTACAGAGCTAACCCTAACATGTACCCTAACCCTAACCCATACCCTAACCCTAACTCATGCCCTAACCCTAACCCATAACCTAACCTGTACCCTAACCCTAACCCATACCCTAACCCTAACACATACCCTAACCCTACAAAGCTAACCCTAACCCTAACCCATACCCTAACCCTAACCCTAACCCTACAGAGCTAACCCGAACCCGAACCTGAACCCTTAGGACTCGGCAGAAGCTTCTCGTTAAGACTTAAAAGCAAAGGACAAGCGAGTGAGCCAAACGGAGGGAAAGGGGTGTATGAGAAGAAATAAAGGGAACAGTAAGTGTAAAGCACAGAGGTGGAAAGACCCTGGCGTGTGTGAGGAACCACACATGAGTGGACGTGGCTGAGGTGTCATCAGGAACTGGCGACACGTCAGAAGGGTCCCGTGATGCAGAGCTCAGCGTGCTGCATTAGAGAGTTTGGACTTGAGCTTGGAAAGGGAGTAACTCACTGAAGAGCTGAAGCGTGAGCAGCTTTCCTTATGGTGAGTTGCTATGGCAACTCTGAAGACAGAGGGCAGGACGGGCAAAGGCCCGGCCTTATTCTGGACAGAACATGGCTGAGAAAGTGTGAAAGTAATATGCGACCAGAAAAAGAAATGATGAGGTGTCACCAAACCTGAGATGGTCAAGGGTCCAGGGCAAGGCCGAGGCTGGCAAGAGCAGCCTCAGAAAACTAGTGGCCAGTGAGCTGGGGATGCGGGCTTAGAAAACTGTCACCAGCCGGAAGGCCCAGTGGCCGGCCATTCAGTCTTCACTTAGCCTGGATGCCACTGCCACCTCCCAAGTGCAGGGATCAGTGCCACTGCACTCTGAATTGTGATCGGAATCTGAATCACGACTAGAATAAGCAGTGATGCGGAAAGCCTGCAGCTGGCATCAAGAAACACACCAATGATACAACCAGGGCCCTGGAGATCCTCCTCCGTAATCCAGGGCTTTGCCTGAGCAGAGGCGGCTCCAGAGAGGAGCTGGACACCAAGCTTACCCTAGAGCAGAGGAGCTGGACACCAAGCTTACCCTGAGAGCAGAGAGGCGCCCTGGCACCACCACCGAGGGAAGCTCCCAGGAGACCTCCCGCTCCATGGTGTGCACGCTGGGGTACCGGGAGGCGAGGGTCACTGGGACAATAAAGGCGCACTGTAGCTGTACATCCAACCAGTGGCAGCACCCGCTCGTGGCCCAGGTGGACACAGCAGCCTTCCTACCACACAGTAATACCACACAGCAACAGCACATCCACTACTCAGGTGCATGTGTAGCATGAACTGAACAACCATGCTGGGCAACAAGAAGTCGAAAAGTACTATAAAGTAGAAACAGTACAAGCAACACTCTGATCACAGCGCAATAAAACAAACTTAATAATGTGGTCAAAATACGAAAAATTGCTTCCACCTACAAATTTTAGAAACTTCTACTAAACCACACTTGGGTAAAAGGGGAAATACAAACTCAAGTCATAGAATTTCTTCATAAAAATGAAAGTGAAATTACTACATATCAGAACCTAACAATGTGCTTAAATCAGAGAAAAATTCAGACATAAAAACACTCAATACAAAGTAATAAAGATAAGTGAATTGTATTCCCAACTCAAAATGCTAGAAAAAGAATACAGGAGGCACAAGGAGAGAAACAACGAAGATAAAAGGAGAGGCTGATGAGGTGGAGAACAGAAGCCACCGGACTATAATAAGAAAGTAAAACCCTGCTTCTTTAAAAGAAGCAGAATATACATGCTAGTAACTAACCTAATTAAAAAGACATGAAAAAATATACATGCTAGTAACTAACCTAATTAAAAAGACATGAAAAATATTGTATACTTGCATAAGTATACAAAGTAACACATGGTAAAGGGGAAATAACTATTAGAGAAGAATTTTTTTTTTTTAAATCCAAGTAACTTTACACATCTTTGGGCAAATAAATTTCAAAATGTAGATGAAATGAATAGCTGCCTGGGAAAATACAGTTCAAAACTGACCCCAGGCCTTCCCTGGTGGGCCAGTGCTTAAGACTTCACACTTCCACTGCAGGGGGCGGGGAAGATCCCGCATGCCGCCTGGCATGGCCAAAAAAAAAAGAAGAAAGAAAAAAGAAAACAAAATTGACCCCAGTAGAGACATATAGCATAAACAACCAACTTCCATAGAAAAATATAGAGAAAGTTAACACAGAACCATCATTCAAAAATATATCAGGCCCAGACAGTCTCACAGGAGATTTTTTTTTTTTTACCAAATCTTGAATGAAAAGATAATCCAAATGGCATATAAATTGTTCAAGAGAAAATGAAGAAAAATTTTCACACTTTTGGTTTTGATTCTCACATGAACCAAACATAATGCTGCTAACTAGCACAGAAGAAAGTCTGTGTCTCCTTTGAACGTTAATGCAAGTCCCCAGTAAGGTGCCGCCAGAGCCCAGTACCGCGCTGGAAAAACAACACACCTTCCAAAGACACACAGATGGCCGAAAGGCACGTGGAAGGACACTCAACATAACCAATCATCAGAGAAACGCCAATAAAAACCCCAATGAGATATAACCTCACACCTGTCGGAATGGCCATCATCAAAAGACCACAAATAACAAATGTCAGTGAGGATGTGGAGAAAAGGGAACCCTCCTACACTGTTGGTGGGAGTGTAAACTGGTGCAGCCACTGTGGAAAACAGTATGGAGGTTCCTCAAGAAACAAAATAAAACTAACTACTGTATGATCTGGCAATGCCACTGCTGGGTACCTATCTGAAGAAAATGAAAAAATTCAAAAAGATATATGCACCCCAATGCTCACAGCAGCATTATTTACAACTGCCAAGATATGGAAGCAACCTAAGAGTCCATCAACAAATGAATGGATAAATAAGATGTGATGTATATATACAGTGGAATATTACTCAGCCATAAAAAAGATTGAAATTTTGCCATCTGCAACATGGATGGACCTGAAGGGTATTATGCTTAGTGAAATAGGTCAAAGAAAGACAAATACTATATGATATCACTTATATGTAGAATCTAAACTATAAAACAACTAGTGAATATAACAAAAAAGAAACAGATGTAGAGAACAAACTAGTGGTTACCAGTAAGGGGAGGGAGGGGGGAGGGGCAAGATAGAGGTAGGGGATTTAAAGGTACAAACTATTATGTATAAAATAAATACACTACAAGGATATATTGTACAGGGACTTCCCTGGCAGTCCAGTGGGTAAGGACTCTGTGCTTCCACTGCAGGGGGCATGGGTTCGATCCCTGGTTGAGGAACTAAGATCCCACATGCTGTGGCCAAAAAAACAAAACAAAAACAAGAAAAGGATATATTGTACAGCACAGGAAATATAATCAATATTTTATAATAACTATAAACAGAATATAACCTTTAAAAACTGTTAACCAGTATATTGTATACATAAAACAAAATACTGTAAATCAACTATACCTCAAAACAAGTTTTTGACAACTAAAATAAAACAAAACCATAAGCAAGTGGGATTTACTCCAGGAATATATTCCATATTAGGAAATCCATAAACAAAATTTACCATATTAATATGTCTAAGGAGAAAAATAATACAGTTCAATAGATATTATAAAAGCATTTAACAAAAAAATCAACAATTCCTGATTTAAAAAAATACTCATGAAAACATGATTGATGAATACTAAGCACACACATTAGTCCTTATATATCATCAAACCAAATGGGAACCAGCAGGGACCCTATCAAGGTCAGGAATAGGGCTTCCCTGGTGGTGCAGTGGTTGGGAATCCATCTGCCAGTGCAGGGGACCCGGGTTCGAGCCCTGGTCTGGGAAGATCCCACATGCCGTGGAGCAGCTAAGCCCATGTGCCACAACTACTGAGCCTGCGCTCTTGAGCCCATGCACCACAACTACTGAGCCCATGCACCCTAGGGCCCATGTGCCACAAATACTGAGCCCGCGTGCTGCAACTACTGAAGCCTGCATGCCTAGAGCCTGTGCTCCGCAACAAGAGAAGCCACTGCAATGAGAAGCCCGTGCACTGCAACGAAGGGTAGCCCCCGCTCGCCGCAACTAGAGAAAGGCCGCACGCAGCAACAAATGCAGCCAAAAAAAAAAAAAATTGAAAAAAAACAAAAACAAGCAAGCAAAAAAAGCAACTGATGGGATGCAGTGAAAGCAGAGCCTAGAGGGCAACTGATCACTGTAAATCCTATGCTTAGAAAGAAGCAAGTTTGCAACTTGTTTTACAGCGAGAACTGTCAGAGCACATTCATGTGATAAACAGAAATGACGCAGTAGACGGAGGACTGAAGATTCAGAAGACGAAGCCCTTGAGAACAGCCAGTACAGGGGACACTGACCTTGGAACCATGATGGGAGGCGCCTATAATCCCTTGTTTGTACAGAGGAGGGGGATGGGAGATCACGAGGGATGCGTGAGGCGGGGAGCGCAGGGGGTGGGGGTTTAAGAAAAGAAAACGTGGAACAGCCCTGACAGTGAAGAATCACTGGCTACAGAAAGGTCAAGGTTTGCCTGACAAGGGACCCACAGTGGCATAAACTTGAGGTGAGATCACGCTGCGTGGCTGTTTCCCTCCAGCCACGTTCTGTGGCTCAGGCATAAGCAGACTGGGGTTACCAGTGCTAGATTCGGCCCAGAGAGTACGAGGAAGCAGCAAGGGGAAGAGTTTAACGATGTTTGGAACACAAGGCCGTGGAGCCCACGCTGTCCGCAAGCAGGAAGACTTGGCAGAAGGTGGGACAAGGATGGTTAGGAAAGCGACCAGTGGTTAACACCTCTGGTGGAGAGGTCCCAATAGGGCCAGCAGACTGCTGAATGCAGAAGGTACCAAAACAATTGAGATGGTCAGGGAAGAACCACGGTTAGAGAGCAGCACGCTTGAAACCGAGATTCTGAAGTCGGCAGACTTACAAATCACGGCAAGGCCTACGGGGAGACCCTGGGAACGCGTGGAGGCTGCAGAAGAGCTTGGTGCAGCAAAAGGAGGCAGGAAACTGGGAGCCCCGGCCCAGGCCCCCCACTCACCTATGGCCTTTTGGCAGCTGAAGATCGTAAAGCCACCGTGCATACACGCTGCCAGGAGCAGGTGCGAGTGGAAAGGGTGCCACTTGAGCCTCCACACCCCGCCCTGCACGGGCATGTCCGCCAACGGCTCCTTCATGCTCCGAGTGTCCCAGAGAAGAACGTGCTCGTCGTAGCTAAAACCCATCGACCGCAGAGAGCGTGCAGGAAAGCAAGGCCCCGGGGCAGCAGGGGTCACCTCCCGGAAGACCCGGCCCACTTCCCCTCCAGGACTCGGTTCCCTTCCCAAACCCCGACGCCCGCGCTCTGGGTGGAGAGTTGGCCCAGTCGAGCATCACAGTGGCCAACAGCAGGGAAGGAAGCGACGGTGCAGGAGGAACCCATGCGCACGGACCCTAGGGGGCTCACCTTCCCGTGGCCAAGATGTTCTCGCGATGGGGGCTGCTCTGGATGCTGCACACGCCCGTGGAGTGTCTGAGAGCGAAGGGTGAGCCTGAGCAGAAGCCCGGCAGCGCTGCTCCGCCCGCGGGCAGGGAGGGCTGCCCCCCACGCCGAGCACCGGCCCCCCGGTGACGTACCTCCTGCTTGTGAACACGGATGTGCCAGGGGTCCTGGTGTCCCAGCCTTTCAGAAGGCCATCGTCCCCACCTGCATGGAAACAGAAAGAGCCACTGATGAGGACGGGCACTGATGGCCGTTGCTCAGGGACTGGGTTTATGTCTGTGAGGAAATTCCCACGGGTGGCTTTTCTCGGGTTTCAGGCTGCCACAGGCAGGGGAGCCCCAGAAACAGTCACCCCTGTGCTGTAACCGTGTCTTCAGACACCTGCAGGGAAGAAGGGAAAGACAGAGGCTACACCCGTAGGAAAAGGGCAGACCTATGGGGGCAGAATGACCAGGTCACACAAGACTCAACCCTTCGGGCTCCTGATGCCAGGAACCAGAGTGGCCCCGTCGAAGTGCTCCGAACAGACCTGCGTGCAGGAGGCATCAGACAGGGAGGCTCTGTAAGGTTCTGGAACCTTTGACACACCGCCATGTGTTTTAAAGAGAAATGCCCTTTGTAACCTTACAGTAAAAGAGCCCTGTGCTTGTTTGGGGGAAACTGAAAGGATAGAAAGAACAAGGGAGCTGGTGCCCTGACCCACAACCAGTCTTTGAAGAAAAGCAACATCAACAATAGAATGTCATGGTATCTCGAGGGAAAAGGGAAGAAACACTGAAGAGGAAGACCTACAGAGAGGACAAAAAGGAGCAAAAGAACAACCACGTCTGCCTGAAACTCCATCCGTCCATCATCTACCACCCACCCATCCACCCACCCATCCACCATCCATCCACCATCCATCCACCACCCACCCACCATCCACCATCCATCCACCACCCACCCACCCACCCACCATCCACCATCCATCCACCACCCACCCACCCATCCACTACCCACCCACCTATCCACCACCCACCCATCCATCCACCATCCATCCACCCATCCATCCATCCACTACCCACCCACCACCCACCCATCCACCACCCACCCACCCATCCACCCACCCACCCATCCATCCACCATCCATCCACCACCCACCCACCCACCTATCCACCACCCACCCATCCACCATCCATCCACCACCCACCCATCCACCATCCATCCACCACCCACCCACCCAACTATCCACCACCCACCCACCCACCCATCCACCACCCACCCATCCACCATCCATCCACCACCCACCCATCCACCATCCATCCACCACCCACCCACCCACCTATCCACCACCCACCCACCCATCCACCACCCACCCACCACCCACCCACCCACCTATCCACCACCCACCCATCCACCATCCATCCACCACCCACCCACCCATCCACCACCCATCCACCATCCATCCACCACCCACCCACCCATCCACCACCCACCCACCACCCACCCACCCACCCATCCACCACCCACCCATCCACCATCCATCCACCACCCACCCACCCATCCACCACCCACCCACCACCCACCCACCTACCTATCCACCACCCACCCATCCACCATCCATCCACCACCCACCCACCCATCCACCATCCATCCACCACCCACCCACCCACCTATCCACCACCCACCCACCCACCTATCCACCACCCACCCACCCACCCACCACCCACCCACCCACCTATCCACCACCCACCCATCCACCATCCATCCACCACCCACCCACCCATCCACCACCCATCCACCATCCACCCACCACCCATCCACCATCCACCACCCATCCATGCACCCATTCATCCACCATCCATCTACCCACCCACAGGTACTTACTGAGCACACTACAAATCCCTATATCAGACAAAACGGATGTGGGATGAACATGATCTATGACAAGGTGGGTCAGCAGAGTCAGTCCACCCAGGCACTGAGCCTGCGTGTGAGCCTCAAATACGAGCTACCATTGTGTGGCAAACCTGTGAGGAGAACCGGTGTGGCTTCTTTACACAGCGGCCTCTCCTCTTTCTCTCACACTCCACATTTGCTCCACCAGGAAATCCTATTGATCGACCTTCACACCAAGCAGTCTTCCCACTTCTCCTCCTCTCCACTGCTCCCACCTTAGCCTGAGTCATTCTCATACCTCACCTGCATGGCAGGTCTCCAGCCTAGAACCTCACCCCCTTGCAATCTATACTCAACATATTAGCTGAAGGGATCCCCTTAAATTTTTTTAAATTTATTTTTAAAATTTATTTATCATTATTATTATTTTTTGGCTGCGTTGGGTCTTCGTTGCTGTGTGCAGGCTTTCTCTAGTTGCGGCGAGCGGGGGCTACTCTTCATTGCGGTGCGCGGGCTTCTCATTGTGGTGGCCTCTCTTGTTGCGGAGCAGGGGCTCTAGGTGCACGGGCTCAGTAGTTATGGCACACGGGCTTAGCTGTTCCGCGGCATGTGGAATCTTCCCGGACCAGGGCTCGAACCCGTGTCCCCTGCATCGGCAGGCAGATTCTTAACCAGGGAAGTCCCAGATCCTCTTAAATTTTAAAATGAAAGTCAGAAAATGTCATTCCTCTGTTCAATATCCTACAATGGCTTCATTCTACTCCGAGCAAAAGCCCAAGGCCCCCCTGTGGCCTGCAAGGCCCCGTGCCCTGTCTCTGTGACTCCTGACCTTGCCTTCTCTATCCTACTGCTCACTCATGTCATTCTGGCCGTACTGGCCACTCGCTACTCTGAACACACCAGTCTCTATAATGTGACAATCTGCACCTGCTTGCAGCACCTGATGCCCTCAGTCTGTCCTAGCTTTCTTCTTCCCAAAGCCCTTGTCACCTGCAGCGCATAGTACGCCTAGCGTTCACAGTCCATCTCCCCACAAGCGACGAAAGTGCGATGAAAGCAGGGACTGTTGTCTCTTGCTCACGGATGCCTCCTGAACCCCTAGGACAGTGCTTGGCACGTAGTAGGTGCTCAGTAGATGCTTGTTGGATGAATGAATTGGTGTTGAATTATTAAATCACTGTCCTACTACACCCTTGCTCTGAATTAGCTAAGCCTCAAGATAGAAGAACTAATCTACAAATGAGAGCTCAAAAATTAAATCTTTATCGTTCTCCCTGAGTCTGTTCAAGGGTGTGACAGCAAAAACTCCAGAAAGGATCCTCTCTCAGGCGAAAAGAAGCATTAAACACAAAATCATAATCAGGATGAGCGGGACTTCCCTGGCAGCCCAGTGGTTAAGAATCTACGCTTCCAATGCAGTGGGCTCAGGTTCGATCCCTGGTCAGGGAATTAAGATCCCGTAGGCTGCACAGCGTGGCCTAAAAAATTAATCAATTGATTGATTAATTTTTGAAAAGAAGAAGAGAAAACCAACAAGACACAGACTCAGAGGAGCAGTGAGCGGACAGAGATGTGTGATTTGGGTGAGCAGACCTTGTCCTGGGCCGGGACATTAGGCAGGCACAGGTATGTGACAGGGCAACACAGGGAGTATGGGGCTCAGCTGGAGACCCGCGGAGTGAGGCGCTGGGAGCATCCCTGCACGAGCGCTGCAGTGCTGGCAAGACAATGCAGAAAAGCTCAGGAAACAAGGTCTGGTTAAACACAGTGTTTGTGGAAGAGACACAGTAACTGAAGTCAGGAGAGCAGCAATGCGGAGCGAGAGGAAGACCCACACAGAGGCCAGAGGACGTGAACCCTTTGTGTGGAGGGAAAGGAGCCCACAAAGCAGAAGGAAGAGAAGCCAGAGAAAGAAGGGGAGAGGCCAGATGGCATGGCGTTGATGACCCAGGGAAAAGAATGTGCGGGGAGCGAGGGGTCGGGCATGTGAACGCCGCTGAGAGGCCGAGACGAGGCTGACGTGCTCCCTGGACTGGGCACCACAGCTGTCCCTCAGGGCCTCAGCAGGAGCTTCTGGGGGCCCAGTGAGATTGTGCAGCATCCTGACAGGCCAGCAGAACAGCCCTGCGGCCCTGGCCTCCCCGTCTCGCCCTGGAGCTCAGAACACTACCAGCAACTGGACGCAGAAAGGGATACGGGTGCAGAGGGTTTCTTGCCTCTGCAAATTCAGCAGCTCCTCTTCTGTCTTCTCTCAGAGACCCATGCCCTCCCCTGCCGTGAGCGTGAAAGGAGCTGACCTGAACGACCTCGTTCCCACGTCAGCATCCCGCTGCATACACACCACTCTCAGTACCAGGAAGTCAACCCTCTCTCTCTCACGCTTCCCTTTCCCTAGGAAGATAAACTACTCCAAAAGGGAACAGACAAGCCTGAAATGCATGACGAGTCACTACCGGACCCAAAGTACCAGGTGGAGAGCAAGGAGTTCCGACGGGATTTCCGAGTGTGAGAAGAAGCATCCAACACTCAGAGCGAGGGCGGGGGCGGCGGCTCCCAGGGGGCGGCTCCAACACGGGGGCCACCAAGACCCTGCGGTGCCTGCAGCAAACTGCACGTCACTCTCTGAGGAGCAGCTAAGTGAGCACCAACTACAGCTTTTGCCCCAGAAAACAGACTCTCCAAAAGTTCCTTGAGATCCCAACGTGGCCAGAATCACGCCCTTGGCCTGTGCCTCCTCAGCAAATCTCCAGAGAGGGGCGCCCAGCGGAGGAGTACCGACCTGAATACACGACTTCCGTCTGCCAGTAATCGAAAGCAGCAACCCAGGCCTCCAAGTGATGGGCCTGCCACGTGCCCACAGCCTGCATTCCTGGCCCTGCCTGGTGCACCTGCAGGAGATGGAGCTGCCCGCTGGAGTCGCTGCCAATGATCTTCAAGGGCTGGTCACTGGCCCTGGACACAGGGAAGCAGTGGGGAAATCTGGCTGAAATACATCCACTGACCCAAACTCATCGCCTCTTCTGGCTCCCAACCAGTGACGCTTTATGGCCCCAAGACCTGTCACAGAGAGGCTCTCCAGGACCTGGTACGGGGACACGCTTCTTAAGAGGCTTGCCTGGGCAGAGACCGAAGCTGCCAGTAGCTTGTCAAAATAAACCAGGGTCAGCTTCCCCTGATGAAAACACTCTTTTTCGGTGAGGACTGGCAGTGATTCTCCCAGGCTTGGGGAGCCGCAGTCAAGGCTAGCACAAGGTGGCTTTCCTTCTCTCTTGCATGAAAATACGAAGGGACCCTCAGAGGAAAGACTCAGGCCCGTCACCGCTGGCCCTCACCTTCCGGCTTTCCCAGTGGACCAGTCCAAGGACAAGGCCAGACACTGCTTTTCCAGGGCAAAGTGGGAGAACGGCTGTAGTGTGTGAGAGTTCTGCTGGAGAGAAAAGAACGCCATCAGAGAGGAACAGCCCCGGAACCCTGAGGAGACTATTCTCCTGGCTTGGGTATGCCATGCTTCCCTCATCTACTCGGTGAACAAAGTGTGTCAGTCACTCGCAGCAGAACCTGAGGACAGGGACTTCCCTGGTGGCAGAGTGGTTAAGAATCCATCTGCCAGGGCTTCCCTGGTGCGCAGTGGTTGAGAGTCTGCCTGCCAATGCAGGGGACACGGGTTCGTGCCCCGGTCCGGGAGGATCCCGCATGCCGCGGAGCGGCTGGGCCCGTGAGCCATGGCTGCTGAGCCTGTGCGTCCGGAGCCTGTGCTCCGCAATGGGAGAGGCCACAACGGTGAGAGGCCCACGTACCGCAGAAAAAAATAAAAATAAAAAAAAAAAAAAAAAAAAAGAATCCACCTGCCAATGCAAGGGACACAGGTTCGAGCCCTGGTCCGGGAAGATCCCACATGCCGTGCGCCACAACTACCGAGCCTGCGCACCTAAAGCCCTCGCTCTGCAATAAAGACAAGCCACCACAACGAGAAGCGTGCTCGCAGCAACAAAGACCCAACGCAGCCAAAAAATAAATTAAAAAAAAAAAAAAAGAACCTGACGACACTGCAGACGGCCCAGGCCCTCCAGAAGCGCTCACACCTGGAGGAGGACTTCCCCACACATGTGACCCCAGGGGAAGCAGGTCTCTGCTTCTCAGACCCGTCGCTGTCCAAGCCCTCCTGGAGACTACTGCAGGCTCCAGGGAGCACTGCTGGTGCGGGTTCCCCACTGCCCAGGCCTCCAGGGACAGAGCTAAGGAGAACTTTCCTCTGATTCTCTTTCAGAAGCCACAGCTTGCCATTAAAATGCTGTTTCTCTTTTCTGAGGTCTAAGTTTTACTATCTAAGCAACCTAGACAGCACTCAACTCCATCAACAGGGTTCCAGCAGCTGTATCCTCTCTTGGGTTTACCTGTTCCTGCCTCCAGCTCTGGTTCTAGATATCCTCCTCAGATATTTCTTCCCTCTTTCCTAAAACAGGGCTGCTGCTCTCAGCTGGCCTGAAGCAAGGACCTTGCTGTACAAGCCCTTAGGTGCTGTGAATCCAAGGCCAGCTGGACCTCTGCTCCAGTCCCACTTGCAGCACCTACATTAGAGTGGGTCCCCCCACAGACAGGGCACGGTCTGTGGGCTGTTTCCTTCAACCCACTATATGCCTTCCCTGTCCCCTCCCTCCCCCAACACGTGGTCATTTTACAAATGCACGGTACAGGATCACTGTCAGATGCTTGGGAAAATACATGTAGGAATCACGTGCTCCCCTAATTATCAATGAGAAACACCACTTTTACCCAGTAAATGTGCTGCTCTTCTTAGCCCCAGCATCATCAACCCAGGATGCTGGCCCAGGCTTTCCTTACAGGACTTTCAGGTCCACTGACAGCCCCTCTGCTGATGACACACAAGGTGTCCTCCCCTTGGAGTTAGATACAGAACCCAGTAACTCAAAATAGACCGTGTGCTACCTTGGAATGTTTTATGGTAAAGTTCACCGTTGAACAGAAACTACCCTAGAAAAATGTTTGCATCAGCACAGCCTCCCTCCCAAACTCCCTCCATCCAGGTTCCTTCCACCCTCCACTAAGCCTGGCCCCAGTCACTGACCTCGGATCGCACCAGGCGGAGTAGCTCTATGGACCCAGAAGCATCTGCCACTCCCAAGAGCGCATGGCCGGCCACCGCGATGTGGCACCTGAGGAGATAACGCACGTGCCGGTCACAACACAGGATGTGCTGGAGTACAGGGGAACACTATGCGCCCCAGTAACTCATTGTTTACATTGCAGCTCAGGGAATTCCCTGGCGGTCCAGTGGTTAGAACTCTGCGCTTTCACTGCCGAGGGCCCAGGTTTGATCCCTGTTCGGGGAACTAAGATCCCACAAGCCGCGCAGCATGGCAATAAATAAATAAGTGTATTTATTTCAGCTCCAAAACCAGGTTGGAGCCTACAGTTCTGTTCCAACAAGATCACTCAGCTTAGGAAGCAGAAAACTAGCCTCACTTCCCAGACTGACAGTACCTGTAGGGCTTGGAAACTGAAAAAGGAAACGAGCCCCAAGTCTACAGCATCCTCCAAGTGCCAACAGGCAGGCAGGCAGCACAGTAAAGAAATGAACCCAAACTTCAGACACTTCCCCGTCCTGTTGCATGCTGTCAGGCATCAGGCTCCTCTGACCAAACAATTAGGTACTCATGACAAATTCCAAGCAAGGGGAACGGTTATCAAAGTTGTACCATTTCATGTCCAGGATCGCCGAAGTATCTCTTCTTTGCACCTCAACCAGGGGGCAAGGAGAGCTGTCCTCATTGAAACTATACAGGTAGAGACGACCCAAACGAATTTGAGGCTCATCAACATCCAGTCCACTCTACAAAAAATGCAAATGTGTTCTCTGATTACCTTAATAAATACTGAGGAACCCAAGGGATGGGAAAAGGGACTGAGGGAAAGAAGAGGTTTGCCAAGACTCCGGACCTCTGCCTGGAAGCAGCACCGATGATTTTCTGAGCTGGAGAAACGTCTCTTCTCTTGTACATGATTAGTGAGTAGGTGGATAAACCCTTCTGGACCCAGGACGGGATGCTCCTTCTAAATGGGCCAATAGGCAGGAGCTACAGTTAGGGTCCCCACAGGACACAGTTTGCCTGGGAGAGTCCTGGCTTAGGCCTGTTGCTCCAGTGCCATTGTTCACTCTTAAAAGTATCCTGGTTTGGATCTGCATAGCTAGATGCCTTCAATAGATTACGTACAGCTCCTATGAAATCCCATTTTCTCTTTGCTCTAGACTTCATCCATAACCTTGACGACGCCTGCAGAGAGACGACATCCCGCTTTCAGGATGCCCTGTCTCTAACCTACATTCTGGCCACAAGGCCAAGGTCGCATCCACACCTCCTGAACGACTCCACACAAGACTTTTCCCTTTCAGCCTCCCCCGCAGCAGATCACAGAGATCTCAAAGCCTGTGGTCGGCTCTGCCTCTCAAGACCCTTTTCTCGCCCTTCTTGAGAGAGGAGTTCGAGTCTGGGGCTTTAGGTGCTCGGGAAATGCCACCTGAGATCGCAGACCTGCAAACCCACGGTGAAGACCTCCCTAGGCCACGATGGCCCCGCGCACCTTGCTCTCCGGGTCGGCGGGCTGGTCCTCCGGCTTTCGCAGCTGGTAGGTGCCGCACGCCAGCAAGTGCCTGCAGCCCTCCAGCGGGCACCACTCCACCGAGTCCACGGTGTGCTCCGTGTCCACCGCCTGCAACAGCCGGACGCGACTGCCGGCCGCCCAGCATTCGGATAAGGACGCGGCGGCGACCGGGGTGGCGGACAGCGGGCGGCGGAGAAGTGAGGAAGCCAGGCTGACAGCAGGGTCCCCTAGCCCGCGGCGCCAAGAAGGCGCACAGCCCAAGGGGCGGTACTTCTCCCACTTCCGCCGTCGTCCCCATGACTCCTTCCGGGGAGGGACTTCCGGCCCCCGTGGACGCCAGCGTGAGGCAGAGATCTCACGCCCCCTGCCGGCCGGCGGGCCTCGACTGGCCCCACGTGCCACGGCGCGTCCCCTGCCGTGGCGGCGAGACGCGGGCCTGGGAGGGGACAGCCGAGCGTCCAGCACAGAGTCACGGGCGAGCTGGGCTCTGAAGGGGGAGCAGAGGAGAGCGCGGCATGGAGGTGGGGTGTGCAAGGGGCTTGGGCGTCCAGGGAGCAGAGTCCAGGGTCTGACCCAAAAGGGCTGGGCCTGGGCTGCCCTCCCTCTCCCTGGTCATGTCCACCCCCAAGGAGCTGCCCATAGGGCAGTAAGTGCGGCGCACCGGTGGGCGCACATGTGCCTGACTGGACAGCAGAGAAAGGAGACAGGGTCGGCCACAGGGCCCCGAGCACGGGTGGTGGACAGGAAGGTGGACAGAAGGCATGGAGAAGAGCCAGCGTCTAAGCCCCAGCGGCAGGGGTCTGTGCGCCAGTTAGATTTAGGATGAAGGGGAGGACACCCAGCACAGCCACGATCTGATTTGGTAAACCAGGTATGTGCCGACAGCATTCAATAAAGTCAGTGAACTCTACAGAACACGTTTGGGGAAGGCAAGTGTCTGATATTGTTATGGATTGAATTGTGTCCGCAAAAAAGATACGTTGAAGTCTTATCTCCGGTACCACAGAATGTGACCTTTGGAAACAGGGTCTTTAGTAACAGAAGTAATCCAGTTAAAATGAGGTCATTAGGATGGCCCTAATCCAATATGGCTGGCATCCTTAGGAAGGGGAGGTGTGGTCTGTTAGACACCAACGGAAGACAAGACAATGTAAAGACTGGTAGGTCTCTATGAGGCAAGGACCGCCTGAGGCTGCCGGAAGCTGGGAGAGCCTGGAACAAACCTTCCCTAGAGCCTTCAGCGGGAGCATGGCCCTGCCCACACCTTGATTTGAGAATTCTGGCTTCTAGGACCTAGACCATACATTGTTTTCAGCCACCAGCTTGAGATAATTTGTTATGGCAGCTCCAGCAAATGGGACAAGACAAATCCACATGGCTACCTGGGTAGTTAGCCTGTGGTTTTTAAAGTGGATTCTATCACTAGAAATACAGATGGCAGCTGAAGCAGAGAAGCAGAAAAGGTTGGTCAGGAAGCCACAGGACAGCCTGAAATGGCTGAGCCACACATCTTGATTTGATCTGGTACAAAAGGCAGTCAGGCCAAGCAGCCCCCTACACCTCGCTCCAAACAGGTAAGAAACATGGCCCACGTTTTAACCATGAATGAATGCTGAACTTTCAGACGCTCTCCGATGTGTGGCTACAAAAATTAAGAGGTTCGGGGCCTTTAGAAGAGAAAAGAAACCAGGGGCTGGGTATCAAATAAAGAACAAGGGAAGCAAAGGGGAATAAAAACACTGTGTGGACCCTGGGGCAGCTTCACGAGGGCATCCACTCCAGGAGACTTGATATGAGCAAACCCTAGGCCCCCATGGCCACCACCCTCTTAGCTCCAGCCCAGACTCAAAGAGTCTCTAACAAGTAGGACAAGACACAGCACCATCAGGAGGGGACAGCCACCAACTAAACTACAGCACCAGCTCCTGCAGCCACGTTGGACAGCGATCCCCAGGTCAAGGCTATTCCAGATGATCCATGAGCCACGGCGGCAAGCACCCGGGATCAGGACCCAGCGTGGCATCCTATGGGTCGGCCGACACTCTGGCACTTCCCTTTCAATGTAATTTTCCAAGGAATAGCTGATCACAAGACAGTCCTGGTCAGGAAACGTAAAAAGCCCGGAGGGCCGACCTGGCCACTCCCCAAAGGACACAGGCAAGACACACAGCCTGTAGCCCAGGGCCTCCTCATCCCAGGAGCCTGTTTTTAAAAGCAGACTGAGCACACTCAGGGCCCCATGCCTGGAAGACTACCCAAACCTCAACACGCTGGTCTACACCGGATTCCCCACCCCCATGGGCCTGGCCAGAGCTGGCCTCTGAATTGGGAGTTGTCCTGGCCCTGGGAACGTCCCGAGGGCTCGGGCCAGCTGTGGTCAGTAGGACAGTCTCTCAGGATCACATAGCCTCTTCTCTGACAGCTTTCTGAGCCCCCACTGGTGCTCAACCTGGGGTCTGGGGGAACCCGGAACAAAAAACCCCAACCTGGAAGAGGCACCACAGCTGACCTGCACGGTAGCAAGGTCTTCTCAGCAAAAACCCGTGTGGGCACGTGGAGTCCCTTCACCTGCAGAAAACCCCTCCCTCGGGGTTGGAACTGAGCCTTCCCTCCTGCTCCCCGCATATTGCTATCACCCATTTCCCCAGTCCTGTTCTCCAGGACGCACTGCCCAGGAGGCCTCCAAGTTCTGCAAAAGAAGCTACGGAAAGCTCAGCTCAGTTCACAGACCAAAGGCCACAAAGGGGCTAGCCCCAGCCAGGGAAGCAGAGCACACACAGGGCGTCCCAGGAGACTGCAGAAACGTTGCAGAAAGGAGGGCGTGGCAGGAGCCTGCAGGACCAACGTGGGGCCAGGGATGACCCAAGACGGGTGTCAGCCTTCACTCTCCCTGGAGACCAGCAAGTTCCCAGCCACACCACCCAGCTTATGGCCCCCAGGCGGCTTGGCCAGGTGTACCAGACGCTGCCCAGCCCTGAGATCTGCGGCTCCCAGAAGGAGCACAGGAAAGCAGTTCTCACCCCTCGGGCTGCTCCAAGTCGCAGGCGGACCTCAGCAGTCCTGCTGGGAGAAGCCCCCCCCCCGCCCCGCCCCGCGCTCCCAGGTGCCCACTGTATGAGTTCAAAGGGGCTGAGAACAGGGGCCAAGCAACTAACCACCCTCAGCAGCTCCTGCCACAGGACAGGGACACGTCTGGGTCTCCCTCACGCTGCCAGGCAGCCTGGGGGTGGGGACGGCAGCCCTTGCACCCGCACCCACACCACGGATGCCGGCCGAGGCGGAGCGCAGACAGCAGCCAGGACTCAGGGCGGTCCCACCCTTTACTTTGCCCCAACCCGGGCGGGCCGCCCTCCTCGGCTCAGCCACCCGGAAAGTGAGTGTTACAGCAAATGACCCTATTTGTACTTTCTAACCCTCCCACTGCCTCCCCCCCAAAAAAACTGTACATGAGTTTACAAACATATTAACATATAAATAATGAGAAGCGTCCCGGGGGGCCTCCCAGCTGTCTCTGCTCCGCGGGGTGCGGGGTGGGGGGGCCTCCGGTGGCGGAGCCAGTGCAGGAACAGCCCCTCTGGTGGCCCCGGTCCAGCTGCCCGCAGAGCCCGCAGCCTGGGGAGATCAGAAGCCACTTGACTGCCCGGTCATCGCTCCGGCTCAAGCTCGTGCTGGAAGGGGCGCCTCTTCTCCCGACAGTGCTTCTTGTGGGCCGGCCAGTCCTTCTGCTGGCACTGGGAGCCGCAGTAGCGCGCCACCTGGCAGCGCCCGCAGATGTTGAACTCCCGGAGCTGAAAGGACACAGAAGAGCAGCGCTCCGGTCACACGGCAGACCTGCGAGGACCTGGCCGCCCGTGCGCCCAGGCCGGAGGGTCTGGGCCCCGGTCAGGCAGTGACAAAGGAACGGCCACCGCAGGGGAGAAGCCGTGAGAGGGCAGTCCTAGGGGAGGCCCGGCTCCCCCACTGCGCACCTGCTTCTCCATCATGGTGCAGGGCGGGTAATGGCACTCGTAGTAGGTGCAGGACGTCTCCTCCTCCTCCACCACGTCCCCATTGGCGTTGTAGTACCGGGTCACGTTCAGGACGGGGAACTGCTCCTCTATGGGGTCCGTGGGCAGCTGCTGAATCGCCAGCCAGTATAAGCTTTGCTCCCTTAAAGAGAGAAGCAGGCACTTCAGGATGCCTTGGCCAGGAAGGGTCAAGGTATGGAGGTGACAATGAGTGACCCCAGGGTGGACCAGCTGCTTCCTCTTCTCAGGCTGCCCCGCCCCCAGCTTTGCAGCTTGACTCTCCTTTGGCCCACCCCACTGCCTGGGCTCACCTCTCTGGAACATCCAGTATGTAGCCTGTTTCATCTTCCCACTAAAAGGCACAGGGCAGGGCTTTGTCTGCCTTGCTCGTCAATCTCCCCAACGCCTGGGACGGCTGCACACAAGACAGGCACGGAGATCACGTGCTCGCGGCCCCGGGGGCGCCCACATCTGCCCCTGGTTGGCCTGCCTGCCCGATTGCTGTGAGCTGCTCTACACCCCCCGAACACTTCTCTTGCTGGACAGGGCCAGAAGCTTGTAAGTGCCCGCAACTGCCCCACAAGAGGCACGGGCGGTGGGGTGAGCACAAGGCAGTGAGCGGCCCGCCCTGGGGCTGGCCTCCGAAGGAGGCACCTCCCGCACTTCGATAGCAGACGGATGGGTGGACCATCCCCTTCAACCCACCCGCCCTCTCTGGAGACCGGGCCGGGAGGGACTTGGATAAAAAAGGGAAGGGTCTGGCACAGCACTGTAAATCAACTATACTTCCAAAAAAAAAAAAAGAAAAAAGGAAGGGTCACCCTCTTCTAATGTGACAGACAAAAATTAATTCAAAATGGATCAAGGACCTAAATGTAAGACCCCAAACAATAAAACTCTCAGAGAAAACAGGACAAAAGCTTCACAACATCGGAGTTGGCAATAATCCTGGATATGACACCAAAGGCACAGTAACAAGAGAAAAAATAGGCAAACTGGACTCCATGAAAAGTCAATTATTTTGTGCATCAAAAGAGACAATCAGGGACTTTCCTGATGGTGCAGTGGTTAAGAATCCGCCTGCCAGTGCAGGGGACACAGGTTCGAGCCCTGGTCCGGGAAGATTCCACGTGCCACGGAGCAACTAAGCCTGTGCACCACAACTACTGAGCTTGCGCTCTAGAGCCTGAGAGCCACAACTACGGAGCCCACATACTGCAACTACTGAAGCTCACACACCTAGAGCCCATGCTCTGCAACGAGAGAAGCCACCCCAGTGAGAAGCCCGCACACAGCAATAAAGAGTAGCCCCTGCTCACTGCAACTAGAGAAAGCCTGCGCACAGCAATGAAGACCCAATGCAGCCTAAGTAAATAAATAAATAAATAAATAAAAACTTAAAAAAAGAGAGACAATCAATAGACAATCAACAGAATGAAAAGGCAACCTGTAGAATGGGAGAAAATATTTGCAAACCATATATCTGATAAGGGATTTGTACCCAGAATATATAAAGAACTCTACAAGTCAACCAAAAAAACAAACGACCCAATTTAAAAAAGGGTAAAGCATCTGAATAGATATTTCTCCAAAGAAGACATACAAATGGCCAAAAAGCACATGAAAAGATGCTTAATTTAACATCAGTGATCATCAGGAAAATGCAACTCAAAACCGCAATGAGACCACCTCACCTTCCTGGGATGGCTACTATCAAACAAACAGAAAACAAGTGTTGGTGAAGGTACGGAGACACTGGGGCCTCGGTGCGCTGCTGGGGGGAAGGTAAAATGGCGCAGATGCTGTGGACAACAGCGTGGGGCTTCCTCAAGAAGTAGATGGAATTATCCTATGATCCTGCAATTCCACTTCTGGGTGCACACTCTGAAGAATCAAAAGCAGGGACTCGAAGATCTCTTTGTACAACTGTGTTCACAGCAGCATCGTTCACGACAGACAAGGGGTGGAGGCAACCCAAGTGCCCACTGATGGATGATGGATAAACCAAATGTGCCACACACACACACACACACACACACACACACTCAATGGAGTATTACTGAACCTTAAAAACGAAGGAAATTCTGACACATGCTATGACATGGATGAGCCTCAAAGACATAACTGAGGTGAAGTGAAATAAGGCAGACACAAAAAGACAAATGCCACATCAATCCACGCAGATAAGGTCCAAGGACTTGGCAATTCACAGAACAGTAGGTACCAGGGGCTGGCAGAGGAGATGGGTGGGGAATTAGTGTTTAATGGGGACACAGCTTTGGTTTGGGAAGACGAGACAGTTCTAGAGACAATGGTAGTGATGACACACGACAATTTGAATTTGCTTAATGCTACGGAACCATGCACTTAAAAGTGGTTAAGACAGTAAATGTTATCTGTATTTTGCCACAATAAAAAGATTTTTTTTTAAAGAAGAAAAGGGTGAAAGTCAGGATGTGGGAGAAAACTGGCTACTTTCTGAGTCCTTCAATGAAGTCCTGGAAGACAGAGGTGAGTTTCAGTCCCAGCCGGCTTCTGAGGGCAGAAAGGGAGGGAAATGCACCTTTGCAAAGAGCACCTTCCACCCGGCTGGGCCGCCCTCGTGGCCCCACTGAAGTGACGCCAGGAAAGCAGAGCAGAAGGTAGGTGCCTGGCAGGAGCTGTGCTGCCAAACCGCCCGCCTCACATATGGGGTGATTCCTACAAAGAGCTGCCATGCGGAGGCCACTGAGTGAGATGGAAGGATACGTGACGCCGGGCCAGCGGGGAGTTCAGGCCACCCTTGGGCTGGCTCTGCCCCGACAGGTGGAGGACTGCTGATGGGCTGACCCCAGGCCGGCAAACTAAGGCCAACCCCAACCCCTCTGCCCCTGGGCCGACCAGCAGGGAGAGGCCCCTGGGGTGGTCCTGGGCCTCCTGGGAGTGGTCTGAAGGAGAATGGGGCAGCTGGGCCATGGCCTGGGGGAGACCACCGGTGGGGCAGCCCTGGGTGTAACAGACCCTTTTCCAAACAGGTCTTCTTAACCGTGGTCACCTCATCTCACAACAATACGTGGTGCTCAGATGGACAAATGCTGAGATCCCAGAAAGACAGACCCATCGCTGGGTGACACAGTGGGCAGTGTCCCTCCAGTGTCTGCAATGGGCAGCAGCAGACCTGCATGGAGCCAGGGAGGGTGAACCCCAGGCCTGCCCTGAACCCATGTGAGTGCTGGACAACTTGGGGGAAATCCACAGAGGCTGGTGTTCCGCTCAGCCGCCCTTACACTTGTCCTGATGACACAAGCTTCCTTCTGTTGATGAAAGAACCCTCCTGCCCCCAGCACGGAGACAGAAGTGACTCAAAACAAGCTGACTTCCCCACGCCACCAGACACTGCTGAGGAAAGCGGGTGTGCAGCCCTGGCAGCCGCTCCTGAGACCTGGAGGTGGCTTTGTGGCTTTCCACATCTCAGCAGGGGAGCCATTAAGGGTTCTATCTTTGCTTCAGCGAAATTGGGCTTAGTTTCTGTCACTTGCAACCAGAAGTCTAGACTCACGTAACCTCCAGGAAGATGAAAATCCTAACCCAGCTACCACAAGAGGATCAGCCTCCCTCAGGAGGGGTCTTAGGATCAGCCTCTAACAACAGAGCAGAGACCCCCAACGCCTGGAGACCCACCCCCTCCCCTCGTACAGAGTTATGGATACCCCTCCAGAGCTATAGCAGCATCAGATTGGACGCGGCCTTCTTACACCTGGGGACCATCCCCCACCAGCAAGCCCAGCTGGCCGTGCAATCCCGCCATTTCCTACCTCCAGTGCATGGGGCTCTACCAAGACCCCAGTGGTGACCACTGCAAAGATGCCACCCAGTCTCCATCCTAAGAAACACTGACACCCCCGCACCGACCTCACCGACTTCTGCCTGTAGGGGAAGTCAGTACCAGCACCGCCAAAGTCAGGAAAAGCTGCCCAGGGGCCCGAGGAGATGCACAGAAGCCCTAGGGAGCCCCTAAATGATGCACAGGTGGCCAGGGACACCCTGGCTCATTTTGGCTCCCATCCTGCTGGTCCCCCAGCTCTTCCTAAGGGCTCCATGAAGTCACAGAGGGGCTTGTTCCTGGGGCCACGGGAACTGCCCTTGGAGCATCCCCTCCGCCCAAGTCCTCAGGACCAAGGAAAGGTGGAGGCCGAGTCGCCAACCCCCGAGCCACACTGTCCTGCTTCCTTTAAACCACTGACCAGACAAACTGCTTACAAAAGAGCATGACACCAAGACCCATCTGTGTGCACAGGGGCATCCCTGAGATGGAGATGGCTCCTACATCTCAAGGGCGTCCTGCCCACCTACAGGGGACCGGCCCACACAACCCCTCTCCCCGCAAGAGCCAATTCAGAAGACCAGCCCAGAAAGATAAGCCTCCAAACGGTCTCCTCCCCCTGTGAAGAAAAAGGGGACCCCCGCACCCTGAGAGAAAACGGCCAGGGTCACCAAACCCACAGAAGCCTCAGAGCACAGAGTAGTCGCGGGCCCCTCTTAGCAGTGAGCTTGGAGGGGCCGCCCTCAGCGGCATCTCGGCCACATCACCAGGCCCCAAGAAGACCCACCTCTGCTTGCTGGAGGTCTCCTCAGCTCCGGGCCGCCAGCCCCATGGCACCAGCTGCAGGTTGTCCAGGCGATTGTCCACAGTGACAGCGTTGAGATGCACCACCTGAAACCCAGGGGCGATGCCCCCCCTGTGCCGCTCCCTAGGAAACAGACAATGCTCCAGATGGGCTCCCAACCCTCCTGAACGCCTCAGCCGTGTGCCCTGAACTGGTCCCTGGTCACACCGACGGGACCCATCAGGAGCAAGGCTGCAGAGAGGAACCCAAGTATGTCAGTCTGTGGCCCAAACAGGACAGGCCACGTGGACAGCCCAGCCCCTGGATTTAAGAGCTAGGCTGCAGGGAGCCAAGGAGGGAACCTGAAACCATCTCACACACAGCCTGGAGGACACCCCACTTGCGTGGTCCCAAGCACTTCGGAACCTCGCTGTTCACACAGAAGAGAGGAAGGCCCTTCCCCAACCCGGAGGAGGGGCCAGACCCCACCAACCCCCAGAGGAGGCTGTGTCCCAAACACACCGAGCAGAAAGGGCGCTCAGCCTGCAGACTCTCTGGCTGCCCTGCCAGTGCCACAGGTCGCAAAGCAGCCACCCCTCCGGGATAGTGACAATGACACAGAATTAACTGGGAGACCTGGGGAAGGCACCATGTGTCAACAAGGGGTCTGCTGGCTCCACGAGCCCCGTGCACCTCAGGGCTTGCGCAAACCCGACAGGGCAAACAAGCAGCTTGGAACACCCACCACAGCAGCTCATGAAGGAGCCTTCCCGACCCCCTTCCTCGGCTCTTGTCAAAGGCGTACGCAAATATCTTAGCACCATTTCCATCTGCGTCTACTTCCATCCGGGCCTGAGAGAAAACAAGAAAAAGCTCTGTTAAAAAGCCTCTGACTATCAGCAACATTCCAAATTAAAAACAAGCCAGAGGGACAGTCCCAGGCCTATTCCTGGGACCCTGGGGGTCTCCGCAGTCTCCCAGACACGCGGCACCAAGAAGCACTCTCCTCTCGTGGAGGCAAGACGCAGTCACGAACCACTCTTTGCAAAACATTGTGGACACAGAGAAATAAATCTTCCTATCCTTAAAAAAAAAAAGCCCCCACCCAGTAAAAAAAAGATAAGCCCTAGACCAAGTAAGTGTAAAAGGGTGACATCTGAGGTAAGAGTGGGTCCACAGACTCGTGGAAGGAGGAGTGCGCGGGTGAGGACTAGAGGCCGAACAGCTTCATCAGGTAGGAACAGCAGAGGGCGAGAGAAGGGGGGGCAGCCCTGGAGAGTCTCCCAGGGCACAGAAGCTTGTCCAGCTGAACTCAATCACAAACATGACACAATTTGTCTCTTTTTCAGGAAGAGCCTGCAACCAGGCAGAAGTGGGGGAAGACCAGCATCGCAGAGGCGGTAGGGGGCTCCACGGGGCAGTGACAGATAGACAGCTTGAGATGCTCGCGTACCAGGTCTTGCCCTCACATCACAGGGAAGAAAACCCACCCCTTGTGACCCTCCTGGGCATGACTAAGGGCATGCTGGCAAAGGAACGGCGTCCTTACCTCAAAGGAGTAGCCCTCCACCAGCGGGATGTCCTGCTCATCTATCAATGTGTACTTGGTCTGGAAATTAACGTTTCAAGACATTACATTTGGAATCAGTACGAGGTACCGACAATGAGCAGGAGCCGCCCCTTGAGACTAAGCGAGCTCAGCAGGCGAGGGGCCGTCTACTCTGAAAGCAGGTAGAGGTGCCAAAGCCTGGTCCTTCCCCACTCCTGACTGCGCAGAGTCGCGGCATCAGGCTTCACTTCCCATCTGCTCGCGAAGAACCAAAAGAAGTGCCACAGGACTGGACAGGTACTAAGCTGTGCATTTTAATGTGCTGATAAACCTAGTCCAAGAGTATGACGTCACTGGAGTAGAGGGAGGGGGCCGGGATTGAGGCAGAATATGCAGAAGGTTTCAGTTAACATTTATTTATTAAGCCAGGTGGTCCTCACACAGGTGCTCACTGAATCGTCCTTCCTACCTCTTTGTCTGTCTAAAATGTTCCAAATAAAAGTTTTAAGGGATGACATTAGTGCAATCAGTCACTGAGTTAGAAGGGACCTCAGAGCTGATGGGGAGCCCACCCTTCCCTAGTTAGAAAGTCACGTCCCCTTGCAGGAAGGGCAGGAAACGGTCCCCAAAACGGACCAGTGTCATTCTCGCTTGGAAAGCTTTTTTCTAGCATCTGAATCGGTTTTACCTTCATCTGACTGCCTCTGCTCCTCTCTCCCACCAGAAGCTTCCGCCGCTGGTGATGGGAACAGGGTTCCCATCCAGGGTAAGGTCCGTGGCTGGTGCAGCTGCACGGCCGGCCGGCTCCTGGAAACAGCCAAGCCTCAATGCCCACAGGTGCCAGGAAGCCCCAGCCTCGAACACGCGGAGGGCGGGGCCAGGTAAGGGAGAGAAGCAGAGGGAGGCCCTGCTCTGGCGAGGCCCACTGAGGCTCAGCCAGACGGGGCCGCCGCTGGCAGCACGAACCCTGCCCGAAGCTCACTACGGACCGGCAGGCACAGGCGGCGCGCACACGCAGGTCTCGGCGAGGAGCGAGCGCGCCGCCTCGGAAGGGCCTGCGCTCCCCGCGGCCGCAGGCGCAGCCACAGCCCCCTGCTCCCCCGGCCACGGCGCACGGCCGGAGCCCCGGGCCGCAACCGGAGGAGGGCTGCCCCGGGAACCAGGCCGTCGGCCCGCCGCCCGCAAACCGCCCGGCCTCTGCCCGTGCCCCGGCCCGGGTCGGGCCGCCGATCCAGCCCCCGTCCCCCAGCCTCGCACCCCCGACTCCGACTCCCAGACCCCGCCCGCCACCCCCAGCTCCGGTCCGGCCCCCTGCCTCGCACCCCGGCCCCCTACTCCCAGAGCCGGCCCGGCCCCCGGCCCAGCGCCCCAGTCCCCCGGCACGACCTTTGCCCCAGCCCCGCGCCGCTCACCTTCCCGGCCACCCGGCCGAGCCGCACGATGCCCAATTTGAAGTCGGTCATGGCCGGGCCTGCGCTCGGCCGGCGGCGCCTCTCCCTCAGGAGGTGCCGGGGCCGGGGCGGGGCCACGGCGAGCCAGGCGGGCCAGTCGGATGAGTCGGGGTCAGGATCGGGGCCGGGCGGGCGGGCGGGCGGGACGAGGCTGGGCCGGGGTCGGGCCGCCGCCTCCTGGCGCCCGCCGGACCTGCCACGCGCCGCCGCCGCCGCCGCCGCCGCCGCCGCCGCCGCCGCCGCCGCCGCGCGCTCCTCAGCGAGCGGGGCCAGAGGCGGAGTTCGACGCGGACACACCCCCGCGCGCCGCCGCCCGGCCAATGGTGGGGCGCGCAGTGCGCCGGCCGGCGCGCGCCGCCACGACGCAGCCAATGGCAGGAGGGCGAGTGCGCCGGCGCGCTGAGGAGCTGGGCCAGCGCGGGGGAGGGGCGCGGTCGGGGGCGGTGCCTGCGCGGCCGCCCGGCGCGACGTCAGTTTCGCGGGAAGCTTTGTGCGGGAGGCCAACCTACAGGCTCTCGGCCCCGACCCTCTACCCCGACACCGACCCGGCCTCCGCCCTCGCCCCCGCGACCCCGACCCGGCCCCCGCCCCCTCGAGGAGGGCGGCCTGGCTCCGCGCCCCGGGCCTTCCGGGCTCTGCAGGTCGGGGTCCCTGCGGGACTGGCTGCGGCTGCCGGTAAACCGTCTCCCGTCCTCGGACAGCGGGCAGGAGGCCGGAGTGGGGACAGGGACCCGGAGCCCAGGGGCCACCGTGGCGTAGGGGCTGGGTCCAGTGCCGACAGGCCCACCCTCCTCCTCCCTGGCCGCCTCCACACAGGGGCGCGGATCAGGACCCTGTAGCCCAGGGGTCCCCAAACCCCAGTCTGTGGACCGGTACCAGTCCGCGGCCTGGGTGCACAGCAGGAGGTGAGCAGTGGGCGAGAGAGCGAAGCTTCATCTGCTGCTCCCTATCGCTCGGATTACCGCCTAAACACGCCCCCCCCCCCCGTCCGCCCCGGCCCCCGCCCTCGGTCTGTGGAAAAACTGTCTTCCACGAAACTGGTCCCTGGTGCCAAAACGGTTGGAGACCGCCGCTATAGCACATCCCCGGGCTACACCAGCCTTCCCTGGGCTTCGAGCCGGGGCGCTGAACAGCCTGGGCCAGGTCCTTCCTGAACAGGAGCTCCAAGGGCTGAGGACTTTGGCGGGGCTTTACCTGTCTCCTGACAACCACTCCAGCGGGCTCTCAGCCCCAGCGCCCGATGAAACCACTCTACACCGGTGCACCCAACAAATTGAAAACCCCTGTTCTAGCGAGGGAGGCAGAAAAGGCCCGTGACGTGTGAGTTATATGCCATGTTAAAAAGTGATCAGTGCTGTGGGGAAAGAAGTAGATCAGCATTAGGGAGTTGGGGATCCAGGAAAGGTGGTGGGCGGGGTAGGCCTCATTGCCAAGTAATTTGAACAAACTGGGAGGAGGAGGAGGAGTGAGCCATGTGGGCTCTAGGGGAAGAGCATCTCCAGCAGAGAGAAGAGCCAGTGCCAAGGCCATAAATTGGGAACACATTCGGTGTGTCTGAAAAGTGGAGGTGGCCACCGTGAGCAAAGGAGTGCATGAGAGCAACAGGGGACAAGGCCAGAGAGGTGGAGGATGGGAAGGGGGTCATGTAGGCTCTCGTGAGGACTTTGACTTTCACACTCAGAAAAGTGAGCCACTGGAGGATTGGAGCAGAGGAATAGCTATTCAGTGCATCACGCTGTCTGATGGAGACAGTGCCAGAAAGAGTGGAAGTAGGCAGGCTGTTTAGGAAGCTAATGCAAGCACCCACCCAAGAAACGATGATGTTGGGACACCTGTGGTGGCAGTGTTCTGTAGCAGTCAGGATAGCCCTGGTTATGCTGCAGTAACAAACATCCCTCAATTCTCAGCAGCTTAGCAAAATAAAAATGTATTTCTCCCTCAGGCTGCACGTTAAGGTTATAAGGCAGTTGAATATGTGAATATGGCGTTCAGAGAGGTGTCCAGCCTGGGGTACAGATTTGGCATTCATTAGCATACTTGTCGTATTTAAAGCCATACAGCTGATGAGCTCACCATGGGAGGAAATGCAAATAGAGAAAAAGAGAGGGAGAAGATTGAGCCCTGGGTACTCTCATACTAAGAGAGTATTTGAGAAGAGAAGGAGCTGGTAAAGAGCATGAGGATGTCAGGTATGAGGGAAACCAGGAGAGGGCAGTAGGCCAGGGGCCAAGTGAAGACAGTGCTAGGGTGAGCGGGAGGGATCAGCCTTCTCTGATGCTGCTGAGAGGTCCTGGTCAGTGGGCACTGGGAATTAGTCAATAGAGCACGCAGCACGAGGGCACTGGTCACCTTGACAAGTAAGTGATGGAGGAATAAGCCCAACTGAACGGGCTAAGGGGGAGTGGAAGGAGAGGCTTGGAAACCTTGAGACTGACAACTCTTCTGGGGTGTGCGAGAAAGAAAAGGCAAGTCCAGAGAGAGTGTTGGTTTTATAGCGGGAAAGGAAGCAGCACGTTGTCCACCAGCAGGAATGAGCCCATGGGGGAGAAAGAGGTGAGGCAATCGCCTGAGAGGGGAGGGAGAGCTGGATTCAGCCAGGACTGCGGTTATGCTGGGTGAGTGCGGTGAGGTGAGGGGGAGACAGCGAGCTGTCTGAGAGGGATGCTTGCCCGGGGCATCTGAGCTCGGCAAGTAAAGAAGAGAGGACACCAGAGGGGGCAGATCCGAGGGTCGGAGGTCCCAGTGGGTTCAAAGGATCGCTGATAGAGGAAGTGAGCGAGGACGGGAAGTGCTTCAGAGACTTTTGCAAGGGGCTGCAGGTGCTAGGGGTGATGGTGTCTCTGTTACCTGCTGATCTGTGACAACCCCCCCCCCAAACTTCATGGCTTAAAACCACATCAACTTATTATTTTGCACAATTCTGTGACTGACTGGGCATCTTCTGTTCCACACTGTGTCAGCCGGATACCTCCTTCGGTTGGACTCAGCTGGGAATTTGCCCGGAGCACCTCATTTTCTTCCATGTGACCCTATCCATGCAGGAGAGCTGGACTGCTTACCGTGTGGAGGCTCTGCTCTAAGTGATAGGTCCCAGTGGGCCTCTGCTTGAATCACACCTGCTAGTATCCCGCTGGCCAAAGCAAGTCACGCAGGCGAGCTTGGAGGCCGTGTGGGAGGGGTGTGCACAAGAGCATGAGTCCTGAAAGTGTGGCGCGTTGTGGGGGCTACCAGTGGAACAGGCTGCCCCCCACCCGTCCACCCTCTGACCCCTAATGATTCCTGCTCCTCCCACGTGAAGACCCTAGAACCCCACCTCACCGTGGCTCTTGGCTTATGACGTGCAACAAGGCCAGAGGCAAGCTGTCTGCCCCCCAAGACCCAACGTTCCAAGGGGAAGCACAGGATAAGTGAATAGACACCCGGTTCAAAAAGGAAAAGGGGGTGTGCCCCCTGCAGCCACGGATGCACAGCAATGTTGAAATCCAGCAGACAGCTGTCACAGTGCTCCTTTAAGGGCTTGTCTGCTCCCGGCAAGTGCTTCCCTAACGCACCCACCCTTTTTTATGGCTCCCAGTGGCTTCTGCCTCTGCCTCTTGGCCCTGCATGCTCGGTCATCCTCCCTTTTCCATGGGAAATGGGCCCTGTTTGCTGCTGAGTAACTTCCTCAGCCTGCTTCTTGCCTGGAGACACTTGAGAGCCCAGAGGCCTCTTTTATTTTGAACTTTGTCCATTGTAGTTCAAGCAAATACAACCCCTAAAAAAAACTTTGTGGATTTTCTAGGTATCAAATTATAACACATTTTATTAGACAGAAGCTACACTGGAAATATCTTTGAGCGGCTCCTTTCTGCTGTGGACATCGAGCCATGTGCTGTGGCACAAAGACCTCAAGACGCCTGGAGGCGCTTCTGTATGGCTGACAGCACCTGTGAGGGTCCCGTCCCCTGGGAATCTTCAGAGGTCTTAACAAGGGGTCATATGCCATGCCCTTGGATTTCTCTTAACCCTGACGTCGTGTTTTGCTGCGGTGTCCTGGATTTGATCTTCCCCACGATGCCATTTCTTACCTTGAGAGCCTTTGCTGCCTGGAAAGGCTGAGGCTGAGAAATAGTTCTTCTTTTCCAGCTGCAGGACCTGCTTGAAACACGTCCTCCGACTTCTGCTGGAGCATGGAACATTACTTCTTTAGTCCATTTCTCTTTTCTTTATTTCACTTTGGCATAAATGACTGAAAGAAGCCAGTTGGCCCTTTAAGCTTTCTGCCAGGAAAATCAGATCCTTAGGTATATTTTCTGCCTTCCCCGTTACCACAGGCAATGGTGTCCCACTTTTCCGCCAATACCTGACTGGGCTCCGCCCTTCTCGGGCCTCCACCAGCAATGTCCTTACTGCCTGCCAGGTCCTCCTGCTGCCTGGTTCCAAAGTCAGGGCCACATTTCAGAATTCTGTGATGGCAACGTCTCCCTTTCTTTTTGTTTTTGAATTTTATTTTTTATACAGCAAGTTCTTATTAGTTATCTATTTTATACATATATGTATATGTATATATGTCAATTCCGTATATATGTCAATTCCAATCTCCCAATTCATCCCATCACCACCACCACCCCCCGCCACTTTGCCCCCTTGGTGTTCATACGTTTGTTCTCTACTTCTGTGTCTCTATTTCTGCCCTGCAAACCAGTTCATCTGTACCATTTTTCTAGGTTCCACATCTATGCGTTAATATACGATATTTGTTTTTCTAACTTACTTCACTCTGTATGACAGTCTCTAGATCCATCCACGCCTCTACAAATAACCCAATTTTGTTCCTTTTTATGGCTGAGGTAATATTCCATCATATATATGTACCACATCTTCTTTATCCATTCGTCTGTCGTCGGACATTTAGGTTGCTTCCATGACCTGGCTATTGTAAATAGTGCTGCAATGAACACTGGGGTGCATGTGTCTTTTTGAATTATGGTTTTCGCTGGGTATATGCCCAGTAGTGGGATTGCTGGGTCATATGGTAATTCTATTTTTAGTTTTTAAAGGAACTTCCATACTGTTCTCTATAGTGGCTGTATCAATTTACATTCCCACCAACAGTGCAAGAGGGTTCCCTTTTCTCCACACCCTCTCCAGCATTTGTTGTTTGTAGATTTTCTGAGGCAGCATCTCACTTTTAAGTGTCAGTGTCTGTTCCAGGTATGTGCGGCTGCATAATAATTGCTTAAAACAACTGTTGATTTTCTAATTATTCTGTGATGAGATTGGGCTCAGCTGGTTGACTTTTCTGCTATTGGCTGGTGGGTAATTTGTCTCAAATTCTCACCATCAATTCCTTCCCTCCCTGTTAGGTGTGATGCTCCGTCCTCACTGGTCCTGTGACTGTTCTGGGGGTGTGTTTTGGCCACACTTCGCAGCTTGTGGGATCTTATTCCCTGACCAGTGGTTGAACCTGGCCCACAGCAGTGAAAGCACTGAGTCCTAACCACTGGACTGCCAGGAATCTCCCTCCTGTGACTGTTTTTTTTTTTAATTTTATTTATTTAATTTATTTTTGGCTGCGTTGGGTCTTCGTTGCTGTGCGCAGGCTTTCTCTACTTGCGGCGAGTGGGGGCTACTCTTCATTGCAGTGTGCGGGCTTCTCATTGCAGTGGCTTCTTGTTGTGGAGCACGGGCTCTAGACGTGTGGGCTTCAGTAGTTGTGGCACGCAGTCTCAACAGTTGTAGCTCACAGGCTCTAGAGTGCAGGCTCAGTAGTTGTGGCGCATGGGCTTAGTTGCTCCGCAGCATGTGGGATCTTCCCGGACCAGGGCTCGAGCCCGTGTCCCCTACATTGGCAGGCGAATTCTTAACCACTGTGCCACCAGAAAAGCCCCCGGTGACTGTTTTGATGCACTTAATCTGGTAGAAAGTTCTGGGACTTCCAAGCCCAGGCCAGAGGACTGGCAGCTTTACCTTCCTCCCTCTTGGGGGCCTGCTCACAGGTAATCAGTCTTACTATCTGGAGACCCTCATGCTGTGCAGAACCCCAGGCAAACCATGTGCAGAGGCCTCAGGGAAGGGATACTTGAGCAGCCCCCAGCTGTCCCAGCCACCCGAGTCAAGGTGCCAGACATCTTGGCCATTCTAACCCAGGCAGATACCACACAGAGTAGAAGAGCCTCCCAGCTGAATGCAACCTAGTTTTCAGAGTAATAAATTTGGGTGGTTTTTCATGCAACAATAGACAGCCGAAACAGCCAGCGTCCCTCACGGAGCCACAGTCAGGATGTGTGAGTGAGGCGAGAAGTCTGAGACTCTTACGTCCAGGCTTTCCCTTTCTCTCTAGGTGATCTCTCCAGAGGAGTAGCCAGGTATTGTCACATGGCAGCTCAGGACTGTCAGGGAATGAGAACAAAAGCTGCCAGCCCTTCATAGAGCCTGAAACTGGCATGGCATCTCTCTCTCTGGCAGTTCAAGCAAGTCAAGGGGCCAGCCCCATTCAGTGGGAGGGGTGGAACCCACCTGCTGATGGGAGTAACGGCGTGAGTGGAAAGGGGTGAGAGAAGTTGTTGGGTGACGTTCAGACAAACGTAAAGCCACAAGAGGGTCTGCTGAAGCCAGCTGGGGAAGGTTCTCAGAGGACAGGAGTCAAGGGAATGAGCACTGCCTTGATCATGTTTTTTATTTTCTAGATTTTTGATGCTTTGACATCTTGAGGGCCTTGCTGGCTGGGGAGAGACTGCCCTTCCCAGGCTGGCTAATTCCTAGAGACAGCAAACAACTCACCCACCAACACACCTTTCACTTGCAAACCAACCGATCCAGAGCCCACACCCCAACCACCTCCTGTCACCAGTACACCAGCCAGTATTTCCCTGCCTAAATCACCCAGGGCCAGGTACTGGACCACTAGAGACCGCTGACATTCAAACTATCCAATCCGAAACTTGCTCAAACTTGCGTACCCTGCCTCCTTCCCACTGAAAACACGGTAAAGGCTCTGGCCGAGCTCTCCTCTCCCTGCTGTTCCTGATGGCCCTGCACAGTGTGGCGTGCCCCACTTGGGAGCTGTAAGTTCTAAACTCTTCTTTCAAGGCAGTTGGCTTTGTGTCTGTCACCTTACCATAGCTGATTAAAACAAATCCTGGGTTCATGTTAAGACAGAGGCCAGGAGGTTGAGGTTGGAAGGAAACCTATGTGGATTCGGAAATCAGAATTCCTGCACAAGTGGTGCTGGAGAGAATGACAGTGAGTGAGTCAGGAGCTGAAATCCCCAAAGAATAAGGGGGGCAGGCCTTGGCTTTGGAGGTAACAGCAAGAGTGGAGGGGGGAATGAATTATTCTTCTGAGAAAATGAGAGTTAAGGCTGGCAGCTATTAGGGCAAAGGGGAAAATGGTCTGGAAGTGGTCATAAGGAGTCAGGAGAGCATCCACCCTACCTGCAGCCCCAGAGGTACAGGGGTTGTACGAAAATAAACATTTACACTTTAGAGCCTCCAGGGGAAGCCCGGGCTCCATGAGAGCATGAGGAAAGGAACGTTTAGAGAAAAGCAAAAGTTAGGGTGGTGATGATGGTGGACATGAGGGCACACCAGCAGAGCTTCTAGAGGGGAGAGGGGGTCAGAGGAAAGGACGTGCAGAGCCCTATAGGGTGCGATTGTAGGAAACAGGTGTGACCTGGGGTAAGGTCACCCATTTTCTGCCCCCATCTCCTCCATCTCAGCAGCAGCCAACACAGCGTCTCTCTCTGCCTCCTCAAACACTTCCTTTTTGATTTCTGCCATGGACACTTGTTTTTTGGGGCTGCCCGCCATCCTCCCTATCCCATGGGCACCCCAAACTCCTTGTTCAGGGAGTTTGCACAGTCCTGACAGGAGAGTGTCAAGCTGGCCAGTCAGACCCTCCCTCCTGAAGCATCAGAATCCCGGGTAAACCAGGTGGACCTGGCGCCTGCTGCAGACCCCTGGCCCTCAGGGCCTCCCTGGCTGCTGCCTTTCCTTAGCCTGGCCCAGTGGACCCTTCAGCCTGTGAGGCCCCTCTCCTTTTGCTGGAGGGCTAGATTAGCTTTCTCTGGCTTCACCCCCACTTCTGATGTCATCAGTGTCCTGAATAGAGTTACCATCTACAAACAAGGGTCTAACAAATCCGTTCGTCCTCTATCTCCCGCAGACTCATGCCTAGGAGTGCCAGTTCACTTGGGTGCCTAACAGGCACCTCTGACTCTGCCGGTCACGATTTCTCCCCTTCCCCACCCCCCAAATAACTTGTATCTAGGCCGGTTGTCTCCATCAAAAAAATGCCACCCCATTCGCCCAGCTGTTCTGGACAAAAACTTGGCCTCACCTTGACGCCCTCCTTCAAGCAACCCCATATTTAACCTGCCAGTAGGCGTCCAGCACCTTCTCTAAGCCAAGCACGGCCTTCTCTCGCCTAGAGTCCCGGATTTGCCCTCGAATCCGCCCCTGGGTATCGAGCCTCACCCCTCACCTCTCCCTCCCGCTGCTGCAGGCCAAGCGCTCCCCGCCCCGACACAAGCCCAGCCTGGAGACTTCCCTCAGTGTAGAGACGCTGCACGGTGGAGACCCCGGGGCGGAGCCTGAGAGGGGGCGTCGGCCCGGCCCGCCCTCTCCACAGGTGAGGCAGCAGGGGGCGCAGGTGCGCCGGGTTCCCGCGGGCTGCGCCCGAGCTCCACCCTGCTGGCCGGGGCGGGGCGGGGAAGGGCGGGTTGGGGGGACGGACCGAGGCGGGGCTGGGGGGCGGGCAGGAGCCAGCGTGGGGAGCTGGGGGGCCGAGGGGGGCGGGGAGGGGTGGGAACAAGAGGGGAGAGGGATGGGGGCGGGGGGAGCAGGGGGCCGGGCAAGGCGGGAGCGGGGGCGGGGCGGGGGCGGGCGGGAGGCCGGGGCGGGGCAGCGGGGGCGGGGCTGGGCGCGCGGCGACAGCGGCAGCGGCAGCGGCGGGGGCGGCAGCGCGCGGCCGCCCCGCAGGGCCGCGGCATGGGACGGGTGCAGCTCTTCGAGGTCCGCCTGAGCCACGGCCGCGTCGTCTACAGCCCGGGGGAGCCGCTGGCGGGGGCCGTGCGCGTGCGTCTGGCGGCGCCGCTGCCCTTCCGAGGTGGGCGCGGGGTCCGGGAAGGGCCGCACCTGCGGCGGGCCGGGCATGGCTCCGAAGCGGCGCGCGGCCGCTGGGCCCGGGACACGCGAGGCCGGGGGCGCGCGTCCGGCTGCGGGGGGCGCCGCGGGGCGGCCGGCCGGGCGGCGGACCGCGGGGGTGGGAGGCCGGCGGCGGTCGGGGCGGAGCAGGGAGGCCCGGGTGGCCCAGTCCTTCCGCATCTGCCTTTCCTGTCCTCTCCGCCAAGGGCCGTCCAGACTCGGGGCGCGGGCTTCGAGCCTGTCTACTTCGCCGAAGGCCACTCTGACCTGGACCCGCGACGCTTCTGACTTTCCCTGTCGGGTCTCCTGTCCGCCGCGCCCTGCAGCTGCTGGGCCCTCACCTGGAGCCCGGCCCGCGCTGGGCTTTCTCTCCCATACACCCAGGCAGCCCCGCCGAGTGTGCGGGTCCCCGGGGGCGGGCTGCAGGGCACTGCTTACACCCAGCCCGAGGCTAGTCCCTAAGGGCTGGGAGGATCTTGATAATCCCTGCGTGCCGTAGGCCGCCGTAGCGGGCATCTGGGAGCCGAACCTGAGCCCTCCTGGCCGGTCCCTCTGCTGGCGCAGATATCTGGGACTTTGAGACCGGGGATCCGGTTGCTGCGGCGCCCCTAGCTAGGGCTCCCTGCCGGCGCTGGCCTCGTCTGTCTGCTGCCTGAGGTGTGAACCGGGCCCTGCGGGGGACATCACACCTGGTCCCTCTGGGCCGTGGGCGAACCGCAGCCCGGGCGGGGTCTCTCTCCTGACCCCGGCTCTGAGTGTGAGGTTGCGTGGTGTGTCCGTCCTGGGGCGCTTCTCTACCTTGGGGTGCTTGGCCAGAACCACAGCTGCCGGGCTTCCCTCTGGGCCTTGACCTTCCAGGCCCCCGTGTGGTTGACCGTTCAGCGCTTGGGGTGCCCGCTGAGGATGCAGAGCCACCGTCCTCTCTGGGCAGCTGCCTCCTCCGTCCCGGACCGGTGACACCGCCCACCTCCGTAACGTGTCGCCTCTTTCCTGTCTCCCCAGTTGGAGTTTGGGGTTGGGTGGGGGTAGGTGTGCTTGTGGCAGGGGCACCGGGGGGACAGTGCAGCTCTGCTCTGGGGCACCAGTGAGAGGTGAGTGCGGCTGGCAGGGCACAGGAAGGAGGGGTGGGCCGTGGCTGGAGGACAGACGGACACCACAGAGACCCCACGCAGAGCTCTCCTCCTGGCCTGCTGCCCTGTCACCCCCTGTAGCTGGGGCCCAGGGCGAACAGGCTGTTGTTGACCACAGTGAAGGGGTGGCCTGAGCTGTGCGTGACTAACCTGGGCTGGGTAGAGCCCCGCAGCCTCCATGTGGTGGGTAGGATGTGGGTAAATGGACAGCTGGGCCCCAGGAGGCTGAGGGAGTCCCTGACTGTAAGAGCCCTGAGGCAGGGAGAAGCAGGTCAGGTCACAGCCTGGAGAGTCCAGCAACGACTGGCCTCGCGCCAGAGAGGGTATTATTTTCAGTTTGCCCCCCAGGGGTAGGGGGGATGCTGGTGCTGGGGCCTCTGTAGGCCTCCGGCCCTGCCGGGGTGTGAGAGAGGAAAGACCATTGTTCTTATTTTTCCTTTCCCTCAAAAGACACTTGTTACCAGGCATTGATGCAATAGGGGGGCCCCCAGGAGGACATGGAGGGTGGGGGGCAGCAGGCCTCTGAACACTTGACTGAGGAGTGTCAGTGATGGTCTGCACTCAGCCTTGGGGACGCCGGCTGCCTTGGGAGCTGATGTGGAAGAAGGCTGGAGACGGAGCTGGAGACTGGGTCCAGCCCAGCTGGAGGCTGGGGGTCAGGCGGGGCTGCCCTGTGCTCTGCTCTCGAGGTGGGCGACGAGGGAGGGTGATGCCCGGACAACAGTAGCAGCCAGCTGCCAGCTCTGCCGGCTCCCTGGGCTCTCACCGTGGGCCAGATGCCATTCCCACTTCCCAAGGACCAATCCATCAGTCTTCATAGCAACCCTGGGAGGTGGGTGTTGTCATTCCTCTCGTGTTACAGATTTGGAAACAGGACAGAGGGAAGTGGCTTGCAGGCTAGAGCTGTAGTGAAAGGATGTGGCAGAGGCTGGGCTGCCCCAGGTTTGAGGGAGCTGATGGAGGCTGGGACAGACCTTGGGGACCAGAGGGGGAGCAAGCAGAAGTCTTCGTGTTCAGACTGCAGGTGGTACACAGGAGGGGGGCTGCTGGACAGGTGAGAGTGCTGGCTCAAGAGGAAAGTTCCAGAAGCCACTCTGGCACAGGATCCACATGATGATTCTCCTTAGAGAACTGGAGCAGCCCCAAACCTCCAGTTCCCCCTCGCCTCCATTATTCCCCTGCGGAGGAGAGATTGGACAGGGATGGGAGTTTGTTTCCAGTCGGTGATTGGAGGCTGTTCATCCAGGCAGGGTCCCCGAAGGGGCCTCACAGCATATGTGCAGAGGGGGCCCTGGCACAGTCGTTGGGAAGTTCACAGAGTTCGAGGGCCGGTTTGTTTTTCTGGGGCCAGGTGCCACCCTGACTTGTTCACCTTAATTGTGTGGCCAGGTCCTGGCTGAGTGTGTGCCTGTTTCAGCCACCCTGCTTTTGGACGCGTAGGCTATGCCTAGGTTGTTTGCTATTAGGAGCAGTGTTGAACAGGGTGAACAGGGTGAGATTCTAAGGGGATCTGCTGGATCCCTGGAACGCGTGTGTAAAATTACAGCAGATCTGCCTGCTTCTTCTCCAGGGCCTCCGTCGTATCAGCCGACAGGTTGATTGCTATAAGCAAGTGTCTGTTTTTCTACCTTCTCTACGACACGTATCAGAATGTTTAATATTTGCCAATCTGATGTGTTAAATGGTAAGTCACATGAGTTTCCGTGAATTCTAGTGAGGTTAGACAGCTATTCCTTTATCTGCTGCTGTGTGAAAGTCACCTCTAAGCAAACAAATCACGCCTAAACTAAGTTGTTTAAAGCAACCATTTTATTATAACTTGTGCTGTTGTGGGTTAGGATTTTGGGCAGAGCCCGGCAGGGTGATTCTTCAGCTCCGTGTCCCAGCCACTGGGGTCACTTCACAGTGCTCAGCTGTCACTGGGCCAGTCTGGGGACCATCGCACCCCTTCCAGCACACTCCATTGTTCCCAGCATTCCCAGGGCAGCCGGATTCAAGGGGGGACGCACCCTCTCCAGGAGGAATGTTTCCAGCAGTGTGACGCCTGCAATCCACCAGGACGTCTTCTAGTTACTTTACAGTCAGGCTTCCGCTTCTCTGCTCGTTCCACGCCGTGCCTCTCTTGGGATGTGTTAGTCTGTAGGAGCACTGCTGATGTCCCAGACCTCCAGGGTGGGAACAGTTCCAGGTCTGGCCCTAGGAGGGGATGACGGGTGGAGCGTGGATTAGAAATTAGGGCCGAGGTCCGGGTGGTGAGCCTGGGCTGGCACGGAGGCTGAGGGCTGGTCACTGGCAGTGCTGATGGGGCGGAGGCCGAGTCACGGGTTCGTGGAGGGCAGCCCAGTGCACTGTGGGACCAACAGGAGGCCTGCATCAGCAAGGTGGGGCCTGCCTGGGGAGACCACAGACAGACCTGGTGTGGCTGCCCCTGGCCCTGGGCACTTGAGACACTGCATTCTTCCTGCCTGATGGCTTTGTCAGGAGGGTGTCAGATTCCGAGTTACCTTCCCTTCACCAGTCCATCAGGTCAGGGGAGGACTGGCAGCTGGGCAGGCAGGCTAAAGTCTTTGGCCTTGACTCAGCCCCGCAGGGAGAGGAAGAAATGGAGGGAGCCACAGGGCTACCTGTCACTGAGCTCCCACCCCCTGCCCTGTTTGGGTCTCCAGCCGTGATGTCCCCTCTGGTGACCGGCCTCGGCTGGGCCTGGTCCAGCCATGGCCTTCTGACTGTAGTGGGCTCTGGACGGAGGAATTTGTGTTCCTGATCACAGGGCGGAAGGCGGCAGCAACCCTGCTGCCTGGTTCCTGGTGTGTGTGCTTCCCCTGGGGAGTGTGGGGGAGGACCAAGCCATCTCGATGCAGAAATCAGCGCTCCTGGGCAGTACTGGCCCAGGAAGCCAAGGTGTCCCCACCCTCTGGTGTGCCAGACTGTTGGGTTCCTTATCTGCTCAGGCGGGTCTGACCACATTCCTGCAGCATGAGGGCTAATAGGTAGCTTCCTGGAGCCTGAAGGGGTGCCTCCCAGCCTAACTGACTTGCCTGAGAGGCAGCAGGAAGGTGGGGTCGGACGTCAGCTGCCCCAAACAGCTGCCTCTGTTCACCTAGGGTTTCCCAAGCACCCCTGTAGGGAGCTGGGTTTTCACAGGTCTGGTTGGGCGGGGGCTGGGGGTGGGGCTTTGCCCAGGGGTCATCTGGGTGACCGTCAGGGCCTTCATGTTCTGGATGGCACGACAGGTAGAACTCTGTGCCTCGCCACCCTGGCTCGCTGAGAGCACCTGAAGATGTGGCACGGACAGGAAGTGTCCTCTGGAGGGTAGCAGGCCATGTGCTGGCCTTCCCAGGGCCTAGCTGGGTGGTCCTGGGTGCTGCCCGTCCTGCCTGAATCCCTGTGCTGGGGCTAGGGAGGGGCCCAGGCCAGTCTGGTTGGGGCTCATGCTGTCCCCCCCTTGCAGCTATCCGGGTGACCTGCACGGGGTCCTGCAAGGTCTCCAGCAAGGCCAATGACACAGCGTGGGTGGTGGAGGAGGGCTACTTCAACAGCGCTCTGTCCCTGGCCGACAAGGGTGAGTCTAGGAACCCTTCCCTCACCTCATCCCACTGAGAGTGGGGTCTGTCCACCTGACTTCCCCATCCGCCTCTGGCATCCCCGTGCTAGCCCACCCTCTCCCAGGACTGTGCACCTTGCTGGATTTCCCTCCCTGGCAGGCACAGGGCATTGCCTGATGGGGGCTGGGTGGCTGAAGAGGGCCACCTTCTCCTGGATTTGGATGGGCTCCGGCCCCCGGAACAGCCCTGCCCCCTCTCCTGTTCAAGCCAAGCTCTCACCCCCATCCTTTGCCCAGGCCACAGCCCTGTGCTGCTGATGTGCTGGAGACAGAGGCTAGGAGCCCAGCAGCCAGATGCAGTGTGAGCTGGTTGGCTGCAGGGCCTGCTTCTGTCCTGGACCCTGTGAGGTCACCTTGTCCCCTCTCCCCTACCTCCCTTCTGTCTCTGCAGGGAGCCTGCCTGCTGGAGAGCACAGCTTCCCCTTCCAGTTCCTGCTTCCTGGTGAGAGCCCAGCCTGGCCAGGCCAGGTGGTGGCAGTTGGCGAGGGTGGGTGGGAGGTGGGGTGGGGGGCAGTCGGGTACCAGTCCCTGCTCTCTCTCCAGCCACAGCTCCCACGTCCTTTGAGGGCCCTTTTGGGAAGATTGTGCACCAGGTACGGGCCACCATCGACACACCACGTTTTTCCAAGGATCACCAGTGCAGCCGCGTGTTCTACATCTTGAGCCCCCTGAATCTGAATAGCATCCCAGACATCGAGGTGAGCCTGGGCAGTGGCCTCCTGGGTGGGCCCAGCCTTGCCTGACACCCTGTCCCCAGCACAGGTGAGGCGGCCAGGGTCTGGAAGAGCAGCGGCCTCTCTGTCCTGAGCTGACCCCGAGGATCCCGCCTACCCACACTTGCCAAACCCCCTCTCTGTTCTCCTCCCAAGCAACCCAATGTGGCCTCCACCACCAAGAAGTTCTCCTACAAGCTGGTGAAGACAGGCAGCGTAGTCCTCACTGCTAGCACCGACCTCCGAGGCTACGTGGTGGGGCAGGTGCTGCGGCTGCAGGCTGACATTGAGAACCAGTCAGGCAAGGACACCAGCCCTGTGGTGGCCAGTCTGCTGCAGGTCAGAGTCCCCTCGCCTGCTGAGCTCTGTCCCCATGGGGCAGAGGAGGGGTAGGTGGCTGGCCTGCCCAGGCTCACAGGCTGGCCCTTCCCCAGAAAGTGTCCTACAAGGCCAAGCGCTGGATTTATGACGTGCGGACCATCGCCGAGGTGGAGGGCGCCGGCGTCAAGGCCTGGAGGCGGGCTCAGTGGCAAGAGCAGATCCTGGTGCCTGCCCTGCCCCAGTCTGCCCTGCCGGGCTGCAGCCTCATCCATGTGGACTACTACCTGCAGGTGGTAGGGATACAGGGGTGGGGTGGGAGGAGGGGCCGGTGGCCTGGCTCCTCACTCGCATAACCTCCCCAGGTCTCCCTGAAGACGCCGGAAGCCATCGTGACCCTCCCGGTCTTCATCGGCAACATCGCTGTGAACCACGTCCCACTGAGCCCCCGGCCAGGCCAAGGCCTGGTGGTGCCCTCAGCGCCACCCCAGGAGGAGGCGGAGGCTGTGGCTGGTGGCCCCCACTTCTTCTCGGACCCTGTCTCCCTCTCCACCAAGAGCCACTCACAGCAGCAGCAGCCGCCTGCAGCCCTCGGCTCTGTGCCTGGCGCCCCTGAACCCCATCCTCAGGATGGTAGCCCTGCCCCCCACCCGTTGCCCCCTCCCTTGTGCATCTCCACAGGTGCCACCGTGCCCTACTTTGCAGAGGGTTCTGGAGGGCCGGTGCCCACGACCAGTACCTTGATCCTCCCGCCTGAGTATAGCTCGTGGGGCTACCCCTATGGTGAGTGGGGGCCTGGGGCCTGGCAGGGAGGGGGAGCCACGGGCCCCATGCAGACCTGGCTCTCTCCCTGCAGAGGCCCCGCCATCCTATGAGCAGAGCTGTGGCGGTGTGGACCCTGGCCTAACCCCAGGGAGCTGACCCCATGTCGCCTTCTCCGGACGGGCGGACCTACGCCCTGGGACTAGGCTCCCAGGGCCTCGTGCCTTCGCTCCCGGCCTGGCCCGGCCCACTCAGGACCCGCCGCTGCCCGCCGTTCCCTGCGGCCTCTGCCTCCGGACCAGCTTCTGCCCCGACCAGCCTCCGCAGCCCCCCTGTAGTCGGCCTCTCCCCGGGGGTTGGGGCCTAGAGAGACTTGGTGTAAATAAAAAGCTTCATTTGTAGAGCTGGGCACAGTGGCCTGTGGGACGCCCTCCTCTGCCGGGTGTGTGTGCGTGTTCGGGTAGTGGCTGTTGTGGGTGTGCCCAAGCCCCCGGGCTTCTCAGCCCCTCCCCTCCCTATAGGGCACGCCCCTCAGCCTAGCCCATCCATGCACGACACGCCCTCTTCGGGGCACGCCCCTTTCAGCCCCGCCTTTCCCTGCGGGGCACGCCCCTCTCCTCGGCCCCGCCCCTTGCCGTCGTTTTCCCCCCACCCACCCCACCCCCTTCCGCTCTGGGTCCCTCCTCCTTCCGGGCGTCTTGGACCGGAAGGTGGGGGGGGCGGGGGAGCGATCCGGGCAGGGAGCAGAACCAGCTTTGGGAATCGTCCGTGGCGGTTAACCAGGCCCGGGCCAGGCGCTTGGCCTCCCGGTTCGGCTTCAGGATTTGCCCTCGGAGGCGGGCTTGCGTGTTTGGAGCCTCAGCATCAACTTAAGTGGCCTTGTGACAGGGGAAGAAGACCACCGCTGTTCCATTTTGTTAGCATACATCTTGGGCTAGCCGTCTGGCACCCACCACTCCAGGCTACGCAGTTTAGACTTCGTGTGCCAGACGAAATCCGGTCGGGGGGAGGGAGCAGGCTTCCCCAGTTCCTTTACCCTTGGCCTCAAGTCTCCTGCCCCTGCCGTCACCACTGCCACGTCTGGCTCTGAGGGATGCTGCTTCTCACGCTGAGAAGTAAATAGTATCACTTTTGCACACATCCCACTGGCCACCCTTTACAGTTGGAACTGTACAGGCAGCCATGTACCCTAAAACTTTACTATTTGTGGGACAAGGAGAGGATGAATATTGGACAAAAACACAAAGCATGCCACAAGAAGGATAACCTGTGAAACATCTACTAGAAGCTGTAGCCTCATAGTTGAGACTCTGCCTGTTTCAAATCCCATCTCTGCCTCCCGACAGTGTGTGGCCTTGAAGGCACACCCCTGCTTTGGTTTGCTTACTTACAGAATGTGGATGAAAACGACGTCCACCTCCCAGGACTGACCTGACGGTCACTGAGTCAACACGTAACACATCATGTGCCGAGAAGAGCACCTAACATCATTGGTCGGCGACAATACCAGCATAGGGTGGGTCGGGCTGATGGTGCAGAATGGGAACATCACCTACTTCTGACACATTCATTTACAGTCGGTCTTTGCCTAATGAAGGACTTTTTTTCACATCTTAACTCATCTATTCCTTCAACAAATATTTTGTCTCCTGCATGCCAAACGTTGTTCCAGGTACTAGGGCACACAAAACAAAAATCCCTTACCTTTTGGACTTAGTGGGGCTGACAGGCAATATGGCAACGGAATGCTATGGAGTAAAAGAAAGCAAGGAAGTTTTGGGGTGCAGTATTGTTTTTAAATAGGGGCAAGCAGACATTTCCCTGAAAAGGTGGTATTTAAGACCCAAGGATTGTCAAGAAGTGAGCCACACAGATACCTGAGATATAAGTGTTTCAGAGTAGGGGCAAACTAGGGCCCAAGGCAAGAGTGGAGAGAGAAAGGCTGGTGCCAGAGAAGTAGGTGCGGGTGAAAGCTGGTGGAGCTGTGCAGGCTGTTAAGCAAGACCGCTCCTGAGCCTCCCGTCCTGAGGCTCCAGACAGAGCTTGGGGTTCCTGGCCTGTCAGGAGCTGACTCAGGCTGTCCCCCCAAACCTGGGAAGTCTTCCTTGGTACTTAGGATCGTCCACTGCCTCCTCTGCAGCTGAGTGCACCGTCAGTGCACTTAGTGGAATTTTCCTGGAGTCTCATGTTCCACGAGATTGAACCCTCACAGGAGTGAGGCCCAGATTACCCTTTGACTCAGGGCCTCCCCAGTTCCTGTTGTGAAGACTGGCCAGAGAACCCCAATTTCAGTCTATGCTGCTTTTCTCAACTCCCAGGGGATGGCAGAAACACATCTGGCTATGGGGAGTGGGTGGCCTAAACCAGTCTACGTGGGCTGTTCAGTGAAGGCTGCTTGATATGCAGGAAAGGTCTCGCCCTGTGCATAACTGGGGGGCTTGCAGAAGGCTGGGGTGACCCGAGAGGCTGCCCAACTGGGGCCACCTCCTAACTGGAGCACACCACCCCCGGCAAGCCTGGCATCTTCCCTAACCAGAGCGCCCCTCCCCCCGCCCCCAACAGGGACAATCCTCCGTCTTGGACATTCCCCACCCTACCCACACTTCCCAACCAGGACACTGTCCCCAGCCAGGGCACAGCCTCCTAGCGGGGCACCTTCCCTAATCAGGGCATCCTCCCCGACAGTCCGGACATGCTCCCAGCCGAGCACCCCAGCGTTGGGGCAGTCCCTCTAACTGGGGCACCTCCCCCAACTGGAGCACCGCCAACGCAGGCAATCCTCCCCAAAGGGACATCCCCCCTCCCGCCTCAGGGCAGCTTTCTCAGTCAAGACATCGCCCCCCGCCAGGCACACCTCATAACCGAAGCACCCCCACCCCCGAGCTGGGCCATTCTCTCTAACCGGATGCAGCCCCAACCGGGGCACCCCTCCCAACCGGGCACAAGCCCCACCCGGGCACCGCCCTAGGACGCAAGTCCAAGTCCGCCTTCTGTGAAGGCAGACGGAATCGATGTGTGTCCGGGGTTAGAGGTCAGGGGTCCTTCCCCACCCCGGCCGGCCCGCTACAGTGCCTACGCAGAATGAGAGAACATAGTGCAAACTGGAGGACTACGGGAGGACGACGTCCGGCGCCGCGCCGACCCCGGAAGCCCGCTGCGCCGGGCTCCACCCCCGCGGCCGGCCGTCGCGCTCCGGTTCCGGCCGGGGCAGGCCCGCGCCGCGGACGCCGCTCTCGGGCTGCAGCGCGCAGGCGCGGGGGCGGGCGCAGGCGCAGACGCGCGCGACCGGCCCCGCCCCGCCCTGGGCCGCGAGGCGCGGGCGGGGCGATGGCGCGCGGGAGGGGCGGGGCCACGCTGCGGGCCCGGGCCATGGCCGCCGCCGATGCTGAGGTGAGGAGCGGGCCGGCGGCGGGCGCGGGCACGGGCGCGGGCGTGGGGGCGGGGGCGGGCGCGGGCCGGCGGGCCGGGCGGGGCGGGCGCGCGGGCGGGGGCGCGAGCGGGCGGGGTGCGGGCTGGCCGGCGCCTCCTCGCCGCCGCCGCCGCGCTTCAGGCCGAGGCCGGGCCGAGGTGGCCGGGCGTCCGGGCCGCGCTGCGCGGGGCGCGCTTTGTGCGGGCTGGCGGGCGAGGTGAGGGCGCCGGCGAGGCGCGGGCGAGGCGGGGGCGCGGGCGAGGAGAGCCGCCGCCCGCCCCGCCCGCACGCCCGCCCCGCCGGCGCCCCCCGCCCCCCGCCCCCAGGCCGCGGCCGGGAGCCCCGCGGAAGGGGCGGAGGACAAAAGGGAAAGTGGGGCGAGCCGGCCAAGTTGGCGGCGCGAGCGAGGCGAGGCTGTGCGCTCCCGGCGCCGCTCTTGCGCCCGCTGACCTTTCACTTTGTTCCGAAGAGGATGGCTCGGTCTTGAAGGAAAAGTTGGCCGGGCCGGCGCGCTTCTCCCCGGACAATGCTGCCGGCCCCGGTGGCTGTCAGGAGCAGGAATGCACGACTTCGGTTGATTTCCAGGCAAACCGCTCACGCGGGCTTTGCATGTAAAAAGTTCCCATGCTTTTGTTAATGTTCCTGGCCTCCCCTTTGCTCGTCCTCAAGGATAGTTTTTCCCTTGCTTGTAGCAGCAGAGAAAGCAAACTCTTGCGAGATGGGCCACTAGCTTCCCGCAGAAGGGAAAAGCAGGCGGGAGGCGGTGTGCCCGGGGAAGTGCAGAAACAGTGCGCTCTCCGGGCTGACACGAGGGACCAGTTTGGAAAAAAGTGATGCTCTAGCAGTTTCTCTGTGAAATTGCTCCATGTGTAGTAACTGCGGGGACTTCTGAAGATCAGAAAGCTAAGGTGTGTGATAAGGCCCTTTTGCAATAACCTGGTGTGTAGACGTAGTATATTTTTATCCAGGTAATGCACAATCTTTTAACATTTCTTTAATTTTCTCTTGCAGTTTTGGGGGGTGTGGATGTAAGTAAACTGGGGAGGTGCAGGGAAGTTCCTGAATTCAACGCAAGGACTGTTTATTAACACCTTCAACACTCAAGGAGTGTATTAGGTTTAGAAAAACAGAAAAGGTGAATTAGATAACCCCAAGTCACTTGTAGGAGAGAAGATGTGTAGTGATTATGATATCGTTTATTGAGCAACTTCCGGGTCCCGGGCACTGCAAGCCCTTTAGGTAAGTCCTCTCCTTTAGCTTTCTCTGTTCTGTGCAGCAGGTACTGTTATTTTCTATTTAGCAGATGCGGGAAACAAGGCTTGGAAGCGATTGAATGACTTGGCCTAGCCAGTTACAGGATTAGCAGTTGTTTGGTGTCTGGCACATAGTAGGCTTTTAATTAATAATTGATGAACAAATCGTCCCAGATGTCTCTGATTCCACAGGCAGCCTTGAATAGAGGGCTTGACTGAGACAACAGCAATGACAGCTTCTGTTTACTAAGCCCTTACCTGTGTCCAGCCCTGCCTTAGCTGCGTGAATTCACTCATTAAAGCCTGACAGCGATCTTTTGAGGTGGGTACTGTTATATCCCCATTTGCACTGGAGGAAAACAGGCACAGTGTGGCCCCAGGTTACGGAGCTTGTGGTGGAGAAGATGGATGCAGGTGGTCTGCCTCCAGAGACTGTTGAGCTGTGTCTGTGGCTGTCACTTTAAGCTAATGAAAACTCTGGGCTTAGATTCGTGATCCTAAGTGTTTATTATGGAGGTGCACGTTAGGTGAGGGGCCTCCTGGACAGTGGGTAGGCATGAGGTCATCTGTTGCCACTAAATCGGCGAAATGGTTCCTGGGTCAGGGTTTCCCAGTTGCCAGATGATTAAACCAGAAAGTGGACACTTGAAATTTATCTGACTGTATATTTACTTTTTCTTCTTTTCCTTGACCTAGAAAGAGGTCACCACTTTTTCACACTGAAAAGAACTGCTGAGGTGATGAAATGCATCCCCTGTTTTGTGGATTAGTAAGTGGGGGCTCCTGGGGTTTAAAGTATGTTCAGGGTCACCTAAGGCTTTTGACCCAGCAAGACGTTACCTTTCAGCAGGAGGGCCTTCCCAGGCAAATTCTGTGCTTTTCTAGCAGGGTGGCTACTACGTGTCTCTTTCTTTAACCTTGTTTTGTGTTTCTTAAAATAATGCATGCACATGCACAGAGTTTAGAAAGTCAAATAGTGCTAAAAGGCAGTAAAGAGGCTGCCATCCTCTCCTGCTTTTCAAGAGAGGGAGCATCCACTCTTAGCCTTTGCCTCACGTTTTAAATAACACGCTTGTGTTGTCATGCCTTCATTCACCAATTTGAGGCGTTATCTGTTGGCTTCCACTAATGGTAGATGACGATTTCAGTTCTCTCATACTCTGTCTCTCATTTAGGTAACTCACAGTTGTGGTTAAATCTATATCAGAATCTTTGTCAGTCTGTTCAGGTCATTTTTGTGCCATGCTGAGCTGGATGGTAAACCACAACTGGATTTCTTTTCTTGGGCAGACTTTTTTACTTCCCTTGAGTTAGTAATTGCTTTATTTTTCATTGGCCTGATTCCCCTTGAACCTCGGAATAATGTTCCCGCACCTTTCATTCTGTAAAATGTTTCTCAATTTAAGTTTTTACCACTCAGCCCTGTCAGCTCACCCGCCGGTTCCACAGTGCTCCTCAGGCATCCCAGCCCAGGCGGGATGCTTGTTTTCTGGGCCTGTGCACGTTCCCATCCTGGAGATTCTGGCCCCTTCTCTGCCTCTAATGCTCCCCTCTGTGTGTTCATTCACTCATGGTGGTGGAACTCGGTCTCCAGTAGCTTCCCAGTAGTTTGTTGGGAGGCAGACTTTTAGAACGTGCATGTCTGAAAATGTTTTTATTTTACCACCGCACTTAAAGCATAAGTTTGGCTGGGCTTGGCATTCCAGGTTGCAAGTAATTTGGAAGTTATTGATCCAGTATCTTCTAGTATTTGTTGTTGCTGTTGAAGTCCAGTTTGATTTTTTTTTTTTTTTGGGCCACACCGCGTGGCTTGTGGGATTTTAGTTCCCCAATCAGGAATTGAACCCGGGCCCTCGGCAGTGAGAGTGCGGAGTCCTAACCACTGGACCGCCAGGGAATTCCCCAGTTGGATTCTTAATCCTTCGTAAGCATTATTCCCACATCAAACTTTTAGGATCTTTGCATCCTTGATTTTCCTAATTTTCATGATAGGCCTTAGCTGTAGCCTTTTTTCATTTATCATACAGGGTACTAAGTAGCCCTGAAATCTGGGGATTGATGTCATTTTATTTATAGGGAGGTTTTGTATTATGTATTTGAGATAGTTTATTCTTTGTTATTTTCTCTGTGTTCTCTTTTTCCAATTCCTTCATTTGTTTTTTGTTTTGAATAAACTTATTTTATTTATTTATTTTTTGGCTGTGTTGGGTCTTCATTGCTGTGCGCGGGCTTTCTCTAATTGAGGTGAGCGGGGGCTACTCTTCATTGCGGTGCGTGGGCTTCTCATTGGGGTGGCTTCTCTTGTTGCAGAGCACAGGCTCTAGGCGCACGGGCTTCAGTAGTTGTGGCTCGCGGGCTGTAGAGTGCAGGCTCAGTAGCTGTGGTGCACGGACTTAGTTGCTCTGTGGCATGTGGGATCTTCCTGGACCAGGACTTGAACCCGTGTCCCCTGCATTGGCAGGCGGATTCTTAACCACTGAGCCACCAGGGAAGCCCCCCAATTCCTTTATCTGAATGTTGGACTTCCTGTACTGAATATTCTAATTTTTAAAAATCTTTCCTCCTCGTCATGGCTTGATCTTTTTGTTCTACTTTTTGGGAGTGTGTTTGACAATTTTCCAATTTGTTACTGAATTTTTAACTTCTTTCATATTTTCATGTTCTTTACTGTTCTTTGTTCCTTTTTTTTTTTTTTTTTCCTGCGGTACGCGGGCCTCTCACTGTTGTGGCCTCTCCTCTCGCGGAGCACAGGCTCCGGACGCGCAGGCTCAGCGGCCATGGCTCACGGGCCCAGCCGCTCCGCGGCATGTGGGATCTTCCCGGACCGGGGCATGAACCCGTGTCTCCTGCAACGGCAGGCGGACTCTCAACCACTGCGCCACCAGGGAAGCCCTCTTTGTTCCTTTTTTTTTGTTGTTGTTCCTTTTTTAATGCCTCCTTTTCTTGTTTTATGTATACAGTATCTTTGCTTATCTCTTAATTTCAGTTAAAATTTTAAAATTACAGTTAAATTTTAAAAAAATTAAAAAAAATTAAATTTTGTTTCCCTCACTTTTTCTGTTCCCTATGCATTCCTCTTTGCTGTTGTATCTTTTGGTCTCTTTCATTCGTGCTGGAAACCCTTCTTCCAATGTCTGGTGATCCTTGGCTGTTTATTCATCTTTATGAATAAAGTGCTAAAAATGGGAAGCTGAGTGTATTGGGGGACTTGTTGTTGCTTTCACTGGAGGGTCATGACTAATGTTTTTTTTTTTTTTTTTAGTGGCTCCCCTCCAAATGTTACTGTCCTCTGGTTCGGTTTCCTTGGAAAGGGAGCCTTCAGTCTCTGCCTTGTGGGATGGATGTTGGAGCTAGGTTAAAGGGCAGGGGGAAGGAGAGGGTCTTCCCAGGGTTCACTGGGTAGCCTTTGCCTAATTCCCTTGCTTTCAGTGAGGTGCCTACTCCTGTCTTTCTTTGTGCTGCTCTCCCCAAGTGTGGTATATTCTGGTGGCTTGTGGCTATAGAATAGTGCTTGTCTGAGTGTGCAGGAGGGGGACCTGAAGGTCCAACATTCCTTACTTGGAGTTTTACACCACATCCCTTTTCAGCTTCAGGCATCACCTCTGGCTTTAGAGACTTTCCATGGTTCTGTGGGGGCCGGTCAGCCTGGTCCTCAGCAGTGACTACCTTGTTAGGTTTCCCCTTTCTCTGCTCTGTGGAGTGATCGAGGTTTCCTCCAGCCTCCGTCTTCCTATTCATGTTTTGTGTAGGGGTTTGAAATGTTTCCTAGGTGGAGTGCCTGTTTCTCTTTCCTGTTCTTGTCTTTTGTTGATCTTTTGATAAGAGAGGGGAGTGGAAAGTCTTTTCTGCATCCAGAAATCAGAAGCATTTGCTATAAATCTTGAGAAGCAGATTTTCACCCACACTAAAAGCACAGCTATCCTGTGGAAAGGGCTGCCCATCTCAGATCTTACTATGTAGTATGTGGTTCTGGATCATAACCAGGGAAGGTTCTGGAGTCATAACAGAGGTTAGCAAGGGCAGTAAACGTACCTCAGCTCTGATGCCCAAAAGGACATCTGTGGGTAGCTTAGTTGTTGGAGATCCCACACGTGGTCCGTGCCGCAATGGGGACTAGAGCCCCCGCGTACTGCCATATCACAAAACGGTTTTGTATGTTTGACCACATTTTACTGAGTTTGTCTTTGAAGATAATTTAGCTTATGGGAACCATATTTTGGGCTCTTCCCTTTAGGAACTTTATGTTATTTGCTATTTCATGGGACTTAGCATGTTTGATGGATGCCGTTATCTTACGGTAGGTGGGCAGCTTGGTTTCAGTTTACATTGCTTGCTCAGCAAATCACACAGGGAATGGTGATTGGAGACCAGTTATTTTGGCCTACCGCAGGGTGGTACAAAGGGCATGAGTTCCAGAGTTGAGAAGTTCTCCCACTTACTGTCCCACTTTTATTTAACTTCTAGTATTTTCATTTATTAAAACAAAACAAAAACGTCTTCAGTGGTTTTGGATTTTAAAACACAAAAGATGAAGTGGTTCTTTTTTTTAAAAAAAGTATTTATTTATTTATTTGGCCGCGCCGGGTCTCAGTTGTAGCACGTGGGATCTTCGTTGCAGCATGTGGGCTCTTTTAGTTGCGGCATGCGGGATCTAGTTCCCCGACTAGGGATTGAACCCGGGCCCCCTGCATCAGGAGCGTAGAGTCTTAACCAGTGGACCACCAGGGAAGTCCCTGAAGTGGTTCCTTTAACTCTTCAAAGGTGGCATTTCCTTTGAAGTGGTGTCTTCCCAGATAAGAAGTCAGAAGTCACTTTCCCCGTAACGTCACTGTCAGTTGATATTTTACTTTGGAAAAGTTTTTGGACTGCTTTCTGCATCCCACTTTTAATAGGTTTGTAAGTTCTGATCAGAGTATATTTAAAATGCTCTTTCCAAGCGGTCTATGAGCGCTGTTGAGCCCCTTCTCTTTATGAGGTGCTATTCTAGATACTGTGTAAGAGGATATGCAAGTTTATGAGATTGGTCTCTGATTTCACAAAATTTAAAGAGTGTGATAGAGCAAATATTACCAAGCGGGAACTGAGATGGAATCAGTTCAAAGTAAACAAGAAAAGGCCCGTGCTGTTGCGCTAATTGCTGCAGGCAGACTTGTGTTGGGAAAGGCCGCTTGAGGAAAATAAGTTAGTCCAGGTCCTAAAGGAGATAAGACGTGAAATGGAAGTGCAGGGTACAGTTGTACCTTTCAAAAAGAAATCAGGCATTTTAGAAAATTTAGAAAATTGAAACCTAGAAAGCTAAGAATGCCAAATATTTGTCATCTGTTTGTGTCTGATCTGAGTGTGCACGTTCGTACTTAAAATCGGCTGTAATCAGTGAGTGCGTGCTGTCTGCACTCTTCTTTCACGGATCATCTCACGTGCTTCTGTGTCTTTTAACATTTTCGGTAGCCACGTGGTGTTTGTTTTATAGATGCCCCAGCTTCCTCGGTTATGGGTTGTGACACTGAAGCCTTTGGTACACGGTGGAATTATGGGTCAGAAGGGACACGAGCTGAAGCTGGACAGGTGGGGTTGGGTCATTGAGGGCGTTGTCGCTGTGGTAACAAGTTGATGGTCTCCCGAGCAGTATAGACAGTCAGCAAGGGATTATTTTAGGGATTCACATTTTAAAAAGATGATGGAAGCAGGGAGACCACTGAGTAGGCTTGGGCCCTGTGGTGGATTGAGTCAAGGCATATGTGTTTAAATTTATCTTGAGTAGATGAGTTAGTTACATGGTTCAGAATTCAAAAAGTATAAAATTATAAAGGGAAACATCTGCCTCTTTGTCCTCTAACCACTCAATTCTTCTTTTGGCAGGCTACCGGTATTATAATTATTGAGCGTATACAGACAAATGCATATGTAGATATTTCAGAATTTTTACTGCGGAACTTTTTCATAACTACTCAGAAGTACATGTGGTGGTAGAATGAGCCCCATGTTCCTGTCCCCCGATGTCAACGGTTTGTCTCCTCATGGCCACTCCCCAATCCATCCTCAAATATTTTGAAGCAGTTCTTAGATATATTTCATCTGTATTTCAGTTAATATGGATATTTCAGTCAATAAATATTCAGTCACTGTTCAGATTTTTCATTTCATTTCAAAATATGGTCTATTCATTGCCCTTCATAGGTATCTCTTAATTCTCAGTATATTGATTTCCACGTCTTTATTTTTCTCTTGCAATTAAGTTTTTTTAAAAAAAATATTTATTTATTCGGCTGCACCAGGTCTTAATTGTGGCATGAGGGATCTTCGTTGTGGCATGTGGACTTTTTAGTTGAGGCATGCAGGATCTAGTTCCCTGACCAGGGATCGAACCTGGGCCCCCTGCATTGGGAGTGGTGAGTCTTATGCACTGGACCACCAGGGAAGTCCTGCAATTAAGTTTTTTAAATTAATTAATTAATTTTTTTGGCTGTGTTTGATCTTCGTTGCTGCCCGCAGGCTTTCTGTAGTTGCGGCGAGCGGGCGCTACTCTTCGTTGCAGTGCACGGGCTTCTCATTGCTGTGGCTTCTCTTGTTGCAGAGCACGGGCTCTAGGTGCGCCGGCTTCAGTAGTTGTGGCTCGCAGGCTCTAGAGCGCAGGCTCAGTAGTTGTGCGAGGGCTTGGTTGCTCCGCGGCATGTGGGATTTTCTCGGGCCAGGGCTCGAACCTGTGTCCCCTGCATTGGCAGGTGGATTTTTAACCACTGTGCCACTAGGGAAGTCCCTGTAATTAAGTTTTTTTTTTGCGGTACGCGGGTCTCTCACTGTTGTGGCCTCTCACGTTGCGGAGCACAGGCTCCGGACAAGCAGGCTCAGCGGCCATGGCTCACGGGCCCAGCCGCTCCGCGGCATGTGGGATCTTCCCGGACCGGGGCATAAACCCGTGTCCCCTGCATCGGCAGGCGGACTCTCAACCACTGCGCCACCAGGGAAGCCCAGCCCATAATTAAGTTTTGAAGATAATGGTTTATGTGTCCCAAAGTTTCCCATAACCTTCATTTCGCTGATGACATTCTTACCATGTTGTTTAATATGTTCCTTTGTCCTCTACTTCCTGCCATTGATATTTAAGATCTAGAGCTGCTGCTTTCCAGTGTGATGTCCACTCGCTACATGTGGCTCTTCAGCAGTCCAGATGTGGTTAGTGTGAATTGAGATGTGCTGTAAGTGCAGAATACATGCAGAATTTGCAAGACTTAGTGTGAAAGAGAGAATGGAATATCATGTTAATACTTTAAAAAATATTGTTTGCATGTTGAAATATATATTTTGGATGTATTAGGTTAAATAACATTTATTAAAAGTAATTTGTGTTTCTAATTTTTCTTTTTTTTTGGCAACACGGCATGGCATGTGGGATAATTTCCCAAGTAGGGATCACACGCGTGCCCCCTGCATTAGAAGGTGGAGTCTTAACCACTGGACCACCAGGAAAGTCTGTCTAATTCCTGTTTTAAATGTGGTTACTAGAAAATTAAAAATTACATACGTGGCTCACATTATCTCTCCGTTAGACAGCTCTGGGCTGGGCGCTCCATCAGATGTATAATAGATTTGTGTTTGAAAACATTTTAGCAAGAATATGTCGTAACTGGTATTAAGTTTTTTATCAGGCACAGTAAATCTTGCTTTGTGATATTAACAGTCATCGATATTCATTGCTCAGAATCGTTAACTCATTAGGGGTTGCAAAATGGAAGTCTTTATTCGTTAGCTGGAATACTTATACAAAGAAAAACTGTTTAGTGACATGAAGTACAACTCATATGGGCAGGAGGTATAGATTCTTGATACTATTGATAGAGGGACTGACACCCAGTAGCCTCCTAATAAATGCTAGCCTAAGAAAGGCCAGAGAGCTCTCTGTCCTGTGTAGTTTGAAAATTGTTTGCTAAGCTGGTTGTTAAGATGATTTCTCTCCTTGGAGTCTAGGTCCTTTCCTCTCCATCAGATTCCAAGGCTGGCATTTAGGCTTAGAGAGTCTTGGTTACTTCCTCGTCCTTGCTGTTTGCCTGTGTTCTGTGAACTCCTTGAACACTAGGGTGAAACAAAATGCCAGTTGTCATATGGGCCAGTGAATGGTCAGGAGTTCCCCCACCTCTGGCTCAGTCTGCCCTTCTGTTTCCTTCTCTTGTAGAAATGGTCTGCTCGAATCTGTCATTATGGTTCTGTAGTATCTGTCACCATATCTTTACCAGATTCAATAGCAATAAGACATGTAACCAAAGCATGAAGACTTTTTTTGGAAATTGTATTAATATATGACATACATACAGAAACATGCACACATTATGTGTCTAGTTTCATATATGTCTCTAGACCCTAGATCAAACAGGGAACATTACCAGAACCACAGAAGCCCCCCCTGGGCCCCTTGCAGTCTGCTGTGTACTTGCCCAAAGGTCACTGCTATCCTGACTTCTGTTACCTTGATTCATTTTGCCTGATTCTGAACTTTGTATAAAGGACATCATGCAGTGTGTACTACGTTTGCCTTTTGATCCACATTTTGTCTCTAGGATTCATCTGCGTTGCTGTGTACTGTGGTAGTTTGTTCATTCTCATTACTGTATAATATTCCATTGTCTGGATATAGCACAGTTTCATTATTCATTGTACTATGCATGGATGTTTGAGTTGTTTCAAGTTTTGGGGTATTCAGATAAGGTGATGTGAACATTCTTATATGTGTCTTTTGGTGAACATAGGTGCATGTTTCTGTGGGTATGTGCCTAGGAGTGGGGGTGTTGAGTCATGGAATGTGCATACGTATCCAAGGTGGTTGTACTAAAGTACAAGTGTCTTTTTCTTTTTAGCCATTCTGGTAGGTGTGTCTTATTGTGGTTTAATTTGCATTTTCCTGATGACTGTTGATGTTAAGCACCAGTATGCTTTTTTTTTTTTTTTTTTTTGCGGTACGCAGGCTTCTCACTGTTGTGGCCTCTCCCGTTGCGGAGCACAGGCTCCGGACGCGCAGGCTCAGCGGTCATGGCTCACGGGCCCAGCCGCTCCGCGGCACGTGGGATCCTCCCGGACCAGGGCACGAACCCGTGTCCCCTGCATCGGCAGGCGGACTCTCAACCACCGCGCCACCAGGGAAGCCCACCAGTATGCTTTTTGATTATTTTGTTTAGACACTTTTGGGGTGTGCCTACGTAAACTTGTTTTTTTTCTTTCCCTGCTGGGGGGGGTATTTTATTCCTTTATGTGGGTGAGTGATATTCCCTTGTATGAATGTACTGTGTTTTATTTATACATTTATCAGTTGCTTCCTTTTTTTGGCTATGATGACTAATACTGCTATGAACATTCATGAACAGTGTTTGTATAGACATACGTTTTCATTTCTCTTGGGTGTGTACCTAGGAGTAGCTTTGCTGGGCATGTGTTAACTCTGTGGTAAAGAACTGCCAAGCTGTTTTCCTTAGCAGCTTTAGCATTTTACATTCCTGTCAGCAGTGTATGAGGATTCCAGTTTCTCCACATTCTTGCCAACACTTGTTATTAACTGTCTTTTAGATTATAGCCATTCTGTTGGATGTGGTGTGATATCTCATTGTGCTTTTGATATGGATTTCCCCTAATGACTAATGATGTTGAGCATTTTTTATGTGCTTATTGGCCATTTGTGTATCTTCTTTACAGAAATGTCTATAGAAATCCTTTGCCCATTTCAGTTGGATTGTTTCCGTGGTAAGTTGTAAACATTTTTTGTATATTGAAGATTGTAGATACAAATCCTTTATCGATATATGATTAGGAAATATTTTTTCCCATTCTGTAGGTTGTCCTTTCACTTTCTTGATATTGTTCTTTGAAGCGCCAAATGTTTTTAATTTTGATGAAGTACAGTTTATCTGTTTTCTTCTTTGTGTTTTTGGTGTCATATCTAACACTCCCTTGCCAAATCCATTGTTATGAAGTTACCGCTGTGTTTTCCTCTGAGTTTTATAGTTTTTTTTTTTTTTTTTTTTGCGGTACGCGGACCTCTCACTGTTGTGGCCTCTCCCATTGCGGAGCACAGGCTCTGGACGCTCAGGCTCAGCGGCCATGGCTCACGGGCCCAGCCGCTCCGCGGCATGTGGGATCTTCCCGGACTGGGGCACAGAACCCGCGTCCCCTGCATCGGCAGGCGGACTTTCAACCACTGCACCACCAGGGAAGCCCTGAGTTTTATAGTTTTAACTCTTATATTTTGGGCTGTGATCCATTTTGACTTAAATTTGTGTATGGTCTGAGGTAGGGGGTCCAACTTTATTCTTTGCAAGTGGAGATCTAGTTGTCCTAGAACCACTGGTTGAAAGGCTGTTCTTTCCCCCCACTGGCTTGTCTGGACACCTGTGTTGTAAATCAATTGACCATAAATGTCAGGACTCGTTTCTGGACTCTCAGTTCTAGTACATTGGTTTATGTGTCTGTCCTTGTGTCCGTCGCATGCGATCTTGAATACTGTAGCTTGGGAAGTGGGTTTACCAGCTTTGTTCTTGCTCTTCTGGGTCCCTTGCAGTTCCATGTGAATTTTAGGATTAGCTTGTCCATAGCTGCAGAAAGCCTTTGAGGGTTTTGATAGGGATTGCCTTGATTTTGTGATTCGCTTTGGGGAGCAATATCCTCATAATTATACTTAGTCCAACAGTCCTTGAACAGAGGGTGTGGTTTCATCTGTTTAGGTCTGCTTTACCTTCTTTCAATGTCTTTTTTTTTTTTTTTCGGTAGTCAGTTTAGCTAGAGTTTTGTCAATTTTGTTATCTCTTCAAAGAATCAACTTTTGGTTTTGTTGACAGTTTCTGTTTGTCTTTATTCTTTCTTTTTTTAGGTTGTGGTGGGGAGCTGCCGTGCTGCACAGCATACGGGATCTTAGTTCCCCGACCAGGGACTGAACCTGTGCCCCATGTAGTGGAAGCGCAGAGTCCTAACCACTGGACCGCCAGGGAATTCCCAGTCTCTGTTTTTCTATTCTCTAGTTTTAAATTTCCACTCTAATCTTTATTATTTCTTCTGTTTCCTTTGGGTATAGTTTGCCATTTCTGGGATCGGTTTTTGTGTGTAAAACATGAGGTGTAGGGGTCAGGATTCATCTTCTTTCATATGGATGTGCGCTTGAACCAGCATCATCTGTTAAAAAGACCATCCTTTATCCACTGTACTTCAGTGTTGCTTTTGCCGTAAATGAGAAAAAGCCACAGATGTGAGGCTCTAGAATAGACTTTTTCTGTAGTAAATCCTTACTATCTTCTGTTGTCAGCATTTTTCTTTAAACAAGGAATGTTCTTATTTATCTATTTAGGCTGCGTTGCACCTTAGTTGCAGCATATGGACTCCCTAGTTGCGGCATGCGGACTCATAGTTGTGGCATGCAGGATCTAGTTCCCGAAGCAGGGATCGAACCTGTGCTCCCTGCATTAGTAGGCGGAGTCTTACCCACTGGACCACCAGGGAAGTCCCTGCTGTCAGCCTTGATAACAGGTAGAAGGTCACTAAATAGTTGAAGTCAGGTGGCGTTTTCTTTAGGGTTGAAACTGTGTGTTCAGTCCCCCTGTGCAGGCTGTTTTCCCTGCACATGTAATGGGATACAGTGGGGAAGGGGAAGGTGGATGGTGTGTCTCACAGCCCACACCTGGACGTCGTCATGGTTGTTTGCTGTAGATGTGAGACCAGGTGTCGTGTTGAGACTGTAGACTGTTTGCCAGACAGTCAGCATTCACCTGCCAGCCTCACCTTGACCTTTGGCACATCTTGCAGCTCCCTGTAGTCCTCTCGCTGTCGCGTGGGCTTGTGGTGACAACACACGCCAGGTGCCTGGCTCAGAGCAGGTATTTAGATGATCGTGCCCTCCTACTTCTCCTCCAGTCTTTTCTTTCACACACGTTGTTTGGTATCTTGCGATGTGCATGGCACAGTGTTCGGGTTGAAGGATGCACTGGCAGAGAGAGAGCCATGGGAGAAGCACACCGGGCATTGGGGTGCCTCCAGGAGGGGGGCTGGCGGGGCAGGTAGGGCTGGGGTGAGGAGGCAGAGTGCGCAGCACTGGCGGAACCCCTGCTCTTGCAGCCGGGGTGCTTTGTTGTGAGACAGTTTAAAGTGTGGGGCTGGGGTGTGGGAATTTTCAGTAGTGGACTTTTGCTTGGGGGACACACTGAATGGGGGGCAGCTTGGGAGCCCGTCTCAAGTGCCGTCAGTGAATGGAGTTGCTGTTTTCTGGAAATGAGTCCTGTCTGGTCGGGTGGACCCTGCCATTGGCCCCTGCAAGGGTCCATTTATTCACGTGGATGCACTTTTACCTTTTTAAAAAGGCTCTTGCTGGGACCCAGCAGGTCAATAATCATGATAATGTCTAGTGATTTTTTTCTAGTGTGTATTACGAGGTAAGTACTAAGTGACTTATGTGGGGTTTTTCACTTAATCCCAACAACCACCCTATCAGATAGGGTTACCGTCCCACTTTCTCCATTTCACAGAGGAGGAAAAGGAGGCGATGTGGTGTTCTGCCTGTGCTTTTAGCCAGGCAGTGTGAAGTTCAGACCAAAGGATAGCAAAACAGTAAAACCTCTGAAGGTCAGAGAAGCATGTAAATTCAGGTTTCCTACCCATAAACTATCTTAGCTGCAAACCGGGACGAAACGGGGAGGCACAGTCCATCCTGTGTGTGCATGCGTGCCACCCAGCGTGTGGGACAGGCAGGTCGCCCGCAGGTGCTGGGCTTCGCTGGGTTTCCCTTGCATAGCGTGGTCCTGGGACATTTGAGGCAGCTCTGCGGGAAGCGTGTAACCCCTACTTCTTCTTTGTCTCTTCTCTCGTCGAGTTTCTGTCTCCGTGTTTTGGCCTGTCTGCTGTGAACTATTTGATCATTGTGCAAAGCAGTGCCTGGTACTTCTTGTGTTCAAGATACAGGTTTATCCTTCATCCTTACCCTTTATGTTTCTAGTTTCTGTTGTTTCAGGTCATATAATTTTGCTCTATAAAATTTGTATGTGTGAAGGAAATGGGTGGGCTCCAGGCTCCTTCCTGCCTCTGTCCCCTCTCCCTCCTCCCTTCTGGAACAGAGAAGCTTCTGCTGAGCGCCTGCTGTAGGAAGATGGCCCGGGTCTCGCTCTCAAGGACCCCAGCCTGGCGGTGGACACCGCTGTGACTGTAGAGACACCGTCGCACTGCCTCGGGTGCTCGGCCTTCACTCTCCGTGTGTGGGGACCTAGGACGGCAGTGCCCCCGGGGTGTGTGCAGAGACCTGGTCGGAAAGTCCTTTGTGAGGATGATGCCACCCTCGTGGCCACTCTGCCCTCCTGTTCTGTTTGTGCCGCCGTATAGACCGACTCCTCCCTGGTCTCAGGTTCAGACTTCTCTCCTGCAGGTGTGCGGTCCTTGCTTTGGGTTTTGTCAGTCAACACTCAGCATGTTGAACTGAGATTTGGGGTGGCCTCCCCTTCCTGGTTCAGATCTCTGGGGCACTACCTGTGCGCACCAGCACCCCAGGGTGGAGCAGCCCGGTGGGTGTTCCAGAAGGGTCAGCAGCAGGGATCCTGTGCATCATCCTGCTGTCCAGTGGGGCTGGATGCTGGGGTGAACGAGGACTTTGCTGGGAGGTCCCGTTTGGGCAGGACCTGAAAGAATTCATATGTTTGCTGGGCAGAGAACCAGGGTCTCTGAGGTCCTTGAGGGCCAGGACTGAGGCTGCCTCCAGTCAGTGGTGCGAGGGGCTCCCCTTCCCTGGGAGTGTGGTGGATGCTGGTGGGCCCACCCAGGCAGTCCCTGTGCTCTGGTGCTGGGGACCTAACGGGACACGGGAGTGAGGGAAGAGCTTACCTGCTCTCTCCCACTGCCCAGAGGAAGGCAGGGCCTACTCTGTTCACCACCAACGCTTCAAGGGCTGGTCAGCTGAAGTGAGGATGGATGTAGGCTGACTGGGCATTGGGACCCAGTCCATCTACCTGGCCTTGTATCTTAGGATGGAATTGATAGCCATGGACTATTACCTGTCTGGTGTGTGAAAATAAAATGCTCTGTGGCAGTATTGTGATAAGACTGTTCAAAAGGGACAGAAACTTCACTTGGTGGGCCTTGACTGCTTAAGTTGATTTTAAGGGTTGCCTTGTTTTGATTTGTTTTAATTTACGAGCAATTAGTCAATGAGTGCAAACTCTTTTGGGTGCTATAATGGAAGTATAACTTTTTTTTTTTAATATTTATTTATTTATTTGGCTGTGTTGGGTCTTAGTTGCGGCATGCATGCATGCGGGATCTAGTTCCTTGGGATCGAACCCGGGCCCCCTGCATTGGGAGCACGGAGTCTTAACCACTGGACCACCAGGGAAGACCCAGAACTTTTAGGCATTTTTTTTTTTTTTTTTTTTGCGGTACGCGGGCCTCTCACTGTTGTGGCCTCTCCCGTTGCGGAGCACAGGCTCCGGACGCGCAGGCTCAGCGGCCACGGCTCACGGGCCCAGCCGCTCTGCGGCATGTGGGATCTTCCCGGACCGGGGCACGAACCTGATCCCCTGCATCAGCAGGCGGACTCTCAACCATGGTGCCACCAGGGAAGCCCTTAGGCATGGTTTTAAGATGGGGATCAGAACTTTTAGATCCTGATATTCTGGAACATGTGTGAACTGTTTCAGAACGTGTTGAGGGAATCAACAAATTGCCCTTGTGGGTTGTCACATGTATTCTTTCCTGGAATATTGCTTTTGTGTTTGCTCTTTCTTCTATGCTCTTGTACCATATCCAGGATTATTACCACTTTGCAAGAACACTGCCGTCTGTTAGTTCCAACGGAGGCGATGAATGGGTAGCTTGGCACTCTCAGGGCAGCAGGGCCCTTCCACTTGCAGAGCGCTCCCCTTGCCTGTGGCGGGTAGACTGTGAGCACTGTGCCTGGTTCATTTGTTTACCATCACGCAGGCCTTCAGTCAGCCTTACAGGTGAGGCTCAGGCTGGAGACGAGTCACCTGTTCTTTGGAGGAGGCTTGGGCACCGTGGCCGAGGGGAGACATGGAGGACGGAGAGACGGAGCGAGGAGGGCGGGCCCAGTGAGGCCTTGTACTTCAGGTGGGTGGGCAGTCTCTGGAGGGACTCGGGTGGAGGGGCGGAGGGGCACGGCCAGAAGGCATTGAAGTATGCTGGTGAGCGGTGGAGCTTGGACGAGGGTGGGAACAGCTGAGGTGCTAAGAATAGGTCAGACTGTCAGTGTGTGTTTGAAGGAAGAGCAAAAGGGGAGGGGTGTGAAAGAAGTGAGCACCCTCGAGAATGCAGTTGTCATTTCTTGAGATGGTAGACTTTCAGAGGTGATCGTCGAACAGGGAGAAGGTGGGTCCACAAAATCCAGAAGAGAGGCCGGGCCTGCACCTGGTGCTGAAGAGGGCTGTGGAGCCCAGGCCCCCAAGATCACGCTACGGGGCCCCAGGGGAAGCCAGCGAAGGAGACCGAAACAGCGGAGAACGTGGAGGAAGTGGTGCGAGAACACAGGTGGCCAGTCTGTCTGCCATTGCTGAGAGCAGGTGTATGGACACTCACAGCTGATTCTTGCGTGTGACGGTGTGTGGCTTACTGGGGGCCTTAGGAAACCGCTGTCTTCCGTATGTGACATAACTTAAGCATCGCCTGTATGTGGCAGGCATTGTCATACTCTCTAGATGTTTGGTGACTTTACCTCATGGCTGACGAGTGTTAGAGCCACTTCTGCCCGGGCACACATGGGAAAGTGCTGTGGAGGGGCGTTCTAAGGTCACGAAGAAATCACAGAGGGTACATCATAGATGTCAGTGCGAAGAATCAACCCTCCACCCTAATTCTGGAAAATGCAGAGAAGTTGAGTCACCAGGACGAAGCCTGAGTTTCTGTGATGGGGTGCAGAGCATAGAGCCACTGCTGGTGGGGAGGAGAGTCCTGCTGACTGCAACCCCAGCCCCGACAGGGAAGGTTAACCTGCCCTGCTTGGTGATTTTGAGAGTCAGACGAGATGGTGTGTGTGAATAAGCCTTATGAAGTGTGAACAGTTATGAGTATTAATGTTTTGAGACCACTTGTTTAAGTGCTTTGTGGATGTTTCTTTTATCATCCTCCTAGGGTGTAGTGCAACGTGGGGCAAGGAGCCAGCTGAGGTAGCTGGTCCAGCGGTTAGAAGCCAAGCTTGGGATTCTTGTCCTTATCCTAAGGGCAGTGGGAGAGCATTAGGGATGGGAGTGGCGTGGTCAGGTGTGCATGTTAGGAAGGTCTTTCTGGCTGCTGTGTAAGGAATGGATTGTAGAGCAACAGCAGTGGAGGAAGCAGTCCTCGAGGAGATGGGTGATGCTCCTTCCCTGTGGTGGCCAGTTTGATGTGGCAGATGAGGCACGAGGGGTGAGGATGGTTCCTGGCGACCAGGCCTGGGCCAGATGCTGGGTTCCACTTGAACAACAGAGTGGATGGTGGTTCCATTCGTTGAAACAGGCACAGACGTGCTCAGGTCAGCTCCAGGTGTCGTTTGTTCCAGAGGTGGCAAAGGTCAGATAGTAAATATTTTAGGCTTTGTGCACCAAGAAGCAAAATTAAGGATAATTTCATAATTTTTTATTGACAAAAGTAAAAATATAATAATAATTGACTGCTTTTCTCCCCCTTCTTGGTAATACAGATCTACTAATCAGAAGAATGGAAGTTTTGGAAGGATATTTTACTTAAATTTGGGTTTAGAGTTGGTTCCCTGTCATCAAAATCTATTGGAAATGTTCATCTGTTGATGCTAATCTTTTTTTTTTTTTTTTTTTTTGCGGTACGCGGGCCTCTCACTGTTGTGGCCTCTCCCGTTGCGGAGCACAGGCTCCGGACGTGCAGGCCCAGTGGCCATGGCTCACGGGCCCAGCCGCTCCGCGGCATGTGGGATCCTCCCGGACCGGGGCACGAGCACGTGTCCCCTGCATCGGCAGGCGGACTCTCAACCACTGCGCCACCAGGGAAGCCCCGATGCTGATCTTTGACACAGTTTTCTGTATCTCTGAAAATGTCTTCACACTGATAAGTATTGCCAAATGCCAGTATCAGTCTAGGAGTATATGATTTTTTTTAAACTTCAGATGTAATTCATATATCGTAAACTTCACATTTTTAAAGTGTACTATTTAGTATTTTTTCCTGAGTTTTGCAGCCATCACCACTGTCTAATTCCAGAACATCTCTATCACCCTGAAAAGAAACGCCGTACCCGTAAGCAGTCATTCCCTATTCTTCCCTCTCCCAGCCCTTGGCAATCACTGATCTACTTTCTGTCTTTATGGATTTGCCTATTTTGGATGTTTCATATAAATGGAATCATACAGTAAATGCCTTTTGTGATCATCTTCTTTCATGTAACATAATGTTTTCAAGGGGCATCCATGTTGCAGGATGTGTCAGCATATTCCTTTTTATGGCCAAATAACATTCCGTTGTGTGGATATAGCACATTTTGTTTCTCTTTTTCGGTAGATGGACTTCTGGGTTGATTCTGCTTTTTGGGTATTATGAATAATGCTGCTGTGAATATTTGAGTGCAGGTTTTTGTCTGGTGGACCTCTGCTCACTTCTCTTGGCTGTATACCTAGTGTTGGGATTGCTGGGTCATATGGTAACTACTGATTGAGTAATTGTCAGACTGTTCTGCAGGTGACTATTATACACCCACCAGCAGTGTGTGAGAGTTCCAGCTTTTCCTCATCCTTGCCCACACTTTTTATTGTCTGTCTTTTTGGTAGTAGCCATCCTAGTGAGTGTGATGTGGTATCTCATTGTGGTTTTATTTTGCATTGATGATGATTAGTGATGTTGAGTAGCTTCTTATGAGCTTATTAGTCATTCATGTATCTTCTTTGGAGGAATGTCTATTCAGATCCTTTGTCCACCTTTAATTTGGTTGTCTTTTTATTATTGAGTTGTAAGAGATTTTATGTATTCTGGACACAAGTCTCTTATTAGGTACATGATTTGCAAAATATTTTTTTTTCCATTCTGTGGTTGTCTTTCACTTTCTAATCTTTCTTTGATGGTGTCCCTGGAAGTACAAGTTTTTTTGTTTTTTGGTTTTTACATCTTTATTGGAGTGTAAGCACAAGTTTTTAGTTTTGGTAAGTCCAATTTAAAAAAATGTTTCCTTTGGTTGCTCATACTTTTGGTGCCATATAATTGCCTAATGTATGTCATGAAATTGGTTTTCTTGTAAGGGTTTTATAGTATTTAGGTCTTTACTCTGTTTTGAGTTGCTTTTTGTGTATGATATGAGGTAAGAGCACAACTTCATTCTTTTGTGTGTGGCTCTCCAGTTGGTCCACCGCCATTTGTTGAAGACTGTTCTTTCCCCATTGAATTGTTTTGGCATCCTTGTTGAAAATCAGTTGACCATAAGTGTGAGAGTTTATTTCTTGATTCTCAGATCTATTCCATTGAGCTACATGTCTGTCCTTCTGCCGGTACCACCTTGTCTTGATTTTTGTAGTTATGTAATAAGTAAAATAAATGGGCAAGTGTGAGTCCTCCAGCTTAGTTCTTCTTTTTCAAGATCTCTTTAGGCTCATCTGGGACTCTCGTACTTCCTTATGAATTTTAGGAACAGGTTGATATCTGTAAAAGAGCCTTCTGGGATTTTGATAGGGATTGTGTTGAATATGTAGATCAGTTTGGGGTATTTCCATCTTAAGTCTTACAATCCATGAATACAGGATGTGTTTCCATTTGCTTAAGTCTTTAATTTTCTTTTTTTAAAAAAATATTTATTTATTATTTTGGTTGCACCGGGTCTTAGTTGCAGCATGCGAACTCTTAGTTGCAGCATGCCTGATCTAGTTCCCTGACCAGAGATCGAATCCAGGCCCCCTGCATTGGGAGTGCGGAGTCTTACCCAGTGGACCACCAGGGAAGTCCCTTTTTGATGTTTTTGTAACAAAATTGTTTTCTTAATTTCATTTTTAGGTTGTTCATTGCTAGTGTATAGAAATCTGATTGATTTTTATATATCGATCTTGTATCATGCAACCTTGCTGAGGTTGTTCATTAGGTCTAATAGTTTTTTTGTGGGTACTTTTGGATTTTCTGTATACTAGATCATGTTGTCTGGGAATCAAATTAGTTTTACTTCTTCCTTTCAAATCTGGATTCCTGTTATTTCTTTTTCTTGCCTAATTACTGTAACTAGAACCTCTAGTAAAATGTTGAGTAGAAGTGGTGAAAGTAGTCATCCCTGTCTTATTCCTATTTTTAGGGGAAAACATTTAGTCTTTCACTATTAAAGTATGATATTAGCCTTGGGTTTTCAGAGATGCCCTTTATCAGTTTGAGGTAGTTCCCTCTATTCCTAAGTTGTTGAGTGTTTTTATCAGAAAGGGGTATTAGATTTTGTTAAATGCTTTTTCTGCATCTTTTGAGATGATCATACGATTTTTTTCTTTTATTTTCTTAATATGGTATATAGTACATGATTTCATATGTTGCACCAACTCTGTGTTTCTGCAGTAAATTCACTTTGTCATGGTTGTGAATCCTTTTTACATCTTGTGGCATTTGGTTTACTAGTATTTTGTTGAGAATTTTTGCATCTGTAGTCATAAGGGGTATTATATTGGCCCATAGTTTTCTTTTTTGTGTGATGTCTTCGTGTGTTTGGTGTCAGTAATACTGGCTTCGTAGAGTGAGTTGGGAAGTGTATTCTTCTCTTCTGTTTTTTGCATTTGTGAAGGGTTTGTTCTTTAAATAATTGGTATAATTCACCTGTGAAGCCATTTGGTTCCGGGCTTTTCTTTTTTAGACTTCCTTTTTTTTAAAAAAAATTAATTATTTTTGGCTGCGTTGGGTCTTCATTGCTGCGCACAGGTTTCCTCTAGTTGCGGTGAGCAGGAGCTACTCTTTGTTGTGGTGTGTGGGCTCCTCATTACTGTGGCTTCTCGTTGCAGAGCATGGGCTCTAGGCGTGTGGGCTTCAGTAGTTGTGGCACGCGGGCTCAGTAGTTGTGGCTCTCGGGCTCTAGAGCTCAGTAGTTGTGGTGCACAGGCTTAGTTGCTCCGCAGCATGTGGGATCTTCCTGGCCCAGGGCTTGAACCCATGTCCCCAGTCTTGGCAGATAGATTCTTAACCACTGCTCCACCAGGGAAGTCCTCTGGGCTTTTCTTTGTTGGAAATGTTTTTCTTTTTTGGCTGTGCCTCACGGCTTGTGGGATCTCAGTTCCCTGACCAGGAATTGAACCTGGGCCATGGCAGTGAAAGCCCGAATCCTAACCACTAGGCCACCAGGGAACTCCCTGTTGGAAGTTTTTTGATTATTTAATCTCTTCACTTTTTATAGGTGTTCAGGTTTTCTAATTATTCTTGAGTCATTTTTGGTGTTTTGTATCCTTCTAGGTATTTGTTCATTTCTCCTACGGTATCTATTTTTTTGGCATACAGTTGCTTATAGTAGTTCCTCTAGTATTTCCTTTTTATTTTTTAGAGGGTTGGTAGTAACATTCCCTCCTGACTTTAATAATTTGAGTCTTCTCTCTTTCTTGGTCAGTCTAGTCAAAGGTTTGAGTTATGCTGAAGTTGCAAAGAAGTAACTTTTATTTATTTGGCTGCACCAGGTCTTAGTTGTGGCATGTGGGATCTTTGTGGCAGCATGCAGGCTCTTAGTTGTGGCATGTGGGATCTAGTTCCCTGACCAGGGACTGAACCTGGGCCCCCTGCATTGGGAGCGTGGAGTCTTAGCCACTGGACCACCAGGGTATTCCCCGCAAAGAAGTAACTTCTGATTTTGTTGATTCCTTATTGTTTTTCTGTTCTCTATTTTATTTATTTCCACTCTAATCTTTTTTTCCTTCCTTTTGCCTGCTTCGGGTTTTGTTTTCTTTTTTCTAGTTTCTTAAGGTGGAAGCTTAGGATCTTGGCATGAGTTCTTTTCTGATACAGGAGTTTAAATCTATACTGTTTCCCTCAAAGTGTTTCTTTCCTGTGTAGCAGGTTGAATTATGTTCCCCAGAAAGGTACATTGAAGTCCTAACTTCCCAGTATCTCAGAACGTGACCTTATTTGGAAATAGGGTCATTGCAATGAGTTCAGATGAGGTTGTAGGGTGGGTCCCTGATTCAGTATGATTGGTGTCAGCATCAGAGAGAATGCCTTGTGAGCATAGACCTGCACAGAGGGAAGACGATGTGAAGATACCCAGGAGGAAGGTGGCCATCTGATTGGAGTGAGTGTCTACAAGGCAAGGAATGCCAAGGATTGCTGGTGAACACAAAGGCTGGAGAGGCAAGGAGGATCACTCCCCTAGAGCCATCAGAGAGGGCATGGCCCAGCTGGCACCTTGACTTTGGACTTCTGGCCTCCAGAACTATGAGACAATGAATTTCTGATGTTTTAATCCACCCAGTTTATGGTATTCTGTTATGGCGGCCCTAGAAAACCAAAACAAGATACTGGACTTCCCTGGTGGTGTAGTGATTAAGAATCCACCTGCCAGTGCAGGGGACACAGGTTCGAGCCCTGATCTGGGAAGATCCTATTTCACATGCCACGGAGCAACTAAGCCCATGTGCCACAACTACTGAGCCTGCACTCTAGAGCCCACAAACCACAACTCCTTAGCCCGCACACCACAGCTGCTGAAGCCCGTGAGCCTAGAGCCCGTGCTCCGCAGCAAGAGAAGCCACTGCAATGAGAAGCATGCACACCGCAATGAAAAGTAGCCCCCGCCCGCTGCAACTGGAGAAAGCCCACGCACAGCAGTGAAGACCCAATGCAGCCAAAAAAAAAAAGAAACAGAAACAAAAAACAAAACAAGATGCTTCCTATAAATTTTGATATGTTGTGTTTTCATTTTTTTTTCTTTTCGAAATATGTTCTGTTTTCCCATGTGATTTCTTTGACCCATGGGTTATTTAGAATTGTGTTGTTTAATTTCTAAATGTTTAGGTATTTCCTGGATTTCCCTGTTTTGTTGATTTCTAATATAATTCCACTATGGTCAGAGGACATACTTTAATTTCAGTTTGTTTAGATTTGCTAGATTTTTTTTAAATGGCTATATTATATTCTGTCCTGGGGAATGTTTGATGAACACTTGATCAGAATGTGGACTCTGAAGTCCAGGTGTGTCAGGTGAGATGGCCCATAGTATTGAGTCTTCTTATCCTTCCTTCCTCCTTTTTTTTTTTTTTTTTTTTTTTTAGTTACTGCATCAGTTACTGACAGTAGGGTTTTGGAATCGCCAACTGTTGTTGAATTTTCTTTTCCTTTCAGTTGTCAGTTTTTTGTTGTTTTTTTTTTTGCTGTATGCGGGCCTCTCACTGTTGTGGCCTCTCCCGTCGCGGAGCACAGGCTCCTGACGCGCAGGCTCAGCGGCCATGGCTCACGGGCCCAGCTGCTCCGTGGCATGTGGGATCCTCCCGGACCGGGGCACGAACCCGCGTCCCCTGCATCGGCAGGCGGACTCTCAAGCACTGCGCCACCAGGGAAGCCCTATAACAAACATTTAATGCCTTCTGCGTGTCGGCTTTTGAATTGGGAGTCAGATGAGAATAAACGTGGTGCCTTGTCTCTATGGAGGTCCTTGTGTTCTAGTTTTGAGAAAGACACACAGTTACACAGTTTGATAATTGCTATTAAAAGAGAGCAATTGCTATTAAAATTGCTCTCAAGAGAGAGAAGGTGTAGGAGCAGCATAGGGGAAATGCCTTCCTGTTGGGGTGCTTAGGGAGGGCTCCCGTGTGCTCATTCCTGCCTCAGGCTGAGACCATGGCTCTCTGGCTCAGGAATCCAGATAGAATCTTGGCGAAGGGTTGACTCCTGCACGTGTTCAGACTGGAGTGGAGAGGTGGCTGCCACCTACCTCCAACAAGCTGGCCATGGCCCTGTGTGGTTTGTGAACATTTGACATTTGTCCACACCAAACTGAGATGTGCTGTAAGTGTGATGTGCACACTGGATTTCAGAGGCTTTTGAGATGTTTTGTGCTTTTCGGGGGTACTGTTTTTTTTTTGTTTCTTGTGTTTTTTTTTAATTGGTTACATGTTGAACTGGTAACATTTTGGATGTGTACTGGGTTAAATAAAATATATCAAAATTAATTACTCCTATTTCTGCTTTTTAACATGGCTGCTGGAAAATGTAGAATTATACTTGTGGCTCATACTGTGTTACCGTTGGATAGTGTTGCCCTGGGCTGAAGACTTTTCGAGTTTATCTTGACTTTGGCCCATCTAGGACAAGAATCCTGCAGTCTAGGGGGAGAATGACAGGTTAATTCTCCAGGAAGAGGGCTAAAGAGTAAGGGTTCTGAGTGGAAGGTGGGAGGAACACACCCGTTGGGGTGAGGGGAGCCCTGGCTTGGGCAGAAGCCGGCAGTTAGGATGTGGGCTGGTGGCGGCCGCCTAGCCTGGGTCAGGGCTCAAGTGTGGGTCAGAGCGGCTGGAACAGAGCGATGTGGGGCCGGTGTGCCATGCCGCTCTCTTGTCTGTGTCTGCAGCCCTGCCAGGTGTGTGTGATGGGAGTGGGGGCTTTTGGTCCTGTATTGCCCCTGGCCTTGAGCACTGAGGGGTTGGAACAGTAGACGTCTCAGCTGCTTTTCAACTTGAACATCCGGTCATCCTTGGACATCGGCATTCTCAAATGCGGGTATTTGTGCGCACGTGCTTCTTGACCTTTCTGTAAATTAAATCCCAGTTACTCAGACTTCATTCCATCTTTGCTGTTTCCAGGACCTCCCAGGCCTGCCCTTTGAGGCGGTTCCGAGCAGGGCACCATTGACCTAGGTGTTGCCAAATCCATTGGTTAGTTCTCCTTTTTATTGGCCCTCATGACAGCATTTGACATTCAAATTCAAGAAGAAAGGAGTGATTAGTTATCTTCATTTGGCCTCCAGATCACCTCACTCTGCTGGTTTTTCCTACCAGTTGAACCTTTCTTTTTGGTCTTGTTTGCAGGACCCATGCCCTGAGCCTGACCTGTAGATACTGAAGGGCCCTGGGGATCTGTCCTGGTGCCCTGGTTCCGTGTCCTCACGCCGAGCCGTCTCTGACCCCAAGCTGCACCTTTGCCTGCCCCCAAGTTGGGGACGTGCTGACTGAGAGCTTGGAGGGCGGGTGGGCACCTGCAGCCCAGTGTGAAACGCCAGCACTCCCTGACCTCTGAGCTCTGCTTGTCCCACTGTGGCCGGTGACACCTGTTCCTCAGGGACGCAGTGGGTCCACCTTTAGCACATCCTCTGCCCTCATGGGGGCTGCCACTGGGGTCTCAGCCCACCTCTTCTCCCTGCTTTCCAATGGCCTGGGCTCTGCTCAGAGGCCTGGGCGTCCTCATCGTGTTTGTGCTCTGTGGGCAGCCTTCCTGTGGCTTCCATGCTCTTCACCAGGGCTGACAAGGCCTTGTGTGGCATCTGGCCCTAGGCCGCATGCCATCTCTCCTGCCTCTTACCCTGACTGTCTGCACTCCAGGCCCGGCGGCCTCCTGGCCCTGCCCTGCCTGCTCCAGCGTCTCCTGCTTCCTTTGCCTGACTGCGCTCTCACCCCACGTAGTTGCTGTGTGCTGGGAAACCGGGTCTCCGGGCCTGGCGAGTTGTGCCAACCTAGACCAGCTGGGTGCTTGGGAAGCTCTGAGGCGGCCCTTGCAGCCGCTACCTTGGCCCTGGGAGTCTTCAGTTAGAATCCTTGACTGTTTCTGCTTGTTGGTTAGAGGCTGTCTCTGAAGGTTGTTGGCAGAAATGTGACTCTAATGAGAAATTTGCATGCTGACACTTTAGTTGTAGGAGTGTTTTTGGTTTTTTTTGGTAGTTTTTATAATAGGACTTGACCTGTTTTTTTGTTTGTTGTCAGCTTTTAAACCTTTATGACCTGACCTGCTGAATCTGTTGATTAAAAACAAAGGTAATCTTTTCCCACAGTGAAGTCTTTCATTCTTAACCCAAGCTCTTCTAACAAGAATGTTACTTACAGTTTTGAATGTAAACTTGGGTAATTAAAAAGCTAAAAATTAAATTGTACATCAGAGTAGTAACGCTAAAGGTTTTTTCTCAACTTTTTATTCTGAAAAGCTTCAGACCTTTATGGAATGTCAAAGAATGTTCAGTGAGCACTCATGTGCCCTTCACCTGGATTCATCATTTACTCCATCATGAGTCTCTCCCTCTGGGACATGCTGTTGTTGTTTTGTTTTTTTGCTGTACGCGGGCCTCTCACTGTTGTGGCCTCTCCCGTTGCGAAGCACAGGCTCAGCAGCCATGGCTCACGGGCCCAGCCGCTCTGCAACCTGTGGGATCCTCCCGGACCGGCGCATGAACCCGTGTACCCTGCATTGGCAGGAGGACTCCCAACCACTGCGCCACCAGGGAAGCCCTGTTGTTGTTGTTTGTTTGTTTGTTTTTAAAGTAGTTATGTATTCAGTATTTTATTTATTTATTTTTGGCTGTGTTGGGTCTTCGTTTCTGTGTGAGGGCTTTCTCTAGTTGCGGTGAGCGGGGGCCACTCTTCATCGCGGCGCGCAGGCCTCTCACTGTCGCTGCCTCTCTTATTGCGGAGCGCAGGCTCTAGACGCGCAGGCTCAGTAGTTGTGGCTCACGGGCCTAGTTGCTCCGCGGCATGTGGAATCTTCCCAGACCAGGGCTCGAACCCATGTCCCCTGCATTGGCAGGCAGATTCTCAACCACTGCACCACCGGGGAAGCCCCCTGTTGTTGTTTTTAATGAACCATCAGAGAGTTAAGTTGCAGATGTCATGACCCTTCACCCCTGTTTTTCAGTGTGTATCTCCTGAGAACAGGGAACTTCTCATATAGCCACAGCACAATGATTAAATTCAGGAAATTTAACAGATGGTTAGTCAGTACTGTTAACCATCAGGTGTTAGATTCAGGTGAAATAGTTTTGGCTAGAATGCTACACAGGTGACCTTGTGGACTTTTTGTTACATCGGGGGTCACAGGTCAGTTTGTCCTGATCCTGTTGATCCCGCAGTTTCCTTGGTTGGTGAAGAGGGTGTTGCTACCTCTTTTCTTCTTCATGATTCATCAGTAAACCAGTTCTCTCATTCGTTCACATTTATCGGCTGACCGTCTTCTTTAAGAAGAACTTTCTTTCCCTCTTTGTACCACACTTTTTTGGTATTGCTACAGAGTATTTATTAAACATGTTCTAATTATCATTTTTCTTTTTCATGTTGAAATTATCCCAGATTTGGCCAATTGAGCCCTTCAAGCAAGACTCTGTGTCTTTTTTTTTTAAAATTATTTGGCTGCACCGGGTATTAGTTGTGGCATGTGGGATCTCCATTGCTGTGTGCAGAATCTTTGTTGCGGCATGCGGGATCTTTAGTTGCAGCATGTGGGATCTAGTTCCCTGATGAGGGTTTGAACCTGGACCCTCTGCGTTGGGAGCTCAGAGTATTTTTTTTAAATTAATTTAGTTATTTAATTAATTTTATTGGCTGCATTGGGTCTTCATTGCTAAGAGTGGGCTTTCTCTTGTTGTGGCGCGTGGGGTCTACTCTCCGTTGTGGTGCGCGGGCTTCTCATTGCGGTGGCTTGTTGTGGAGCACGGGCTCTAGGCACGCAGGCTTCAGTAGTTGTGGCACGCGGGCTCAGTAGTTGTGACTCAAGGGCTCTAGAGTGTGGGCTCAGTAGTTGTGGTGCACGGGCTTAGTTTGCTCCGTGGATGTGGGTTCCTCCCAGACCAGGGCTCGAACTCGTGTCCCCTGCATTGGCAGGCGGATTCTTTTTTTTTTTGCGGTACGTGGGCCTCTCACTGTTGTGACCTCTCCCCTTGCGGAGCAACAGGCTCCGGACGCACAAGGCTCAGCGGCCATGGCTCATGGGCGCAGCCGCTCTGCGGCACGTGGGATCTTCCTGGACCGGGGCACGAACCCGCGTCCCCTGCATTGGCAGGCGGACTCTCAACCACTGCGCCACCAGGGAAGCCCGGCAGGCGGATTCTTAACCACTGTGCCACCAGGGAAGTCCTGGGAGCACAGTCTTAACCACTGGACCGCCAGGAAAGTCCCAAGATTCTTTGTCTTTTAAACATGATTCCAATTAGTCTTTGAGCACCTTCTTACTTTGTGGGATAACAAAATTATTAGAGACTATTTTGTACAATTGTTGGCAGATAAATACGAAAACCTACATGAAATGGAGACTGTCCTAGGAAAATATAATTTACCAAAATTTACTCTAGTAAAGATAGCATGTCAATTATTCATTGCTGTGTAACAAATTTCCTCAGGCTTAGCAGCTTAGAACAACACACATTTGTCATCTCACACTTCTGTGGTCAGGACCCCAGGCTGGGCCCTCTGAGTCAGGGTCTCCTAAACAGGCTGCAAACAGGAAGAGCTGTCTGAGTTCAACTAGGCTGGGATCTGCTTCCAAGCTTGCTCTTTGTCTATCTTAAACCTACCCATCCATCCTTCCCTCCCTATCTGTCTGTCTGTCTATCTCTCTCTCCCTCTCCCTCTCTCTCTCTTAGTGGGAAACCCTGGAGACATTCCCACCGAGGTCAGTAACAAAGTTAGGCTGCTTATCATCTCCACGAATCTTTAACATTTTGTTGTTGGGATTAAGCCATGTAATCAGTTAAGAGAGCTATTGGAGATGAAAAATTAGGAAGTAAGTGGTAGAACTGTTTGTAAGTGAGATAACTGTACCTGGACAACCTAAGAGAGTCAGTGCTAAAATGCAGACAGTGAAATCATTCTCTAAAGGAACTGGGTAGAAAATTGACATATCAAAGTCAACAGCCTTCATATGTACAAAACAGTAACCCTTTTATAACAACACAAAAGATAAAGTAAATGAAATGAGTTTAATAATGTGCCGAATTTATATGAGGAATAGGGTAAAGCACTCCCACAACGAGAGACCTGAGCCCTGGAGAGACAGTTCTTGTTCTTGGACATCATGAAAGTGTTAATTCTCCGAAATTACTACACAGGTGTGCCTTTGTCCTTGTGGAAATACTGACAAGGAATCATTGACGGCTCTACCCTTTCCTCGCATCTCACGTCAGCTCATCGGAAAATCCTGCTGGCTGTGCCCTCAGAACAACTTTTGCTCTCACCACTGTCTCTCACGGCATCACTGCTTGGGTCCAGTTTGCCATGGTACCTTTCTTGGATTGTAGTGGTCACCCCTTAACTGGTCTTCTGAGTTTTTCTGCTTCCCATGCTGTATCTATCCCATCCATTCTTTGCCCCAAAGTCAGACAGATCCTTCATACATTACGTTGGAACTGCTCAATATCTGCACTGTGGTAGTAGATCGGCCAGCTAACCAGGTGAGAAAACTGTGTAGAACCTCACTCTCACACACACACACACACACACACACACACACACACACACACACACACTCACGTGTGAATACAAGTAAAAGTGAGGAAATCTGAATAAGGTTGGTGGGTTGCCTGGTTATGATATTATGCTGTAGTTTTGCAAAATGGTACCTTTAGGGAAACTGGACATTAGTGGGTTGAATGGTGTCTTCCTAAATTCATGTTCCTCTGGAATCCCAGGATGTGCCCTTATTTGGACATAGGATCTTTGCCAATGTAATTTATTAAGAATCTGGAGGTGAAATCATCCTGGACTTAGGGTGGTGTTCTTAACTCCAGTGACACAGGCACAGGGAAGACGGCCATGTGACAACACAGGCAGAGATTGGAGCGATGCCTCTGTAAACCGAGCAATGCCGAGGGTTGCCACAGCCACCAGAAGCTACTGGAGCCTTCAGAGGGAGTGTGGCCCGACCAACACCTTGGCTTTGTATTGTTTTAAATTTTCGGCCATGTTGGGTCTTTGTTGCTGCGCGTGGGCTTTCTCTAGTTGTGGCCAGTGGGGGCTACTCTTCGTTGCAGTGCGCGGGCTTCTCATTGCAGTGGCTTCTTGTTGCAGAGCACGGGCTCTAGGCTCATGGGCTTCAGTAGTTGCAGCACGCGGGCTCAGTAGTTGTGGCTCGCGGGCTCTAGAGCGCAGGCTCAGTAGTTGCGGCGCATGGGCTTAGTTGCTCCATGGCATGTGGGATCTTCCTGGACCAGGGCTCGAACCCGTGTCCCCTGCATTGGCAGGCGGACTCTCAACCACTGTGCCGCGAGGGAAGCCCCCAGCACCTTGACTTTGGACCTCTGACCCTAGAACTGTGAAAGGATAAAAACAGATTTGTTTTAAGCCGCCCAGTTTGTGGCACTTTGTTACGGCAGCCCTGGGAAACTAATACACTGGGCAGAATGCACAAGGAGGTCTATGTGTTATTTCTTACACTTCATGTAAATCTACAGTTATCTCAGTAAGGGATTGTTTACAGTTTCCACAGCAACTGTCTCATTTTACATTCGCATCAGCAGTGTCCGAGGGTCCAATTTCTTTATGTCATCACCAACTGTTGTTATGGTGCATCTTTTCATTACCATCATCTTAGTGGGTGTGAGACTGTATATTGTGGTTTTGATTTGCGTTTCTCTAATGACTAATAATGTTCAGGATCTTTTCATGTGGTTATTGGTCATTTGTATTTGTTGGAGAAATTTCTGTTCAGATCCTTTTCTCATTATAAAATTGGGTTGTCTTTTTATTATTGAGTTGCATATGTTCTTTATATGTATATTACAGATGCAGGTTCCTTATCAGATATATGACTTGCAAATATTTTTTCCCATTCTGTGGGTTGTGTTTTCACTTCCTTGATGGTGTCCTTTGAAGCACAGACATTTTTAATTTTGATGAAGTCCAGTTTCTCTGTTTTTCTTCTGTTGTTTGTGCTTTTGGTGTCATATCTCAGAAGCAGTTGCTAAATCCTAGGTCATGAAGATTTGTGCCTATGTTTTCTTCTTAGAGTTTTACAGTTTTAGCTCTTATATTTAGATCTTTGATCCATTTAAAGTTAATTTTTGTACATGGTATCAGGTAGGGGTCCAACTTTATTCTTTTGCATGTGGCCATCCCAGCACCATTTGTTGAAAAGACTGTTCCTTCACCATTGAATGGTCTTGGTATCTGTTGAAAATCAGTTGACCATAGATGTATGGGTTTATTCCTGGACTCTCTATTCTGTTGATCAAATGTCTGTCTTTATGCAGGTATCACACCATCTTGATTACTGTAGCTTTGTAGGAAGTTTTGAAATGGGGAAATGTGAATCCTCCAACTTTGTTTTTCTTTTTCAAGATTGTTTCGGGTATTCTGTGTCTCTTAAGTTTCCATGTGAATTTTAGGGTCAACCTGTCAATTTTTACAAAGAAGCCATCTGAGATCCTGATAGGGATTGTGCTGGGTTTTCTCTTAAATGTAATTACCCTTGAGTGGAGTCATGTATATATAACTAATGTCAGGAGACACAAGCAAATGTTTGGTGATATCCAAATGGAGTCGCAGACCAACAGACATAATGGGGATTGGGTCCCAATGGGATGGGCCAGACTGGGGAATATAGAGAGGGAGGCACACAGACCTGAAGACTGGTGTAAAGGCCAAGGTGTGTTATTGGGTAGACAGACCCTGGGAGGTGTCTTTGTAGTTGCTAAGTGTAGGGAACAAGCACGTGGGACTGAGCCTCCAGGGTGGTCAGAGTCCGGGCGGGGTGGTGGGTGCTGCCGATGATGGTTCATACAAGCCAGTGTGAGGTGGGGGGCAGAGGCAGGTGTCAGGGACCCTCGGTGTGAGGTGAAGTCAGTAGGAAGGAACATGTCAGTTGTTTCCAGCTGGCAGCCTTGCTGGTGGAGGCTGGTCAAAAAGACCAACAATTATTGTTACCCATGGATCCAGGAGTCTCACTGATAGGGCTTTACCTAAAGAGAGGACGATGCTTTGCATGTATTAGTGCTCACTCAGTATCGTTGAATAATGAATGGATGAGTTCACGGTTATTATCACTTACGGAGACATTAAAGTGTTTTTTAAAGTAATGATGAATTGAAAAATCACAGATGGTCAACGATAGAGAAGCTTGATGAAGTGTTCTACGACTGTTAATGTGGTGACTGGAGATGTCATGCATGTTTAAGGGAAAATCACTGGTACGGATCAGTCATGTGAATTGTGTACGTGTGAGGAGAAACTGGAAGGAAATGAGAAATTTTGAGTTAATGTGGTGATGGTTGTTTCAAAATTTCCCTTTACTGTTACCTTCCTAATAAACAAAAACATCGCTTGTACTAATCTGTAGGAAGGAGCTCAAACTGGCTTTGTTTTCCTTGACCGCCTTGGCCCCAGGCTTGGCCCAGAGTGGGGGCTGGGATCACACCCCAAAGCAGGGCTGTGGAAGGGGTCCCACTGGACCTCTGGTTGCTCGTCCTCCACCTTCCTCTGCTCAGTCAGCAAGTGCCTGCCTGGAGCCTGCCTGTACCCTGTCGCCCTTGGTGCATAGCAGTGAACTGGATGGACAGACACCTGTATCTCAGCAGGGCACCCGCTCGAGGGAGAGCAGACAGGAAGGGTGGGGAGGCCGGTGGCCCTACCAGGCCTTTTGCTTTCAGTCACTTGAATGTGTGTGAATGGCATCTTCTTATTGTCTTCATTGGTATTTCCTTGATCACGAATTATGTTGGACATCTCGTGTTTATTGACTGAATGTATTTCCTTTTATTGTGAAATGTCTGTAGATGCCACTGGTCTGCTTTTTGGTGCTTTGTACTTTTCTTATTAGTTTGCAGTTCTTTGTATATTCTTGGCGCTCTTTTTTTTTTCTTTCTTTCTTTCTTTTTTTTTTTTTTTTTTTTTGCGGTACACGGGCCTCTCACTGTTGTGGCCTCTCCCGCTCTCCCATTGCGGAGCATAGGCTCCGGATGCGCAGGCTCAGCAGCCATGGCTCACGGGCCCAGCCGCTCCACGGCACGTGGGATCCTCCCGGACCGGGGCACGAAGCCGTGTCCCCTGCATCGGCAGGCGGACTCTCAACCACTGCGCCACCAGGGAAGCCCGTTGGCGCTAATTCTTTGTTAGGTGTGGGTATTGTGAATATGTTCTCCTAGTTTTACAATTAGTTGTTTTCGTATTTTAAGAAACCTGCCTTTATATCGCAGTTTAAAAGAAATTTACTTAGATTTTGAACTTTTAGCTTAAGTTGTGTTTTTGATGTTTAATTCCTTATTTCTTCTAGAGTTGGCTTTTTTCTTGTATGTAAAATTTTTAAAAAAACATATGAGTAGTGGTTCAGTGTCACCTTTTTCCATGTGCTTTGTTGTTTTTTCTTAGCTTCAGGGATTGAGCAAGTCTTCCTTTCTCCGCGAATCTGACACAGCACCTCCCAGAGCTCACATGAGCCTGAGGCTCCTTCTGGACTTGGGCCTTCCGTACACCCGGGGAGCGCCACTGCCCCGTGCTCCTCTCCTTCAGAAGCATCCTGGATGTGTTTGGCCATTTATTCTTCAGTATAAGCTTTAGGATCATCAAATTTGATGAAAAACTATGTTGAGATATTAATTGGAATTGCATACTGAGTCTGTAGATCAATGTGATGAGAATTGACATCTTCCTAGTATTATGCCTTACTATTGGTGAATATAGTATATCTCACTATTTCATTTAGTTAAAAAAAAATCTCAGTGAAACTGTATTTTTCCTGTAGAGGTCTTGCCATCTTTTGTAGGGTTATTTCTAGATAACTGATGACTCTCTGATGCCATTGTAAATGATGTATGTCTCCTCTTTAATTACCATGTGTAATTGTTCACTGATGGTGTATAGCAAGGCAACTCACTAAGTGATGATTTAACCTTATATCTTAGTCACCTTGCTAAGCTCTACTGTTGTTCCTAGTAATTTGTAGGTCATATAATAACAAATAATGACAGTTGTAGTTCTTCCTTTCTGGTCCTCAGGCTGCAAATTTCTTGTCTAACTGTATTGGTTAGGACTCCCAGTACAATGGTGAATGGACGTGAGGTCCTTGTTCTTGGTTTTATTTTTATTAGTTAATGAACTGTCCAGTTTGAGATGATTTCAAACTTAAAAATCTTACACAAATAATACGCAGAATTTCCATGTGCCCTTCACTCAGATTCCCCGGGTGTTGCCATTTTACCACGTTTGTTCTATCATTCTGTCCCTCTGTCTAGTTTTTATTTGCTTTTCATGATCGTTCTTTTTTTTTTTACAATTTTATTTTATATTATTTATTTATTTGGCTGCGCTGCGTGGCTTGCAGGGTCTTAGTTCCCCCACCAGGGATCAAAGCCATGCCCCCTGCAGTGGAAGCGTGGGGTCCTAACCACTGGACTGCCTGGGAATCCCCCTTTATGATCATTCTTGATTTTGAAGGGAATGTTTCCAGTATTTCCTCATTTAGGATGATGTTTACTCTATTAGTTTTTTGTTCGTTTGTTTGTTTGTTTTTTGCGGTACACGGGCCTCTCACTGCTGTGGCCTCTCCGTTGTGGAGCACAGGTCCCGGACGCGCAGGCCCAGCGGCTTGTGGGATCCTCCCGGACCGGGGCACGAACCCGTGCCCCCCTGCATCGGCAGGCCACTGCGCCACCAGGGAAGGCCTACTCTATTAGTTTTTAATATTCTTTATCAGGGTAAGGAAGATTCTCTTCTATTCCTGATATATTGAGTTTTAAAAATCATACTTGAAAAAAAAATCATACTTGGTATAGAAGCTTTCATCTGTATTTATAATAGAAATTTCCACTCATTTTATGATTTTCTTCCTTCTCATTTCTTGGATTTATTTTATTGTTCTTTTGTACCTTCTTTAGGTGAATTTGTCATTAGCGCATTAATTTGGGGACTTTTTTTTTCATGAAGCTGCAGTCCACAGGCTCTGTTTTGGTAGTTTCTTTGGGTGTGAGGAGGCAGGGGTAATGGGGTGAGGAGACCATGTGGCTGGTTGGACAGATTATTGTCAGGGTCCTAGTTTTGTTGTGGTTGGTGGGCTAATGGGTCCTTACTACATAATTAAAAATAATTGAACGAGTGAAGAAAAGCATGGTCTGGTGGTGACAGTGCGTCATCTATGGAGTTGGATTGATCAGAATTCCTAGTACATTTAGGTCCAAAAGAAGAAACAAGAACAAAAAAAGTTAACTAGTAAAAAAAGGTGCATATTGCAAAGTAACCTTCCATCTCCCTTTCTGCTTTAATCTTACTTACAAAGGTCACGCTATTAATACTTTCTTATAATTCCTTCCAAAAAGATTTTTATTCACATGCTGGCATCTACTCTTACGGGGATCTCGCAGACGCCCCATTCTTTACCTGACCTTTGGCTAGTCACCATGATTTTCCCACAGTAGGACATGGCTTATTCTTCGACTTTTCAGGAGCCTTTAGTATTATTGCCTTGTAGGGATGTAGCAATTTGTGTAACTAGTTGGATATTTAGATTGTCTAATGAAGAAAGAAGGCCGAGTGAATTTCCTTGTTACTGTGATTTGGAGAGCTTTTCCAAGTGTATCTGAGAGTAAACTAAAGAGTAGAAATGCTTTGCCAAGGGTTATGTGTGCTTTTAAATTTTACAAATATTGCCAAGTTGCCCCACAGAGGTTTCATTAATCTTATTGCACTAGCAGTAATGAGAATTGCCTGTTTATCCATACTCTCAGATATCAAACTTCAGAATATTTTGCCAGTCTGATAGGTGGAAAATGATACTTTTGTTGCTTTAAATGCATTTTCTTAATAATGAGTGAACAGTTACATTTATTTCTATTAGCACGTGCATGCCTTTTCTATCTGAGATGGGGTGGGATGGTTCTGTGCTCTGCGTTAGCTGAACAAGTTTGTAAATGACCTGGGTCTGTCAACGCTGTTTTTTGCATCTGAAGTTCAAGTCCGGCACCTGGTTTGCTCTTGGCTGAGTGGAATCCGGGCACTTAAGAGGGAACGACTCGTTATTCATTTTTTTGACGTGATCCCGGTGACAGCCTGGAGGCCCAGGTTCAACATCAGCATCCAACCAAAAAGACTGAAAGTGGGTGGGGGGTTTAAAGGAGAGCATTTATATGAAAGGTTGGTAGTATTTACTTTCATATGACCTAAACAATAGGAAATTATATTTGTGTTTTTATTTTTGTGTATTTATTTATTTATGGTTGCATTGGGTCTTTGTTGCTGTGCGCGGGCTTTCTCTAGTTGCGGTGAACGGGGGCTACTCTTCATTGTGGTGCACGGGCTTCTCGTTGTGGTGGCTTCTCTTGTTGTGGAGCACGGGCTCCAGGCTCGCGGGTTTCAGTAGTTGTGGCGCACGGGCTTAGTTGCTCTGCGGCATGTGGGATCTACCCAGACCAGAGATCGAACCCGTGTCCCCTGCATTGGCAGGTGGATTCTTAACCACTGTGCTACCAGGGAAGTCCCTATTTGTGTTTTTATGTTGCAGTTTGCATGAAACCTGAATAGACTATTATTGAGTTATTGCCTCCTTTAAAAAAAAAGGACTTCAAATATTTATTGTCTTGTGTTAAGAGCTACAACTTGGACTTGATTGGAGGGCTGGCACAGCTGTAAAAGGGTCTCTGTGAGAGGAAGTTTGTGAGTGGGGTATGGGTGGAGATGTTTGAGGGTGGAGGCTGGCTGTGCAGGTGGCCGTGGTGAGTTTGGGGCGCTGAGACCCTGCCCCTCTGCAGGCTTTTGGGAGGAGGACTGAAGCCCTGTGGTGAGGTGAGGTGGGTGAGCTGTAGCCTTGCTTCTCTGAGGTTTAGTCACATGGGCTCTTGGCTCTAGAGGTGAATCTCTAAGGTGGGGCTGGTCAAGCCGCTCTTGTTCTCTTAGACTGGACCTTAGAGTCCTTTCCTAGGTTTTTGTTAGGTTTTTTAAGTGAAGCTGATCCTGAGAGACCCTCCTAGGAGCGATTTTTTTTTTTTTTTTTTTTTTTTTGGCGGAGGGGAATGAACTGTATTGATGGTTTCTGTAGAAGGACCTTCACCATTTTTAGGGTGAAGACAATAAATGTACAGTCAGTCAGTTTCCTTCCAAGAAAACTGATTGTTTACAAATGTTTGTTCAATGAGGGTTGTGCCGTGCGGGCTTGAAGCCCGGGTAGGCTACCTGGTCAGGGCCTAGGAGCTTGGGTTGTCTGTTATACTGGTGGGACCACCTCCCGCCCCTGTCCTTAACCTAACCACCCCCATCCCTGCCCCCAGCCCTGCAAAATAATCCTGTTTTGATGTCTTGGGAGTGGGGTTGGAGGTCCTCCCAAAGCTGCAGGTGTTGAAAACCAGGTAAGGCAATGAGGAGCTTGTGACTTCTCAGTCCGACGATAACTCAGTAGTTTTTCTCTTGCTCGAACATTTATAAATAGGTTACTGGAGTTTTCTTGCTGATGTTTTCTAGTGTTCTCCTTCCCTGCCGCCTGGGAGCCTCCGGGGTGACTGGGGCGAGGCTGGCCGAGCTCCTGCGGCTCTGAGATGCCTGTGGGAGCCAGGTGGGCGTGAGACGGGCACTGACCCTTGACAGGGGCGCCCTGTCCGCCTCGGTGCCTGCGAGACTCCATTTCCCTTGGCCTGACAGCCAGGAGGCAAGGAGTCCGGGGAGAGAGGCAGAGACCCGAGGCCGCAGAGCTTCGGCTTGGGTTTTCTAGGTGATTGATTCCCTAGGAAAGCAAGACGGTGTATAAGTGGTTAAGAAGGTTAGATTCACCTTGGGGGGCGACCTAGTGAGGGGCCAAGGTTTTATTTATCGTAAATATACCAGAAATAGTAGGATTGGAGCAGATTGGTTCATAGGCAGCCTGTTCTAGAACTTGTTCTTAGAACAAAAGAGTGGGGGAGGGTAGGCCACTCTCCTGGATCTGAGGAAACTCCAGCTCAGTCCTCAGATGAGGAAGAGGGGACAAGAGGGGCGGCTCCTCTGAGCTGCCCAGGGTGGTGGTGGTGGTGGTGGTGGTGGTGGTGGTGGTGGTGGTGGTGGTGGTGGTGGTGGTGGTGGTGGTGGTGGTGGTGGTGGTGTGTGTGTGTGTGTGTGTGGGGGGCGGTTCTGAGAGGAGGCTTCTACCTGGGTGCCTTTGTAAATTTCATTGCTGGTGAAGGTTAGCCGCTCAGCCCTTAAAGGAGGTATTTTCGTCTTTTCTGAGTCAGAAATGTGCTTTTAGAGGAGATAGTTCCCAAGCTGTGAGGTCCTGCCCACAGGACCCACAGGGCAGGTTCTGCATCCCCTCCCCCTCCTCCCCCTCCCCCTCTATCCCCACCTCCTCCTGGGAAGAAAGCTCCCTTTGTGGGGAGGGTGGACCAGGGGAGACCATTCATTGGCAGGTGCAGACTGCAGCCCTGAGGTGGGGGCTGGGCAGGGGCGGGGAGGTCTTTGCTTTGGTAGACTTTTGCTTTTATTATTTTTTTTTTGCTTTTCATTTTAAGAGAAATTTAGAGATGGGCTTTTTTTTTTTTTTAAGGGTATATAAGATTTTTATCTTCTGGTTAAAGCAGTATGAATCGTCTTTGGATCATGGCATTAAGGGAGTAAGAACAATATAACCAAAGCGGAAAAGTTTATTTAAGTGAAATAAAAGTTCTGGTGGGTTTTTAAAATTAAAAATACATTCCTTTAAGCATTTTATCTTCTCTTTAGAGAACTGAGGGTTGAAAGGTATACTGTTATGCTGCTTATCACAATGGTCCAGCCTTTTTGGCATCTGACATCTCATAGGAATTTGTTTTATGTAGAGTGAGTGATGCTTGGTGGGTTTCATAGGATCCAGAAAAGAGCCCGTCCAAACTGTCCTCACCTTCAAGATAAACCACTTTTTTTTTTTTTGCGGTATGCGGGCCTCTCACCGTTGTGGCCTCTCCCGTGCTCTGGACGCACAGGCCCAGCGGCCATGGCTCACGGGCCCAGCCGCTCCGGGGCACGTGGGATCTTCCCGGACCGGGGCACGAACCTGTGTCCCCTGCATCGGCAGGCAGACTCTCAACCACTGCGCCACCAGGGAAGCCCCAAGATAAACCACTTTTGAGAATTGTGGCAGATGGCACGTGGGACCTCCTGGAGGCCCGTTTCCTACAACACATTTCCAGTTCACAAACTTTGTTTTAAAGAAGTTTTTTTTGTTTGTTTGTTTTTTTGTGGTACATGGGCCTCTAACTGTTGTGGCCTCTCCCGTTGCAGAGCACAGGCTTCGGACGCGCAGGCTCAGCGGCCATGGCTCATGGGCCCAGCCGCTCCGCGGCATGTGGGATGTGGGATCTTCCTGGACCGGGGCACAAACCCGTGTCCCCTGCATCGGCAGGCGGACTCTCAACCACTGCGCCACCAGGGAAGCCCACTTTTTTTTTTTAATTAAAAAAAGTTTTTTGTATTTATTTTTTGGCCACGTGGCATGCGCCATCTTAGTTCCTTGACCAGGGATCGAACCCGTGCCCCCTGCAGTGGAAGCATGGAGCCCTAACCACTGGACCTCCAAGGAAAGTCCCTCACAGACTTGCTTCTAAAAAGAAAAGTGATAGAGTGCTAAGAACAGGAGAGAGCTCATTTCTACTTTATGGACTTTCAAAGACCTCACTTCTTGTTTTCTGCCTTGGAGAAGAGGTAAGGCCGATTGAGATGCAGCCACGCAGAAGGAAGCCCAAAGAAGGAAGAGGTGCCGGCAGGGGAGGTGGCTTTGGGTGCCCCCTTGTCCACCTCTAGGGACTTCCAGAGGAGGGGTATCCTTCCCTCCCTCCATCCATTCTTTTTCTCCCTTTTCCCCTCCCTCCCTCCCCCCCTCCCCTCACCCCTCCATTTGTCACATACTTTTTACCTATTATAAACCAGAATTACTAGTCCAGAAGCTTGGGTATGTCAATCAGTGGAGCACAAAAAACACAGACCATTTCCATCATCCCTCAAAGAAGTCTCTTCCCATCAGCTGTCACTCTCTATTTCCTCCTCCCTCGGCCCCTGGCAACCACTAGTCTACCTTGTGTCTCAGTAGATTTGCATATTCTGGACATTTTACATAAACAGAGTCATACAGTATGTGATCTTTTGTGACTGGCTTCTTTCACTTATCTTACTGTTTTCAAGGACCATCCTGTCCTCTTGTGTATCAGTATCTCATTTCTTTTTTTATAGTCGAACCATAGTTCATGGTGTGGATAGACCACACTTTTTTCATTCATCAGTGGATGGACATTTGGATTGTTCACATTTTTTGGCTATTATGAATAATGCCAAAAAATAATATTGGCATTATGATATTAATGTGAAAAGATATTTTTTCTCATTTTGTGTGTTGACTTTCCACTTTCTTGTGAATGTCCTTTGAAGCACAAAAGTTTTTATTTCTGGTAAAAGTCCAGTTTATCTAGTCTTTTTGTTGTTCCCTATGTGAAAGTGATTTTTGTTTTTTAAATAGCAGCAGCCTTTTTTTTCTTAAATGAATTAATTATTTATTTATTTTTGGCTGCATTGGGTCTTTGTTGCTGCTCGTGGGCTTTCTCTAGTTGCAGCGAGTGGGGGCTACTCTTCGTTGTGGTGTCGGGCTTCTCATTGTGGTGGCTTCTCTTGTTGCAGAGCTCAGGCTCTAGGCACGCGGGCTCAGTAGCTGTGGCTCGCGGGCTCAGTACTTGTGGCTTGTGGGCTCAGTAGTTGTGGCATGTGGACTCAGTAGTTGTGGCTCATGGGCTCTAGAGCGCAGGCTCAGTAGTTGTGGCGCACGGGCTTAGTTGCTCCATGGCATGTGGGAGCTTCCCGGACCAGGGCTTGAACCCAGGGAAGTCCCTGTGAAAGTGATATTTGATCAAAGACTTAAAGGAGGTGAGGGTGTGGGTCCTGGAGAGAGGAATGCAATGCAAAGGAAGGCCCTGAGGTGGGAGCCTGCCTGGCTGTGGAGGAGTCTTGGGTGCTGGAAGGAGTCAGCTCTTGGAGAGTATCAGGCCTCCAGGCTTCACTCAGCTGACCCAGGGAGACCAGCAGGATCAGAGCAGGGGTGAAGGTGACTGGAGCTGGTATCACCTTGTCTTCTCCGTCACACTGTCCTTGCTGCCTCCCCGCGCTCATGGTCCACTGGAATCTTCTGGCTCCACGGAGAACTTGGGGCAGAGAGGAGCCTCCCCAGCTGCCCTCTGCGCTGCCCCACAGACCTCTGCCTGCCCCACCCCCACCCCCTGCAGCCTCTCCCACCGTCCAAATGCTCCTGCCCCTCGACTGGTGTCCTGATCATCTCTGGTGTGCTGGCAGGGCAGGTGCTGTCCTGGGGCAGCTGGCCCGGCTCTTCCCCTGCCTGTTACCCTGGTCTCAGGGCCCAGGGAGGGGAGGGCTGTCCTTCCATTCTTGTGTTTGCTGCTCTCTTCCTTCCAAGGGCATCTTTCTTGGGGTACATTCTTGGCGATGGCAGGGCTGGACAGCGACAGGGCTGTAGCTGGCTGGCAGCTCCTCTCCAGCTATGTCTTTCACGACTATTTGTGAGGGCTGCAGACCTGGCACTGGTGCATGTGGCCGAGTGCGTGGGGGCAGCCCCTGGGAGGCCCACCCCGTGTTTGCTGCAGGCCCTGGATCCCTTGTAGAATTTAAATGATGGGTTAGTGAGGGTTTCCTCTTTGTAGTTATTATTATTCTGTTAGTAATTGTATATACTACAGATGAGTTTAAATTTAAGTGTCTTACTAAGTTTGGGAAAAGAAAACCAGAGGGAAATATACCAGTAGTTAACTTGGATATTGTGAATTATGGGATTGAGATTGACAGTGAGGTTTTTTTTTTTTTGATTGCGTTGGGTTTTAGTACCAGCATGCAGGATCTTCACTGAAGCATGAGGGATCTCTCGTTATGGTGCGCAGGCTTCTTTCTAGTTGTGGCTTGCAGGCGCCAGGGTGCGTGGGCTCTGTAGTTTGCAGCACGCAGGCTCTAGTTCAGGTGCGAGAGCTCAGTAGTTGTGGCACGCAGCTTAGTTGCCCCGCGGCATGTGGGATCTTAGTTCCCTGACCAGGGATTGAACCTGCCTCCTTTCTGTTGTAAGGCTGATTCTTTACTACTGGACCATCAGGGAAGTCCGAGAGATTGACAGTGATTTTTAAAATATTTTGTGGAATATAAGTTTTTTAAAAATAATGAGCATGTATTAGTTTTACAGTAAAAACAAATTAATACAAACCCTCATTTGTATGCACTTTGATTCATGATTACTGTATTTTTAAAAAGTAAGAGTGGGGCTTCCCTGGTGGCGCAGTGGTTGAGAGTCTGCCTGCCGATGCAGGGGACACGGGTTCGTGCCCTGGTCTGGGAAGATCCCACATGCCGCGGAGCGGCTGGGCCCGTGAGCCACGGCCGCTGAGCCTGCGCGTCCGGAGTCTGTGCTCCGCAACGGGAGAGGCCACAACAGTGAGAGGCCCGCGTACCGCAAAAAAAAAAAAAAAAAAAAAGAGCATTAAAATCCTGAAGAGAAGATGACCCTGAATTGAAATGCTCTATCAAAACAAAGCTGCCCCAAAGAGTTGCATCCTGTACTTGTAATCAGATACAAAATGAGAGTTCCCCCTGCAGCACGAGGGCCCAGGCCTCACACTCCCCCCAACCCCACCGGGCTGCACCTCATCCTTCCCCACCCTTGCCCTTCTCTTCCCGGCTCCTCAGCACCAGCCCCTGCTCAGTCTCTGTCCCTCCACTCAGGAGAGCGCCGTCAGCACCTACTGTGTAGTGGACACCACAGCAGAGGGGCCCCAAGGCCCTTCCAGGGCTGTCAGGTCAGACTGCTATCTGCCTTTTCCCCTCTCGTCCAGTCCTAAGCGTAGGGCGCAGGTTTCTAGAGCAGCCTGGGACATGATAGGCCCTGGGCTGCGTGTAGGGTATGAGCGTTGCTCTGGTAAGCCAAGAAAGACACTTGTGAACGAGTAAAGCAATGCCACTCTTGTCTCTACTGTTTTGTTTTGAAACATGGTTATTTTTCGTAAATATATTATATGTTAACATGTAATGTGTTTATTGTTATTTTGAAAGAAAGTGATGGACTGTCTCAGTTTTGATTTCTAACATGGTAGGTAACAGCTGTAACCCAGGGGAGCAAAACCTCTGGGCTGCTCCGTGCTCTTTGGGGTGTAACCTGGTTCTGGGGCTAAGCTGTTTTCAGAGCTGCTGGAGGGCGTGGTAGGACAACGATGAATCAGAACCCCACAGAATTCCTGTTGCTCACAGAGCTTTCATTCTGATGGGGAACAGATCCCAAATTTTGTGGTACATGCTTCAGAATATTCACCTCCTTTGGTTTACTATTGTTACCGTGCTTAGTCTTTTTGTCAAAATGGGGGTTTTGAATGAAATTCAGCTATGACTGTGCTTGTTTTTCCCGTGGTATTTCAGTCCTATTAGAGAGCAGTATTATGGAAATATTTAAAAAAAAACCCTCCGATAATATTAGGAATATGGTCTTCTCCCAAGAACCTTTCTGATTAGAAGGAAAACTTTTTAATGAATTTCTCTGGTTTTCTGCACGTAGCCTGCACTTACGCTTTTCACCACCAGATGGCGCCCCGTCCCGATGAGCCGGGGGCTGCCTTTTTGCCAGTGAAGCCGATCCCGTTAAGTCCCTGCTCAGTAAGGGCTGGTTCTCCTCTCAGGACTGTGGCTGTAGGACGACGTCGCAGGAAGCCTCGGGGCTCTCCTGCCCAGCAGATGCTCGAGCCGTCTATCATCTTCGTGCTGGAGCCTGGTGGTTCTGCGGTGCCTGGCAGACGGCCACGTGCCCTCGGGGGTTGACATCCCCCCACCCCCCCGCCGCTGTTTCTTATTTGTGATGCTTTGGAGAGGGGTCCTGCTCTTCTGATCTGAAGAGGGGAACAGGTTTCTCCTTTTTCTTGGTGTATAATTTCCGTCTAGCCTCGCTTTCCCTCCCACGCAGGGCCACGGGGACTCCGGCCTGGGGACATGGTCAGTTGCTGGGGTCCCCCTGACCGATGGCCAGGACTGTGCCCGGGGCTCAGCCCACAGTTAAACCGGCTGCGCTTCAGCCAGGAAGAGACACGCGTGCTGCCCTCAGGGAGCCTGTATCACATCCACCGTGTTTCAGCGGATTGAAAGCTTTCTTCTCATCAAAAACACTTCAAGGGTTTCCCTGGTGGCTCAGTGGTTGAGTGTCCACCTGCCGATGCAGGGGACGCGGGTTCGTGCCCCGGTCTGGGAGGATCCCGCGTGCCGTGGAGCGGCTGGGCCCGTGAGCCATGGCTGCTGAGCCTGCGCGTCTGGAGCCTGTGCTCCGCGACGGGAGAGGCCACAACAGTGAGAGGCCCGCGTACTGCAAAAAAAACACACCAAAAAACAAAAAAACACTTCAAGGCCCTTCCTCTCACGTTAGTCATTGTGAAAAGTATGTACCAATGAGAGGATAGGAAATGACACAATTCCATGACTCTGGTCACACTGCCTGCGTGAAGGAGCAGCTCGTGAACGTGGTGGTACTGCTCACCCAGCCCCCGGCCCGTACCGAACGGGCCCTGGAGGTGACTCCATGTTTGCTGTACGTGCGGTTGTAGCAGGACCACCCTTGGTCTGGGATCGAGCTCGCAGTCTGACCAGCTCTGGGGGCGGGGGTGACAGGCCAGAGCCACCCCATTCCCACTCTGCCATACAGCTAGGAGAAATGGTGACAGAGGTGGGGCGCCTGGTGGGAGAGTTTCTGAAACACCCAGTCCTTTCTTCGGAAGATGTGGGTCCCTGTCCTGGAGCGCAGAGATGTGGGGCCTGACGGCCGTGGCTTTGTCCACAGGATGGTGGCAGAAGCCGGGACGACCACGCTGCATCTGTAACCTGTGTAAACCCCAGGGCCTCCTGGGCGCCAGTCTCTTCACGGAGCCGTATTTACGAAGCAAATTCTAGGAGCCAGAAGAAGCTAAGCAGGATTACAGTCTTGACTGGCGTGTATCTAAGAACGTGACGGTGGTAACCCTCCAAGCTCCCTCTCCTTCCCAGTCCCCTCAGTGCAGCCGGACTCACTTTCATACTGGCAGAGAGCCTAGGATGCTCCCTGGCTCCCGGCTCTAGAGCTTTTCCTTTTGTTGCCTAGGTTTTCTGTCTAGTCTTAAAGAGCAAGTGCAGATCAGTGTGGCGCTGTGGGGCTCTCCTTTGTACAGTGTTTCTGTGACTCCGTGACTTATCTCTCGATGTTACAGGCCTGCACTTTATAGTCAGTCATCCCTTTATTTTTTATTATTATTATTTTTTTGCGGTACGTGGGCCTCTCACTGTTGTGGCCTCTCCCGCTGCGGAGCACAGGCTCTGGACGCGCAGGCTCAGCGGCCATGGCTCATGGGCCCAGTCGCTCCGCGGCATGTGGGATCTTCCCGGACCGGGGCACGAACCCGTGTCCCCTGCATCGGCAGGCGGACTCTCAACCACTGCGCCACCAGGGAAGCCCTCAGTCATCCCTTTAAATGTGCTCTTCAGACAGTCATGGAATGTGTGTCGTGGGGCAATTGTTAGGCTGGGTGCTGGGGTTTGCTTGGATGAGTAAGTCTAAGTCAGTTTCCTGGGGACTCCGCATCCCGAGAGCACACAGAAGCTGGTAGGGCTGTGGGACCGTGCAGGGCTCAGTGCAGAGCTGGACCTTCAGGGGTGAAAGCTGGGAGGAAGACACATGCGGCGGCCCAAGACCAAGGGTCCCGGCCCAGGAACTCTGAGTAGCTTGATGCTGTAGGCTGGCACCTAAGGGTGTTTGACAGGCTAATTTGGACCCAAAAATTGTTGGGCTGGGTTAAGAGTCAGCAGACTTTTTCTGTAAAGGGACAGCTGTGTATGCTGCACACGGTCTCTGATGCATATTCTTTGTTATTTTTTTAACTTAAATGTACAAAAACCATTCTTAGCTGGTGGGAAGCACACAAATGGGCTTGGGCTAGATCTGGCCATTGGCCAGTTTGTGACCTTTTGTGTTGTTAGGTGTGAATGTGAGCTTGTGGACAGGGGGAGCACTGGATGTTTTGAGAAGATTATGGGAAGATCACAGTTTTAGGAGGTGATTTTAACTGTAGAATAGATGTTAGACTGAAGAGGGGAGAGACTGGAGTGAGAAAATGAGTTGATAGACTGTTCCTACTACTAGTGACTTCAGGGGTGATGTGGCTTAAAATAAGAAGGTAGCAGCAGAGTCTGGACGGTGGAGGAGGCGTTGAGCTTGGTGATGATGCACCAAGGGTGAAGTGTGACTGACATTCTTAATAAGGGTTTGCAAAGAGATGGCTGCAGTGGGGTTTACAGCAGCTAAAAGGAGTCGGTCGTAACCACATGACACAGCACTACTGCACATCTTAAAAATAATGTTACAGATACCAGGTTGAGTGAAAAAAATAGATTGAAACCCATATATTATATTATCCATGAATGTAAAATACCTGTACCGGGTATACTAAGATGTTTACTATTGCTGGTAGGATTATGGGCAGTTTTTTTCTTACTTGTATTGTCCTCCCACCCGCACTGCGCTGGCCAGAGCCCCGGTGCTCTGTTGCAGTGTTGAGGCGAAACGGTGGGAGTGGACCTTTGTGGCTTGTCCCCGATCTTTGGTGGAAGCATTGGCCATTCACTGTTAAGTGTGGTGTCAACCATGAGTCTTTCATCGATGTCCTTATCAGATTAAGAGTTATTGTCATGAAAGAATTTTGTCACGTCTTTTCCGCATCTGTTGAGATGGTCATCATGAGTTTTGTCCTGGATTCTATTGATATTTGTTACATCAGTTGATTGTCAGATGTTAAACCAACCTTGCATTCTTGGGATGAATCCTACTTGGTCATGGATGTGTGATTCCTTTTACATGTAGCTGGATTCATTTGCTAATATTCAGTTAATGATCTTTGAGTCTGTGTCTATGAGAGGACTGAGCTGTAGTTTTCGTACAGTGTCTTTGACTCACTTTGTCTTCTGTGTAAGACTCTTCTTCTGGAACAAGTTCTCACTGATCCGTGGTTACTAAGGGGCTGAACGTCTCCTGTATGTCTGTTGGCCATTTAGGCATGCCTGTTTAATTCTTCTGCCCATTTTCTCGGTGGTTGTCTTTTCTAAAAATTTAGTTTGTAGTTATTATTTATTTCTTCCTTCTAGAGTTAAGAATAATATCAAGGGTGTTATACTTAGCCACATACATTGCATATAATTTTTCTGTTTTTTTTTTAAGGAATATTTATTTATTTACTTATTTATTGGCTGCGTTGGGTCTTCGTTGCTGCACGTGGGCTTTCTCTAATTGTGAGTGGGGGCTACTCTTCGTTGCGGTGTGCGGGCTTCTCATTGCGGTGGCTTCTCTTGTTGCAGAGCACGGGCTCTAGGCACGTGGGCTCAGTAGTTGTGGCTTGTGGGCTCTAGAGCACAGGCTCAGTAGTTGTGGCACACAGGCTTTGTTGCCCTGTGGCATGTGGGATCTTCCTGGACCAGGGTTTGAACCTGTGTCCCCTGCATTGGCAGGCGGATTCTTAACCATTGTGCCACCAGGGAAGTCCCAGTTTTTCTGTCTTTTAAAGTTTATTTATTTAGCCACATAAATGTTTAAAATATTTTGGTAGTTAACTCTGTAGTTTTTATTTTTTGACTGCTGGTCTTAGTGTTATGTTTAGAATCAGGAGTTCCTCATTTCAGGGGTATCAGGTATTTTCTCCTAGTGCTTTTATGGTTTTATTAATTTATATTTGTTTCATTCATTGATTTATATTTATGATAACCTTTCACCCATGGTTAGCCGTTGTCTCAGTGACCATTTTATTAATTATTTTCTTTCTACTGATTTGAAATGGCTCTTCGTTATGTACTATATTCTTATTTTTACATGTCTTTTTCTAGTCTCTCTTAAATGTTCTTAATGAAAAATATAAGAGTTTTTCATAGGCAATAGTAGGTTTTCTTTCACAGAATCATGTCATGACTGATCAATGTAATTATCATGTATCCTCCTGGATGTTTAATGGTCTAACTTGTGGGGTTTTGTTGCTTAGACTATTAAAAACATCAGGCTGATCACCAGTGGCACAAGTGGACGGACTGAAGGAGGAGGCCATTGGGTGGGAAAGGTAGAGATTGCGTTGTTCCTCTTCTCCATGAGGCACCGGTGTTCGTAACTAGGAGTTTTGCCATCGTGAGATTATCCTTCACAGGTTTCTGAGCAGCCGAGGCAGGTGGTGGGAGGCAGGTGCTGCCAGTGTGAGGGACACGTGAAACCATGTCTTTTCAGTCAGAAACATGCCATGTTTTTGTTGTTTTTGCTGCATATGTATAATCAGCACCTCATTGTGCAGGAATCAGATTAGAATCCTGAGAACTGTATTCAGCCTGAAGCTGCAGGATTTTGCTAAAATTTTGTAGTATCTGCATTGCACGTCCTGCAAATTCTTTTGTCCTACAAATCAATTGGTCTTCCTGAGGAACTGTAATTTGATTTAATGTATTATGGATATAAAATCGGTACAGAATTGCTCCTACTTAAATTCCTTCGTTATCTGTGGTAGTAGGAAAGGTCAGCTTTCTCTCCAGAAACTCAGGACCAGCCTCTACCCTGTCGTTTCCTCACTTCCCTCCTCTTCCAGCTGTTGGTTTGTTCCAGTCCTTTCTTGGCCCTCATTCCCTGGAGCCTCAGTGCCCACCGTGCCCCTCCTGTCCTCAGTCTCAGCCTCAGGGCGAGGGTGACCTCCATGTGGGGGGCCCTCACCCTGCTCTTCCCTATGCGGTTTTGACCGACCGTGTCTGACCTTGGCACCTCCCTGTGCCCCCAGGGGGAGTGGATAGGGACGCGCAATGCCATTCAGCCCCCCGGAAAGTTCACATTCCACGTCTGGGACTGAAGAATGACCCCAGGGTTGAGTTGACATTAGTTTCTATGCTGTAGAAAGCTGTCGAGATGTAAAAGCCTTTTTTCTTTAAAAGAGTCACGGGTTTGGGATTTATTAAATATATAATAATAAAAATTTTAAACAGTTAAAAATTGCAAGTGAACTTTTTTTCCTTAATATTAACCTTTTTGTGTTTTGTGAGGAAATAATGGTTTATTATTGTTTTTGGTAGAAAGTTTAGGATGTCCTAGCCGTCATGGTATTGTTCTCTGTTGAGTAGCCTACTTTGAGTATTCTTGCGTCTGTGCAGTTCCATCTGGTGGCCACGGTCCCCATCGCTGCTTCCACTGTGTCCTGGGCCCGGCCGCTGCTTGCCAGGAGCTTAGGGGTTAGGACCTCCCCTGGCCTGGCCTCCTCCCTCAGCCTGGAGCCACCCTGGGGGAATGCCTGGAGGCCGAGGCACCCATGCAGACCCTCAGGCCCCTGGGCTCAAGAGAGGGGTGGTTTCTGGGCAGCTCAGGGCAGCGGGGCCCCGGAGCATGGGGGCCCCCACGCTGCACGTGCCCCTGCCTCACGACTGCGTGCATTCTTGGTGCTTCTCAGGCCGTTTATGTTCACATTCCAGTTCTGCATAGAAACTCCACACAGCTACATGAATAAGCATACAAGCCCAAATCATGTTTATGTCACATAGGTTTACTTTTTGTGGATTAGGGAGCTTGTCGTTTGGCAGGCTTCTCGTTGAGTAGACTTTATTTTTTATTTTTAATTAATTAACTAATTTTATTTTTGGCTGCGCTGGGTCTTCGTTGCTGCGTGTGGACTTTCTCTAGTTGGGGCGAGTGGGGGCTACTCTTCCTTGTGGTGCGTGGGCTTCTCATTGTGGTGGCTTCTCTTGTTGCCAGGCAGGGCTCTAGGCACGCAGGCTTCAGTAGTTGTAGCACATGGGCTCAGTAGTTGCGGCTCACGGGCTCAGTAGTTGTGGCACATGGGCTTAGTTGCCCCATGGCATGTGGGATCTTCCCAGACCAGGGATCGAACCCGTGTCCCCTGCATTAGCAGGCAGATTCTTAACCACTGGACCACCAGGGAAGCCTGAGTAGACTTTATTAAAATCAGAGCAGTCAAGCTGTTACTGTGGGTTACAAGCTGGGATACGGACCCTGTTCCACCAGTTTGAATGGGGTGTTTCTAGATGAGGGGCCATCTCTGTAGAAAGAACTGCTGTCCGTGTTCTTTGCAGCCCCTCCGAGGAGCTCCAGGACTCCGGTTGTAGCAGGTGCTGCTGTCCTCAGGAGGAGGAGCGATGCTGTGGCTAATGGTGTGTCACATGGATGTCTTTTTGGTAATGTGACCTCCTTGGCCGGAGTTCTGACTTCAGAAATCAGATGTTGTCTGTATGGAGGAGAGTTGTGTTGTGCTGGCGCCATCACCTCGAGCAACAGTGAAGGTTCATGTGCTTTCATGTTTTGTTTTGTTTTTTTTTAATCATTTACCTTGCGATAGTAAGAATCAACTCAGTAGTAGCTATTTAATTATTTAGTCTAAGGACTGGTAACATGCAGTGACTGTGTGAAGTTAGTTGTGCGTCAGCTCCTAGGTGTGTGGCCTCAGTCTGTGGGCCTGTTCCCCGGTGTGTAGGACACATGGTCCCCAAAGGCTGTTGAGCGTTGCAGCTTGGCCTCCCGAGCTTGCTTATCCTGGGGGTCCTGCCCCAGGTAACGGGGGCCTGGGTCAGGGAGAGCTTCCTTTCTCTTACACAGATTAAAATGAAAAGGACCTGGGGTTATTCTTCAAAAATCTTTTTAAAGCATTTCAGTCTTAGAAGGAGAAAACCTGTCTGTTTAGGACCCTTGCTGAGCCACAGGGCACGTCATTTGTGTAAGGAAATGAAGACCTTTAATCTCCAGCTCTGTCCTTTATCTTTTTTTTTAATATAAATTTATTTATTTTGGGGTTGCGTTCGGTTTTCGTTGCTGGGCACGGGTTGCAGTGAGTGGGGGCTACTCTTCGTTGCGGAACACGGGCTCTAGGCACATGGGCTTTGGTAGTTGTGGCACGTGGGCTCAGTAGTTGTGGCTCGCGGGCTCTAGATCGCAAGGTCAGTAGTTGTGACGCACAGGCTTAGTTGCTGCGTGGCATGTGGGATCTTCCCGGACCAGGGCTCAAACCTGTGTTCCCTGCGTTGGCAGGCAGATTCTCAAGCACTGCGCCACCAGGGAAGTCCCTCTGTCCTTTATCTTTATGGCTCTTTCTTAGAGGAGTTTACAAAAAGCTACATACAGAGGAGTGTATTACGTGGAGATGGTGCTATTGCAAATCCCCTGCGAGTCCCTCAGTGGGTCCTACGTGGGTGGGCTCTCACCAACCCTGTGCGTCCCCCCAGTGACAATGCGGTAGATTCTCTCTTTTTTTTTTTTTTTTTGCGGTACGCGGGCCTCTCACTGCTGCGGCCTCTCCCGCCGCAGAGTACAGGCTCCAGATGCGCAGGCCCAGCGGCCATGGCCCATGGGTCCAGCCGCTCCCGGCACGTGGAATCCTCCCGGACCGGGGCACGAACCCGCGTTCCCTGCATTGGCAGGCGGACCCCCAACCACTGCACCACCAGGGAAGCCCCGGTAGATCCTTTTGTTCACATTGGTTAAGGGAGAAGTGGTTCCCTGACAGTATTTGTAGAATCCCATTTATATAATCTGTGTCAGTTACAGCTTTATGAGCATATTTGCACAGAAAAATGTTTGGGAGGTTATAAACCAGTGTTAAAGTTGTTGGCTTATGGGTAGTTTTCACTGTTTAATTTTTGCCAATTAATTTCCTTTACTTAAAGAATAAAATTATACAATGATATATGAATTTTTCTTTTGAAAGTCAAATCCTGTTCAGGCAGGATCTCCCCTGTTTGCCCCTCACACTCCAGCCCACATCTTCTGTCATGATGAGTTAGATGTGGGTCCTTCCAGATCTTTCCCTGTGTTTTACAGAGAGGTGTTTGAACCCACCCACAATACAGTATTGTTCTGTATGTTTCCTTTTTTTTTGGACTATAAAGCTGTTTTTCTTTTTCTTGTAAAATACTTTCACACGTAGTAGAAAAGCTGCAAGTATAATACAAGAGATTTTTTTCATGAGCCTTTTGAGATCAACTTGCTTCGTAGATGCCCCATGGTTCCTAGATGTGGTGGCGTATGTTTCCTACAGATATTCCTCTACCATCAACATCAGGAAGGTAATAATATATGTCTCAACATATATTTGTATGATGGTATGCATTTAGCACTATTAGGCTACATCCTATTTTTTCTTTTTTTACTACACAAAGTAGTATTTTCTGATTTTTGTTCTTGTAAATACATTACATCTCTCCTTTAAAGGGGTCTTTTCTAGTAATTGGATTGGTTTTTTTTAAAGAAGTTCATGATTGCATCTATAAGGGTAGGTTTGCACACCTCACTCTTTATTTCTCTCTTTTTTAATGGTAAAATATACTTAAACATAAATTTTAACCATTTTAAGTGTGCTTTTTGTTGCCATTAAGTACATTCACAATGTTGTGCAACCGTCATCACTGTTTCTAAAATATTTTCATCACCCCAAGAAGAAACTGTACCCATTAAGCAAAAATTTCCCTTTTTCCTTTTCTATCTTTATGAATTTACCTAAACTAGATGTTCCGTATCAGTAGAACTATATAATATTTGTCATTCTGTGTCTGGCTTACTTCACTTAGCACCATGTTTTCAAGGTTCACCCATGTTGTAGCATTTGTCAGAACTTCATTCCCTTTTCTGGCTGAATGATATTTTGTGTTCATCTGTTGATGCACACCTTGGTTTTCTCCAGCTTTTGACCATTTTGAATAGCGCCGCTGAGCATATTTGGACAGGAGTCTCAGGCATTCCTTGGGTGTGTACCAGGAGTGGAATTGTCAGGCCATCTGGGAATTCTGTGTTTAGAGTTTGGGGGTGGCACCAACTCTTTTCCACAATAGCTGCATCATTTTGCATCCGGCCAGCCGTGTTTCAGTTTCTCCACGTGCTCACCAACATGTGTTCTGGCCCCTCTTCTTCATGAAAGCCCCCAGGCGGGTGCCCATGGCTCCCGTCGTGGGAATAGCGGTTGTGGGACCACCAGCCGCCCTGCCCTCTCCAGTTAGGACCATGTCCCTCTGCCTCCCGGACTCCAGGTGTTTGTGCCCTGACTTCTTCAATGTGGGAGCTCTTAAAATTGTTTCTTTCCCTGAAATATAAATGAAGCACAGTTTACTAAAATTTCACAGGAAATTGGTGATTCTGTTGAAGTGCAAAATAGGCAGAACTAATGAGAAGCTTGACTGGCTGGACTCTGGGAGAATTTGGAAATGACATGAAATGAGAACTGTAAAAAACACCAGGCCGATCTTGCTCAAGGTGCCAAAATATTGTCAGGGGAGGGCCCTCTATTGGCATTTATGAAGTGTACTTATCCTGTGTTACCTTTGGATATTTCTAATAGCCTTTCATCACTATATATTTTTTTCTAATCAACTTAAAAATGTTTTTACTTTAGAAAGGTGTTCTTACAACAATAAAAAATGAGAAAACATTCTTTTAGATGTGTCTGTTGCGTCTAGGAAAGAATTAGATGACCTTGTACATTCACCTGGACTGTACCCACTCCGTGTGTGTTAGAAACAGCTAGTGGACTTCCCTGGTGGCGCAGTGGTTAAGAATCCGCCTGCCAATGCAGGGGACACGGGTTCGAGGCCTGGTCCAGGAAGATCCCACATGCCGCGGAGCAACTCAGCCCACGAGCCACAACTACTGAGCCCATGTGCCACAATTACTGAAGCCCGTGTGCCTAGAGCCCATGGTCTGCAACAAGAGAAGCCATTGCAATGAGAAGCCATTGCAATGAGAAGCCGCCGAAGATTAGCCCCCACTCGCCACAACTAGAGAAGCCCGCACGCAGCAGTGAAGACCCAATGCAGCCATAAGTAAATAAATACATTTATTAAAAAAAAAAAAGAGAGAAAGAAATAGAAACAGCTAGTGATGCTCTCAGGCCCCATACGTGAGGCTGTGGGCACTTGGGGAGGAGCTGGCCTCAGAGGGAACAGATGTGTGTGGACAGGGCCAGGGTGGCTTTCAAAAGGGGTCGTGGGATGTGTAGACTCCAGAACAGTCTCAAGTTTGAGAGTTGGGTGGGCTTGGCGGGGTGGAGTAGGGCCAGGCTGCGGCTCTGCCCTCCTTCAGCCTGTCCGTGCCTTTGGGAATGGGGCCAGCAGAGGTTGAAGGGAGGTTGGAGGAAGAGGTCAGTGGCAGAGGTCTGGTGGTGGCTGTTCATGTGGGGAGACGGTGTGCGTGGGCTGGCTGCGGCTCGGGCCAGGCTCCAGGCTGGACTTGCCTTTGGACGTTTGGATTTGGGGGTGACTGTCAAGAAGGAGTTCGGCATGTGGCAGACGGTACAGATGTCTTTGTGATACACTTACTACGTGTACTGAACAGTAAGGCTAGCTGGTGTCTGTTGGGCACTGATGTGTCACCAGTGGCTTCAGGCGTTCTGCACTGTTCTCAGGTGGGAAAGCAGCGAGGCAGCGCAGGTTTATGTGACCTGACCCCACGGGTGGAGGAAGGGGGGGCTGGGACGGGGCCACGCGATGACGTGGCAGGCGGCAGGGCTCAGGCTCGCTGGTGCCTGGCGCTGGCACCGCGAAGGGGTGGGGCGCGCACTGCTCTCTTTCGATACAGGTATCTTCTGTATCTTAGATCTAGTTTTCCACTGGAATTTTCTGAAGAATTTGTTTCCATCACATACAAAAGTAGACAGCTTGGGCCTGTGCGCCGACTGGTCTCTCAAAGCGCATCATACGTGTCATGAAATTTCCACCTCTACACTCTGTGTATTGTTTTTTTAAATATAGACATTTTTGACATAACTACATATCATTTTGATTTCTAACAAAATCCACAGTCATTCAGTATCATCCAGCCTTTTTTTTTTTTTTTTTTTTTTTGCGGTGCGCGGGCCTCTCACTGTTGTGGCCTCTCCCGTTGCGGACCACAGGCTCCGGACGCGCAGGCTCAGCGGCCATGGCTCACGGGCCCAGCTGCTCCGCGGCATGTGGGATCCTCCCGGACCAGGGCACGAACCCGTGTCCCCTGCATTAGCAGGAGGACTCTCAGCCACTGCGCCACCGGGGAGGCCCCATCCAGCCATTTTAAGATTTCCCTCCAGTTATGTCAGAATGTCACTTTACAGTTGATTAGTTCAAATCAGGGCCCAGCATAGCCTGCACTTTGCATGGTTGTTCTGTTTAAGTTCCTCGGCTGTAGCTTTCTACCATCGGCTTGGTGAGGAAACTATGTCAGTGGTCTTGCAGAATGTCCCGCTTTCTGGAATTCTGTTAATGATTTTTTTAGGGCCAGTGTATTGATGAGCCATGCTGCCCACTTTGCTTTTTATATTGATAACCTAAGTGTGATAGATGACGTGATACTGAGTGATTTCCCCTGTGATAGTTTTATGTTGCCGAAACTTTGGTTGAAACTGAGTCAGTAAGAACCTGGAGTTTGGAGTGGACTGACTGACCCTGGTTTTTAGGGTGGCGCTCAGTGTGCTGAGTCCTTGTGGTGCAAGTGGGGCCTGAGTGAGGCACGCAGCTGACTGTGCCCTCTGCCAGCCAGGCGTTCTGACTTCTCACGGCATCCAGGGTTTTCACCTTGATGTAGCCCAGGCTCCGTGGAGTACAGGAGCTGGGAGTTGCCCAGCCTTAAGCCCTGGGGGAGGGTCCTGAATCTCCACCGCATCCTGTTGGGTTGTGTGCCTGTGGGCACCCATGCCCGCCACCTGGCCACGTGGCCCTGGGGCAATGTCATGTACAGTGGGAGCGGCAGTGTGGTGCTCCCCGTGGAAGGGTCCAAAAACCTGATTTTGTCAGCAAACCACATTGTGGCAACGGGACTATCCAGATTCATTAGAGACAGACGTGTGAACTAGGACGTCAGCGTGTTTGTGGTGTGACTGTCTGCTGCGAGGGAAGTGATACTGAGGGTGAGTGCTGTGTACCCCACTCCCTGGTTTGTGCCTTTGGGACAGATGCCTGCTCCAGCCCAGTGCTTGCCGGCCACCTCGGGAGCTTGTGGCTCGTTCTCATTTTCCTCCACAGTCAGGTCCAGTTAGCGGGGTTCAGTCCGTAGAAGCTTGGGGCGTGGGGTGCTGAGTGGCGAGGCCCGTGCTCTCTGGGGGGCGGGGGGGCTTCCACAGCACCTGGCGCATCTCTTGGTTTGCCAAGTCTTCCCCATGGATCGGGGTCCTGTGGGGAGACCTCGGCTCTTGGGCCCAGGCTGGGCTTGCCCTGACCCCGGTGGGGGGCCTCCCGGTGGCTGGGAGAGCGGAAGGAGGAGCGCGCCACCTGAGTTGCCTGCTGCCGCCGGACACAGTGCCCCGGAACTCAGTGCCCAAGACAGCAGCGATCCTTGTCCCTCTCGGGGGCCAGCGGTTCCGGTGGAGCTTAGAGGATGGCTCTTTTCTGGCCCAGGAGTCTGGGGTCTCAGCTGGAAGACTCAGCACTGGGAGTGGGTGCATCTGAAGGCTCTTCACTCACACGCATATTGGCACTCAGCTTCTCCTGTGGTCCGGGCTCCTGCGTGACCTGACTTTAGATATCAGGGGGGAAATCACTTCAGCTGCATCTCAGGGTCCAGGCCCAGTGAGTGGCCAGGGCATGCAGAGCCCACCTTTTGGGGGGAAGTGTGAGCACCATCCAGTAGCAGGGCGTGGAGGATGGGAGACATGTTGGTCTGGCCATCTTTGGAAAAATATAGTAGCTGAGAGAGTTCTAGGTCAAGGGAACAGCGAGGAGGTAGCGCCTTTGGTTTTCTTCTTTGCAGAGAGGCCAGTTAATGGTTAAGTAACAGATGGAAAGGGAGTCTGTTCTGATATTTCAAAATCCCTTAGACGTAATGTATGGGGCCACTTTGGAATTAATTGTGTTTTCCAAATTTAGGAACTAACTCTCCTTTTTCTGCCAAGGGGAAAAACAAAAAGACAAAAGAGGGACAAGGAAATCCGTGAGACATTGAAAGGATTCATTCTTTTTCTCCCCACCCCTTTTGGTAATTAGCTAGTGAAATTGGTATGTGGAAAATAGTTTAAAATTAGGGGGTGGGCGGGTAGCGCTCTACATCTCAGAAGTTTCTTGGACTGCAGATGCGTCCCATCTTTGAGAACCTGTTTGTTGCTTACAGCCCGGCGTTGGCATCCCTGTGGTTCTCAGGGAGGGGATGCCACCGCTGGTCCAGGCCTTGGGCAGAGAGGGGCAGATGGCAGGTCGGGTTTGGCATCTCCTGTTATGGCTAGAACCAAAACCTCCCTCCTCATGGGAGAGAAGGTCCCTTTTGTGTGCCCCGTGCTGGGTGCTGTGCAGTGGTCTCCAGGGCGCAGGCCGAGGCAAGCCTGGTGGCCAGTGTGGAGAAGGGGCTTTCCTTTCAGTAGTCATCGGGTGAGCTGAGTGAGCCACGCCTGCCACGAAGATGATTGTCGAGAGGGTTTCTCTTCCTTTCTCTTAATATCGTACTGTTGTTGGGTCTCTATAGCTCAGGTAGATAAGCCCTGAAAGCTGACATCCCCTCTCCCAATCCAGCACACGTGCCGCACAGCCCTCTGGAGCCAGGATAGAAATGCTGGTGGCCAGTTGGGAGGGCAGCAGTTCCCTGGGGGCACTGACTGCATCCTTTCCCGCCTCCCCAGCACATGGAGCTGTTTTACATGGTTCTAGTCGAGTTCATCTCAAATTCTTTCCGAAATGGCTTTTGCTGCTTTTAAACTTAAAATGTGCGTGTAGCACTTAAAGATGAACCTTCTCAACCTTTGTGTTTGAGACAGGAGTTCTGTGCAAATGCAGGAGTGATGTGACATGCGTGGATGCCAAGTGGCCTGGGCCTGCGGAGGCCGAGGAAACAGTCAGCTCTGGCTGGAGGCGGGGGCTCCAGTCCTGCAGCTTTCAGGCCTGAGGCCCGGCCGCAGAGCTGGCCCCACAGCGAGTGCAAGGTCTGCGAGCCGCTGTGTCAGCTTTTGTGTTTTTCTGGAGCTGGCTCTCCTGCCCCATCCTCGGGGTTGGCCTGGCCCTGGGGGTGGTCCAGGGTCCCCAGCACACCATTTTGAAGATGAAGTATTTAGAGGCAGTTTTAACTTTCTGGTACTTTTGTGACTATAATCTTATTGTTGAGGTTAGCACTTCTGTGCAGGGAGAGTGTGTGGGAAGGTGCTCACTTCTAAGGTAGCTCGTGGTTGGGTCTTCGAGCGGTCCCGCTGTGGGAGCCTGGAGAGGTCAGGACCCTGTGCTCCCTCCCCTCAGAGGCCTTACCCCTCCCCGCTGAGCGGGTGGGGGTCTTACTCTCAGCTCCCGGGCAGGGCAGCAGGCACAAAGGGAGGTAGAAACCGAGCTCCCTGGTGATGGTCGTTGTCGTGGTTGTTGTTACTGGTTTGTGGACGTGACCACATCGTCTTTTTCTTTCTTTCTTTTTTTTTTTATATATATATTTATTTATTTGGCTGCGCCGGGTCTAGTTGCGGCACAGGGGATCTTCGTTGCGGCATGCAGGATCTAGTTCCCTGACCAGGGATTGAACCTGGGCCCCCTGCACTGGGAGCATGGAGTCGTAACCACTGGACCACTAGGGAAGTCCCTGTCTTCAACATGCAAATTGAGAAAGTTATTGAAATCTATAATTTGTCTATAGGCTTGTCCTTTTAATACACATTATCCAAAATATATCTAGCCCTTACTTACCTTTGAATTTTAGGAATCTTCTAAGGGGTAATGTCAGAATTTCTATGATCATTCTCCCACCATCCGTTGTTTATTTAACAACAACAAAAAAGTCAGCAGTGTGGTAGAAATTGATGGGTGGGCACCTGGGAGGCAGAGCGGTGGGACCCTCTTGCGCAGGGAGTGAGAGTCTGGGTCTGCCCAAGGCTGTCACCTGGGTGGGAAGGCCCCTCGCCTCTCAGGTGAGCAGGTGCAGGTGCCAATGAGGAGGCTCACGGGTCTGACAGTTAAGTACAAAGGATTCCTTGTAATTTTCCTGGAGAGTTCGTGGAGATTCCTCATAGAATCCTAACCTTAATGATCTGTGCTGTACCGTTGTCCATTGGTATCTGTCCGTTGTCCCTTGGTATCTGTCGGGGAATGTTTCCAGGACCCCCTGCAGATACCAGAATCGTGGATGCTCAAGTCTCTTATGTGAAATAACAGTGCTATTGTTTGCATGTAATCTAAGCACATCTTCTGTATCCTTTAAATCACCTTCTGATTATTACTTGTAATACCGGATACAGTGTAAATGCTGTGTAAACAGTTCTGAGTACGATGTAAATGTTGTGTAAACAACTGCCGGGCGCCTCGCAAACTGGCAAATTCAAGTTTTGTTCTTTCGCACTTTCTGGAGTTTTTTTCCGAATATACTTGATCTGCAATTGGTTGAGTCTGCGGGGGTGGAACCCTCGACACAGGGGGCCAACTGTGTGTGTAACAAAAACTGTCTTTTTAAAAAGCATGTAGAAGCAAATGTTGTAAACTGAGGCTAACTGCATCATGACAGATTGCACTTGGTGCTCATTCTTCTCATGTCCAGTGATGTCCAGTGGGGGCGGATGGAGGCCCTGGGCCTTGAGGAGGGAACGCAGGCTACCTTGACGTCACCTACAGATAGCGCTGTTGGAGCGGCAGGTGGTTCTTACGTGCTTGTTCTGTGTCTACACTTAGCGGGAGGGACACCAAATAAGTGGTGCTGCTGTGAGAACTGGTACAAGATATTTGTTTTACTCACTAAGAAAATCTGAGTGAGACTTAGTAGATGGGAGTCTTCGTCCTCGTGATAGAAACGCGGTCGCTATCTCCTGTCCTGTGACATCACTACAATGAACACAGCCACCCGCCAGTGTCACCTAAAGATGACTTTAGAATATGACTTCTCTGGTCTTTGCATCTGGGTATTTCCCCCCTCCCCCACTTTTTTGTTAAAAACAAACGACTGTACACTTTTTCTTGGGAGATACTCTTTGTAATATCATGCAGCCAGAATTGGTTGCCTGAGTGTACTTCAGCTGCTTCTCATCTTCCATGGAGTTGGGGGGTCTTTGCTGCACAGATGTGCTGTGTGGGATCTGAAACCGGTCTGTGTCGCTGGCACAGGTCCTGGCCGCTGCCCTGTGTGGAAGGGTGCCCTGTTGTCCCGCGCGTGGGGAGCAGGCAGGGTCCAGAGCAAGGCGAGGCAGGGTGGGTTCTTGGCGGGGCAGCTGCGGGGTGGCGGGACTCTGGTGTCTGAGCGGCCACAACCATACTGAGGGCTGTGTGATTGGAAGTTAACTTGAGGAGCGTTGACTGAAACAGGAAAAATACGCAATGTAGGAGCCGTGAGCTGAGTTTTCTTCCGGATCTTACCGAGGACTGTAGCCTGGGAGACAGCTTCTCAGTAGCTCTGAGGGGCTGCTCTGAAGAGGTGGGGGAGCGGCCAGGATCTGTGTGGTCTGGGCCAGGGTGTGTGTGCAGCCAAGCACACATCTCGGTAGAAGGTAACTGCTAGTCACGGGGAAGGGGTATTTCCATTAATGATTTTAGCCCTTTTTTTCTGTGTACGGAAAGAGGCAGGAATTTGGGTTCATTAAAATTCTTCTGAGATATCTACTCTCTAAGGGGCCTATTTTTCCAAAGCACAGAGAGCCTCTCAGGGTGCGCTCTCTGTCAGCACTGCAGTGGCTCAGACTTAACCCTTGTAGAACGGGTGGTGGGTGTGTTCTTTCCTTTTTTTTTTTTTTTTTTTTTTTTTTTGCTGTACACAGGCCTCTCACTGTTGTGGCCTCTTCCGTCGTGGAGCACAGGCTCTGGACGCGCAGGCCCAGTGGCCATGGCTCATGGGCCCAGCTGCTCCGCAGCACGTGGGATCCTCCCGGACCGGGGCACGAACACGTGTCCCCTGCATCAGCAGGCGGACTCCCAGCCACTGCGCCACCAGGGAAGCCCGCGTTCTTTCTTTTACATAAGGATACCTGAAGACCCTAGCAAGACTTTTTTTTTTTTTCCACCACCTTGAGATGTTTTTATTGAAATGCATATGGTATGGGTAACAAGCGACCTCCCTGTGGTCCAGGTGGGACCTCTTCCCCCAGAGATGGGTCAGGCCAAACACCCCAGTGGGGCAGACAGTCTCCCAAGTGGTAAAAGGGAGCCAAGTTAGGGAAGGCCTCCCATGCCAAGGCATAAGAGATGGTGTGAGAGCAGGACTTCATGATTCCTTTGGTTTTTTTCCTCTGCATTTTATTTTCTTCTGTGTTCTGTTCTCTTATGAAGAAATTGTTTGATTAATAATTCTTTTTCTTTTTAGGTGTATGATTTCACAGGGCAGAGAATATTGCCTTTTGAAATGTAAGCATTGCCATTTCAGAATTACAGAAACCTAGGGTCCTTCTGTCCTTTGCTGATCCTCACAGACTCAGTGTAGGGCTGCCAAGTTCAGCAAGTAAGAATACCAGATGCGGGACTTCCCTGGTGGCTCAGTGGTTAAGAATCCGCCTTCCAATGCAGGAGACACGGGTTCGATCCCTGGTTGGGGAACTAAGATCCTACATGCCGTGGGGCGGCTAAGTCCGCTGCTCCAGAGCCCATGCGCTGCAGCTAAGATCCGATGCAGCCAAATAAATAAATAAATATTTTTTTAAAAAAGAAAAGAAAACCAGAGCCTGATGCATATTAAAGTGGTGAAGAAAATTAAAAAAAAAAAGAATACAGGATGCCCAGTTACATTTAAAGTTCAGATAAACATGCTAAAACACGGCTTGTCATTTATCTGAACTTAAGATGTCACTGGACATCCATGTCTTGGGCAGCTTGTTGCACCCACTGCCCTGTGTTGGCCTTACACATCCAGCACGGGGTCAGATTCTACCTCACCTCTTGGGATGTGTTTTTTCCCTTAGGGTTTGTGTATATCGAAATCTGCCAATTTGCATTTAAGGAAAAAACTTCACAAACTGGAAAGTTTTCTTTCTTTTTTCTCCAGCCACATCAGCTCTTTAGGATGTGAAAACTGATGCTCCAAAGGGTAGAGTTTGTTCTTCTGGGAGGGGCGGTCAGACCCAGCTCGCAGTGAGCATGTGGCTGTCGCACTCCCCAAAGGGCGTGCTGCCGCTGCCGCTCACTGGCCATTCTGGCCACCTCCTGGGCAGACTTTGTACCCCCGCCCCGGTGCCTTTCAGCTGGATCTAACTGGGATTTTAATCAGAGGCGGTGAAGAAGTCGAATGAGGGTCTGGATAGGCTGGTGGAGGGACTCTTACTGTGAGCAGTTCTGGCATCGTGGGGTCCCAGCTCCAGTTTTACTGTCAAAAACGGCAGGTCACCGAATGTGAGGATGCGAGGAGGGTTAGGACCAGCTGGCAGGGCTGAATGGAGGACAAGGCTGGAGGGGGACCGGCCTATTCTCCAGTGGACAGATGGACCTTAGCCACATGGTGCAGAGTCTGAGGGTTTTCTTCTGGTTTCTCTTCTGTTTAAGGAATGTGGACACTCGAGGCAGGAGCGCTTTGTTTTTGCATATTTAAGAAGAGTTGAGTCTGACTTCCTTGGCAGTCCAGTGGTTAAGAGTCCTTGGTTCTACTGCAGGGGGCTTGGGTTAGCTCTCTGGTCCGGGAACTAAAACCCACATGCAATGTTGAGTTTAGGACTGTAAAGATTCCTGATTCTGTGAAGAGAGGGGTGTCCTTGGGTATAGCCCCACCCCTCAGGACCCCGCACCTCCCTTCAGTCTTTCCTCACTGCTTTCACCCTGTAAATGTCTTTTTATTTAGAAGTGTGTATGCAAAGGGCTCTTTGACTGAAAGAAGCCCCAGAATCTCTGCAAATCCCAGGCTCTGAGAGGATTCCCTTTTTCAGTCTGGGTTTGGGAGTGTGATATGAAGTCTGCTCCTGAAATGTTCTGGAGTTCGGGCAGATGTGCTGAGGATAAAGAGGACAAAAAGCCCTGGAAGGAGCTGTTTTTCTAGAATTGTCGTGTCTCGGTGGTGCAGTGGACGAGAGTTGTACGGCGTGTGTGCCTTGTGTACACCTGGTGAGCACACATGGTCCCCGCTGGTTCCCACTGCAAACTGTGGATTCTTAGTCATGCCCAAGTTTGTGGCATCTGAAAAACGGAAGGCCTGATGCTTACGGATGAGGTTGCCGGTCCGGATTCCCGGCGCTTTTGCGGGTGGGGTCTGACTCTGGGGTTGTCTGTCTTCCAAGGAGGAGGTAAAGGAGGTGCAGGTCCTTCCTTATTGGGACACATGGGTCTTGGGGTGGAGATGGGGCCCAGCCTTGCGGTTGAAGCCCTCGTGATTTAGGCGGTGGCCGTGGTACTTGAGCAGGGTGAGCAGGTTCGGCCCATACTGAAGGAGGGATGGAAAGTGGGGCAGGTCGTCTGGGGGGGGGGGGGCCCATTCCTTCACCTCCTGGCTTCCTGAGGGTGGGGTGTTGGGGTCTCAGGCCACGGGGGCCATGGATCTCTGGGCTATGGGCAGGGCCGCCAGGGTGAGCTGCCAGCACTGGGTCAGGGGCTGTGCCTTTAGAGAAGCCAGGTTGGGGAGGCCTCCGCCCTGACCAGTGACCTTGATCAGTGATGTGGCCTGGGGGAGAGTTTAGATGATTTTATTGGAAGTTCTTCCAGGAAAGAGACCAGGCTTTTGGGAAACGAGTTAGCCACTGGTGGACCTTCACCAGTGTTGATTCTGTTGTCTGTGTATGAGTGAGAGACTGGCCTTTGGGTTCTGTGCCTCTGCGGCCATGTTGACTTAATTAAGAACTTGAATTGCTGGCTGGTTGTTCATGCACATTAATGTGTTTCACTCCCATACAACTAGGTAGATGGTTGTAAATGGAAAGGTCTTGATTTGAAGTCGAATAATTACCTCAAAACTTCGTTTTAACCCATTGTTTTGTTTTGCTTCGATCAGGGAGAAAGAATAACCTGCTAGGCTAGACAGGGTTGAGGTAAGCAGTAACATTTCTTTATTGTGAGCTTTACGAATATGTGCTGCTCTTCCTTTTTTTTTTTTTTTTTTTTTGTGCTATGCGGGCCTCTCACTGTTGTGGCCTCTCCCATTGAGGAGCACAGGCTCCGGATGCGCAGGCTCAGTGGCCATGGCTCACGGGCCTAGCCGCTGCACGGCATGTGGGATCCTCCCGGACCGGGGCACGAACCCGTGTCCCCTGTATCGGCAGGCGGACTCTCAACCACTGCGCCACCAGGGGAGCCCTATTTTTCTTTTTTTTTCTCTTCCTTTTTATGCAAGAGAAATTGGCCACTGGCGGGGCCTGTGTCTTAAATAAGGCACAGCAAATGTTAGAGCAGAGCCCTAGGGCAGGTTTTGTCAGGTAGAGGCTTGTACAGAAGTTTCAGACCGAGAGAGTATTCCTTTTCTTTGATATTTGTTTTTCATATTCATCTGATAAGCTAATGTGTCCTTCGTTTGGAGACTTCATAGCATCCCAGACTCCAGCACACTGTCCCTTGGCCTACAGGTGTCAGCCGCTTGGGTGTGCCCCTCCTTGCCCACCGCTGCCTGTCCTCTGCCCTCCCTCCTTCCCCATGCCAGCCCCTCCCCCTGGTCCTCTTCCACCCTGTGCCACCAGCAACAGTCACTCAGAGAAACGAGCGAGGAGGTGCTTGGGTTTTAAGTAGGAGACAGAAGTGAGGCAGAGATGGCGGTGCTGTTTCCAGGTCTCATGCTCACCCAGGGCCTGGTGTGTTGTGAGCACGTCAGCGGGTTCCTGAATGCACTCGGGTAGACACAGAGCAAAATAGCGGCCCAGTCTGGCATTATTTGAGTGTGTTACATAATATTCTTTTTTTTTTTTTTTTTTTTTGCGGTACGCGGGCGTGTCACTGCTGCGGCCCCTCCCGCCGTGGAGCACAGGCTCCGGACGCGCAGGCCCAGCGACCATGGCTCATGGGCCCAGCCGCTCCGCGGCACGCGGGATCCCCCCAGACCGGGGCACGAACCCGCGTCCCCTGCATCGGCAGGTGGACCCTCAACCACTGTGCCACCAGGGAAACCCCATAATATTCTTAAAACAGACTTTTTTGGGGGAAAGGTCATGAACCATAATTTTGTGGGTGAACGTGTGGCTGGCTGGTGCTGTGACAGGAGGCAGCTGGTTTGCCACTGTGTTCATAGGGTCCTGGGGGCTGTGCCCACCCCGGCTTGTCTCCAGACACCTGCTGTGTTCATGGGGTCCTGGGGGCTGTGCCCGCCCAGCTTGTTTCCAGACACCCGTTGTCACCAGTCAGGGCCCGGGGCCCAGAGGTGTTGTTGGCGGGCCCGGTGTCCTTGCTGTGGGGCAGTGGCCCCAGAGTGAGGATGAATTCAGTCACTAAGCGTGTCGTTTGGTGCCACCCTCTTGATTCCTGCTAAGGTGCCGACAGCATGGCCCTTGCACCATCTGTGCAGATGTCAGTACTGCGAAACGGGTGAGTGGGATCCTGCTGGTGTTATGAAAACAGTTTTGATCTCTGGAAGGGTCTTGGGGACCCCAGAGAACTCCTGTTTGAGGGGGTTGAAGGGTGTAGGCGGTTGGCAGTTGGGATGCAGCTGTGATGGGCTGGGAGAGACAGTGAGGCCCGGCCACGTGGGGCTGAGGGTAAAGATGAGGTACAGCCTTGCCTGGCCCTGGATGGACAGTGGGAAATCAGGGGCCTGGGATCAGACATCCTGGCCCCACGGCCCAACCCGGTGGGGACAGGTCATGGCATCATTACTGAGATGTGGCCAGGACAGGTCCTGGGAGGTGACGCCTCAAGTCAGGTGCTGCCAGTGAGGTCAGGGGGCAGGCGGATGAGTTAAGATGCGTGAAGCAGGCCTGGGCAGGAGGGCATTTTCTCCGGTCTAGACCCTGAGGGTCAGTACCTACATGCAGGAGTAAGTGGAATCTGACTTGGTGCTGGTCCCGGGTGTCAAGAGGCCAACTCTGTGGGGAACCCCCCAGGAGCCTGTCCAGGCACCCCGCCAGGGTCGCCACAGCTCTTCACTGTTTCAGAGTCTGGAAACCCAGATTTCTTGTAAACTCTCCTACTTTTTAAATGTTGATAGTTCATTGAAGGTGGAAACAGCTGTGCCGTCTGGCTCCTGAGCCTGCTACTCCTTTGGGGGTTTCCCCCACCCCGCCACTAGTTGTCTTTATGTCTCTGTTCTCCTGCTCTCTCCGGACCTGAGTCCCACAGCCAGTGCTGGAACCCTTGCGTTTGCCCGTGGTCCTGGGCCCCCGGTGACACGGGGTGCAGGCGCAGCAGTTTGTGGAGCCCCCAGTGCACGCGTGTTCTGTGTCCTCACGCATCCTGGGCTGCGGGTCTGCTGGCTCCGCGTCAGGCACCAGGTCTGTCATCCTCACAGCAGCTCCTGGAACAAGCGGTCCCTGCCTTGCAGCTGCAGAAGCCAGGTGACCTCGGCAAAGTGCAGGGGGACAGAGGAGCCGGATAGGGCCTGGGTCCTCAGGTCCCAAGCCTGTGCTTCTGCGCCTCTGCCGTGGACCAGTTCCCCTCTGGGAAGTCCTTGCTGCTGCCTCTCTGTTCCCTGCAAGACGCGCTGTCGTCATTTCAGTTCTACCCTGTCTGCCCTGTGGCCACACAGCGTGCTTCCAGTCTGAAGACTTTCCTAACTTTTCCTTTTTAAAACACTTTAATTTGAAATAATTTCAAACATACAGAAAAGTTGCAAGATTAGTACAGTGGCTCCCATCTACCCTTCACCCAGACTCCACTTGTTATGTCCTTCACACGTGCACATGTGTGCACACACACCACACACATGCATCTTGTCTCCTCTGTCCCGCACAAAGGTAAGTCCAGGCTCTTATTTACTACAAACAAGGACATTTCTCTGAATAACCATCAAGATACCCGATGTTGACACAACCGTCTGGTCTGCAGTGCATACAGGTGTCACGGTAATCACACGTGAACACGGTGCCCGGTCGCTGTGCATGCAGTCGTCACAGTAGTCCCTTCACAGCGCTTTCCCGCTCTGGACGGGAAGTTGAGGGGACTCCAGCTCCTCGGTCTTCCTTTTCCAAGGGCACATCACGTTGCTTTCTGGAAACCCTGGTGGCAGGAAGGGTTAGGGTTAGGGTGCATCCCATCAGGAGACCTGCCGCTTTGTCCGTGACCGTCCCATGGGTGAGGCTACAGGTTTCTCCACGGAAGGTCACTGCTCTTCCCTTTACTTGAGGGAATTCCCTCTTACTTGAGGACAATGTTGCGGCGAGATACTTTGAGATTCTGTAAGATCTCGTTTCTCACAAAACTTCCTCCACGAGTTGTAATGGTGGCTTCAGCTCCCAGCCCTCTCTCTGCCTTCAGTTGTTGGCATCTAGGATAAGCAGCTTTCCCTGTTGGATTTGTTTGTTATCCATTCATTTATTTAATGCTGGTATTTATTCACTGGTTTACAATTCCTGTTCCTGTCATTATTCATTTTGATGCTCCAAGTGTCGTAAACTCCGGAGTGGGCATCCCTTGGGTCTGTCCTGGTTCTTGGACGCCCCCTGCCATTTTGAGTGCTTCGTTTTCAGGCACAACACGAGGTTCTAAGCTCCTCTTGTGCCCCCGCCTTGCCTGGAGTTGGTCCTCTCTGCCAGGAGTCTCAGTCTCTCCGTGGCGGTGGCACGTGGGAGTCGAGATTCTGTGCTGCTGCTGCCCAGGGGCCCTCGCACTGCTCAGAGCTTCTGCTGTGCGCACTGCCATTGGCTCGCGTCTTCTCTGGAGAGTTTTCCTCCTCCTGTTGTGTCCCCGTATCCCAAGCTCACTCTGGGGTTAGTTGAGGCTCTTCTTGCAAAGCAGAGACTGAGGTCACCCATCCACCTTTTCCTGTCGGGATTGTCACAGCCCCTGCCTGTGGGAGAGCTGGCAGGGGTTTCAAGTGTCTGCCAGCAGTTCTGTTTGGTTCTGGTTTTGTTAGTGGTTTGGGCTACGTGTTCCACCTGTAATCCTTTCCTGGTTGATGTCGATTTTGTAGGTTGCTGGCCCTTTGGAAAAGGCAACGAAAACCATGTTCCCTCTATTTTTTTTTTTTTTTTTTTTTGCGGTACGTGGGCCTCTCACTGCTGTGGCCTCTCCCGTTGCGGAGCACAGGCTCCGGACACACAGGCTCAGCGTCCATGGCTCATGGGCCCAGCTGCTCCGCGGCATGTGGGATCTTCCCGGACCGGGGCACGAACCCGTGTCCCCTGCATCGGCAGGCGGACTCTCAACCACTGCGCCACCAGGGAAGCCTCCATGTTCCCTCTTGCTAGGTACATATAGGTTCAACTCACAGAGCATCTGGGTTCAGGAGATTTCTGTCTTTCTTGCCCTGGTCGTGGGCCGAGCTCACCCGCAGCCTCAGTCTCTGGGCCTTTGGGCTTCCAGATGTGGCACTGGCAGTGCCCACAAGGAGCAGGGTGGCCGCAACACGTGTGGACTGTGCGTCTGGGCTGTCCCAGAGCGCCCCTCAGGCTTGCGCCACACCCAGTCCCCTAGGAAGACCCTGTTTTTCTCTGCCACATGCTTTCGCAGCTTCTTCCTCCCGCCCGGCACTGCCGACAGGTTGGGGACAGGACAGGTTCCCCCCTTTGGACCCTGAGTGCTCATGCTGGCAGGGCAGACAGGCTGGTGGTGTGCCTGGTGATGGTGGGACCAGCAGGGCCACAAGGCGAGGTCCAGGTGAGGCTGTCTGAGAAGGTGGAGCTTGGCCTGCTGAGGGGTGGCGGGGTCCAAGGGCCAGAGGCTGGCATCAGGGTGTGGGAGGGGGTGCCGAGGGGAGCAGAGGCTGGGCTTTGCCATCCACGATGAAGGCTTGTTTCTCCTTGACGAGGAGGGATGTGTCAGGTCTGACTCCGTAAGAAAGTACTCCCCTTCTTCTGGGAGGAAGGCTGTGAGGCCTCAAGAGTTTCCCTTAGTGCCTGGCACCAAATTCCAGCTTCCTAACTGCAGAAGGGGCAGCAGGGAGTTGGCCAGTGCCAACAGACCAGGACTGTTTAATCCAGGCCTGTAGATGGTATGAGCACAAGGCCACTGGGAGGGGCTGGAGAAGAGCCCCCAGCTGGCTACCCCTCACCGCTGCAGCCTTGCAACCCCTGTTTTATAACGTCACAGCACCCCACACTCTAGGTGAAGTTAATGTGTTTGTTTCTTATCCCCCGACTGGAACAGGGCTCTGAGGACTTTTCTGAAAAGGACCACACATGGCTTTGACCACAGAGGTTTCTGTCACATCTTGTCGTTATTGTTCATAGGTCTCTGGTGATGTAAAAACCACTGTCAGCTGGCCCTGCGGCCTGGACCCTGCTGTCCACTGAGGCCTCCCCTTGGGCTGGCAGGTGCCTGGCACACAACAGATGCTCAGGAACGGTGGCTGGCCTTCATCCATGTGGCCACGTACACGACTGAGCTCCTCAGCTCCTAGAACAAGGGACCCTGTGTGACCAGCTAGGAGTGGATGTCCACCCAGGCGCCATTGGCTGTGGTCTGGTGGCCAGGACTGGGTAGTGCCAGTGAGACCCTACCCCTGTGTGTGTGTGCATGCACACATGCCTCAAAAAACAAGTCCTCTTAGGTCCCCTGAGGAGTTCTCAGGGGCCCCAGGGATCCTCAGCTTACACTTTGAAAACCACTGGGTTTCAAACCACTGGTCAGGCCAGACGTGGAGCCCTGGAAAGGTAGGAGAGTGGAGCCTGGAAGTGGCCGGAGGGAGCTTGCCGTGCTTGTGCCCCTTCTTGGCCCGCAGGCCTGGGGTGGTGGAGTCAGCGGGTGGGGACTTCTGGAGGTGCCAAGGAAGGAGGGTGCCGTGGGGGTGGGGGTCCGGGTGGGGGTGGGCACTGCTCCAGGGAGCCGCCTGACCCCAGTGAAATTAGCAGTGGGAGCCAGGCTCAGGAGGAGTGTTCCGAGCATATGTTGTGGTGTCTCTTGAAGAAAACATTCCAGAACGTTACGCAAGCGTTATGGGAGCTATTCCCCTAGACTCTGGATGTCGCTAAGAGAGATGCCTAGAGGGTCTGCGTCAGCTGCTCCCCCTGTGGACCGGACACCTGCAGAGACCCCGCTTAAGGGTGTGTTGTGTGTTTCTGTTCGTTCTCTAACCAGACTCTCACATTCCTGAAGGCAAGAAGTTTGTCTTAAAACCATTGCAAGAGGCATCGTGTAATTCACGTCTCTGTATGGTAGACTCAAATATTTAGTGATTCAGGTTTTCATTGAATTTTCTTGATTTATCCATTTCTCTAATTTTCTGTAGGTTGTTGGACATTTGAAATACTTAGATGAATTGTTGTCAGCAGCAGAATGCACTTTGAAATAAATTGTAGCATTCCTATGATAGAGAAAACATTTGCAATTTTAGTTACGTAAGCCATGCATTCTTTTTATTAAAAGACTGTCCCCCCAATACAGTTGAAGTAGAGGTTTCCCGGGGCTGTGGTTGACTGCTGGTCCTCCTCCCGAAGAGATGGTGTCAAGAGCATTTTCCACTGGCTCGAGGTTCCCTGTCCGTCCTGTCCTTGGTGGTTTAGTTTTGGTTTGGATGCGATGCCCATGGACAGGAGTCCTGCTGGCGGAGCCCGGCTGACATTTATTTCTCTTTAGCAGGCGGTTCCAGCGAAGGGGGAGACCAAGCAGGACTGCAGCCTGGGAGCCGAGCTGCCGAGTGAAGGTAAGGGCGCCCGGGGCCCCTTGCCTGGCCACCCCTCCTCAGCCAGGCCTGCCGTACGGCCTCCTCCTGTGGGGTCCCGGGGCTCATGGTCCTCTAGGAGGGTGGAGGCCCTGTGCGTCCTGGTCCTCAGGGCGCCGTGAGGCCAGCAGGGGGGCGGCCGCACCAGGTCTTGGGGCATGGAAGCTGCTGCGGAGGTGCCAGGAGGTAGAGGGAGGCTGGCGAGGGGCTGGTACATAGGGGAGCTTTTGGAGGGACAGGCCCGGAGTCAGGCTGGGAGGTGCTGGCTCTGGGACAGACGGTGACAGGTAAACCCCACTGTCCCACCCAAGCTGCCTGGGGGTGCCAGCCAGACCCCTTTGGAGAGCAGCGTCCTGGATGGATACCATGAGGCCGGCGCCTGGGAGCCTCAGATGCTGGTGTCCGCCTGGCCATGTCGGCACAGGCCCTCCTGTGCGAACAGCAGGGCCATGCGGACGAGAAGCGTGTCTCAGTGTCGTCCTGCTGGCTGGTGGTGTGGCGCTGTCCCCACTGACGTGGGAGGAAACGCGCCCGCACCGCGCTCCTGTCCCTTGTGACAGAGATTGCCGCCTGGTCCCGGCTGCACACCCGCGCCACCGCCCCAGCCTGGTCCCTGGACGATGTCTACCCGCCTCTCAGCTGGGTGGGGAAGAGGCTGGCTCGGGGCCAAGGTCAGGCGAGCTTACCCGGGCTGTCAGACGCCCATCCGGCCCTGCATCCTCTGAAGACACACAGACAGTGGCCCGTGGGTGGCAGAGGCCAGTCTGGAGAGGTTGCCGTGTGTGCAGCAGTGGGAGGCGAGGGCCCTGCCTTTCCAGGCACTGCAGGGAGACGGAGGCCTGTTTCCCAGTGTTCCGTGTAGACCTGTGAGCTCGGTGCGGGCGGCCCTGAGCCTCCCAAGACGAGGCCTCGAGTGGCCTGGTGGCAGGGACCACCTTGTGCCCTAGGCCGGCAGCCGCTTTTTGTCTTCCCCGAGCTGTGGTGCGGCCCCCACGATGGGAACTGCTGCGGGCCTGCCCCTCCCTGGTGGGCCCACATGCTGCTCTGACACCTTTTCACATCCACGGGGTCCTCTGCTTTTGTGACCACCCCGTGCACACCCGAGGGTGACAGTGGGTGAAGGCAGAGTATGGGCCCCCAGCTTGGGGCTGATGGCAGGGCAGCCTTGCTTGAGAGAAGGGACCCAGCAGCCCAGGCCACAGGGCAGGACTGTCTTACCTGTGAGTGTGTCGCTTAGCATGTGACCAAAATGCTTCAGGTTCTAGTAGAGCTGTTGGGACTCAGGGAGCTGAGTGGGGTGGGGGTTGGGCAACTGCCTGCCTGGCTTCCCAGGGCTGTTTCCAGCCTCACCCCCTCTCTCCCTGGGGCATCTTCTCCAGACAGCCCAGCTTGGACGGAAGGCCATGGCCCTTCCCTGCTTTCTGCCCTCGCCCTGCACCTCAGGGTGCCTCATCCGGCCCACCGGCCCCTCTCTGCTGCACCCCGGCTGGCCCTGGGGCGCTTCCCTCCCGGAGCTGCCCTGCACACTGTTCTGCCTGTCCCTTTGCTCACAGTGGTGGGACCTCTGAAGACCTGCCTCAGCGTTTTCCTTCTGGCGCTGTCTTCCTCCCTGTTCCTTGAAATGTTCTCTTCCTTGGGCTCCCACTCTGTCTGCCCTCCTGGGCCCTTTTCTAAAAGAAGTTGTGGATGAGTGATGCCAGGTGCCAGTCTCCTCTGCACACGGCCCCTGCGCCCAGGCCTGGGCCCTCCTTTCGAGGAACCTCCAGACTGATTCCTGCAGCAGCTGCACCACGTCCATGCCCCCCAGCAGCGAGGGCGGCTCCCGACAACACTCGTCGGCACCTTCTTTTTGGTTCCATCTGTCCTAGTGGGTGCAAAGTGGTATCTCGTCGTGGTTTTGATGTGTATTTCCTTGCTGGCTGGCGATGCTGAGCATTTTTTTCATGTGCTTATTAGCCATTTGTGTATCTTCTTTGGAGAAATGTCATTTCAGATCCTTTGCCCGTTTTTAAAATTGGTTATTGATTTTTATTAATGCATTGTCAGAGGTTTTTAAAAATATATTTTAGGTACAAGTTCCTTATCAGATGTGTGATTTGCAAATACTCTTTTCCAATCTATGGGTTGTCTTTTCACCTTCTTGATGGTATCCTTTGAAGCACAAAATAAAGTCCAACTTACCTGTTTTTCTTTGGTTGCTTGTGGTTTTGTTATAGCATCTAAGAAACCATTGCTTCATAGAAGATCATAAAGATTTATGCCTGTGTTTTCTTCTTATAGTTACAGATCTTGGAAACGTTTTCAGTTAATTTTTGTATATGGTGTGAGGTAAGGGTCCAACTTTATTCTTTTGCAAGTTGAGATGCATTTGTCCTAGGAGCTTGCCTTTCTGAGCACCTGTCAGCGTCTGGCCCCTGGGTGGCTGTGCTCGACGCCCCGTGACTGTCCGCATCCCCGTCCTCCTTTGTGTTGGGAGAGGCCCATTTCCCCTTCCTTTGCTGTGCTTTTCCACGATTTACTTTGCTGTTTGTGAAAATTTGTTTTCCCTGCACATTTCAGAATAAGGTTATGGAGTTCCTCAATACACTGATTGGAATTTTGATTAGGGTATCATTGAACTTAGAGAGTCAGTTTGAGGCGACATGCATCTTTGTATTTTTGCCGTCACGTTCAAGGTCGTGAGATACTTCCATTAAAATTTTTTTTCTCTGCAGAGACTTTGCATGATCTTGGTTAAAGTTTTATATCCTTTATAGTTTTTCCTGCTTTTTTGTGAATACTGTCTTTTTTTTCCCTTATGTTTTCTCTGAAGTTAAGGCCAGCGTAGAAAAATGCCTTTGGTTTTTGTACTTGATTTCAGATTTGGCAGCCTTGCTGCACTAGTGTTTGACTTGCTGACGGACCAGGTGTGCAGGAGAGCCCAACCCTTGTCGCCAGGCCTTGCTCCTCGTTTCTCTCTCCCGTGGGGTCATCTGGGACCCCACTCTTGTGTGAACCTTTGTGGTGTTAATGGATGTCCTGATGTTTCTGATCCTACATGGAATTCATGCAACATTTCTGAATAAGTGTATCTTTGCTGTAGGTTGGCATGCGGCCTTCTCCAAGTTGAGTAGGTTTTCACCTATTCAGTTTTGCCAAGGGTTTTAAAAAAAATTAATAGCTGTTTATTCATTCAGACAGTACTTACTGCACTCGTGTTTCTGTGCTCAGGGTACAGTAGTGAACGTGGACCTCTCCTTGCAGGGGCCAGTACAGTCGTGATGGAGTCATGGCAGGTGATGTGCTGTAAACAGGGGTACAGGGGTGATGGGTGGTGGGGTCTTGGACGTGACCACAGCCCCTCTGCACCCAGCGCTGTAACTGTGAGCTTTCTGCTGGGGTCTGTAGTGAGGCTCCGCGTGTGGCGATCTGCTGGTGGGAAGTGTGTTTCTTGTTTATCAAGTTGAGGAGACGCGCTTCAGAGACCAGGGGTTTGTAACGAGGCTTCTGGCTGACAGACTGAAAACTCACCCTGTTTTCTTTAGGTCTGTTTTTGGGAAGCTGCTCCCGAGGCCTTGTTTCCTGTCTCTGAATCCTACCCAGTTTTGTTTTCCAGTGGTGAATTTGTTCCTGGAGGATATGTAAATCCTGCATAATGTGTTGGAAGTCTTTTAAGAATTCACTGGAGGAGTGGGGTGTTTGTTTCAAGGACCACACCCCACCCACACCTCGCTAGGGGCGGGGCGCAGACCGCCCTTCTGGGGATGGGGTCATTCCCCCCTTAACTGACTCACTGTCGAGACAGTGTCTGTGACATACTTTATATTTAATCCGTCTGAACTCAAATGTTTGTCTATGAAATAAAGTGGTTTTTCTTCAGACAGTTTTGTGTAAGCAGGGCAGTGGGGGCTCTCGTGTTGGGGTCGCAGGCGGGGCAGCCACTGACTCTTCTCCTCCTTCCGTAGGGTCACCTATGGCTGCTGATGAAGGCTCGGCAGAGCAGCAGGGAGGGGAGGCCCACGTGGCTGCAGACGGGGAAACCAACGGGTCCTGCGACAAGAGCGATGCCAACGGCCACCCGGCCGCTGTGAAGCACACTCAGGAAAGCACGAGAGTCAGCCCGCAGGAAGGAGCCGGTCCGGTGGCCCGGATAGCAGAAAATGGGATTTTGGACAGAGACACTGAGGTGGGGAAGCAGAACCACATCCGAGCCGACGGCTTCACTCAGACTCCCGTCGTCGGGAGCAACGGCTACTTCCTCGGCAAGGCCCCCCTGTCTGAGCCACCGCTGCGGGTGGCTGGCGCCCTGGCCTCCTCCCTGCCCGGTCACGCCGCGAAGACCCTCCCTGGCGGGGCTGGCAAAGGGAGGACTCCTGGCGCTTTTCCCCAGCCGCCGGCCGCCATGCCAGCCAAGCCCGGGGAAGGCAGCAAGGACACAGAGGACAAGAAGGCCCCGGCCCCGGGCGCTGACGTCAAGGTCCACAGGGCTCGGAAGACCATGCCGAAGTCCATCCCGGGCCTGGTAACGCGTCCCTGTTGGGGTGGGGCCGCTCTCCTGTCTGTCTCCTCTTTTGTTTCATGTGCGGATGGCAAGTGGACTTCTGTGCGTGGAGGGGAGAGGCCGGGAAGTGGTGGGGTCGTCAGCCACGGTTGCCTGCGGGCCTTGTAGGGTTCCTGAGTATGACCCGTCAGCCTGCTTTCTGGGCTTCTCCTCGTAGGTGCCTGGGCTTACCGGGAGCTCCTCGTCCGCGTTGGGGAGTTACTGGCTTGGGAGACTCAGCACCCGCCTGTCTCTCTGGGGAGTGAGTAGGCAGGAGGGCGGCTGGGGCCTGGGAGTGACGCGCTACAGACACAGGGCGTGGTTTGCTCCCTGCTTCCTGCACGAAGTCCGGGTGTGCAGTCAGACGCCTGGCATTGCTTGTGCTGGTGCTGCTGGTGCGGGTCGGACCCTTCCCCAGGGGCCCCGCGGCCTGACCCGTGTGTTTCTCCAGCTCTAGAAGGTTCTGCACGGCTTCCCTCCCTGGACCTCCCCCCTTCTCCAGCTCCATCATTTGTCCCTCAAGACCCGGCACTTCGGTCTTGCTGGTCATTCCACATGTTGATGTTTTCAGTTTGACAGTTATATTTTTCATATCCAGTGTCTTGGATTAGTTTTTTAAGAATACCTCCATTGTTAGTTACATCTTTGTCTTATCCCTCAAAAGACAGTTATAACCCTTGCATGGTCTTGGTTACAACTCCTGTCTCCTCACGTGGGGGTTCTGTCTGGCCTTGGCACCTCTTGTTCGGGTGATTTTTCCCCTGAAATGACTTTCCTCCAGGAGCGTGCACATCTTTGTTTCTGTGCTTCCCTGTTGCCTGGCTGTCGCCTGCCTGCTGTGACTGTGGAGCCGGGGGGGTGCTGGAAGCTGGGCCGCGGCCCACTGCCCACGCAGCGTGGGGCCCCTGACGCCCCCAGCCTGACCAGCCCTGGCCTGACTTCTGCCTTTCGTAGTATTTTTATGTACGTGCCGAAAGTTAAACTTTTTAATAATTGTTCACAGGAGGCTGCACAGATAGTACAGAGAGAGCCCATGTTCCCTCCAGCCGGTTTCTCCCAGGGTACCACAGTGTGGGTTTACGTGCCCACCCAGCACTGCGAGCCTCCCTCTGTGGTCACCCCGGCCGTCCCTGACCCCGTCCCCCATCTCTGGAGGCATGTTGTTTCAGGTGTTCTGAAACGCGGGATGGCAGAGTTCGGGGGCTTTCTTCCCTCACTCCGCACCCCTGACCCCCCACCCAGGCTATGTCTGCAGGGCCCTCCTTTGCGTGTCGACAAGTATTGCGTGTGTAACCGCTCGCCCATCGAGGGACATTTGGGGGTTCTCAGCCTTGGGGTGCTCCATTAAAGCTGCTCTGGACATTCACGTACACATTTTTGTTTGGATGAAAGTTTTCGCTTCTCTGGGTAAAATATCCAGGAGCTCAGTTGCAAGGCTATGTGGTAATTGGATATTTAGTTTTATAAGTAACCGCCACGCTGCACTGCACAGGCTACTACATTCTATGTCCCTGCGTCCTCCAGAGGGGTGTTTGGTGTTGCCTCTTCTCTGTCGTAGCTGTGATTCCTCGTCATGGTTTTAGTTTGAACCTCCCTAATGACTGATGGCGTTGAACAACTCTTCATGTGCTTATTTGCCATCTGTATGTCCTTTTTGGTGAAATGTCTTTCATATCTTTTGCCCACTTTACAATTAAATATTTTGGGAGCTTTGAGAGTTTGGGATATGGACCATTGCCAAGTGTTGGTTTGCAGATATTTTCACTTGGTCTGTAGCTGGTCTTCATCCTTTCGCTACTGAAGACCCCATGGTTTTTCTTAAAGCAGAAGTTCTTCATTTTGATGTAGTCCAGCTTACACAGTTTTTTTCTTTTAAGGCTGTGCTTTTGCTGTCATGCCTAAGAACTCTTTACCCAGCCCTAGATCCTGAAGATTTTCTCTAATTTTCATAGTTTTTTAGTTTTATGTGAACTTTAAATATATGGCCTGTTGTGAATTAATTTTTGTGTTAGATTTGAGGCTTAGGGTGAAGTTCATTTATTTATTCACCTACCATGTTTTGGCCCATGTTTTGGCCCAGCATTATCGAGTTTAAAAGGCATGTCAGACAACATTGTTTATTTATCTCCTCGAAATCGTACTCTTATTCCATCCCCACTTTAGAATTTTATTCTAATGTATTTTTATTCTCAAACATTTTTTTATATCCCTCTAGGGGTTTAAAAAAAAAAGCAATCTGAAATTTAATTTCACGAAATATCTCTGACCATAAGGTTTATCTGAGGGTTAGCTTTGTTCTGGTTGGAGTTATTGTGATTAGTAGCAGCTTGCAGTCAATTGCAACACATACTTTGTTGGAAATTACTGAGCACTCTCGGGCTGGTCACTTGTGAAAGAAAAGGGAAGGATTTTGAGGCTTTGGAACCTGATTTCCTGAAGACCAAGCCCATCCACTCCACACCCTGGAAACTTCATCTGCTCCTGGGACCCCTGCCGGAAGAGGGGATTGGAGACGTGGAGATGGGGTACCCTCCTGGCTCCCAGCCCAGGTCCAGACCTGGCTTCTCCTGCCCTCTGGCTTCTCTTCTCCCCAGACCCAGTTTAGTCTTGTTTGCTTTTCTTAGGAAAGCATGTTTTATTGAAAATTGCGTTTTGAAAACAGTCATCCCCATGATAGAAAGAGTGTTACATGCTTATGGCAAGAAATCCATTGTACTTTAAGAGTTTAAAAATGCAGGGGTTTTCACAGCCTGGTGGCCTCGCATCCCCAGGCAGGGCAGAGCCAGTTTGCCTCTCGGACCCAATGCCTGTGCCATCAGAAGGTGCTGACACAGGGTTAGACTCACCGTTCACGCAAAGGAAGTGAGAACTTCTGGAAGGAGACCCTTTTATCCCGCATTGGCACGCCAGTGTAGACCCGTCTCCCTAACTGAATTGTGCTCATTCCTGGAGGTGCCACACGGGGACCTCTGGCTTCTCCTTGGGTGGCTGTGTCCCTGCGCTCTCCCTGGCTCCTTCCACACGGCCCCCCAGTAGTCCCTGGGTTCTGGAGAGAAGATGCGGGCCTGGCTGGGTACTCTCGGTCTGGGTGGGGCGGGTCCTCCTGCAGCTGGGGTGCAGGTGGGTGTTTGCTGCACCCGGAAGCGGGGGCACCAGGTGGGTGTGAGGACTCGCCCCAGTTGGGCCAGGCCCGACAGTGGCTGGGGTGAGGAAGGGAGAGCCGCTGAGCAGAGTGAGCACTGAGGTGGGGAGGCCAGCGGGGGCCAGGCGCGGTTGCCCTCGGGCGTCTGGGTCACACCCTGTGACCTGGGCGCGTGGCAGGTAGGTGTTGGCGCGGGTCCTCTCTCCACGTGGGGGACTGGCTGGGGCTCTGCGGTGCCCCGCCGGGAGGTCAGGCGCCAGCCGTTCTGCCTCGGTGGGTTTGCTTTGTCAGATGATGGGGCCCTAACAGAGTTTAGGGTCTTCACTCAAGTTCAGCAGTTTTTAATTTTGTTTTTTAGATTTTCAAAAATAATACCTTGAATCAAAGAATGGATTTTGTGCCCGAGTGAGAACGAGCCTCACGTGGCTGTTGCCTTCTCAGATTTAGCTTCTGCCTTCATCCATTTATCCTTTAAGCTCCTGTGTCACGTCTGTCTTGCAAGCACTGGTGGAGGTGGTAGCTGCGTGGTCTCTGAGGTTGTTCGTGGGAGGAGTGAGGGAGCGATCGTGTCAAAGCAGTGACCTTGAGACAAAGCCCACATATTTGAGAAGGACTGGAGAATCGACCCAGCTAACAGGTTACCTTTACCAGGGCTGTCTGTGCCAAGGCACGCTAGCGGTGGAGGCCACGGAGGAGGCCTCGGCCTGTGCTGTGTGAGGAGGAGCTGCGTGCGGGCCCAGGCGGGGAGCCTGGCAGAGGAGCCAGAGGGCTGAGCGTGGGTCCCGCTGGGAGAAGCCGAGTCCAGGGCCGCCCCTGGCAGGCCTGTTGGCATCTCCCCGATGTCGACTCCCAGAGATGTGGACACTGTATTAAAATATGCATAACGTAGAATTCACCATTCTAACCATTTTTGAGTATCCAGCTCAGGGGCATTAAGCACATTCACATTGTTGTGCGGCCTCGCCACCATTCTCGCCAGGACTTCCTCGTCTCCACAGACTGACGCTCTGTCCCCATTAAACACTCACTCCCCTTCCCCACCCCCAGCCCTGGGCCCTGACATCTACTTTCTGTCTCGGATTGACTACGCTTGGTCCCTCATGTGAGGATTTGTCCTTTTGTGTCTGGCCTGTTTCACTCAGCACAATGTCCTCGAGACAATGTAGCCTCTGTCAAAACTTCCTTCCTTTTTAAGGCCGGATAATATTCCATTGCATGCGTGTACGTATACACACATGTACATTTAGTTTATCCATCATCCATCAGTGGGCACTTGGGTTGCCTCCACCCCTTGTCTATCGTGAACGATGCTGCTGTGAACACAGTTGTACAAAGAGATCTTCGAGTCCCTGCTTTTGATTCTTCAGAGTGTGCACCCAGAAGTGGAATTGCAGGATCATAGGATAATTCCACCTACTTCTTGAGGAAGCCCCACGCTGTTGTCCACAGCATCTGCGCCATTTTACCTTCCCCCCAGCAGCGCACCGAGGCCCCAGTGTCTCCGTACCTTCACCAACACTTGTTTTCTGTTTGTTTGATAGTAGCCATCCCAGGAGTGTGAGGTGGTCTCATTGCGGTTTTGAGTTGCATTTTCCTGATGATCACTGATGTTAAATTAAGCATCTTTTCATGTGCTTTTTGGCCATTTGTATGTCTTCTTTGGAGAAATATCTATTCGGATGCTTTGCCCATTTTTAAATTGGGATTTTTTGTTGTTGTTGAGCTGTAGAGTTCTTTATATATTCTATGCATGATTCCTTTATCGGATATATAATTTGCAAATATTGTCTCCCATTCTACAGGTTGCCATTTCGTTCTGTTGATTTTGTCCTTTGATGCATAGAAATTAAAAAAAAATTTAATGGACGTGTAATTGACTTACAATATATTAGTTTCAGGTTTACAGCACAGTGATTCCATATCTTTATATATTAGAAAAGAATCACCAGGAATAGTCTAGTTACCACCTGTCACCATTCAAAGTTATTACAGTATTGTTGACTGTATTCTCCATGCTGTGTGTTACATCCCCATGACTTACTTACTATATAACTGTTGGTTTGTACTTTTTAATCCCCTTCACCTGTTTTGTCTGTCCTCCCCCACCTCTCTACCCGCTATTTATTCTCTGTATTTATGAGTGTTTCTGTTTTGTTATGTTTGTTCATTTGTTTTGCTTTTTAGATTCCACATATAAGTGAAATCATGGTATTCGTCTTTTTCTCTGACTTATTTCATTTAGTGTAGTACCTCTGGATCCATCCGTATTGTCACAAACAGCAAGGTTTCATTCTTTTTTATGGCTGAGTAATACTCCATTGTGTGTGTATAAATACACCACATCTTCTTTATCCATTTGTCTGTTGACGGGCATTTAGGTTGCTTCCACATCTTGGCTATCATAAATAGTGCTACAGTGAACATAGGGATGCATTTATCTTTTTGAACTATTGTTTTTGTATTCTTTGGGTAAATACCCAGGAGTGGAATTGCTGGATCATATAGTAGTTCTATTTTTAACTTTTTGAGGAACCTCCATAGTGGCTGCACTAGTTTGCATTCCCACCAGCAGTGCACTAGGGTTCTATTTTCTCCACACCCTCTCCAACATTTGTTATTTGTGGTCTTTTTGATGATAGCCATTCTTACAGGCGTGAGGTGATGTCTCATTGTGGTTTTGATTTATAAGAAATTTTTTATTTTATTTTTTTATTTTTGGCTGCGTTGAGTCTTCGTTGTTGCGCACGGGCTTTCTCTAGTTGCAGTGAGCTGGGGCTACTCTTTGTTGCTGTGCGCGGGCTTCTCACTGCGGTGGCTTCTCTTGTTGGGGGGCACAGGCTCTAGGCGCGCGGGCTTCAGTAGTTGTAGCTCGCGGGCTCTGGAACGCAGGCTCAGTAGTTGTGGTGCATGGGCTTAGTTGCTCTGCGGCATGTGGGATCTTCCCGGACCAGGGCTTGAACCTGTGTCCCCTGCATTGGCAGGTGGATTCTTAACCACTGCACCACCAGGGAAGTCCCTATAAGAAATTTTTAATTTTAATAAAGTCTAATTTATCTTTTGTTGCCTGTGCTTTTGTTGTAATATCCAAGGATTCATTGCCAAATCCAATGTCATGAAGCTTCCCCCGTTTTCTTCTAGGAGTCTTACAGTTTTAGGTCTTTGATCTGTTCAGAGTTAATCTCTGTCAGTGGTATAAAGTGAAGGTCCACCTCCATCCTTTTGCAGGTGGCTGTCCAGTTTCCCTGCCCCATACATTGAAGGATCACACCTGCTTTGTGCACAACGAAATGTGGTTCAGTGGAATCGGGTTTGAGATCAGACTGTCTCAAGGCTGTAGTGACTCTGGGGAAGCAAGTGGTGGTGGGGTGCTGAGTGGTGTCCGGAGCAAAGGCAGGGCTGTTGGTCGGTGCCAGGGGGTTGACGTCCACATCACAGGCTGTTGTGGTCTCAGAAGGCTAGGGCCGAGACACTGAGGAAATGGGTAAAACTGAGCAAAAGCATCTTTAAGGTGTAACATGATCTGTCGTGGCGTGAAAACCACTTGGGGGATGTGCACTGTGTAGCCGTGATCACCTGGAATGTGCCCCATCTGGGTATTTGCAAACGTAGTCATAGTTTATTACCTAAATCACAGGCTGGCTGGCTTTCTGTAAAGGCCCAGGTGGGAGACGGTCCCGGTTCTGGGTGCCGCATGTGTCACAGCCGCTGCTACTTCCCTGCAGAAACGCAGACTCTGTTCTTGGCCTGTGATGCCGACCCGCGCCTGTCACAGGCGCTCTGGTGGCAGCGGGTTTCTGCGCTCTCCCCTCTCTCCTCAGCGCACCTCTCTCGGGGGAGGGGTTTGGTGGGAGAGGCACGCTGTTTCATCGCTGCCTGCCTGTGCGTCATTGTCGCGTTGTCTTTGTTTTGAAGCACGCGGCCAGTAAGGACCCCAGGGAAGGCCGGGACGCCCGTGACCCTGAGGAGCCGAAAGAGGAGTTGAGCAGAAATGCCTCGGATTTTGGACGACAGCAGCTTTTACCCCCCTTCCCGCCCCTTCACCAGTCGCTACCTCAAAACCAGTGCTACGTGGCCACCACGAAGGCACAGACAGGTAAAGGGAACCTGCCGCCGCCTCTCTCTCGGGCGTGTCCCGAGCCTGCACCGCAGAGGACGCGGGCCCCGCTCCACCCTCACCCGGTGCTGTGTCGCGTCCTCCGCTTGTTTTCAGCTTCCAGGTGAAGATCGTTTTCATTCTGACAGTCTGCGGCCTTGGTCTGATTGGGTGGAGGGCTCTGGATTTGAGGAGTCTCCCAGCTCATGGATTCAGTACTGCAGGGGCGCCGTGGTTCAGGTGCGGGTGGCCGTGGGGCGGCCCCCTCCCACCCTGAGCCACCTCTCCTCACGCTCACCTGGGGGCGTGGAGGAGCATCGGGTGCCTTGTGGGGCCTTTCGCAGGAGGGGGGCGCTGGTGAGCGGCCCCCAGGGAGGCTGCCGTGGCAGGCGTGCCCGTAGAGCCTGCTTCCTCTGCAGACCCCTCCAGTGCAGACAGGCCTCTCTGCCAGGCCCGGCTCACATCGCTGAGGACTCACAGACGAGGGGGAGGTGGCCCCCCGAGGGGCTGCCCTGGGGTGGTCATGTGCTGGTTGGGGCCTGTCTTCCTTAGGACTTTCAGGACACTTGTTGCTTATCAGTAATTTCAGACCAGAGGTTCTGCAGAGGATGCCTGTGGCCTCCCCCGTCCCCCTCCCTCCATTCCACCCCGTGCACAGTCGCGCATCCTTCTCCCGCCCAGTGTGTAACGTTTACTTCTGAACGTGCGTGGAAGTTGCAGACGTGGGGCCCTGGGCGCGTCCCTGTTGTGCGTGGCGCCCTCTCGGGCAGTCGCTGTAGTGTCAGAGCCTGAAAGGGCCCCCCGTGTGACACGTCGTCCAGGCCTCAGGCCCCGCTCGCCTTTGCCAGTCAGTTGTCCCAGGAGGCATTTCTGGCTGGCTTCCTGCAGTCCCTTAGTGTGCGTCTGGACATCTGGAGCGTCCCCCTGGGGTCGCTGCTGTCTTCCCGGGTCAGGCTCGGGTCACTGCCGTCCCCGAGGGGCGTGTGTCCTTGCTGCGTCCCCTGGGAGTGGGGTGTGGGTGTTGGTCCTGCTGCAGCAGGGCTGGGTCTACAGGCCCTTGGGTTGTTGTCCTTTGTGTCTTTGGAGGCGGGGCTTAGAGGGTTGCATGGTCCCACCTGGCAGCTTGAGCATCTAGGGACCCACTCCCAGACTGATCGTCCCAGGATGGCTTCCAATTCCATTGCCCTGTCCTTACTTCCTAGTGGAGCTTCTGCTGGAATGAAGGGCCTCCCCTTTCCAGCCTTGCCTCTGTCTCAACTCACGGATCCTTTTGTGAGTCTCTGGGCTCCAGTCCGTCACCGTCATGTTCAAATTGCCCCAGGTTTGCCCTTCAGGCTGGCTCCTGAGTCCTCCGATGTGACCTCATCACTTTGTGAGGACTTCCTGGCTACACCAGGTGGACCCAGCCCGTCTTGTCCTTCCCCAGTCCTGGGACTGGCTGTGTCTCCAGGGAGTCCTTGTTCTGTTTGTTGGAGCGCTGTGGTTGGTTAGAAAACAGGGTCAGTCTGTCTCCCCACCACCTCCAACTTTTGGTCTATTTCAACTCAGTATTATTTGTTTCAAAGAGTTAAAGCTGGACAGAGTTACATGTCTCTGTGGAATTAAACCCATGTGTGTAGGGCTTGGCGAGGAATGTCAGGAGTCGGTACTTCTGTTAAAAAGTTAAGATTGGGGAATTCCCTCGCAGTCCAGTGGTTAGGACTCCATGGGTGTGGGTTCAGTCCCTTGTCAGGGAACTAAGATCCTGCAAGCCACAAGGATCTTTTATCTTAATAAAAATTAAGATTGTTCCTATTTTAGCTTTATTATTTCCTTATCTGTTCAATCCAAGTTTTCTAAACAGAAATGCTGAGTGTGTTTAGCAGTTTCCCACATGGGTCCTTCTCTGCCTCTGTTTCCTTACCTGAGGGCCGGAGGCGGAGACGGGGCCTGTGGGCTCAGGACAGTGTGAACAGCCTGGTGCCTGGCGCTCCTGCAGCAGCTGCCCGGCTCCCTCCCCAGGGAGGTGGCAGGCCCCTCTTGCTGTGCCTGCAGCGTCCTCACCCCGGGGTGGGGGGGGAGGGGAGCAGGGGCCCGTGGGGATGTGGCCCTGTGTGACGGCGTCGCTGCAGATCTGGAACTGCCTGCCTCGTTCTTCAAACCTTCCTCCTCCCCACTTCCCCTGGCCGGTGCATTACGCTGTCACAGGAAGTGCACGCTTTCGGGCCATCTCTTCTTGTCACTGTGGTGACAGCCCCGCCCCGGAGGGCCTGCTCTTGCCGTCGTGCTGCGGCGCGAGCGGAGACGAGATGGCAAGTTTGCACGGCCTCGTCCTGGGGGGGGGGGGCACCTCCGTCAGCTCACCTGTGCTCCGTTCAGCGCGTGGACGGTCGGCGTTTCCACGTAAACACGTGTGGCCCACGTGGCGATTGTCCTCAGTGTCCTGGCTTCGCCATGCACCTGCGAGGGGCTGTCATTCTGACCCCCGGCGCCCATGGCCGACATGCATCCTTTCTCCCCGTATCCCTTCTCTGCATTTCGTAGAAATAAAACGTAAGGTATTTCTTTCAGCCCTTTCGTGGAGTTCCTCCGTGTTTAAAGCAGTGGTTTTCAGATTTTTTTTTTTATACCCTGGAACTTTTTACAAAAATAAAACGTCACAGAGACCCTCATTCTGTCAAAGCAGTAAACCTGGGGCTGCTTTGCCCAGAATGGCGTCAGGGGCCACGAGTCCCCAAGCCCCTGCTCGGTACCCCCTCCACTGCTGCGCTTGTCAGGAGACCTTGCTCCCAGGCCTCTCCCTCCCTGGCCCTTGTGTGCAGGGATAGCTCGCTGGGCCCTTGTTTCCAGTATCCTTCCCCGTGGTCTGTGAAGTGCTGAGCGAGGATGGAGGGTCCAGGTGACAGTGGTGTAAGTCCACTCTTCAGTGGCTGCACGTCAGCGGTGGACCCTCTGGACACACGAGCAGGAGGGCGTCTGGAGGAGGCCCTTCCTTCTCAGCCCCTCGGAGAGCCCTGCTCAGAGGCTGTCCCAGGTGCACCCGGGCCCGTTCCTGCCAGCTTGAGGGTCTCCTGGTGTTGTGCTGCCTGCTCGGGAGGGGGTGCTCACGTTTGCCCTCCGTACAGCTCGGTGTCTCCTTGTGGACAAATCCTGTATCTGTGATGGGTTTTCAGCTTTCTCTGTGCAACTTCAGACACTGTTGAGTGCTGATGATTTTGGTGATGAGAGTTTGTGAACTGTCACCTACCTCTAAAAACATTTGAATGGCATTTCTTTTCTTCTCTCGTCCCCTTTTGACTTTTTTTTTTTTTTTAGCTTGCTTGCCTTTTGTTTTAGCAGCTGCAGTATCTCGGAAGAAAAAACGAAGAATGGGAACCTATAGCCTGGTTCCTAAGAAAAAGACCAAAGTGTTAAAACAGAGGACGGTGATTGAGATGTTTAAGAGCATAACTCATTCCACGGTGGGCTCCAAGGTAAGGGTGCGGGCCAGGCTGCGGGGGCTGCCCTCCATCTCTGCTCCAGGGTGGCCCCCGCCCGCCCCAAGCTCTCGTCTTCCGGCACAGTCGCCACCCCCTCCCCTGCCCCGCCCCGTGGGCCTTGCCCCGAGGAGTTGGTGGGGTCCTGACGTGGGCTTCTGGCGTGTTCCAGGGCGAGAAGGACCTGGGTGACGGCTCCCTCCACGTGAACGGGGAGAGCCTAGACATGGACTCTGAGGAGGACGACTCGGAGGAGCTGGAGGAGGATGAGGACCAGGGCGCCCAGCCGGCCACCGCGTTCCCTGCCGAGGGCAGCAGGGCCTCCAAGGACAGTGCGCTGGAGCCTGACCGCAGCCAGAAGGTGGGCGGGACGCACACCGCAGACCTCGGTCCTGGCGGGGGTAGGGGTGGCGGCTGGGCGCTTCTGGGCCTTAATAAAGCCCCCTGTTTACTTCTGGCTGGGATTCTTGTATTTTATTTCTCTTGAATTTTTAGGTAGTTTATTTTCATCAGAGAAGTGTTTGTCTTCCCGTGCAGCGTTCATGGAAGTAAACGGCCTGAGCAGTTTTAGGCTTGGGAGTGACAGGAATAATACCATTAATAACCCAAACTGCTAACCGTGGCTGACCGAGTGCCAGTACGGCTTGCCCTTGGCCTTGGCACGGTGTCCCAGGCACCCGGCACAGGTGTGGTCCTTTCGCAGGTGAGGCCTCTGTCCTCCCAGTGGAGTGAGTGCCCAGGGCTGCTGACAGGCCTGTGGGGTGGTACGTGTGCTGGCGTGTCCTTGTTATGGACACTTCATCTGTGTCCACCCAGGACGAGCTCGGAGTTGGCGGTTTGGTGGCCCTGAAGGCGTGGCACCGGCTGGGGGTGGTGATGCCTTGTCTTGGCTCTCTGTGCACCGGTGCCGAACAGAAATGTGGAGACAGAGTTTTGGAGGAAAAGAAATAATAGCTTTATTCTTTGCCAGGCAAAAAGGGAACACAGCAGGCTAGTGCCTCAAGAACTGTGCCCCCCCCCCCCCTCGGGAATCAGGAGAGGTCTTAGAGGTGGAGCTTGCAGTCTGCGGATAGGTGATAAGGATCAAAGTAATGAAGGTCTTGAATTTTTCTTCTTCTTACATTATTTCAAAACAGGTGACAGGCAGCCTGGTAATTGGGTCCGTTTGTTATCGGCTGGGTTATCGGCTGCGACCTTCTTTCTAAAATGCAGAACGCTACAAGGGGTGATTTCCTACAGGGGAGTGCAGGATGTAATTCACATAATGTCAGAGAGTGTTAGAGGTTAGCTTTGTGAAGGATAAGTCTAGTTACAGACACTACAGATTAGTAACAGTTAAAATAAAACTAGGGTTGGGATTTCCCTGGTGGCGCAGTGCTTAAGAATCCGCCTGCCAGTGTAGGGGACATGGGTTCGAGCCCTGGTCCGGGAAGATCCCATGTGCTGCGGAGCAACTAAGCCCGTGCGCCACAGCTACTGAGCCTGCGCTCTAGAGCCCGCGAGCCACAACTACTGAAGCCCACGAACCCCAGCTACTGAAGCCCGCATGCCCTAGAGCCCGTGCTCCACAACAAGAGGAGCCACTGCAGTGAGAAGCCCGTGCACTGCAACAAAGAGTAGCCCCCGCTCGCCACATCTAGAGAAAGCCCGCCTGCAGCAATGATAGACCCAGTGCAGCCAAGGGAAAAAAAAAAAAAAAAAAAGAAAAGCTAAGATTGATTAACTCTTTCAGGCCAGTTTATGTTGTTTCCATAGCCTGCCCATGGCTCCTTTATTTTCCTTGTTTGTCAGAAAAGAAAAGACCCTCATTTCTGTCTTTGCCGCAACATGACAGGGACCACGGGGCTTGTACGGTTTCAGTGATTCAGGGGGCCCAGGGGTGCCGGGCGCAGACTTGAGCAGAGTGGCTGTTGCTGTTGGGGCCCTTCTGATTGGGGGAGGGGTGAGTTAGACACGAAGGCGAAACTGTGGCTGAGAGCCAGGCAGACGTGTGGAGCCGTGGATTTACTGTCCATACCTCAGACTTGTCTGAGAAAACTTTGGAGCATCTTTAAGATGGACCATTACACCTTACGAGTAATTCTGAAACTAAGGATGGGCAGAGACGTTCCAGTGAGTTTGTTGCAACAGTGACTTGTTTGAAGTGTATGATTTTGTTGATTAGCTTTTTGCACTTTGCATCAGCCCTGTGGGTACAGCCTTTGACGTGTGTAAAGCATTTTCTTTCAGCTTCTGGAGTTTGGCCATGTTTTTTCTTAGTGTTGCTTAAATTTCAGATTCATATTAGCCATTTATGCCAGTTTTATTTTTTAGCAGGTTTTGGGGCAAAATTTTAAATGTTGGCCCAGCTATTAAGGTATAATTTTTCAAAAATAAATTGGTAGAAAATGCTGACATTAGAGATTTAAAGGAAATTTTAAAATGATTTAAGATATCATTTATTTTTTTTTTTCTCTTCCATCTTTTATTATTTTTTCCCTTTCGTGTAGGAAGGAAGCAGTCTCCTAATTCTTGTGGTGGTATTTTGAACGGTGATTTTTACAGACCTGTACTCCCTGCCGCCTGCAGTGGGGACTTGACTCTGGACGTCCAGTCTCCTTAAGGAGCTTTGCCTGTGGCTCCAGGAGCTGCTCTTGGCCGGGCCCCTCAGTGGGTGTGCGCCCCCCCCCCCCCCCCCCCGTAAAGCCATTTCCTGTTGTTAGAGGCGACACTCGGGGCTCGTAGTATGCACTTTGTTGAGAGGTAGAATGTGGGCATCTCCAGGTCTCTGCCGCAGTGAGTTGGGAGGGACAGGTTTTCATCTGCATGTCCCTGTATCTCAGTGTTTTGCTGCAGGTCTGAATGTGCCGAGCAGCTTCGCACACAACTGGCTGTCAGGATTTGTTGTCTAGCGACCCCGTTTCCGCTGGGTCATGTGGTCTGGCAGCCTTATGTGAGCGCAGAGCTGACCTGTTGCTCGAAGGTGTGTGCTGTCCAGCCTTGGCTGCGATGTCAGAGCTCATGGATACTAGTCTGTTTCTGTATGATTTCTGGGTTCGGGGTTCTAATTACAATACACAGACGTTTCCCTGTGGCGATTTAGAATATATTGATGTAAGCTATCTTCTAACTCTTCATGGGCTTCATTCTTTATATATAAACATTTGATTCATAGAGAATTTTTGATGAAATGTGACGTAGAGACAGTCAAAGTGGGTGAATATTATGGTATATAAATTATACCTCAGTAAAGCTTTTTGAACAAAACGTGAGGTCAGGGTTGTGTGGCCTCCCTCACATGGTGAGCCGTGTGTGCCAGCACTGTTTATTGACTGACATTTGCTTCCTTGCTGATTTAAAATGCCACCTCTGTCACATACCACGCGGCATTTGAATGTGAGTCTATCTCTGGATTCTCTATTTTGATGGAGGTCCTCATCTTCTGGAAAGAATCTAGACACTGAATAACACTGAGTTAGTCTAGATACTGATACAAAGGAAGAAAATTAAATGGGTATCAAGCTAACAAAAGAATCAGGAAATAAATAAAAGCAGAATCAAGAAGAAAATGTGGAAAACAAAGTAAGATGGCAGGAGCAGATCTAAACAGATCGGTGATAGTAACAGAGAGTCATGGATTTGTTATGTGACCTGTTCCGGAGACGAGAAAGATGAGAGATATGCCAGCCGGTTCTGAGGCTAAACCTGCCTTAAAGTCAGCCAGACACAACCGTGTATCAGGGGACAAGGGCAGGGGAGGCTGCGGCCTCCAGGAAAGCTCTTCACAGGACCTGCTGAGGTAGCGGAGCAAAGGAGAGAGACTGGAAGGCATGTCACAGGGTCCAGCTCCCTGCCGTGTGGACCTGGGGACGGGGCACAGGTCAGCGGTGCCCAGGGCAGGAGCACGCGGGTGGTGCCCCGCTCCGGTCCCCGTGGCAGGGTTGCCTCTGCTCTTGTTCTGGGCTTCGGTGCAATCACGCAGGAGGCACTCCTTTTTCTGAGTGTGGCTCGTTTTACTCTGTGTTGTGTTTGTGCGATTTATTTATGCTGTTAGTTCATTTTCACTGTTGTGTGATGGTGGTTTTTAAGGTGGCCCAGGGTCTCTGAGCCCCTCCAGGGTTATAATAGTCCTGGGATGTTACCTGCCTTTCTCACTCTCCTTTGAGGGAGCCACGCCGCAGGTGTAAGTGTCTGCAGCGGCGCGTGTTCACGGACTCACGGGCCCCCACAGCCTTTGGCTGTTCTCGGTAGTTTCTGAGGCCAGAGCGTTGGGAGCCAAGTGGGGCCGCACCCCTCTGGACGGGTGTGTGCGGGGCTCCAGCGGGGCTGTTGCCCATGTCTGGCACATCCGCGAGGGGAGCTGCACGTCCTGTGTGTGCATCACGGGCTTGTAAACTTGGTGGGCTGCCCTCCTGGCGCGGCTGAGCGCTCTCACACTGCAGTTCTGATTTGCGTTTCCCTGGTTTCCGAGAAGCTTGGGTACTTTTTTTTTTTTTTTTTGCGCTACGCGGGCGTCTCACTGTTGTGGCCTCTCCTGTTGCAGAGCACAGGCCCTGGACGCGCAGGCTCAGCGGCCATGGCTCACGGGCCCAGCCGCTCCGCGGCATGTGGGATCTTCCCAGACCGGGGCACGAACCCGTGTCCCCTGCATCGGCAGGCGGACCCTCAGCCACTGCGCCACCAGGGAAGCCCTGGGTACTTTGTTGTATGTTTATTTGCTGTTTGGATGCCTTCTCTTGTGTAGTGCCTGTTTGGGACCCAGCTGTTTATCTGTGTAGTTATTTGTCCTTCTAAAAAGTCGATTTGTAGCAAGTGAGGCCCTGTGTGTATGCGGCCAGTACGGTGCCTCCTTCTCCATGTAGGGGGCTGACTCCTCACCGATGACCGGTGTCCTTGTCTCTGCACTGGTGTGGATGGGGCAGGTGGGTGCGGGTTGTCTCGGGCGCTCACGGGGCCTGCTGGCTCGGGTCCCCCGCCCTGTGTGGCCTCTGCCTGGCTTAGTCCTACACCGTCTGTCCAGTCAGGTGCCAGCTGTGGTGTTCCCCTCCCTTCTCACCCCAAGCGCCTCACGTCTGTTTCTGTAGCTGCTGTGTGTGCAGTTTTCAAGTACTTATTCCTTATAAGGAGTTATTCCTTATTCCTCCCTTTACAGTCACAGGAGTTTTGGAAGTTGTTAATCTGCCCACTTTGATGGGTAGTTTCACTGCTCAGTATTTTTAAAATAAGAAACTACCCAATGAAATTTAAAGATAACATTTAAATAAAGCTTATTATAAAGATATCAGAATCCTACAAAAAAGGTTATATTTAATGGCGAAAGTTTTAAACCATTGCTAATACCAGTGATAAAAAGAGTGTAGGTTGGGACTTCCCTGGTGGTCCAGTGGTAAAGAATCCACCTTCTAATGCACGGGATGCGGGTTCGATCCCTGGTCAGGGAACTAAGATCCCACATACCACGGGGCAACTAAGCCCGTGCACCAGAACTACTGAGCCCACACGACTCGACGAGAGCGCCCACATGCCACAACTACAGAGCCCACGTACCACAACTAGAGAGCGAAAACCCGCATGCCACAACTAGAGAGAAGCTCGCATGCCACATCGAAGGGTCCCACGTGCTGCAAGTAAGACCCGATGCAGCCAAAAAAAAAAAAAGAAAGAAAAGAAAAGTGCGGGTTGCCACTTCCTCCCCTCACACGAGCATGCCACATTGGTCATTCTTGCTGTGATGCTGTAAGGTGAAAACCGGAAGGAAACATTAATACTTTAAAGGACAAGGGAGTTTGCTGGGAATATAATCACCCATCTAAGGAAATCCAAGGAAACCAGTTGAGCGGCTGCTGTAGCCAGTGAGCTGAGCTTGTGTGGTCCTGCCAGTCGGAAAATATAAGGACAGCTTGTCAATAATATCAGTAAACACCCGACAATACTTGTTAACCTCCTGAACGGAACACGTCAGGCTGTGCATATGTACAGCCACTGGTGCTTGCCAGAGTCCCTGCTCCACCTGGACGGTCTTGAGGCCGGTATGTCAGTGTGGGGGTCCTTAGAAGGTAAGGATTCTTTGAACAACAAAACCACAATATCACACCTAAAAATTAGCTGTAAGTCTTTAATATCACCACAGTGCTTAGCAATACATTTAACAAGAAATGTGTGTTATCTATAAGGAGAAAATAGTAAAACTTTACTGAAAGAGGTTAAAAAAAAGAATAAGTTCATGGAATGACCCATTATTTGTCTGAATGAGAAGATCCATTCTTTCATCTCCCTTTCCCCATGTTATCCATGAATTCAGACCTGTTCTCATCAAAATTCCCACAGGATTTTCTGTGGGACCAGCTGACATGGGAGTCGTTCACAGTGAGAACGGGCTGGGGGGTGGGGGAGAGGTTAGCAGAACAGATACGGAGGGGGTTCAAGCGGGGATTCGTGCAGGCACGGCAGAGCCATGAGAGCGCGGAGCAGGGTGGCCACGGTGCACCTGTCTGTCTGCAGAGATACAGTTTGTTGTAAGGGTTGGGTTTTCAGTTTGTTCGCAAGGGATCATGAACTTTTCAATAAATGTTGTTGGGAAAATTGGGGGCCAAGTGAAGGCCGACCCTTAGATCAAGGTGCACAACAAATGTACACTCCATTCTGGAATAGGTGGGGGTGATGGCTGCACAACTCTGAATACACTCAAGACCACTGAATTGTGTACTTTAAAAGGGTGAATTTAAGGGTAGGTGAATTATAAATCAGTAAAGCTGTTATTTAAAAAAGCAAATTCCAGAAGATTTAAAGTGTCAACACAAAATATTTAAGTGTGGGAAAAAGGTTGGAAACCGTTTTTCTAATCTCAAATGAAGGCCTTCTGTTTTAAGCACACAAACCTAGAAGCCACGAAGGGAGAGACTGAGAGGTTCGACTTGTCCAGATTAAAACCCCAGAAGTTTTTTTTTTTTTTTTTTTTTTGCGGTACGCGGGCCTCTCACTGTTGTGGCCTCTCCCGTTGCGGAGCACAGGCTCTGGACGCGCAGGCTCAGTGGCCATGGCTCACGGGCCCAGCCGCCCCGCGGCATGTAGGATCTTCCCGGACCGGGGCACGAACCCGTGTCCCCTGCATCGGCAGGCGGACTCTCAACCGCTGCGCCACCAGGGAAGCCCAGAAGTTTTACTTTAAAAAGAAATAGCAGAAGCAGAGCCTATAGAGCTTGATAGGAGAATGTTTATAACATATTTAACAGACGGTGTGTGTGTGTAGCTTCCGCAGTTACTAAGAAAGCAAGGACCCAGTGGAAGTACAGGCTGGGGCTGTGGTCCCACAATACGCATGGGAGAAATGGAGGAGCACACGTGGGAGACACTCGGGGGGTGGTGCGGCCCCTCAGAGGGCCTGGGGGTGCCCTGTGGGCGCCCCACACCCGGAGCGTCCTGCACGGGTGGGAGCACGTGTCTGCTGTTTGTCCGGAGGGTCTTACCCTTCCTGTGAGATTGTGAGGGTGCGGTCACTGCGTGGCCCCTCGAGGAGCCACAGCCGGGTGCGCGGGGAGGGGTGGAGGGGGCGTGCGGCTCCTGTGTAGGTAGAGAAGGTGAACCCAGGTGCTTCTGCTGTTCTGTTACGGAAAGATCCCACAGCGTACTTTTCATTAGAAGAGAGTAAGACGCAGAAGCGTGCTGGGTGCTCTGCCCCTGCAGGCAGACACTCCCGTGCTCGCCCGCAGGTGCCCAGCACTGGCAGCAGGTCGAGGCCCTGGGGCTGGGCGGGCTCGTGGGTCGGGGGGGGGTAGGTTTTGCGTTTTATATTAGTCTGTGGCCTCTGAAAACCTTTTTGCGGTGAGTGCAGTCTCTCATGCGCACTGATCTGCATACGTTCGAGTCACGTCGGATCGGTGGTCCAGGTCAGCCTGGAGCCTGGCATGGGGGCAGCCCTTCCGGGCCGGGCTCTTGGGGAGCGGGGGCACCTCCAAGGTGTGTCGGGTCAGATCGCCTGCCACCAGCGGCTCTCATTGGTTTGTTTTCTTTTTGGCTCCTGGCGGGGCTGCTCAGATGGAGGGCGAATCTGAAGAGGAGCAGGAGTCGGCCGGCACCGGGGAGGAGGAGGAGGACGGAGACGAGTCTGATCTGGTAACCTGTGCGCGGGTGACGCGGGGCTCCTGGCAGAGGAGCCATGTGGGAGCCGCAGAGAAAGCGGCTGAGCAGAGAGCCAGGGAGGGGCCGCCGGGTGGACCGGGCGAGGGAAGATCGAGGCTTCCGAGGTGGAACCTCAGGCCCTCTGCGGGCTGGATGTGGCTCAGAGCTGAGGGCTGCGAGCGATGATGCGACCTCACGGGGACAGGGTCAGAGGGCGGGGCTGTGGTGGGAGGGCGGAGCCTGGGGAGCCTGCGGGCCGCCCAGGCCATCGGGCAGGGCTGGGAAGGGAGTCTGTGCCTCGAGAAGGAGACAGTGGCCACGTGGGTGGCGGAGACGAGCACTGGGAGGGCTGTTGTGTCTGGCGATAAACGTGTTCCTTTGGGGTCGTAGACTGAAGCGCAGGGAGCTGTGGTGCTGCTCTTGGCAGACTTTCTTCCCGGAGCTCTGCTGTGAAGGGGGCGCAGGAACAAGGTGCTGGAGGGAGCACAGGGCACCTGGGCATCTCAGGGGGCCCAGCACGAGGGCTCGGGCTCCAGGGCAACTGTTGGAAAGGCCAGTGAGCCACCCGTAGTGTATCCTTTTATCTCATGAACACACATTTTAAAATTTCTTTTTCTATCCATAGTTAACAGGGGTTGTGAGATCCTGGTGGTGGAGTCGTTAGAAAGGCTAGTGGTTCATGCTCTGCATCTGCTGTAACTCGTGGCAGTTAGATGCCCTTTCTGCGTCTAGATTTGAGACACATGTACTCACAGGAATCTCGAAATGTTGTAAATTAATGATCATTTCTTTCCTTGTTCTCCATGTAATGGCTAATTTGGACATAGATTTGATGCACGTTGAGGCTTTGTTTGTTCCTTTTCTCATGAGCGAGATGAATGGGTGCATGTAATTAAAAGGGGATTCTCTTACTGAACTTACTTATTTAGTTACTGGTAGAACTTTTTCACTTATTCTTTTTTGTGCCAAACTCAAGTAACTGAGCTTACAGTGATATTTAGGGAAAAGCATGAGTGTCTTTGAGAATGTGACCTAGAAAAATGTCTAAAAGTGAAATTAATTTTCTAGTTGCATTATCACGATATGGCAAGAAAACAGAACTTTTGCTTTCAGAGCGCCCATGCTTTGCTCTTTCTGTTCCTTTCCCTTGGTTCTCAGAGTTCTGAATCCAGCATCAAGAAGAAGTTTCTCAAGAGGAAAGGGAAGCCTGACAGCCCCTGGATCAAGCCAGCGAGGAAGAGGAGGCGGAGAAGTAAAAAGAAGCCCTGCTCCGTGCTAGGTAAACACAGAGCCACACACAGGACCCCGGGCGGAAGCAGGCCGTGGGGGGCTTGGGGCTGGGGTTCTGTGTAGGACTTCATTTGAACAGAAGACTCCACTGTTTAAAAAACTAAAAGCATCAGAAACAGCTTTATTGGAGACCCTCGGGTGATGCCAGGGGGTCTCCTTCCAGCAGGCCCCCGTGGTATGGCCGTACGCTGACCGCCCCCACCTTCCCTGTGTCCCGCCGTCAGTGTCCTGTGCGGGCCGGGTCCTGGTCCACACAGTGGCTCTCAGCCCTTTGCTCAGATTCCCTTGATCTGGAGGTAGCCTTGTTAAAGGGACAGCTGGGAAGGGCATGACGTCAAAGTTAGTGGCCCAGGGGCCCCGTCTTTGCAGCTTTGCCGTGGAGGACTTGGCGTAGCCTGAAGTGTGTGTTGCTGAGGTGTTCGGTTGGTGGGCCTCACCACGTGCATGTGACAGGAGACCCCTGCCACCCTCGCTGCGCGACAGAGACCTTCCCTCCGCAGCCAGCCCTCCCCCGGCCCGGGCACCTCTGCTCCACGTCGTCTCCGCAGATGGGTTAGCGCTGTGGAGAACGTTTACGGGTGGATCCTTCTCTCTGGCTTCTCCGAGAGTAACTGAGGTCATCCGTGGTGTTGTTGGCGGGAGGTGTTCCACGCGCAGCTGTCTGTGGTTTGTTTATCCCTCACCTTTTGGACATTTGGTCTCTTTCCAGTTTTTGGCCCTTACAGATAAACTGCTGCGGAGTTTGTGTACACGTGTTTCTAGAGCAAATGCTCTGTTTATCTGGGGTAAACGTCTAGGAGTGGAGAGTGGCTGGGTCATGCTGTGTGTCTCACTTCTTAGTGCTGCCAGCTGTTTCCCGAAGCGCTCGTCCTGCTCTGCGTTCCGTCAGCAGCACGGGAGCGGTCCAGCCCCGCATCGGCCCCCGCAGCGCTTGCGCGGTCAGTCTCTGATTCCAGCGCTGCTGGTTGGTGTGTGGTGCTGTCGCATTGCGGTTACCTACCAAAGAACGAGGTTGCACATCTTAGGGTTTATCTTCTCGTAATGCGTTTATACCTTTTGCTTACTTTAAAATCCGAGCGTATATCTTCTCACTGAGTTGTGACTTCTTTCAGTCTTCTGGATACAAGTCTTTTGCGAGATAGATGTTTTGCAAGTATGTGCACCTACTAAAAGTTTTAAAAAATGTTTGTTGAAGTCTAATTTATGGATTGTTTTCTTTTAAAATTCATGCTTTTCATGATCTCAGAAATCTTCGACTTAACCAACCCACGATGCAAAGATTTTGTCCCGTGTTTTCTTGAAGTTTTATAGTTAGCCCGTACATGTGGGTCTCTGATCCACTTTGTGTGTGTGACTGTGTGTGTGTTGTCGGGCAGCTCACTTTTTTGCCTGTGCATTTCCAGCTGTTCCAGCACCATTGGTTGCATTGACTTTTCTTTCTTCACTTAACCTTTTGAAACTTTGTTGACAGTCACCGTGTGGCTGTTTCTAGACTTTCTAGTCTGTTTTATTGATTGATTTTTCTCTATACCAGCACCGCAAAGCTGCAGGACTTCTTTCTGTCTTGCACAGTTATTTTAGCGTTCTTCTAGATTCCCCTGATAGTGAAGCAGGTTTACAGAGCTGCCCCTGAAATGCAGAGGGCTGCTGGAGGCCCGTGTGTGGCAGTCAGTTTCAGACTGGAGTCAGGTGGCTGGTGGGGTTTGTTGACCCACCAGGCACACGGGCGTGTCCCGTGAACCTCCTCTCCTTCACTCACGTTTCCTTGTCTCTCAACCAGGAAGCATCAGCCAAGATCAGAATACCCCGGGTGGTTTTTGCTGTCGGCTGACAAAAGCCGTTGTAGATCCAAGACTGAAAGTTGTTTCGGGCAGAGGCTTCATCTTCACCATCTTGTGTGTAATGTGTAGAATGCCTGGCTAAATAGTTATTTAAACGGGAGTTTGAATTTTATTTCCTCCTGTAGAGCGTTTAAAATCGCACAAAGGCTGCTCAGTTCCTCAGATTGCTGGTGATTTCTCGCTGGTGGCTGGCTCCTTCCTGTCAGATCTAGGTTCAGACTGTGGCCTGAATTCAGAGTCTTTGGGCACCACACCTCTCTGTGTTATGGCTTGTTCATTTCCCATCGTTGAAGAAATGTCGATGACAAGTATTTAAAACTTGGCTCTGAACTATGGGTGTTTGCCCTTTGCTGGTGGTGTTATTATCCTGTGTAAATGCATGTTTTCACAGGCTTCCTCATTGAAATGCCCTTAGAATGGCAGTTACCTGGGTGGGCCTCCTGGGACTTGTGGACAGGCGCCCCCTCCCTTGACGGGCTCCTCACTTACACACATTCCTCTCCTTGGAGTGTTCAGATTGTGTTGCCCTTCGGTGGGTGATGTGCTTCGTAAACCCCTTCTCGCAGGAGGACGCTCCCTGCGGCCCTGCAGCCTTTCCTTGTGGATCCTGCAGCCCAGGTGTCTGAGGCTGGGCTGGTTCCACAGCAACGCTGCACGTCTGGGGCTTCTTTAGCTGCTGTACAGCAGCTGGTCTTTCAAAGCTGCCATTCAGATTTTACTCTTATATTTTTAAAGTAATATTCACAGAACGTATGTGCACAACGTTTTTATGTGTCCTTGATTATTTGATCAGCTTTTATCTAGCTGGTGTGTTTGTAGAGAAAGGTGTTTCCACATGCCCACACCTTTGCTTTCCTCGACACGGCTGCCCTCTCCCCAGGGAGGTCGTGCGGAAATGGGAACCAGCAGAAGTGCGGGATGGGGGCCCGGATGCTATGTGTGTTTGTTGTCTGAGTGGCTCGCGAGCATCCCATGGCGCCTCCCGTGGGTCGCGAGGCCCCGGCGCACCGTGTTTGACGTGTGTGCCTTTGAACGCAGGTTCCGAAGCGTATGCATCGTCTTCGGGAAGCGCAGAGCAGATGGCACCCAGCGACGGCACGGGGTACATGGAGGTTTCGCTGGACTCCCTGGATCTCCGAGTCAAGGGCACGCTGGCCTCTGACGCAGAAGGTGAGCGTGTGCGTGGCCAGGGCCAGCTGGCGGGGGTGGGGGAGGGTGCGTTTGGTGCCGAGTGGGCAGGACGCGGGGCCAGTGTGCTGTGTCCCTGTGGCGCTCTAGTGAGGCGGCCCCAGGGGTCGGGTGCAGTTGCCCACCAAGGTCAGGAGTCCTGCGAGCCATGCGTGTTTATATGGGGCTCCCAGTGGGAGGTGACCCTGTGCCCTGGCTGCATGCAGGTGGCGTCGTTCTGCACAACGTGGCCTTTTTATGATCCCTGATTCCAGCAATGTTGGTGGAAATGTGTCTTCTCGTCGGTGTTGAGCTGGTGGTGCCCCATGGTGGCATACCTGGAGCCTGGCCTTGAAGTCCCTGGCACTGCAGCTCGGGGGGGTCCTTGGCTCTGGGGCTGGGGCCACACACTTCTCGCTGTCTGAAAGTCTTTACCGGTGGAAATTAGTTAATAGCTGTTTGGCTCTTTTGAAAAATTTCTTTGAAATGAAACGTGGGGAAAATGTAAAATTCCTGTTACTTACACCCCATGGATTTTGCTGCTGTCGGGGTATAACCAATCATTCTTTAAAGGACAAATAACCAGCTTTTAGCGTTTTGAACACTAGAGGACTTTGGGTTTACTTGTTTAGTTTAGGAAATCACATCTTTAGCTTAAGAAGAAAATTGTAGGCTTGTCTGTCAGAGAAGTTAGCCGCTCTTCTTGATGCACACAGAGCAGAAACCCCTCTCCGGTCATTACCTCATGCCTTCCTTCCAGATGAGGTGACGTCTGTGTTCACTGTCTCTAAAGCTGCTCTTAGCTTTGTCTCAGGAAGGTGCTGACTTGGACGCCAGCAGGAAGTAGTGCTCGTTTTACCACATTGCCTGGGGTCAGAGGTGAGAGGGCAGCACAGCAGGGGCGTCTGCTGCCCCTATATGAGCTGAGCCCCGGAGGGTGAGGGAGGTGGCCTCTGCCTTTAATGTGTATGTGCAGCTTCTGGTAAAAGTAAGGGCCACGCTGGCGGGAGCCCCTTGGAGGAGGAGGAGAGGCTGCGGGGTGCCATGTAAGGTGCTTCCCTGAGGGTGTTCCCTGGATTGACAGCCACCGTTGGAGGGACCCGTGGATGTGTCCAGTCATGCAGGGCCTGGGGTGTCAGCACTTTGGAAGGACGAGTCAGGTCCCCCAGTTTTGTGTGCATTTAGTGCTAGGGTTCCAGACCCTCTAGGGGGGCAGCTGTGGGGCCTGAGGCTGGACAGGAGGGCAGGGGGCCTGGGGCTCCTTGGAGAAGGGCCACGTGACCTGGCTGGGTGTGGAGGGTGGGGACGGGTCCTGGTTTGTGGGAGTCCAGGCGAGCCGGCCTGCCATGTCTGTGGGGACTCCCGCTTACCTTACACCTCTACTTCGGAACATGAAACGCGCCTTCCTTTGGAAGCCGTGGCTGGGTCAAGGGGTCTTTCTGGCCACCGGCCTCTGTCCCCACTGCAAGCCGGCCTAGCCGCGGGCGGCCTTCCTCCCGGTGCTGCCCGCCTTGCCCTGCCCGTAAGTTGGGTCAGGCGGTGATGTGCTGTGCCGGACACTTTCTTCGTGATCCTAGTTTTCTTCTTTGTGTTCCCCAATTCTTTCCTCCTTCCGCCTAATAAGCAGGCGCTTTGCGCTCTTGTAGCGGGTGAGGAGCGCTCTAGATGATCAGGAGACAAGCTGCCTCCAAACCCTTTCAGGTTGAACCGAACGTTCGCTTCGTGGCTGCAATTCTAAAATCAAGTGACGAAGACAAGCGCTTCCTGGCTGGGAAGCATGTGGGAAGCGAAGTCCCAGGCGGTCTGGCTCCTGGACCTCGGCTCCTGGGCGGCTGCCCGCGGGCGTGTCTGCAGGGACTGTGTCCCCACTTTCTTGCCCTGCGGAGGTGGGGTGGGCGGGGCCGAGTGTAGCAAAGCTCTCTGGGCCGTGGTGTTGACACGCATTGTGTGTGACCGCAGGGCTGGCCAACGGCCCCGACGTAGGCGAGACGGACGGCCTTCAGGAGGTGCCCCTCTGCAGCTGCCGGATGGAGACCCCGAAAAGCCGAGAGATCACCACCCTGGCCAACAACCAGTGCATGGCCACGGAGAGCGTGGACCACCAGGTGAGCAGGTTTGCGTTCCTGTGCGAGGGGGGCCCCCGCCCGGCAGCACCGGCTCTGCTCAGGAGGATGGTGCTGTGTGCGTGGCCGGGCAGGCGCGGTGGCTGGGAGCCAACACGGCTGCGGGCGCTGCTCCGCTGAGGTCACGCTTTCCCAAAGGCTTTTCTACTTTGCTGTGAACTCGGACGTGGATGGGTGAGAGGCAGAGCTGCACCTGAGGTTGCTCGCAGCCTCTCCACAGGCCCCGTCACCTTCTTTAGAAGGACTGTCTGTGATGAAAGCGTTACAGTTGACCTTCTGAACCTGCTGCTCGGCGTCCGAGCCGCCAGCACTTGGGTCTGTCCCGCTCTGCTCGCTTGGCTTTGAGCCAGCGTTTAGCACTTGTCTCCTGTAACAGAAGTAACAGTAATTCCCATTATCATGTGACGCCTAGCTGGTGGTCAGACGTCTGTGTTCTCCGCTCTGGCTGAATCCGGGTGGGTTCCGCCCACCCTCCTGCGGCCCCGCCACTGGCCCGTGGCTGGTCATTCCCTTTAGTTCCCGAATCTTAGGACTGGAGGTCGGAGCTCGTCCAGGTGCTGAGATTGTCACTGCATTCCGGCCGGCCTTGGCAGGGGCACTGTGAGGTCGAGTTCCTGCCCTCGGTCCATCGTCCGGTGAGAGGTTGCGGAGTGGCGGCTCCACAGTTCTCTTGTTCCTCCTGCAGTGACTCTCCGGTGTCTCTGGAACAGAACTTCCTCACCTTCTGGGGCTGTTTGTGCCCCTGAAACATGCTTCATCCTGCGTTCGCAGCACAACTAGTGACTTCGTGGTCTCTTGCAGCTCTTCCGAGTAATGAGTTGGTGCCTTGATGCCTTCCGGTGCCCCTCCCACCCGATCCCCAAAGTTCATCTTAGGAACTCACAGTCTTTTCTCTTTTCAGTCTGTTACATATACATTTTTTGTTGTAAAATGAAATATAAATCCAGAAAACAATACAAGACAAATGTTCGGCCTAATGAGTCTGTCTAGGGTGGGCCCTCTGGTAACCATTTCCCAGGGTCAGGAAATGGGATTGTCCACAAATAGCTACCACCCGGCTTCTGTTTTCTAAATGGTTTCACCAGCCATACAGGTGTCCCTAGACGCTGTTGCCCACTTGTCCTTTCTCTTCCTTTCCCTTTATGTGTGGAGCAGCCGGGCCATTTGACCCCGTGGTCTGAGCAGTGGCTCCCGTGCTCACGGGGCCTCCAGCGCCCCTGTCTGCAGTTTGTACAGAAGTGGACCTGGCTCAGCTGAGGGGAGTTTAGTCCAAGATAAAGGCTCGTGATATCTGGTTGCCTCTCCTTTTCTGCTGTGGGCAGCTGTTGAGTCTTCACGCCTGTGTTTATTAATTCATCAGAGGTTCCAAAACGGTGATGTTGTGTCGTCTACTGCTCATTTATTAGCTGGATGGTTTCATGAAGAGCCTTGTCACCTCGTCTGCTCTTTTGTTAGCCAGCAGAACATCTCAGAGGAAGGACCGCACTGGTGCTTGAGCCTTCCTCTTTATTTCCCAGTCGTTCAGGTAATGAATTTGTTCTCTGTCATCTTCTGAGGTTGGCCAGTTCTTACTTTTAAAATATCATTATGAACTCATGTGTTTAAACAGATTTGACGGGTTCTAATCTTTGTATTGTTGTTGTTGTTGTTATTATTATTATTATTGAAGCTTCACCCCCCTCCACCCCTTGGCCTGCAGGACCCTCTTCATATTGGACTCTTTTAGGGGATATGCATGGTCAAAAGTATTTTTATAACAATACTGAAAAGTTAAGTGCCTTTTCACTTACTCTTTCACAGGGTGTACAGTGGCATTTTGTACGTTTGCAAGACCTGTATAACTCAGGGAATGAGTGATTTTCATGGTGTTACAAAATCATTCACAGTGCAAGACACGTGGATGGATTTTAGTGTAACGGTACTAAACTTGTGGACAGTGGATTGAGATTTTTACATTGCAGCAAATCTTTTGAGAAACTACCCCTTGTAGAGTTTTGCTGTGGTGTCAGAGAAGAACGTCCACCTTTGCCTGCTCTGAATGCAGAAGCAGATACGAGGTTCATCTGTCTTATTAAACCAGATATTAAAGAGTTTTGTGAACAATATAAAACAATGACATTTCTCATTAACTTTTTTAAAAGTAATTTATTAATTAAAATACGTTCTTTACGTGATAGGTTTATTGCTATTTTTAAATAAATTAATATTTAAAAATTTTCTCTCTTAATTTCTAACACGGCAAATGTTAATAGACGTACCCCATTTGGACACAAGCTCTTTGGGACCTTTGGTGATTTTTAGGACTATAAAAGAGCACTGAACCCGGAGATTTTGAGAGCCATTGTTCTCGATGTTCTCTTTTCTTCATTTCTCTTGTCCCTGTCCTGCTTACTTTCAGCTCAGCTTTGTCCTGGTGTCCTCGTGCCCCGAACTAGAAGGGGGTCCAGGCGCGTTGGGTTTGAGGGTTCCTGGTGGCTGGCCCGCAATGGCCCCAGGTCTTAGGCAGCCCCAGACTTGCTGGGATTGGGCAGGGTTTCTCCCAGGTTGCCTGCTCTTCTCAGCCCCAGGGAGGACCTTTTGGTATCTTGGTTCCCCCCGTCCTTGGGTCCACGAGACACTGCCTCGCTGTGTCCCTCTTCCCCCATCCTCTCCCCTCCTCCTGCCCGGGCACCAGCGTCTAGCAGGACCACCCTTACCCATTTGCATCCTGTGGCCTTTGGTTTTGGTTTAAATATCGTCTCTGGGTTTTGGTTTTGCTGTCTAGTTGCTCTGTTTTTCTGTGGGATTCCAGGAAATTCTTAAGCTGCTGCTATGTTCCCCAAAATATTTTTCTCTTTCGATGCTCAGGTTGCCTTGGCCTTAGCTGGCAGCGGCCCCTCAGAGCTAATAGCTCCTTCGTTCTGTGTCTCCTTCCCATCAGCTTTATTGAGGCATAATTCACACACTTGAGGTCACCTTTCTGCTTGTGTGTCTCTGAGTCACATGAGTGACATGAGTGACTCAGATCACACGAGTGACACATGTGACAGATGCACACAATCGTGCGACCAACACGCTCCCCTGATTTCTGTGCGAGGGAGGGGTGTCAACTCTTCAGCTCGGGCCGGTTTTACATGACTCCTGTCGTCTTGGGGGGTCCACTGTGTCCTTGGGGATTCGGGATGTCTGGTGCTGACACAGGACACCCCCCCGCCCCGCCGCCGCCAGACCTGTGCTGCCTGTATGTTTGGAGATCTCTTTAGACAGCGTGTCCTGCACAGGGCCCGATAGTCTCTGTCTTCCCAGTGGTTTGCTTGGATCATCCCCATTGCACTTATCAAGGTAGTTGGGTTAGTCTGACATCTTAATAGTGCTAAGAATTATGCCATCTGTTCTTCCTTTTTCTTCATTTTCTGCCTCTTGGATTGAGTCCCCCACCCCCCCACCCCCGCTGCGCTGGGTCTTTGTTGTGGCATGTGGGATCTTTTGTTGCGGCGTGGGCCGGCGCTCTCTAGTTGGGGCTCACAGGCTCCAGAGCGCGTGGGCTTAGTTGCCCCGAGGCATGTGGGATCTTAGTTCCCCAGACAGGGATACAGGGATCAAACTCGTGTTCCCTGCATTGGCATGCAGATTCTTAAGCACTGGACCACCGGGGAAGTCCCAGGTTGAAATTTTTTATGATTCCAATTTATTCCACTGTTGGCTTTATTTTTTATGTATTTTCCTCACGTTTTCAGCAGTTGCTTTGGAGTTTGTAACATACATCCTTAGTTTATCACGGTCTTGCTTGAATTGATATCGTACCACTTAACATGTAAGACTCTTACATGTGTGGGCCCAAATCCTGTCTCCCATCTTTTGTCATATGTTTCAGTTTCATATATGCTATTATTTTTGTACATAGTCATCTTTTAGACTGAGTAACCGTAATCATCTCTTGTTTCCCTTTATTTAAACTGCATCCAGAGCGTTCTTCCTCTGTTCCGATCTGATTTCTCTCTGATACCACAGTCCCTGTGCCTGAGGACCCTTCCCCCCATAGTACAAGTCTGCTCATAATGAATTCTCTTTTGTTTGTTTGAAAAAGTCCTTGTTTTGCTTCCAGTTTTGAGAGACACTTTGATGGGTACAGAATTCTGGGCACTTCGGGACGTCGGTCGGTGTTGCCGTCCGAAGGTCCCGAGGAGCGGCCGCGGCCTTTGTTGCTGTAGTCCTCCGCGCTGACCTCTGAGGCTGAGGTGTGGGGTTGTGCTGCTCTCTCTTGGTGTTTGTCCTTTTTAGGTTTCTCTGAGCTTCTTGGACTTGTACCCGGTGTCTCTGTTTTCCTAGAAAATCAGTTCCTGCCCAGTGTCTTTATTTTTTCTCTTTCCGAAACCAGTCACTCGACGCGGGCTCGTGGGATGTCGTCTTACAGCTGACGGAGGCTCCGCACTTGCGTTCTCTTCCCATTTTGGGGTCCGACGGTTTCTGTTGAACTTCCTCCTCGCTGAGTGTACTTGAGCCAGTCAGAGGCCTCCACCTGTGTCTCCTGATGGCCTCGCGGGTCCTGGTGGTGGTAGGGGCCGTCCTGGTGGCTGTTTGTTGCCCCCCCACCCGCTGCTGGAGATCCTGAATGTCCACGACGTGGGTGGGTCTCAGGGTCCCTCCCCCCAGGCAACCCTTGGCCCCTTTTACTTTTCGTCCTGGGATTTTCTCCATGTTCTCAAACACCTGCTTTCTACCCTCTTTTCCTGACCTCTCCTTTGAGGTGTTGTCTGAGGGTTCTTACTGTGGGAAGGGTGCCCCCCGCCCCCGCACCGCGGTCTGCATCTGTCTGTCCCTCCCTCCGTCGATCGAGGGAGCCTCTTTTGCTGCTTTCGTGGAAGCGTCCACGGCTGGGCCAGGGGTTTCCTCTCCTGGGCAACCTTTCCTTTTTCCCAGAGTTACTAATTGCCTCGTTGCTCGCTGTTTGCTTTGTGCCTGCTACCGACCCCACCCCAGCTGATGGGCTTGCTCACTCTGTAGGGCTTTCGGACACATCGGTCCCTCTCAGCGGGGGCCACGTTGCCTCAGCAGCTCCTTGAGGGAGGTTCCTGGGGGGAAGGTCTGGGCCGATCCTCTCCTGTCGCCACAGCTTCACGGGCGCAGTTTCCTCTCACGTCCTGGTCACGTCGCCGTCTGCTCCGGGCTGTCCGTGTCTCGGGAGCCCTGGCCCCCGCTCTGGGTCCTCTCTGCAGAGCCTCCAGCCTTCTCACCTCTTCTCCATTTTCCACATTTTTGACTTTTTGCTTTACTTTAGAAAATTCCCTCCGTCTCCCAGCGCTTCCATGGAAATTTCACTTCTCCCTCCTATTTCTGGTGCTGAGAGCTTGATTTTGTGCCCTCCCTCGTGGCCTCCTGTTCCAGCCTCAGAGCCGCCTGGGCCTCTTTCCTGGGGGCATTGGCCCCATCTGCCCCCCCCCCCCCCCCCCCCCCGCCGATCTCTGGGCTCCATGGAGTCTCTGAGAACGGGCTCCCTTGAGGAACAGGCGAGGAGGAAGCTGGGGCTGGGGGTGCGTCACCCGCACCAGCTGCCAGGAGGCCAGGGTCCTTGTTGGAAGGCGCCAGGGCGACAGCGGGCGCAGGTGGGCCGCCCGAGTGCTGGTGGGTCCTGTGGATTCTCTGTGCTCCCCGCTACTGGTCGTGCTTCCTGGCATGTGTCCTGTTCCCTTTGATGCCCCGGCCCCTAGCCCAGGCTGTTCTCCTCATGTGGCCACCGTGACCCCCTGGTCCGTGAACCGGCGGCACAGCCCTTCATCACGTTGTGGAGGACCCGGCCGCCTTCCTGCTTTGATTTCCTGACATCCCCCTCCCCCGCCCTGTGACATGGCAGCAGCTGACTCGGTCTCGTCTGATTGCAGCTGGGCAGGTGCACGAACAGCGTGGTCAAGCATGAGCTGATGCGCCCGTCCAGCAAGGCGCCGCTCCTGGTGCTGTGTGAAGACCACCGGGGCCGGATGGTGAAGCACCAGTGCTGTCCCGGCTGCGGCTACTTCTGCACCGCCGTGAGTGCCCGGCCCCCTCTGTCCTGCCCTTGGCCTCTGGGGGCACCTGGGCCCCCGGCTCCCTTCCTGCCGCTCACGTGTCTACCTAGGCAGGGCCGCCTGGCCCTCCACTGCGTCCTGCTCGCCAGTGCCTCCGGGACCTTCTCCATCAGTGACTTCATCCACAGATGCTCATGTGGCTCACATGGCCCTCACTTGGTCTCCGTGTGGCCCTTTGTGCTCCTGGGCCCAGAGCCTCTCCCCCAGGGGCTTCTCCAGACGTCACGCCTGTGTGCCCTCGCCATCCTCATCATGCTTTTCTGCTTCTGCTGAAAAGGGGTTCCCAGGGAGAGCACTGCTCCTCGGCCCAGAGCCCTGGCCTGAGGCCGGGTCGCCCGGAGGGCATGGTGTCAGGCGCTCTTTGCCAAGGGCTGTTGGTGGCACCTCCCTCCTCGGGCTTTTGCTTCTGGGAGTGTCTTCCTGGGTGTGTCTTCCGTGGGTCCATCTTTGGACTTATATGCGGCATGTCCCCTGGTCAGAGCAGCTGGAGAGTGAGCCTCGGCCTCCTCGGGGCGCGGGGATGGGGATTTTCTCTCCTTCAAATAGCACGTGTGTGGACGTGCCTTGGGAGGGGCCCCGTGGGCGCAGGGCATCATTTCTTCCCACCCGGAGAGGGGCTGGGAGCCCCCCGGGCTCTGGCTGACTGCCCCCACACAGAGCTCAGTTCTGGGCTTTGCTTGCTCTTCTGCGTATTAGCCCCAATTAAAAGAAGATTTCTGGCCTCCCTGCTTTTAGGGTAATTTTATGGAATGTCAGCCCGAGAGCAGCATCTCTCACCGTTTCCACAAAGCCTGCGCCTCTCGAGTCGATAACGCCAGTTACTGTCCCCACTGTGGGGAGGAGACCTCCAAGGCCAGAGAGGTGACCATCGCAAAAGCAGACACGACCTCCACCGTGACGCTGGCCCCTGGGCAGGAGAAGGGCTCCACAGTGGAGGGCAGGGCCGACACCACCACAGGCAGGTACGGCGTCCCCTGAGCCCTCAGAGTTCACCTGACGATGCCCGTCTTTAATTGTTGCTGATGTCTTCCGACTTGCCAGACGTCTCCCAGCTGGTTCACACTCGCTGTGATTTCTGACACGTGAGGCTGTGAGGCATGCTGACTTTCGTTTGCTCGCTGCCACTGTGCACATGTCTCTTCTGCACTCAGTGTAGTTCTGTACATTTCTTTGCCTGATTTTGAACCAGTATCACGCCATCCTAATTGATGTGGTATCACAGTATTTTCGGTCGAAGCACAGCACTCCCATAGGTAGCTGTTAGTATACACCTGAAACATCGGTCCCTGTGTGTACTTGTCCCTACCCACGTGTACCTGTGCGTGCCTGTCCCTACACATCTGTACCTGTGCGTGCCTGTCCCTACCCATCTGTACCTGTGTGTACCTGTCCCTAAACATCTGTACCTGTGTGTAGTGTATGGTATGAAACATTAGTGTCAGCTGCTGTAGTCTGCTCTTACTGCGTCATGTTTTGGAGGCCCTAGCTGAACACAGAAGAAACAGTCTTTAAAAGAGAAGGGTTGATATTGGAAACATAATTTTCTTCTCAGAAGTATTCAGTAGAAATAGCTGAAGAACTCATAAAGCTAAATGGAGTCAGTCAGCCAGAGGATCAGGTAAGAAAAGGTGTCGGAAGCCTCGTCCCCACTAGTGTGTCCAGCTAGAAGCCAGGGTGATGGAGAGAGAGCCTTTCAAAACAGCAACAAAACCCGTAACCTACGTAGGAAAAAGCAAGCGATACTACACTGATAAAAAAGGAAACTATAAAACTTCACTGAAGGTCATTTAAGAGACTCGAATTGTAGACATTCAAAACTGAATATTGGAATGGTGTCGACTCCTTCATGTTATTCTGTATTAATCGTATTAATCTATAAATTTAATGTTTTTTTTTTTTTTGCGGTACGTGGGCCTCTCGCTGTTGTGGCCTCTCCCGTTGCGGAGCACAGGCTCCGGACGCGCAGGCTCAGTGGCCATGGCTCACGGGCCCAGCCGCTCCGCGGCATGTGGGATCTTCCCGGACTGGGGCACAAACCCGTGTCCCCTGCATCGGCAGGCGGACTCTCAACCACTGTGCCACCAGGGAAGCCCTAAATTTAATGATTTTTGAGTCAAAATTCCAAGGTGTCCCTTGCGTTGGGAGGGCAGTGGACTTTAGATTCAACCTGAAGTTCATTCGCTAAAGCATATTTGAACATTGGGCAAAAAGTCCTGGGAAAGCCGCCCTCACTTCTGAATGCCATTTTTCTCTGGGATTTGATTCTGAGTCTGGGCTCTTCCCTCCAGGGGCTGAGCAGACAGATGGTCAGTGAACCTGAGACCATTTTCACTCTCAGAAGAGCAGTGCAGTTGGAGGGTCCGAGTGAATCATGTTTTGTGTTTTCATTGGTTTCCACAAGAAGGGAGAGTTCCACGTCTCTAAAACTCAGAATTCCACTTATTTCTTCCTCCCCGAAGCACTGCTGGACCCCCGCTCTCAGAGGATGACAAGCCGCAGAGCACAGCCCCCCAGGTGCCCGAGGCCTTCGACCCCATGGGGCCGGCCGGGCTGGGGAAGCCAGCGCCCGGCCTCTCCCAGGGACCTGGGAAGGAAACCCTGGAGAGCGCGCTCATCGCCCTGGACTCGGAGAAGTAAGGCCTGGCGCTCCCTTCCTGCAGACTCCTCCCCTCCGTGTCCTCCTGCATGAGTCAGCCGCCGGCACTTCCGCGCGCGTCCTTGTCCCCCTGCGGCGTCTGGTGCTGGCCAGGGCCACACGTCCCCGCTGTCTGCGCCCCCAGGGCCACGGCATTCCCAGGAGGTCGCTGAGGCCTTCCTTAGGTCTCCTGTTAGCATTGGTCATCAGGACCGTGCACCTTCTCTTCCGTTACTTTGGGAAACGATTGCAGGTTATCGTCCGTTCCACTAAGAGCAAAGTGATCCTCTGAAGGCATAGTGAGGACAGTCCTGGGAGGCTCTGGCACATGTTTCCCTGGACACGTTGACCGTGGCTCTGACCTCAGGATGTTAGGGCCAGTGTCACTCTGTGGCTCCTCGTCTCTGAAAGGAGAGTTCGGAGCAGGTGGCCCGTCGGTTGTCCCTGCGGCTCCCATTACTGCAGCCCCCCGGTGGCTCTGCAGGAGGGCCCGGTGCACCGACCCATGACCCCACAGGTGTCCACTGGTCATGGGGTTCCACGATCAGGACTCCGGCCAGGCCGCGCGGCTCCCTCCCTCAGAGCTTCACCTTCCTGTCTTGCTTCTCGGGAAGTTGTAGTGTTGGGACACGTTCCTGAGTCCCCACAGCTTTTTCTCTGTCCGCCTCCAGCCTGGTCTCTAGCCCTGGTCTTATGGTGACTGTCCAGTCCCCTGCCCTACTCACCGGGTCCAGACTCTGTACTGTGAAGAGGGTGGGTGTAGCTGGGTGTGACATGCTGCCTCCACCACCTCGGGGGTCCCTTGACCTCATGCTATAGAGAAGAAGCAGCTCGCTCTGTGCCCTGCACAGAATGCAGAACCTCAGGAACCATTCTCGTGCTGTGGGTGAAGGAGATGCTCACTAATTTTGGTTATTTTTACTGTGAGATGCCTGGTGGGTGTGGCATCCTTGACCTTGAGGCTGGGCAGGTGGGCCCAACCCAGGCCTTCCCAGCCTGCAGGTGCCGCGCGCGCGCCTGCATGCGTGTGTGTGTGTGTGTGTGTGTGTGTGTGTGTGTGTGTGTGCGCGCGCGTGCGTGTAGCCTGTGCTCACTGCTGTCTTGTGCTTTCTCCGCAGACCCAAGAAGCTCCGCTTCCACCCGAAGCAGCTGTACTTCTCGGCCCGGCAAGGGGAGCTGCAGAAGGTGCTGCTCATGCTGGGTAGGTGGCCATATCTGTCAACGTCTCTCGGTGACTGTCCACCGTGTCCCGCTCTGTCCAGTTTCTCTGGTTGGTGCACACGGGCTCCCCTGGTGTTCAGCCCGTTCACAGTGTTCATGCTCAGTCACGGCAGTGGAAGTATTCTCCAGGAATTCCTCGTTTTTTTTTTTTTGTACGGGTCTTACTTGTGGCACGTGGGATCTTTGTTGCATGTGGGCTCTTAGTTGCGGCATGCGGGATTTAGTTCCCTGACCAGGCATTGAACCTGGGGCCCTTGCACTGGGAGTGCAGAGTCTTAACCACTGAACCACCAAGGAAGTCCCAGGAATTCCCCATTTTTAAACAGGAATTAAGTATGTGATTATTAGGTTAAGAAGAGATGTCGACTCCATGAAAGCAGAGTTAGCCAGCTGGGCTGTTGTGCCGTGTGGATGGAGTTGGCGCCCTCGTGTGCAGGGTGCAGCCCACCTGGCACTTGTGTTTTCAGTGTGTATCTGCCTTTATGGGTTTTTAACACCTGAAAATGTACTGGTCGGGTCCTTCCCAGCTCCGTCTCCTGCGGAGCAAGGGACAGCGCTTTGATTCTGAGCTCAGAGCGTAGGCTTGATTTCTCTGGCTTGAAAAGGCTGATTAAGAATCGTTTAACTTGACAGTAAGTCAAGAAAGAAGCTTAACAATTTGCTCTGAAAAAAAAAAAGGTTTTATTTTATGTTGACTGAAATGGCGATTTTAATCATTTTCCTCGTGGACCTTGTGCGATGCTGAGTTCGCCTTGCCGGTCCGTGGTTGGCCTTGTAGCCCGTCTCCATTCCAGGCTGGGAGCTGTGCTCAGCAACCGCCTTCCCTTTGGGCCTGTCCTGGGGGTCCTGCTCCCTGTGGAGCATCCATCCTGGGGCCCCGCCACCCTCACGCTCGGGCCCAGGCCTGGGGACGGGAGAGACGGGGGAGCCCAGAGTTAGATGAGGCTGTCTGGGAGGAGCGCAGGTGCTGGGGGTATCTGACCACAGGCCTGCCTGTCGGTTCCACCTGGAGCCTTGCCAGCCCTTGCGCCATCCCGGGCTCTGGGGGCTGCACCTGCGGTAACCGGCACCTCCTGTTGGTTTGCAGTTGACGGGATCGACCCCAACTTCAAGATGGAGCACCAGAGCAAGCGCTCACCCCTGCATGCTGCGGCGGAGGCCGGCCATGTGGACATCTGTCACATGCTGATTCAGGTCAGATGCGGTCTTCTTGGGGCCACCAAAGCAAGACAGCCTGGCCTGGGTCCCGAGAGCCGGGCCGCCCAGTAGTGCCAGAGGCTCCCAGGCCCACCCGCCCTGGCTCTGCCCAGTGCCCTCAGCCCCTCCGCTGCCTCTCCTGCCAGTTACGCCGCCTCTGGAGATGACGCACTGCCATTCGGTGTTTGACTTGTTTGAGTTCGTTTGGGTTTTTAGTGTCACCGACTTCTGGCGTGGGAGGGTTTAGCCCAGGCGTGCGCACATGCCTCCTCCTACCCCCCGCCCTGCACTGAGAGCTTGCGTTCCGTGGTCATGTAAATGTGTCCTGGACACCCCCCCCCCTCCGCCCCCCAATCCACCCCGAGCAGGCAGACTGGCCCTGTGTCATCTGGGAAGCACATCGTCCACTCTTGGTGCTGCTGCTCTCTGGGACATCCCTCCCCTGGCCCGTGTTGGGGCCCCTGTTTCCCGGAGGCCACCCTTAAGCCACATGTTTATCTCTGGAGCCTTCAGGAAATTTCCTTTCACCCACGGGTCTGGAGTTTCCCCACAGCCCAGGTTCAGGTCTGGGAGATTTTCTGTCTGGGCTCCAGGTCCCTCCGCAAGCGCCTACGTTTACCTGCTGCAGCTTCTGGACTCAGGCTCCGTCCCGCTTTTCTGGGCGGCGCTCTCGGCGTGACCCTCGGCTCCTCTCGGGGTCTCGTCTGTGCTGCCACGTTTTTCTGTAGCCTCTGGGTCTTCCCACAGTGTTTGGAAGCTTTATACTGGTCTGTTCATTCTGGTCTTTCTTATTTCAGGTTTCCCTCAAATGCCCGGTGGATCCTGTTTGTTTGTAAAGGAAAGGACTGAAATGCCGGTGGTGGGCTCTTGGCTGGGGCCCGTCAGCTGGAGGTTTTCGTGTCGGGTGGGCTTCGGGATGGCTCTGTGTCTGGAGAGGACCGTCCTGTGGGCATCTCTGTTGGGGCCCTGGACGGACACCCCCCTCCCCCAGGTCTCTTGTCTAGTCACAGCTGCTCTGTGTCACTGTCGGCCTGGAGTGTCTGCTTCATCCTCTTCTCACCTGTGCTGTGTGCACAGACTAAGATGTGATTGTATGAAGTGTGGAGCCTGCTTTTGCATTGGTGTTGTACAGTGGGGTTACCTGTTGGTTTAGATTTCTAACACCCGAGACCCATTTGTCAGAACCCTCCCAAGTTTGGCTCACGCCAGAGGCTCCGTTTGGACAGATCTCTTTAAGTAGCATGTAGCCAGCTTCTAAAAAGCTCTGTCTGACAGCCTTGGTATTTTAATAGGAATCTTCAATCTACTTATGCTTACTGTAACTTTTGACATTTAAAATTTATTTCTGATTTCTTATATTGTAGATTTGATTCTCAACCTCTTAAAACAAATATTTCTTTTTTTTTTCCCTCTCCTTTGCTGCCTTCTTTTGGATTGACTTTTGTTTTGTCTCATTTCCTTTCTCTTTATTTGCTTGGAAGTTGTAGTCTTTGCTTTCTTGCCTCCAGAGGCCACTCTGTGATTCTAACAAGTGGCTGTTACTTGCTCAGTCTTGAGACAGAGGGAGGAGGAGGAGGGGGAGGAAGGACGAGGAAGGAGGGGGAGGAAGGACGAGGAAGGAGGGGGAAGAAGAGGAGGAGGGGGAGGGGGAGGGGGCAGAGGGGGAGGGGGAGGGGGAGGGGGCAGAGGGGGAGGGGGAGGGGGAGGAGGAGAGGGAAGAAGAGGAGGGGCAGAGGGGGAGGGGGAACAATTGATGGTCTTCTGACATGACTCTTCCTTTGGAAAAGGTAGTTTCACACTCCTTTGAAAGAATCTATTCCCCCCACACCCCAGCTTTTTTTTTCTTAACGTAAAAACGTGTGTGAGCCACATACAGAAAAATCATTGAAACGTAAGCGTCTCGGTTAATGAGTGGTTCTAAAGGGGCGTGGCCTGATCTGCTTGCCCCCAGAAGCACCATGTGTCCCTCCCCCGTGGCAGCTCTCCTAGCCTGTGTTGTGGCGATCAGGTGTGTGTGCTTCTGCGCGCTCACAGCCCCACAGAGGTCCTCAACCCCATGGCTCAGCTCTGTCCACTTGTAAACCTCACACAGTGTGAATTCTTTGTCTGCCTCTTTCATTCAAAGAGCAAAAGCCTAAGAGTCATTCACTGAACTGCTGCCCCGTTTCCTGCTTCTCCCCACTGGCCGTGATAGTGGAAGACTGTCCGGGGCAAAGAACACAGGAGCTCTGTGTTCTGTTTTGCAGCCTCTTGTGAGTTGTAAGCTATTGCAGAATAAAACATGTATTTTGGAAAAAACCAACGTTTTACACATCAGCAATCTTTATGACTCTGTACTGTCTGCCCGGAGCCTGGAGGCGTGACCGCCTGACATCACTTCAGATTAGATTGTCAGCCTGGTGGTTAATTTGGTGGCCCAGGCTGCAGACTCCCCGACTTGGGGACTGTGCTCTTGTGTCCTTTTCTCCCCAGAACCCATCCGACGTGGGACGGATTTCCTTTGCTTTGCCCCGAATCCGAGGGTGAGGCGCAGCTTTGGTGGGTGCCCACCTCACGTGCCCCCAGAGGGGCTCTGGCCCTGGTCCCAGGCAGCAGGCACCCTCGCTCACGCTTGGGGTCAGTGGAGGAGCACCTGTAAGGAGTGGTTTGGGTATTTCCCGGTCTGTTTAATTTTCATGCCGAGGTCTCGCTGGAAACAGCTCCATCCAGGCAACTGTGGCACGGTGGCCCTGCCACAGGTGGACACTTAATGTAAATAACAACATTAAACGAAACCCCAGCAGGACGCATTCTGGGGCGCTCGGGTGCACGTCCGGTGTGCGGGGGCACGAGGTCAGGGGCAGCTGTGCTGGTCGCCGCCACTGACACCCTCCGGTACCCTTGGCCAGCCCCAGCCTTTGGCCGGCACCAGGCACGCCCGTGGTCAGAGTGACCTGCCGCGCGGCTCTCCGGGCCCGGGCCTGGGTGTGTCCCCACTTGTGGTCACTGCTTTGGCTTCTCCTACCTGGGTCTCCATCTGCTCGCCGGCTCTGGCGCCATCCTGTCCCTCCGTGTTAGTGTTTGCTTGCATCTGGGGTCCATCTCGCCTGCTTTACTTCTGCCTGCTCTGCAGGCCGTGAGCCCAGGAGGCATCTACTAATAGGAAAAGGTGCGTTTTCTAGCAGTCATGGGCCCAGAGGGGAGGGACAGAGCGACAACCGCTGCCCTGCCCCCCTGGGAGCCCAGGATGTGCCGTGGGCTGTGCTCGCCCCGCACCTCCCGGGCCCTCTGTTCCCTCTGGGTGGAGGCCCTCCTTCCACCTCCCTCCGTGTCTCAGATCTCTCCGCGTTGTCTCCTGGCCACCCCTGCCTCTTCCTGGTGACGATCACTAGCCTTTGGGCTGACTTCCCAGGTGTGGTCCTGGGTTGCCCACATGTCCCTGTGCGGGGCCTCCGTGCTGGTGGGTGGGGCCGTCACTGGCCGGCGCAGGTTTCAGACAAGCACACCGAGCAGCCGTCCTCACACTCTACCTGGGTGTCGGGTGGGAGGGCCTGGCCCTCCGAGCCCGACCCTCTGCACCGTTCGGCCCATGGCTCTGCTCTTGGTCATCTGCCCGTCTGGGCCTCTCAGATATGGGCCCTGTCGGGGGCTGCCTGGCCTGTGGGCCCCTCCCTTCCGGGCCGTCCCCCGGGCAGGCTTGCGGCCCGGGCTCTCGCACCCCTGGGTGTTCAGGGTGGTTTGGGGGTGGGGGGGGTCTTGCCAAGTGTGTGCACCCAGTCACAGGCGGCGCCTGGCCTTTCACCGGCAGAGGGCACATCTTGGCCTGTGCAACCTGGCAGAGCATGGCCGACCCCACGCTGGCCTCGTCAGCGCTACGCAGACCCCCACCCCGCACCTTTATCTCGTGTGGTTTTCCAAGTTTCGTTGTTAAAGTTAGCTGCTGTGGAATCCTGGCTCTGCCTCGCGCTCAGGTTGGGCCATCTGACCTGTGTCCCCCACTCGTCTCCTACCTGGATGCCCCTGCTCTCTGACGTTAGCTCTGCTCCGTGGGAACAGCCGAGTCTCCTTCACCATCCCTGACCACCTCAGTTCCCCTGGCTTTCCATGTGTACCATTCTAGGTCTATTTTTAAATTTACTAAACTGGGTTACTTTTGTTTTTTAATTGCTAGTAGTAAAAACGATACTATTTTCAGCCTTATAAGTATTAGCTCTTTTAAAACGTTCAGCTGCCAAACACTTGCTTTGCTGTTAGTGGAAAACCCACTTTAAGGTTGGGTGTTTCAGTTTCACACAGACGATTTACCCAAGCATACCTCCTGGCTCGTTGGTTTCCAAGTACACACTCCATTGGAAAATGCATCCTGGGAATGAGTTTTTCTTCAGTTTGTTTTGGCAGGTGTTTAGAACAGCCGGAGACAGAGGTCTCTGAGGCCCCTGAGCTGGGGCCCCACGGTCCCTGCAGGCTGGGCCACCGCCTGCCTCCTGGCCCTGCCTTGCTGAGTCCCCTTCAGCACCCCTTCTTTGTCTGTTCTGGGGTCTAACCTTCTTTCTTATTTCTAAAAGTGCTGTCACTAACGTTACTGTAAGCATTTCTACCCAATTAGCTTAGAAATGAAATGCTCTTCTTGAACTAAAGTTTTGATAGTTACAGAATAACCATGTCTCTGAATTCTGCTTTGGAAGATTCAGGCTTAGTCGATAGAAAGACTTAATGTAGCCCCTGAGGTCCCTCTGTTTCCAAGTGCTGAGCCTGGGAAATGTTTCCTCGCTGGGTGTGGCTGCGGTGGCAGCTCTCACACCTGAGCTGTCCCTCTTTTCACCAGGCGGGCGCCAACATCGACACCTGCTCAGAGGACCAGAGGACCCCGCTGATGGAGGCGGCAGAAAACAACCACTTAGACGCGGTGAAGTACCTCATCAAGGCCGGGGCCCTCGTGGATCCGAAGGTACTCACTGCTCAGAAGCACACCCCTGTTTCATGTAGAAGCTCCTCGTGAAGAGGAACAGGGCCGGTTCCTTGCTGGAACGTCTTCAGAAATCGGTAGCCACCAAGCATCCACCGGGTTGTCTGGAAGTCGGTAGTTCACCTTACTTGGTTACCGGTTTATTTGTGGAAAATACTAGTGAGCACTGGATCCACTATGCCTGACGGTAGTCAAGCATCTGATAGGGAGTTTGTGTGCAGAGGTGTTCAGCTTCCTTCTTTGGATAGGCACATCTTCTCTCTTCTGTCTTCAGTTTGGAGCAGTTAGGCAAGAAAGAAATAGAAGGCATCCAGATTGGAAAGGGGGGAGAAAAATGATCTCTGTTCACAGATGACATGATCTTATATGTAAAAAAATCATAAAGAATCCACACAAAATATTGTTAGTACTAATAAATACATTCAGGAAAGTTGTAAGATACCAAATCAGTACAGAAATGTCAGTTGTATTTCTATACACTTGTGATGAACTATCTGAAAAGGAAATAAAACAATTCCACTTACAATAGCATTGAGAAGAATAAAATACTTAGGAATAAACTTAACGGAGGAAGCGAAAGAATTGTACACTAAAAAATGCTGAAAGAAATTAAAGAAGACACAGATAAATGGAAATTATCTGGTGTTCATGGATTGGAAGAAGACAGTACATTCCTCCCCTCAGTATCTGCGGGGGATTGATTCCAGGACCACTGCAGACAGCAACCCGCCGATGCTCGAGTCCCTTAATGGTACAGTCAGCCCTCCATATCCGTGGGTTCTGCATCCGTGGATACTGAGTGCCGAGTGTATTGTTAAAATGTCATTGCTACCGAGAACGATCTTCAGATTCAGTGCAATCCCTATCAGAATCCCAATGCCTTTTTTTACAGCTTATAGAAAAACCCATCCTAAAATTCATAGGGAACCTTAAGGGACCCTGAACAACCAAAACAATCCTGCAAAAGAACAAAGCTGGAGGCCTCACACTTCCTGACTTCAAAACTTATGACAGGGGCTTCCCTGGTGGCGCAGTGGTTGAGAGTCCGCCTGCCGATGCAGGGGACGTGGGTTCGTGCCCTGGTCTGGGAAGATCCCACATGCCGCGGAGCGGCTGGGCCGGGGAGCCATGGCCGCTGAGCCTGCGCGTCCGGAGCCTGTGCTCCACAACGGGAGAGGCCACAACAGTGAGAGGCCCGTGTACCACAAAACAAAACAAAACAAACTTATGACAGAGCTGCAGTAATCAAAACCATGTGGTACCAGCCTAGAGACAGACGTATAGAACAGTGAATAGAGTGCCCAGAAATAAACCCTCGCAGATACGATCAAGTGATTAATGTTAAGGGGGCCCAGAGCATCCAATGGCAGGAGAGGGCGTCTTTTCACAAGTGCTGGGAAAACTGGACTTCTACATGCAGAAGGATGAGGTTACAGTTTATTCAGAAATTATCTCAAAGGGGATCAAAGACCTAAACTTAGAGCTAAAATCGTAAAACTCTTGGAAGAAAACAGGAAAATCTGTATGACATTGGATTTGGCAATCATTTCTTGGGTATGACACCAAAAGCACAGACAATAAAAGGAAAAACTAGGTAACTTAAACTTCATCAAAATTTATAAACTTTTGTCCATCAAAGGACACTCTTCAAGAGAGTGAAGAGGCAACCCACAGAAGGGGAAGATATTCATAAATTCTGTATCTGATAGGGCTTTACTATCCAGAATATATTGACAAGTCCTACCACTCAATAACAAACTCTAGCCCAGCTCAAAAATGGGCAGAGTGTGAGTAGACATTTCTCCAGAGAAGATATTTGAATGGCCAGTTAGCACGTGAAAAGATGTTCAACATCATTAGTCATTAGGGAAATGCAGTCAAAACCATGGTGAGACCCTTAGGACACCTATTATCTAAAAATCAGAAAATAAGTGCTAGCAAAGATGTGGAGAAATTGGAATTCTCATATATTGCTGGTGGAAATGTAACATGATGCAGTTAACTGTGGAAAGCAGTTTGGTGGCTCCTCAAACAGTTAAACATAGAATTACTATATGATCCAGCAATTCCAGTCCAGGGTATGTGCCCAAAGAAACAGGAAGCGCGGACACGGACAGGTATGTACACACCTTGTTCACAGCATTGCTTACAGTAACTAAAAGGTGGAAGCAACCCAGTGTCCATTGACGGGCGATGGATAAGCCAGATGTGGTCCATCCATATGATGGAGTGCTATTCAGCCTTACTTCAAAAAGGAAGGAAATTCTGACAAAGGCTGCAACACAGGTGAACTTGAGAACGTTATGCTGAGTGAAAGAAGCCAGAAGGACGAATATTGTATGATTCCACTTATGTGCGGAACCTGGGACAGGCAGATTTAGAGACTGAAAGTAGATTGGAGGTTACCCGGGGTGAGGGGGGGATACTGTTGCTGAGTGGTGACCGAGCTTCTGCCTGGGCTGATGGAGAATAGAGTGAGAATAGAGTGTGGTGATGGTACAGCTCTGTGAAAGCAATTCATGTTGCCACTGAATCACTCTAAAATGGTTAAAAGGGCAAGTTTTATGTCATATACACACACACGCAATAACAGTAAAAATGCTAAATCCCACAGCCCTTCAAATTAATACACATTTTTTCCAACAAAAAAATGATCGTCTGTTCATACTAATTTATCAACTCCTTGTTCCCATCAAATTAACTTCTCACTCGTTTTTCTATGTCATTAAATATTCTGTAACATTATTTCAAGTGGCTGTGTTGTATTTCATGATACAATTTGTGTCATTTTTTTAGATTTGCTGACTGTTTAATATTTATGTTATTTTCGGTTTTTATTGTACAGAATGCTTCAACAGACATTTCATAGCTAAATCTTTGCATGTTTGATTTCTTTAAGACAGATTTCTGGGTGTGTGTGTGGAATTGCTAGATCAAAGTATATAATCATTTCTAAGGCTTTTGATCCCTCTCTCTGAATTGCATCCGGGAGTGTCTGAGCACTCGTTTCCCTGTACTCTTACAAGTGCCGATCATTACAGTTAAAAAAAAAAATTAACAATTTGATATGCAAAAATGATTATTATTTTTTTTTTTACTATTTTAATTTGCTTCTCTCAAAGTTAACTTTTTTTGTATGTAGTTATTTACATTTGTTGTGAATATTTTTTCAAGCTGGTATTTAGTCCTTTGCTTTTGGTGGTTTTTGAGATCTGGAAACCTTTAGTTTTTCTATGACTATCTATAGATAACTGTTATTAATCCTCTCCGTTAGGATGGGTGGGTGAGTTCTGCCCAGTTCTCGGCCAGGGGACGATTTCCCAGCCTCGTCACAGGAGCCAGCGCCCAAGCAAAGCACCACTGAAGAGGCAAGAGGTCAGTGTTCAGGGCTTTACAGAAGCAGCTGGAGCCTGCAGGACAAGTGATTGGAGGAGGTCTGGAGTAGACAGTTCACCGATGAGCTTGTTAGCAGCACTCTGGGTGCTGTAGAAGAAAGGGTCCTTGAAATCCAAGACCAATCAGAGAAACCATTCTGTCTGAAAAGCAGACTGTAGGACAAGATTGAGCTGTCTGATGTGTAATTGGAGTCCCAGAAAGGAGAGAAAACCCAGTGGAAAAAAATTTATTGAAGGAAAAATGGTCATAAATTTCCCAAATTTGGTGAAAAATAACCTACAGATTCAAGAAACTCAGCAGACCCCAAGCTGGATAAATACTAAGGCTGCCACACCTAAATACATCATGTTAAACTGTCGAAAACCTTAACACAGCCCCAGAAAAAACACACAATACGTGTAACCGAACATTGCGAAAATTTGCCAACTTTGCATTTGAAACGACGGAGGCCAGGAGACAATGGAGTGATATCCTTATTGTGCTAAAAGGGAAGAAAAAAACCTCAAAAAAATTGTCAGCCCAGAATGCTACAGCCAGTAAAAGCGTCCTTCAGAAAGCACTTGTGAAATAAAACATTTTCAGGTACCCAAAAGCTGATAGGACTTACTAGCAGGTTTACACGAAAGCTTGTGGGAGGAAAATCCCGTTCTTGGGGAATGAAAATACTAGAAATGGTAAATATTTGTTTTCTTTAAGTTTCTTAAAAGACAAAGGCTGCTTAAAGCAAGAAGAATATTGTAAGATGGAGTTTACACAAACTTGGAAGTGAGACAGGACAGCGGGAGCACAGGGGGAGCCAGTGGTGGATGTGAGCAGGGTCCTCGGGTTTTAGTTCTTTCCTGGGAGGGAATAAGTACTGACCTAAGTGGATGGGAAAGTTGAAGCTTGTGATCCCTACAGAACAGTAAGGCAATAATTTCAAAGAAGTACAGCTTTCAGGAAAACTTTTTAAAAAGCTAGTAGAAGAAGTAAAACGGAATGTTAAAAAATACTTGTGTAACTAAAAAGCAGGAAAAGAGGACTAGAAACAGGTAGGACAAATAGGAAGGTGGTCATCTAACCCTAAAACCGTGTCGTAATTACATCCAGTGTCAGAGGATGAAGCCCTCCAGCCAAGGGCAGACGTTTGTCTGAGCCAGTGAGCAGGCGAGAACCAGCTCTGCTTCCCTGGAGAACACACGCTAACACGCGGACCAGGCTTGAGTGAGCAGGGTCAGGGCACACGTCAGGCACGTGGCAAACAGAAGAATCAAACACAAAAGGCAAAATTACAGAACTTTTGGAGGTTAAGAGGGAAGATTAGCTTTGTGATTCCAGCGTCGGGAAAGATTTCTTCAACAAGACAAAAGTACAAAAATGATTGATAAAGTCAAATGCATTAGAATTCAGAATTTCTGGTCAACAAAAGATGTCACAAGGTACATGACGGGCAGCTACAACCGGGAGAGGGTTTTGCAGCCAGAGGGCATCAGGGCCTCCTACAGATGAAAGAAAGTAACCGGAAGCAATGGGTGAGGAAGGTGACCAGGCAGTTCCCTGGAGAGATGTGTGACCGGGATATGCCGGGAAGGCGCCTGCCTTTCAAGCCCCCAAGACACCCCATTCCCTGGCCGTAGAATCCCGTGAAGCCCACAGCTGAGCCCACCTGGGGGAGCAGCACACGCGTGTCATTGTTGGGGGGGGTCTCGGTGTTGGGGGACCCCGTGGGCAACTCTTGCACGAGGAATCCGGGAAATGTATTGCAATGTTTGGTGAATATTGGTGAAAAACGAGTCTTCCTCGACCAAATGCACAAACTGGGCTAGTTTTACATCAGTTGACATAAGTGAACTAGTGCTATGTGTTCTCTACAAAGTGAAATCTCCAAACCATAATGTTGAACTAAATATGAATTGCAGACAGGTATATGATATGTTATTTATAGACAATTTAAAAACATAAAACCGTCATTTGTGGATACACACACATGTAGCAAAAGTATCAAGAGCGGTGTCAGCGTAATAGCCGTTGCATTCAGGCTGGCGATCTGGAAGGAGCCTTTTTGTTGAGATGGTTCAGTTAACGTGGCACCCTTAGTGTCCTTGAGAAGATGGAGCTAAAAACCATCTAGGAGGTGTGCCCGGCGGCCAGCGGACGCAACCTGGAGGTGGTCAGCCGCCGTGACAAGTGTCAGGCTGCACGGCGAGCTTGCCCCATCACGCTGTGATTTCTCGGGACCTAAATGCATTTGTGTTGCAGGACGCAGAGGGCTCCACCTGTTTGCACCTGGCTGCCAAGAAAGGTCACTATGATGTGGTTCAGTACCTGCTGTCCAATGGGCAGATGGACGTCAACTGTCAGGTAAACCACCTCCTCCACTCGTGACGGCACCTGACGGGCTGGCCAGAGGTGTGGTCCTCCTTCGTGGTGATCCTGGCCCCTTCCACCCTCCGAGGCACCCCACCCCCCAACCCCTGCCAGGTCCTGGAAGGCCTGGCCTCATCCTCCGCCCCCGTCCACCTCCCTCCTGGCCTGCCCACTGGCCGCTCACCAAGCTCTGTGCCGCTGCCCAGCTGCAGGCTTGTCCTGAGGTGTCCGCCTGGGCTGCCCTGGTCTCCATGTGGCCTGTGTTCAGATGCTGCTACTTGAGCAGAGTCTCTGGCCTCCTGTGTGCCGTGCCACCTCCGTGGCAGCTCGTCGTCCCTCCCAGCACTGGCCACTGTTGGACATTCCACCTCCTTCCCTGTGTGTTTGCTTCTTGTCCACCTGCTGTCAGGACCCCGGCGCGGTATTTGTGTAACCTGCGGTGCCTGGTTACAGAGCAGGTCCTGTGCGTGTCTGCTGAGCGAGTGAGTGGCTGGGGATAGCCAATGAGGGTGGGGCCTTCTAACTCACCAGGGGCCCCTCCTGTCCTCCGAGACCCCCTTCCGCTCCCTAGGACCCCGCCCGCCCATGACTTGAAGCTCTGGGATGACCATCTCCCATCACAGCCCCCCCCCCCCCCATCTTCTGGCCCAGCCATTGCTGGTAACCCAGCTCACGTGCCCACCACCCTGGCTGTGGGACCCTCCCAGACGGACCAGAAATGCAGCTCCCTGCAGTGTGGTTTTTCCAACCTCTGTTCTAGTGGGGTCCACGGGCCCCCTTCCCCTGTTTTGGTTTTTTATCTCCCACTCGGTCGGGTTTTGTGAGTTTCTTCCCCCAGGCTGGGCCGTGTTGCCCCTGCCGTGTCCCCAGTGCCCATGGTAGGCCTGCAGGGACCATCTCTCTTTAGTCATGGAGGCCGTGTGCATCCACCAGGAAAATGTGGCGACTGGAAAGTGGAGAATGTTGTGCTAGAGTGTTTGCAGAGTAGGAACTGGCACCTAATACTCGTTTCCTAAGAGTCGCCTCTGGGGTAGAGCGGCACGCAGCCAGCTCATCGCAGCCATGGTCCAGCCTGCAGGGGGTTCAGCCCTGGTGAGCTTCTGCTCCGGCCCTTAAAGAAGAGGCTGGGACTTTTCACGGCCTCCATTCATCTCTGGGCCTGATGTCCATCCGTCTGCCTGTCTGTAGTTCTTGGCTGTTGCTCCTGCTTCGTGCATGGAGTCTGTCCTGGGACCAGAAGGGTGGGCAGGTGCGTCCCGGTCAGTGCTTCCCGCCAGCCGGGCACGGACTCTGCAGCTGGGTCTGCTCCGTGGCCTTCAGGCCTTTTTCTTAGGTGACCCTGTCATGTGTGCACAGGTGTGTCGAGTCGCCCGGTGGGCCCTGCCTGCTCGCTGGGATCCCCAGGCAGCGCTCTGAGCCTCAGTTTCCTCCAACAAAATGGGGACTCAGGCTGGCTCCCGCCCCCTGGGGCCTCCTTGCAGGTCCCGTGTGATGAGGTGCCTCACGTCTTGTGTCTCGAGGAGCTGTGATGGATGTTTGTTTCTTTCTTTTGAAATTAGGATGATGGCGGCTGGACGCCCATGATTTGGGCCACTGAGTATAAGCACGTGGACCTTGTGAAATTGCTGCTGTCCAAGGGGTCTGACATCAACATCCGGGACAACGTGAGTCTCCCCCGGGAGGCGGACCCTGGAGGACTGGGGACGGGTGTGTTGGGTGGCAGCGTCCTAGCACCTGCCTGTGGCTCTGACCTCTTCCCCTTGAGTCGCCAGCCATGTGTTGACCCAGTGTGGTTTCCAGTGGTTATCTTGTGTGTCAGCCAGCTGCTGGATGTGAACCGAGGGGCACAGTTCCCTGAGACCTGCCCCTCGGGCAGAGCTGCATTTTTAGAGGTCTTTAGAGACACTGGCTCCCATGTCTTTGGTGACGTCCGAGGCCCCAGGGCTCACCCCACTCCTGGGCCAAGGTCGGGGGACTCGCCAGTCCCTCTGGGTACAGCCCCCTGCTGTGTATCAGTGGAGCTGTTTGGTCACAGGCAGCACCAGGCGCATCTGATGAACTCAAAGGGGAATTTCTCGGGCGGGCTTCAGGGACCCACAGAACCGGGGCGGTGGTAGGGCTGGCAGAGTTGGGGGGCTGCTCTGGCACGAGCCCCTGTGCTGCTTCCCAGGCGGAGGGACAGGGCTCCTGGGACACAGACAGGGTGTGGCCTGTGGAGCTGTGTCCACCTTTACAGCGTTACCCAAGCCATAAGTAGGAAGTCTAGCCACACGCTCGTTAAACTGATACTGGAATAAGGCAGGAAGGCATGCCCACCCCTCAGTTCGGAGCCCTTAGTGGACTGTTTGAAGAAAGGATGGGAGCAGTGGCTGGTCGGTCCTCCTGGCTGCTCCGCGTGAGGACCCTCCCACACCCAGGAAACAGGAGCAGCAGCTCCCAGCCGAGGGCCAGGCACAGCTGGTTGGGGACGTCTTTGCCGACTCCACAGAGCTGGGCCCTGGGACGAGAGCAGCTGAGGGCCGGGAAGCCCTGGGGGCTTCAGGTGAGGGTGGTGCGGAGGGAGGCGACAAGGTCCGGGGAAGCTACAGCACACGGCAGTCACGCTCTGCCTTGTTCCTCGAGGGATGGGGTCGTGGTTTGGAGCAGCCTCGGCCCTGGGTGCTTGGGCGGGACTGGACCGTCTGGGCACATGGGCAGCGCACGGCCTCGCAGCATCCAGCAGTGTAGGCTCTGGTTGTTCTGAGGGATTGGAAGAACTGATTGAGTCGTGTGTTTGTTATTTATATGATGAAACAGCGTCATTGTTTTATTTCAATAGCTTCATTGAAGTATGGCTGGCAGACTGTGCTATTAAAGTGTACAATTAGATAAATTCTAACCCCAGCCACCATCACACAACCAGGACAGTGGATGTCACTTACCCCTCGGTTTCCTCCTGTGCCTCCTAACCAGCCCCCCTTAACCAGACGTGACCAGCCCACCTGCTTCCTGTCGCGGCCTCGCTTCTCATAGTCCCATCCGAGCGTGGGCCCCCCTCCCTTTCTGTTGCTGCGAGAGGCCGTCCGCTTGCTTGTCCTGCGCCTGTGGATCATGGCCGGGCTCCCTGGTGGGGCTGTGGCCTTCCTGCTCAGGCGCTGCCACTCCTGTGGGTGCAGCCGTTTCCAGGGCAGGAGGGTCTGGTTCCTTTCCGGTGTGCCCAGCACTTAATGTAGTCGGCCTTATCTTCTTTGGTGAAGGGTCTGTTCAGGTCTTTTGCTCGTTTATTACTGGATTGTTTGGCTTCTTATTCTCTAGTTTGGAGAGTTTTTGTGTATTCTGGATACAAGTCTTCTACCAGATCATGTGTCTCATAAATCCTAGCCATTGTCTTTGGAGGAGCACATGTTTCTAATTTTGGTGAAGTCCAGTTTATCAGTTACTTTTTGTATGAATCATGTGAATTCACTGCCAAACCCATGACCCTAGAGACTGTCTGTGTTTCGATCGCAGTCCCTTAGGTTTAGGTGTTAATGTCCATACGTGGTGTGAGGTAGGGACCAGGCTCTTTCTTCTGGTGTGTGGACCTCTAGCTACTCCAGCAGTGTGTTTAGGAAGCAGCCTTTCTCCCTAGATTGGCTTTGCCCTGTGGCCGGACTCAGTCCTCTGGGTCTTGACCTGGGGTCTGTCTTAGTGCTGGGGTCGTGCTCTCTTGTTGAATGCAGCTTCAGGACCTGTAAGGAGAACCTTCCAGTATTAGCTTCCATTTCTCCCTCCCCAGCTTTATGCTGTTCCTCTCGTGCATTTTACTAAATAAACACCACAGTAGTGTTGTTTATTTAAACAACGGTGACCTTTGGAAAAGGCTATAATAATCCTGGCGTGTCAGCTCCCGTGGTCACCTCTTCCTCAGGTCCGTCCATCCACTGCTGTTTGCTTCTGTGCGTCTCATGTCCGTTAGCATTTCCTGCTGTGCTGGGCGGCTTGTGATGGATTCTTTCAGCTTTTTAATGCCTGCGAAGTCCTTACTTTCCTTCACTTTTTTTTTTTTAATTATTTTTGGCTGCATTGGGTCTTTGTTGCTGCGCGCGGGCTTCCTCTAGTTGTGGAAAAGGGGGGGGCTACTCTTTGTTGTGGTGCGCGGGCTTCTCATTATGGTGCTTGTCTTGTTGCGGAGCACAGGCTCTAGGCGCATGGGCTTCAGTAGCTGTGTCATGTGAGCTCAGTAGTTGTGGCTCACGGACTCTAGAGCGCAGGCTCAGTAGTTGTGGCGCACGGGCTTAGTTGCTCCATGGCGTGTGGGTTCTTCCTGGACCAGGGCTCAAACCTGTGTCCCCTGCATTGGCAGGTGGATTCCCAACCACTTCGCCACCAAGGAAGCCCTTTTCCTTCACTTTTGAAAGGTATTTTGCTGGATATAGAATTGTAACTTGAGAGTTTTTAATTTCAGTACCTGAAACATTCTGCTTTCCTGAGTTCTCACTCGATGCATTTCTAGTGAGAAAGTCTTGGTGGCATCCTTGTCTTCATTTCTCTGTATGTACCACGTCTTTTTTCTTTCAGGTGCTTTTAAGATTGTCTCTTTATCGCTGGAGTTCAGCAGTTTGATTATGAGGGGGCTGGTGCTATGTGTGTGCACAAGTGCGCTTAGGCTTCGTGGAGCCCCTTGGGTCTGTGGGTGTGGGGTTTTATCAAGCTGGAAATTTCCTAGTCATTTTTTCCAGTGCTGCTTCTGCCCCTACTCCACTTCTCGAGGCCCCAGGTCCGCGTGTGCCAGGGGGCTTGAAGTTGTTCCACGGCTCACTGAAGCGCTTTTCATTTTCTGAAATTATTTTTACACTCTGGATTTCTGCTCAGCTGGTTTTATTGCTCTGTGTTCAAGCTCACTAGCCTTTTCCTCCACAGCGTCTGTTATGCTGTTAATTCCATCCAGCGTGCTTTCACGTCAGTCGTCATGGTTTTCAGTTCTGAACATTCTGCTTGGGTCTTCTTGGTATTTTCTGAAATGTGTCTCTCCTGAACACACAGTTATTCCAGCTGCTTTGATGCCCTCGTTTGCTGGTCTGTGTCAGTTCTGGGTTTGATTCGTTGGTTTTGCTCCCCATTGTGGGTCACGTTTCCTGCGTCTTTGCACTCCTGGTAACCTTGCGCTGGACACGAGACGTTGCGAATTTACCTTGCTGGGAATTTCTGTGTTCCTGGAACTGTTGTGAGCCTTACTCTGGGTGCAGCAAAGTGACCTAGGAATGGTCTGGTCATTTTGGGTTTCACTTTCTAGGTTTGTTAGGTGGTCTGAGCAGGTCTCGGCCCGAGGCTGCTCATCCCTCCTGTGTGGGGCCAGTGCTGAGCCCTCTACACCTGGCCTCAGGGGTGTGTCCTCCTGGAGGTCCAGGTTTGGAGCGTACAGCCCTCCAGAGGCCTCTTTCCCAGCCCCACAGCCTGCTCTGCAGCCCTGGCTGCCCTGGCCTGGAGCCCGAGAGGAACAGTGAGCAGGTGGCCACAGGCCCCCTTTTGCTTCTCTCGGGGGCTCAGCCTTTCACTGCCTGGTGTCCAGTTCTTCCCTTGCTCCTCTCGGGGGGGCAGCCTTTCACTGCCTGGTGTCCAGTTCTTGAAAACTGTTATTGCACACGTTTTGACTGTTCTGTCTTACTCTGGTTCTTTCAGGTGTGGAGGGGGGTAAACCCAGTGTGGTCCCTCTTGCCCCGTCTTTGCTGGAAGCCCCATCAGATGTGTAGGCCTGTCGTAACGTAGCTGGTGGACCTCAGAGAGGCTGGGAGATGGCACAGTCCCCCCGGCAGGAGGGCTTAGGGGCCTGGGAAGTTCTCAGAACCTAATTCTGGTGATAAAGTCACAAATCGTTCTGATGAAGGAAAGAGAAAAGAGGCCCCTCAGGAGACTGCAGTTTCACCTAGGAGCTTGCAGATGTGCAGAAGGTGGAAGCCAGAGGGTAGAGAGCTTCTGAGAGTAATGCCCAGGAGGGGAGGCCAGACAAGCCCCAGCTTTTCAGGACACCCCGGGGCTGACGGCAGGGCCAGCCCTTAGTTTTCTCCGTTGGAAACAGACTGATGATGTCGAGGGTGACAGACACAGACCACTCAGCTCCTGCTTCGCTTCTGTCTTTCCTGAAGTTGGTTAAGCTGGAGGCGTGGGATGTACGCGGGTGTTGGGATGGGGCGCTGGGCAGTGCAGGGGGTGCCCCGGTCGCCCGGACGTGCTGCGCCCCTTGGTGGTGTGGGCGGCGCCCCGGGGCCCAGGCTGCGCTTTGGTCCCGGTGGTTCCCAAGGGGTTGGCTGTGTGAGCCAAGCACACTCCCTGCCCGCAGAGCAGAAAGAACAGGCAGCAGCGGCCCCATCTCTGAGGCTAACTCAGAGAAAGAGAACTGCTACAGCGTCACTGGTTACGTCCCTGAGGGAGGAAGGGAGACGGGGGGGGGGGGGGCTGGCGAGCAAGGGAGCGGGGGTGGGGGGGGTTGGGTGCTGCTCCTTGGGCGGCTGGTCTCCTGGGCTGTCCAGCCGGCCGCGTGGGCGGGCGTGGCTCTCCTCGCACTGTGTCCCCAGTGTGGCAGGTCGAATGTACGGTGGTTCTTGTTTAGACGTTTTCTTGTTTTTAGGGTTATTCTTCACTGTTATCTTATGTAAGTTTTTTTTTATTTTCCTTCTCTTTCCACATTTATTTGTTCAAAATTGTAGTCTTACTAAGAAGAAAAATTGTAGTCTTCTAATAAACTTAATGTGAAAGTTTTGTTATCACGTATATAATCTATACCTGGTAAATCATATATTTTACATATGGCACAAATATTTTTCGAAGTTTTCTTTGCGTCATTTAAAGTTTTTAGTTTTTCATGAAATAAAATTTTTAATTAATCAAATTTGTCTTTTTCAAATCTTTTTTTTTACTCCCCCCAACACTCTCAAAGAGCCCGGCGACAGGCCCGCAGGCGCTGCTGCCCGGCCTGCAAGGCCGACGGTTCCCGAGGCTCTTTTTCAAATCTTGTACAAGTATTACTCTATCCTGCAATCATAACTGTGTTCCAGAGTCAATATAATTTAAAAAATAAACTATCCCTAGATGTTATATTACTTAACGTGTCGTGTTTAGGGTGGTCTAATTGAGGTTGATGTTTTCTCCTATTTTTAACATATTCTGTACTGTGATAATGTACTTTTTTTTTTTTTTTTGTATGCGGGCCTCCCACTGCTGTGGCCTCTCCTGCTGCGGAGCACAGGCTCCGGACGCACAGGCTCAGCGGCCATGGCTCATGGGCCCAGCCGCTCCACGGCATGTGGGATCTTTCCGGACCGGGGCACAAACCCGTGTCCCCGGCATCGGCAGGTGGACTCTCAACCACTGCACCACCAGGGAAGCCCGATAATGTACTTTTATAACGAAAACAAGACAAAATGGAAAGGAAGCCTCTGTCGGGTGGACCGCGCCGCCCCCTCGGCCTCACGTGCTTGTGTCTTCCGTGCAGGAGGAGAACATCTGCCTGCACTGGGCGGCCTTCTCGGGCTGTGTGGACATCGCTGAGATCCTGCTGGCCGCCAGGTGCGACCTCCACGCCGTGAACATCCATGGAGACTCGCCCCTGCACATCGCCGCCAGGGAGGACCGCTACGCCTGTGTCGTGTGAGTGGCTCCGGGTGCTCTGGGGACTTTCTGCGGCGGACGAGGCTCTTCTGTTCACGCCTGCAGTCAGCGTGGCTTCGGGAGGATCGTGGTGAAAATCCCCAAATACGCAGGTCACACGTGGAGCGGAGCCCCGTCCTAACACCTCTGCTCGGGGCCAGAGGAGCGGCACCCACGGGAGGGCTGGAGGGCCAGCTGGGAGCCCACCACCACCACCGGAAGCCCCTCCTGCATCACTTTTGCCCGTTGCCGTCAGGTCCAGAGCCTTTGCTCTGCTCCTGGCGGTAGCTCAGGGAGGAGTGGCCCCCACTTCTCATCTCATGGGGGCCTGGGACTAGGGGATGCCCCTGTGGTGGGGCCCTCGGCCTCTCAGATAGGGACCTTGGGGACACAGGGCTCTGGCGCACCATCTGGCCCTGACTGGGTCAGGCCTCGGATTGCCTACTGGGCGTTAACTGAGTACGTGGCCGGCTAGGCATTGCTGCCCTTTTCATCCTGAGGGTGCCTTTGAACGGAAAAGCCAAGAAAAATCAAATACCATCCCTAGTTATTTACATGCTCTTCCCTTCAAGGAAAAGGAGGACTTTTGACAGTAAACGGGGGAGAAGAGTAATGATGTCTGTCCGTGGTGAGCAGAAGCACCGGCCGGTGAGCTGGTTCATCTGAAAGCGGATGCCGTTTCCTCCTTATTTTTACTGATCGTTGTCATCGTGCGAAGCTCATCCTTGTATCTTTTGACTTAAGATCTGAATGTTCTGTGGACTTGCGTTTCCCTCCAGCCTCTTCCTGTCCCGGGACTCCGACGTCACACTGAAGAATAAGGAGGGGGAGACGCCCCTGCAGTGCGCCAGTCTCAACTCGCAGGTGTGGAGCGCCCTGCAGATGAGCCAGGCGCTGCGCGATGCAGCCCCTGACAGGCCCGCCCTGGTGGAGAAGACGGTGAGCAGGTGAGGAGCACGAGGCAGGGCCTGCCTCCGGGCGGGGTTGAGGGTCGGAGCGGAAGCCTCTCTGGGCTGGGCCAGGGCTCACCGGGAAAGCTGACGGCCCCTTCCTGCGGCAGAGACATCGCTCGGGGCTATGAGCGAATCCCCATACCGTGTGTCAACGGTGTGGACAGCGAGCCGTGCCCCAGCAACTATAAGTACGTGTCTCAGAACTGTGTGACGTCCCCCATGAACATCGACAGGAACATTACCCACCTGCAGGTCAGCGGTGGGGGGGCCCTGCTGTGGGATGTTGCCTCTGCGGCCCCCAGAGCAGCCTGGGCAGCGGGGAGGGGTGCCCTCAGGGCCGCAGTGGCTCTGCCCCGGTCTTTCCCCTCCTGGGGCTGTGCCCACCCAGTGTCTGAGCCTCCTTTCCTCCTTTGGGTCCCTCCCCAGCCCCTCCTGCGAGCCCCCGAGGCCTCGTGCCTGAGCGTTCTCTCCACACCCTCCTTCCTGAGGGGCTGCACGCCCCCCGTGTCCTCAAGAGTCAGAATTTTGAGGATTGTCACTGGAGTTGTGAACAGCACTGGGGGGCGGGGCGGGGCTCCATCTGACACGCCCCTCCCTCCAGTACTGCGTGTGCATCGACGACTGCTCCTCCAGCAACTGCATGTGCGGCCAGCTGAGCATGCGCTGCTGGTACGACAAGGTGAGCCTGCGTGGGGGCCTGGCTGGGGAGGAGCGACAGAGGCCACCAGGGGATAGGGGCGGGACCGAGGCCGGGTACTGGGGATGGAGCCAGCATTCTCTGTGGGCCCTGGGGGTGGCCAGAGGGAACTGACTGGGCGGCAGAGGTGGCCATCCCTGAGCCTGGCCTGGAGGGAGCCGAGGAGAGAAGGGCTCCCGAGGCCGGTTTCTGAGACGAGAGCCCTCCCTGGCTTTGGTTTGGGGAGTTCAGGGTGTCCTGGAATGGAGAGGGCACACAGGCCCGGCATGGAGGCCACTGGCACAGAGTCAACATTACAGCAAAGGGGGCGTCAAGAGTGTCGTCCAAACAAGAGGCTCAGGTGTCGTGGGCAGGACTGGCGGGGCTCAGGTCTCCTGGTGTTTCCTGCGAAGCCTGGCCGTGCTGAGAGGGGCAAGCTCTTAACTGTTCAGAGCAGCCACTGGAGCTGGCAGGGCCTCGGACGTGGCTGCACAGCCTGGGCTCAGCCCAGCGTCTCTGCTGCGTCTCGGGTGTCGGACAGAAAAGCGGTGACAGGTCCCTCGGGAGCTGGGGGTTTGCAGAGTGGCAGGTGGTGCTGGCAGGGGGTCCAGGCTGGAGGCTGCAGAGCAGGAGTCCAGGGGCCCACGAGCTGATGGCCTCAGGGAGGCTGAGAGAGGATGACGGGGATTGGGGGAGGTCGACTGGGGCAGAGAGGCTGGCCACAGTCAGGGACCAGGGAGAGCTGTCCCAGAGGTTTCCAAAAGCCATGTAGATTCCTGGCCAGAGACTTTGCGTGGCCTTGGACAAAGCGTGAGCGTGTGGCCTTACCCTGTCCTCCCAGGTGTGGAGTTTGGCCAGAAACCATGCTTTCTGGGGCGGTGTTTTGATTTGAGGAGGCATGTTGGTGGCAGTTACTTAGCCCTCGCTACGCGTCTGTCCGCAGGATGGCCGGCTCCTGCCCGAGTTCAACATGGCGGAGCCGCCCCTGCTCTTCGAGTGCAACCACGCCTGCTCCTGCTGGAGGACCTGCCGGAACCGCGTCGTGCAAAACGGCCTCAGGTGAGGTGCCGCGGGCTGGCGCCAGGGTCTCCGTGGTAAAGTTTGAAAGCAGTCAAGTCCCTTGGGCAGCTCTCTAGTTTCACGTGTGTGTCCACAAACGGGAGCAGCGTGTGTTTAGCGTGTGTGTGTTTGCACGTGGAGGTGGCTTTCTCGGAGCCCTTGGCCTCTGCTGATGTTATAGAGGTTGACGTAAAGAGCGGAAGCCTTCCATGTTTCCTACCCGCTCAGACTTGGGTTCAGGTCAGACGGCCCGAAGGCAAGAGGCAGGCTTGCCAAGAGCTGTGTGGTCCAAGCTCACGAGGTCCTGATCTGGTGTGAACACTCATGTGCTTCCCTCATACCCACGTACTGAGTCTCATGTAAAACATGTTGCCACTTGGTACTCGGGCACTTTGTTCACTGACCACCCAGAGCCAGATCCTGGGGTTCTGGTCATGAAACTTCCCTCCGTGAACATGCTCGAGAGTTGGAAAATCAAAGGTTATGAGGGAGGATTTGTATCCTATGTAAGTTTATACGGTATTTTGGGGTCTATTAATATCAGTGTAACCTTACAGCACTTGTGACCAGCCCATACTTCTGTGTCCTGGCGTGTGGCAGAAAGGCCTTGGGTGTGAGGACAGACACGCCACTGGACACACAGATGGCTGGCGGGATGCCCTAGCTCTCGGGGCCTGGGAGGGGCCCCGCAGCTGCCCCCAGGGGCCAGCTCAGCCCTGTGGTTGGCACGCTGCCCGAGCTCGCCTGCATTGCAGCCTGGGACCAGCGGGCCTGCTAATAACCCCTTTGGTCCTCGTCACACGTTGGCGATGAGGGCACTGAGGCTCAGGGAGGGCCGGGGGCCGTGTTCCACGCGCTGACCTCAGGCTGGTGTCTGAGGTTCCCCTGCCTCCTGAGGGTGTGAAGGACGCTGTGAGTGGCGCCTTGGTGCAGGGGCGCGGTTGGGGTGGGGTAACTCTAGGTGTCACTGCTGCATTGCATGCGAAGTTCTAACGCATCTCCAGACATGAAAGTTGTATTTTCTGTGTTTTTTACTCCTGTCACTTGTGTGGTAACATGAGTGTGAGCTGAGTGTGGTGGAACGTGGCCGTGAGTGGCTGATCCTGTTTTCCAGGACGAGGCTGCAGCTCTATCGGACGCAGAACATGGGCTGGGGTGTGCGGTCCCTGCAGGACATCCCACTGGGCACCTTTGTTTGCGAGTAAGTGAGGGCCCGGTCAGCCCAGGGCTGCTGCTGTCACGGGGGAGGGTGCGACTAGGAGTGCACACTGGCCAGTGGGGGGCCCCACGCTCACCGGGGAGGGGCTGCCTGGTCCTGGCTGTGTGCTCACGCTGCGGGCAGCCCCCGCCCACCTCTGCGTTTCTGCCTGCACTTTCTCACCAGCTCGTAACTTATTTCAGAAGATGCATCAGCACTTCATGACGTGTAGGGGATGATCATTTTGGACCCCTGGTCAGATAGAGGGTTTCTGTGTCATCATTTTCTGGGACCCGGATGAAGTCCCTGTTCAGTCACAGGCAGAATTCTCAGTCATGTGGGCTCTGTCAGGGCCCCTGTGCCCTGCGTCTGGGTCCTGGGGGGACATGCGCCTGTCACGTTTTCGTCTGCCTCCGCCTCCGCAGGTATGTCGGGGAGCTCATCTCTGACTCGGAAGCTGACGTGCGTGAGGAAGATTCTTACCTCTTTGACCTTGACAACAAGGTAATGCGTCCTGAGGGGTTGGGCGTAGAGCTGATGGGACTGTGCCGCGTGGAGGGGCCTGCTGGCGGGGCCCGGGCTGGTAAGGAGGCTCGCCCGCCAGACTGGCGCTGGGTCCCTGATCCCAGAGGTCCTGAGCTTGCCCAGCGAGCCTCGCGTGAGAGTGTGGGACCTCGGACATGTCCCTCCAGCCTCTGAGCCCCACCTTCCTTCTCAGCAAGGGTGAGGGCCGCCAAGAGGCTCGGGGGCCATGTGCACGGGGGTCGAGCCTTCGAGTGGAGTGCGGGTCACACTTGTGAACAGGGTGGGTGCGTCTCTCTGTGACCCCGGTGCCCTCCCAGGTGCGGGTAGAAGAGCTGGACCCTGGCTTCATCCGCTCTGGGCCCGGCTCCCAGGGCAGTTTCTGAGCCATCGCAGGCTGCCCCGTCCTGCCTTGTCCTGGCTCCCTGGGTTGCTCCTTAATTCAAAAATTGCTGACTTCAGACCTTCTAAGAACTCGCCGTCGCTGCCAGTGGGAGGGAGTTCAGGTGGAGGCGGGGAAACAAGTACTCTGTTCCCCGCAGCAGCTGCGAGACCCCTGAACAGCCACCTGTAGGTCGGGTGAAGCCAGGTGCTCCCCTTCCCGTGCCTGCCACTCTTGGCTGTGTCTTCAGAGCGCCCTGCTCATCGCCTGACCCCGCGCTGCCCCTGCAGCCACACCCTAAGGGGTCAGCATTTGTGAGACAAGTGTCTGGAAGAGCAGCCTGTGTTCCTGGAGGTTGCAGCCTGGGGCGCGGCTCTAGCCCAGGGCCGTGGGGCCAGGCCTTCCCCATGGCACCGCGGCCATCTGCCCGGCCTGTGCGCGCGTGCGCGCACGCGCACGCGCGTGTGTGCGTGTGTGTGTGTGTGAGGGGGGCACTGCAGCCGGGCCGGGTTTCCTGCCCACCTGTGTCTGCTGAGCAGTTTGCCTCTTACTGGTTTGCAGCAGTTCTTTCCATGTTCTGGATCAGTGCTCTTTCCTGACGTTTGACTTGCAGATATCTTCCCTCTGTGGCTTGTTTACTTCCTGACGATGTCTTTTAATGAACAGAAGTTCTTATTTTTATTATCCTCCAACTTTGCAGTCTTTTTATGTATACAGGTGGGTTTCTATAATGTCCAAGACAAGTTTTTCCAAAACCCAGCTCACAAAGATACACATTTATATTGTTTCCCAGAAGGTATATTTTGCTTTTTTGCTGAAGGGGGTCAAGCTTTATTTTTTTCCCTGTACTGACATCTGTGTGACTGAGCACCATTTGTTGAAAAGATTGTCCTTTCCCCACCCCTCAGCAGTGCAGATTTTGTCATAAATCAGGTGTCTGCGAGACCTTGGATTGGCCTCTGTCTGCCGACTGCCTTGGGCAGCCTGTACTGTATTAGTTATCCTAGTTTACCTCCCCTTACCTTGGGGTTCTTGGGAGTGTCTGCTCTTCTTGGTCTCTCAAAGTTTCCATATAAGTTTTAAAATCAGCTTGACAAGTTCCACAAAACTCCTGTAGGGATCTGATTGCATAGCATTGAACCTGTGAGCCAGATTAGATCATGGCATTGAACCTGTAAACCTCATTAGGGATCATAGTATTGACCCGTGAACCAGGTTAGGATCATAGCAATGACCTGTGAACCAGGTTAGGGTCAGAGCATTGACAGGTGAACCAGGATAGGGTCAGAGCATTGAACCTGTGAACCCAGTTAGGGTCAGAGCATTGACCCGTGAACCAGATTAGGGTCAGAGCATTGACCTGTGAACCTGTTAGGGTCAGAGCACTGATCTGTAAACCAGGATAGAGTCAGAGCTTTGAACCTGTGAATCCATTTAGGGTCAGAGCACTGACCTGTGAACCAGGATAGGGTCAGAGCATTGACCTGTGAACCCGTTAGGGTCAGAGCATTGACCTGTGAACCAGTTAGGGTCAGAGCACTGACCTGTAAACCAGGATAGGGGCAGAGCTTTGAACCTGTGAATCCAGTTAGGGTCACACCATTGACCTGTGAACCAGTTAGGCTCAGAGCACTGACCTGTGAATCCGGTTAGGGTCATAGCGTTGACCTGTGATGGTTCGCTGGGCCATCTGCTCCTTCCCCTTGGGAGTGGTGACCCAGATAGCCGTGCGGGGCTGTGTGCTGGCCTGCGGGTAGACCCGCTGGTTCTGGGTTTCATGGCCAGGAGTGCACCTGCGGTGGATTTTCAGACTTGACTTCTGTGGATGTGAGTCTTTGTTTCTCTCGGTAAATTCTTGGGGGTGGAATTACTGCCGTCTGGTGAGTGTTCACTTACTGACTTTAGAAGAAACGGCAAACAGTTTCCGGAGGGCTTGTTCCCCCCACACTCGCCAGCAGGAAAGGGCAGCTCAGACACTAATTTTGATGCCCCGTGATGGCAGCATCTTTTTTTTTAAATAATTTTTATTGGAGTATAGTTGCTTTACCATGTTGTGTTTCTGCTGTACAGCAAAGTGAATCAGCTATACATATACATATATCCCCTTTTTTTTGGATTTCCTTCCCATTTAGGTCACCACAGAGCACTGAGTAGAGCTCCCTGTGCTATACAGTAGGTTCTCATTAGTTATCTATCTTATACACAGTAGTGTATATATGTCAATCCCAATCTCCCAATTCATCCCACCCTCCCTTCCCCCCCTTGGGGTCCATATGTTTGTTCTCTACATCTGTGTCTCTATTTCTGCTTTGCAAATAAGTTCATCTGTACCATTTTTCTAGATTCCACATATAAGCAGTATTATATGGTATGTTTTTCTGACTTACTTCACTCTGTGTGAGTCTTTAGGTCCACCCACATCTCTGCAAATGACACTATTTCGTTCCTTTTTATGGCTGAGTAATATTCCACTGTATGCACCACATCTTCATTATATGGCAGTGTCTTTTCACAGCTTAGTGGCTTCCTTACATCTTCGTTCGTGGAGAAGTTTTAAAAATTTATTGTGGGTTGTTCCGTCGGGCCGCTTGTCGTAAGAGCTCTTCACAAGCCCTGAATGGTACCCTTTGTCCAACGTGTGTTGTGAGTATTTCCCTCCTGCCTTTCCTTCCTCTTCACAGAACAGAAAACGTTTTTAATGGTTTAGTGCTTTATGTGTCCTAAGAAATCTTTGCTGCAAGGTTGTGAAGATTTTCTCCTTTCTCTAGAATTTTTGTATTTTAGCAAAATTACATTTAGATCTATGATCTGTTTCAAGAACTTTTGTATATGGTTTGTTTTTTTCGCTTAACATATTTTTTTTGGTGAGATCACTTAAGTTCTATTCTCTTAGCAAATTTCGGCTGTACAAAACAGTGTCATCAACTGTAGTCACCATGTTATACATTTGATCCTCAGATCTTTTTCATTTTATAAATTTACTGTCTCCCTGTTTCCCCCACTCCTCACCCCCTGGCAACCCCTATTCTACTCGGTTTCCATGAAAGTTTGCCTTAAAAAAAAAAAGTAAGAGGCCACATAAAGTGACACCATGCCGTCTTTGTCATTTGCTGGCTTATCTCAGATGATGCCCTTGAAGTTCATCCATATTGTCCCAAATGGCAGGATTTCCTTTTTTTTTAAGGCTGAATAGTATTCCACTGTATGTGTGTGCCGCATTTTCTTATCCATTAATGGACACTTGGTTATTTCCATATCTTGGCTGCTGTGAATAATGCTGCAGTGGACATGGGGGAGCAGATATCTCTTCAAGGTTGTGGTTTTGTTTCCTTCGTAAATGTCCTGGAGTGGGATCGCTGGATCACACGGTAGTTCTGTTTTCACCTTCTTGAGGAAGCTCCATCCACACTGTTGTCCACAGTGGCCGCACTGATTTACCTCCCCCCCCCGCAGTGCACCGAGGGCTCCCTTTTCTCCACACCCTCGCCAGTGCTTCTTGTCTTTTTGATGACGTCATTCTGACAGGTGTGAGGTGATTAATCATTGTGGTTTTGATGTGCATTTCTCTGATGATTAGTGATGTGGAGCATCTTTTCATGTACCTGTTGGCCATCTGTGTGTCTTCTTTGGAAAGATGATTATTCAGTTCCTCTGCCCATTTTTTAAATTGGCTTTTTTTTTTTTTGCTACTGAGTTGTGTGAGTTCTTTATATATTTTGGATAATAACCCCTTATCAGACACATGGTTTGCAAATATTTTCTCCCATTCGGTAGCTGCCTTTTTCTTTCTTTTTTGCCGCACGTCTCGGCTTACAGGATCTTAGTTCCCCGACCAGGGAGTGAACCTGGGCCTATGGCAGTGAAAGCGCTGAGTCCTAACCCGTGGACCACCAGGGAACACCTGGTACCTGCTTTTTCATTTTGTTGATGGTTTCCTTTGCTGTGCAGAAGCTTTTTAGTTCAGTGTAGTCCACTTGTTTACTTTTGCTTTTGTTGTCTTTGCTTTTGGTGTCAAATCCAAAAAATCATTCAAGACCAATATCAAAGGGCTTCCCACCTCTGTTTTCTTCTAGAAGTCTCACGGTTTCAGGTCTCACGTTTTGCATTGATTTTTGTTTTTGGTGTAAGATAGGGGTTGAGGTTCCCTTTTGTCCATGTGAATGTAAAGTCTCTACTTGCACTATTGAAAGTAGGTCTGTCTGGACTATGTTCTTTTCCTTTGATTTAATTGCCAATCCGTAACCTACATCACTCTGTCCTGATCACAGGCACACCTCGGAGATGCTGCGGGTTCAGTTCCAGACCAGCAACATAGTGAATATTACAGTAGAGTGTATTACAGTACACACTTTTTTTTTTTTTTTTGGTCCCAGTGCATCTAAAAGTCATGTTTATACTATAGGCTATTAAGTGTACAATAGCATTATCTTATAAAAATAATGTATATACCTTAATCAAAAGATGCTTTATTGCTAAAAAATGCTAACCATCATCTGAGCCTTCAGCGGGTCATAGTAGTAACATCAAAGGTCACTGACCACAGATACCGTAACAAATACAGTAGTACTGAAAACGTTTAAAATACTACGAGAATTACCAGAATGTGACGGAGACAGGAAGTAAGCAGATACTGTTGGAAGAATGGAGCCCGCAGACGCACTGGATGCGGTGTCTGCAAAGTTCAGCAAACCAAGGTGCGCCGGTACGGCTGTGAGACTAAACCCTGAAACCAGGCCGCGTTGTGCTCAGACCCTGTTTCCTCCAAAAGCCGTTTCACCTTTTCTGTGTCCTTTGCATTTCCCTGTAGATTCTGGAATCAGGGCATCAGTACAGGAAGCCGCGGCCGGAGCCCTGCTGGGGTTGCCTCCCGTTTGTTGCTGAGTTTAGGGCGTCGGCATCTGCACAGCGTTAGGTCTCCTGGTCCCTGGTGTTGCGTCCAGGTGTCCGCAGAGCTTGCGGGCTCTCAGGGTGTAGATCTTACACATGTTCCCTTAAGTTTATTCCCAAGTATTCCATGCTCTTATGCTTTCGTAAACAGTGTTGCTGTTTACTTCGTTGTCTAATTGTTGCTAGGATATGGAAATACTTGGTTTTTTGTATATCGACCTTGCTAAATCCACTTGTTAATTCCAGTAGCTTTTTTGACGATTCTCTAGGATTTTCTGTATGCATAACTGTGTCATGTGTGAGTAAAGACAGCTCTACTTCTTCCTTGCCCTTCTAAGTCTGTGCTGACAGCCTGGCTGGGGTCTCAGCAGTGGGAGGGGACATCCTTGCCTGTCTCTGTCAAGGGAAAAGCATTCATTCTTTGAACACTAAGTGTGATGTGAGCTGTGAGCTTTTTGTAGATGCCCTCGTAGAAGTGTTCTGGTGCTGATTTGTTTACTGAGGCCTAATTTATATCCAGGAAATTCACCCATTTATGTGTCCAGCTCTGTTGGTTTTGACAGGCGTCTCCTTGTTCCTGCCCCATCAGTGATCTCAGGGTCCTCTGCTCAGGGTCACCCAGGCCGTCCAGGCGTGGTCCGGCTGCGTCTTTTCTGGACCTTGGACCTCGGAGTCCTCGGGCTCACATGCTGGTTGTCAGAATGCAAGTTCTTGGCTGCAGGACTGAGGTCCAGCCGGGGCTCTGTCTGCTCCCAGGGGCCCCAAGCACACAGCCCCCTTCTTGAAGGCCAGCAGGAGAACCATGCACGGTGTGATGTGATCGCGGGAGTGGCTTTCGTGAGAAGCGAGTCACAGGTTGCCCAGGGGGTGGGGTTCTGTGAGCGAGCGAGGCTGGGGTGAGCACCACTGCACCGAGATTTGCAGACCAGCTCTCGGGGACACCCGGCCCCTCTGTCCCTGCCGTTTGCCTTTTCCAGAATGTCGTACGGGTGGATTCCCACGGCACATGGCCTCTGGGTCTGGCCCTCTCCCTGGTGGAGGGAACCTCTGGGGGCTCGTCTGCGGTGTCACGTGTTTGTGTTGGTTGGGTCATCACTGCTCCGTCGTGTGGATACCCCTCAGGCTGCTCCTCCATCCACCGCAGACGCACTTGGGCTGTTTCCAGGTGTTGGCGGTTAGCGCAGCTTTTGAGAGCATTCATGTCAGGCTTTGGGTGGATGTGTCCTCATCCCCTGGGGCCGCGTGGTGGTGACTGGCAGCTTCATGGGAGGCTCGGCCATGTCCCTGGCACACGTGTCCCAAGCATCTGGAGAGTCCTGGCAGGAGGGCAGGTCCAGTGCTGGCTGCTCCTTTGTGGTGGGGAGCAGGGTCCTGGTGTTGGACCATTTCAGTGCTCTTGTAAATGGCATTTTTTCCCCTGATTTAGTTGCTTGATACATAGAAATAGTTACTTTTTTCCAACTAACTTTTTTTTTTTTTTTTTTGCTGTACGCGGGCCTCTCACTGTTGTGGCCTCTCCCATTGCGGAGCACAGGCTCTGGACACGCAGGCTCAGCGGCCATGGCTCACGGGCCCAGCCACTCCGCAGCATGTGGGATCTTCCCGGACCGGGGCACGATCCTGTGTCCCCTGCATCGGCAGGCGGACTCTCAACCACTGCACCACCAGAGAAGCCCCCAACTAACTTTTAACTCTGTGACCTGTTAAACTCACTGACTAGATGTAGCATTTATTTGTGAGTTCTCTTCTCAGTGGACACGATCGTGTCATCAGCACACAGTCCCCTCCCGGCCGGGCCGCTGTGCCTGCCTTGGTGGAGAGAAGCTTCCAGAACCCAGGCTCCCACGGGCGCTGGTGCTCAGAGCTCTGTCCCTAGTCCACCAAGAGTGACCTGGATTGACGTTAGGCTGTGTTCAGTGTTTCTCTGCATCTGCTGAAATGCCCCTACAATCTCTCTTGTACTTACTGTAGTAACATGGTGGATAATCTGATTTTATGGGCCATTGTTGGGCCATCATTACTGGTTCGTAATCTCACGCCTGCTTCAGCACGGGGCGTTGTGCTGCCGGTGGTCGGCCTGCACTGGCCCATAGGCTGGCCTGCGTGTGTCCCCAGAGCCTGCCCCCGACCATCTGGCACCGCTAGCATCTGTGCCTGTGGGTCTGTGTCTAGTGTCTGGGGGTTTCCTGCTTATTTTCATTCTGTTTGCCCATTGCCCCTTGTTCCTGATGAGTTTTTGTTTGGGTTCCAAACTCTGTATTTGCAAACCTGCCTGAAGAAATGCATTGAGGCTTCAGAGCCCTCATCTGGAATCACTCGGTCCATTTGTGGGAACGAGGGTGGTTCGGGGCTGAGCTGCAGCCGCCAGCCTCTCTGAGTCTAGCCCAGCCTCCCCTGCAGTGACCCTCGCCCTGGGGTGCAGCCCTCAGGGTCCCACCTGCAGCAAGGAAGGTTCGCAGGGCCCTAGCCCCCCGGCCTCATGCCCGCTGTGCAGCACAGCTAGGAACGCCAGCCGCTGAGCTCGACCCCCGTGGAGGAGCCTTCCCGGAGCGTCCGCTCCTTCACGAGGCGTTTTCTTTGTTGCTTTTTCTGAAATGTTCTGTCAGGCTGTCTCAAGTCTCCGCAGACCAGGCAGCTTGCCTGACCACAGGTCGGCGCTCTGATTCTCACCAACATCCTTTGACAGATGGGGCATGTGCGGACGCTGTCCGCGGAGGGGCGGAGGGGGCGTTCCTGGGGGCCCCAAGGGGGCCCCACACAGGCCTCTCCACGTTCCCCGCTTACCTGTCTGGGAGGAGCTTTCTGTCTCCAGACTGCTCTGGCTGGTGCTTCTGTGAAAACACTGCAGATTCCAAGCCCGTTTCTTAATTATCAGATTCTAAGACGTGGAGTTACCCTGTCTCATTGCTCTGCTTGTTTCTCAGCTCCTCCCCTGAGCAGCTCCTGGACCCCTGCCGGCCCCTGGCCCCCATAGGGACATCTCTCCAATGGCCACCCTCTCTCCTCCCATTGCTGCGACCACTGCCTTTGACCCCTGGCCTTTCCGTCTCTTCAGCCCCGCACACCGGGCTGTGCCCCTGGGAGGGTCCTGGCAACCCGAGTGCCGCTGACGCTGGGCCCTCAGCCCCGGCCCCCAGCTGTGTGGGTCTCCTGCTTGCTCTGGTCCACTCCTCCTGGGCCCGAGCAGGTAGCCCTCTTCAGTCTTGCCCCATGGGTCTTTCGTTCTGGGCACGTAAAAAGCCACGGATGCAGCACATCCCCCGGCCGTTCCAGCTCAGGCCTTCGTGTCCCCGAGTGTTGGCATGTCAGAGTGCCCATACCCACTGGGCCATCTGCCCGGGCCTCGCTCCCCAACCCACCATTTGAGGCGTCAGGAAACTTTCCGGTTCTGCCTTCCAGGTATTTCCTGGGTCTGATCACCTGTCCTCATGCTGCTGAGTCTGTCCCTCTCCTTGCTGTTCTGAAACCTTCCAAACACCTGCTCTGTCCCCATCTCCTCCCGCTTCAAGCCTCTTCTCGAGTCCCCTGGTTAACCCGGGTGCCCTCACGCCCTCAGCCTCTCAGAGTCACGATGTGGGTGGCTCGTGTGGGCGTGGGGCTCCCTCCCCACAGTATTTTTGCCTCAGAACCAGGTGTGGGTGGTTTCTGGATCAGAGAAGCTTTAAAAAGGCAGCACATACATCTGAAAGGACACATCTTAAAGACCGAGAAAGGCTGCTTGTCGCAGGAGGGACACAGGGTCCTCATAGAGGGGAATGGTCAGGTCTTCAGGATGGGTGGCCCCCGCTTGGTGCAGGCCGGTGACCAAGGGCTCAGGACATAACTCCTGGGAAGTGTGGGCAGCATGGCGGGGGCCCAGGGCCAGGGACCAGTGGGCAGAACCCCCTCTTGTCCCCCAGGAAGCCTTGGTGTCCCTGGGGGGCCACCTGTGGGTCCTGCAGGCTCTGGCCGGGGTCTCCATGCAGGACCTTTACAGGGGCTCCCCTTAGGGACCCAGGGGGAGGGGGTGTCTGGGCCGCCTCGCGCCCCTGGGTGGTAGAGGCGGTGTCCGCAGGGCCCTTCGCTGCTTGGGGTCCAGCCCCGGGCCTCCTTCCTTCGTCACACGGGCACCTGCTTCTCACCCACCCCTTTCTGCTGCTCCTTTAGTCTCTTGTTCAGCTTAGGAAAAAAGAAAAGAGAAAAAGTGAAAACATGTTTCACTTCCTCCAAGGATTTCTTACTCTTGTCTTTATGGATAAAGACACAGAAAGGGGGAGAAAATCAGTATAGTTGAGGCTCTTCCCTGGCCCCTGGCCCCCTGGCCGCTGGCGTGAGGGTCAGACCGCAGTGGCCGACGGCATGGTGGTGCTCCGGGGGGTCTGCTTGCTGCTCGCTCAGGGGTTCGGTTCTGGGTGGGTGTCCTCGCCGTGTGGCCCCTCTGACTTTGGGTCGATCTTGTGCTCTGGATCCTTCCAGAGAAAACTCTTTCCCACGGCTCGGATGGTTAGACCAGGCCCCTTTCTCACGGTCAGCTCAGCCCCTTCTGCCCTGTGTTGTTACCGCGGCAGCAATGCCAGAGGCATGGTTGGGACCCCGGTCCCGGGGCTCCTCTCTGTCCTGAAGGGTCTGTGGTTTTCTGAGTCCCCTCCTGAGCGACCTGGCAGCTTCCCTCCCGCTGTCCCACTGCCCCTCAGCCCCTCAGCTCCCAAGCAACTCTGCCCCGCTGCCCCTCTGCCCCTTTGCCCCCTGCCTCTCTGCCCCCCTGTCCCTCTGCCCCTCTGTCCCTCTACACCTCTGCTCCTCTGTCCCTCTACCCCTCTACTCCTCTGTCCCTCTACTCCTCTGCCCCTCTGCCCCTCTGTCACTCTGCCTCCCGTCCCTCTGTCTCCTGTCCCTCTGCTCCTCTGCTCCCCTGTCCCTCTGCCCTCCGTCCCTCTGTCTCTCCGCCCCCCGTCCCTCTGCCCCCCGTCCCCGTGTCCCTCTGCCCCTCTGCCCCCCGTCCCTCTGCCCCTCTGCCCCCCGTCCCTCTGTTCCCCTTTCCCTTCTGTCCTCCTGCCCAGTGCCCCCTGCATCTCCCACTCCTGCTAAGTTGTATCCCTGCTTCTCCACCACCAGGTCCCTGGGGAGTTGTGCTGCCCAGTGGTCCTTACAGGACCATGTGGCCCCTTAGCCACCCCACGTGGTTCCCATAATGCTGTCCTCCTCTGTCCTGGTGCTGACAGCATCAGAGCGTCGGATGGGACGGTGCCAGCCACATAGATTATCCATGTTTGTGCTCGTTTTCACCCCCGGAGTTGAAGCCCCAGGAGGGAGGGGGAGGAGAGGGTGGCGTCCGCTGCGTGGCAGTGGCGGTGCCCACGCCTGCCCTCCTGGGACGCTCAGTGCGTGTCTCCCCCAGGATGGAGAGCTGTACTGCATCGATGCGCGTTTCTATGGCAACGTCAGCCGCTTCATCAACCACCACTGCGAGCCCAACCTGGTGCCCGTGCGCGTCTTCATGTCCCACCAGGACCTGCGCTTCCCCAGGATCGCCTTCTTCAGCACCCGCCTGATCGAGGCCGGGGAGCAGCTGGGGTAGGTGCCCGCCAGGCGCACGCGCTACCTGCCCCAGACTGGACGGCTCGGGCGGGGCTCGGTGGGCCCGGCTCCCGGGAGGTGCTGGTGGGCCCGGACCCCCGCCCAGCTCTGTTCTCCCTCCAGGTTTGACTACGGGGAGCGCTTCTGGGACATCAAAGGCAAGCTGTTCAGCTGCCGCTGTGGCTCCCCCAAGTGCCGGCACTCCAGCGCCGCCCTGGCCCAGCGGCAGGCCGGCGCCCAGGCCGCCCAGGAGGACGGGCTGCCCGACACCAGCTCCTCCCCCGCCGACCCGCTATGAGAGAGAGCCACGGCCTGGGCGCCCAAGCGGATGCCGTTCACGCTGCGGTTCGGGGAGAAAAGGAGAAGCGCACACGACGACGTCTGAGGTCCCAGCTTGGTGCTGGCGGGGCTGGGCTGCGCGGTGGGCGCTCTGGGACTCTGCACTGGTGTCGCCCGTGAGTTTCTGATGGTGATTTTGTCGTTTCCACGTTTCTCGTTTCCCCTCTGCTCTCCGTCGTTCCTGTCCCACCGCTGGGCTTGTGGGCAGTGTCCTGTTGACCCAGACCCCTCCGTGTGGCCCCGCCAAAGCCACCGTCACCCACCCGCAGCCCGAGGGGCTGGTGCCGGCTCCTGGGGCCGCGCAGACCCTGTCCCCACCGCTCCTGAGAGGTCAGGGCCGAGCTGCCACTGACCTTGGAGAAAACGTGCGTTTGCTTTTTAAAGAAATCCTATATCTAGTCCTATATACCAGACCTCTAACGTGTTTCTTTTCGAGGAAGCGGTCTGGGGGTGCAGGAGGGCCACGGCCCACGGAGGACCCACACCTGTCCTGCGAGTGCCGTGAGGCCGGTACCTTCTGTTGATTTCTAAGCCACACGCTCTGATGATGAATAAACTGATTTATTTTCTACCATTATTGGACATTAGGACAAACAAAAAATAAAAAACAGAAAACACAGACAACGGTGCTGATTCTGGTGTGGTTTCTACTCACCATGTGAAAATAAACTATCAACTGTATAAAGAGAACAAAGTGATTTTAGAATAAAATGCAGGAGAAAACTTTTTTTAATATGTTAGTCTTGTAGTGTGAATAAATTTGCCATCACCTTTTGTGTGATGGCCTGCCAGGTCATATACTTTTTTTTGGCATATACTTTTTTAAATACTGTAATTAGTGCAGTAACAGTGGGTTTTTTTGTGCGACTCTTCTAAAACATTCATAATGCAGTCATGTTTATTTTTTCTGTTGAAATGTTTTTGACAAGTTCTAAGAGCAGTCTTTTGGCTCAGACCATTTCTTGTTCTGTTTTCAATGAAATCAATAAAAAAAAAAAAAAAGAAGTACTTTAAATGAGGTTTCATCATGGTATCATGTTTCAACTGGTTTCTGCAAAATACCCGTGTTTCCCTTGGGGTGCGGTGCTCGTGGGGTCCCACACGGCCCCGGGGACCAGTGGGCAGGCCCAGCCCTGTGCCGAGTCTGAGAAGGTGGACCTGACACCCCCACTCATCCCTGCGGAGAGGACGCGGCCCGCCCCTCCCCAGGCAGCCTGTGCGTGCGTGTGCCTGTGCGTGTGCGTGGGGGGCACGTCTGTGTGTGCCAAGCTCTCTGGAGGCTGACGGAGGTCTGGAATCAGATCTGTGTCTGGACGTGGTAAGGCTGGGCCCTCTCCTCCTGCCGGAACCTCCAGTCCCAAAACTCGTCGGGAGCCTCCGAACACAAGAAGCAGCTTGAATGCTCTATTTTTTATACACAGACGTCATTCAGTTAGACATTTTCAGACATTTATCCAGAACCTGCATTTTGCAAACAGCGCAAACAGGGTGCCTTCCCTGTGGACGTGGATAAGGCCCGATGTACGGAGCCAGGAGCCTGAGCTGTGACTGGTCCGCCCGAAGAGCCCTTTCTGCCCGGAGGACTTGGGCTGGGTCCTCAGGGCTCACTGCCTTTCTCTTCTGAGGGCAACAGGACCACAGGAGGGGCTGTGCTGGCGGGGAGGGCCCACCTGCAGCTGGTTTTCAGGCCCTGAGACCCGCCAGCCCTGTGTGCCTTCCCCCAGCCCAGCCCTCGGGCTCCAAGCCCAGGGGACTGCAGCGGACGAAGGTCCTTGTGTGTTGGCGGTCCACCTGTTATGTGCTGGGCCAGTGCTGGTGTCCAAACAACTGTCTGTTGAATCAAGACAGTCTAGTTGCAAACCTTTAGGGTGCTGGGGAGGTCTGTGGGGTGAGGGCCCCCACGAGGTGCCGTCTCAGCAGTGGGTGCTGGGCTGCTTCCTTTGTCAGCCTGTCCTGGGGGCTGTGTGGTGCTCCCCCACCAATCCTGCTGGCAGGCCTGGGGGATGGGCCTGGGTCTCTGCTCCATGGGACGCTGACTGCAGGTATGAGGCTCTGAAGGGCTGGCCGGTGGGTGGGAGGCAGGCCAGGGGACTCCCACGGTGGCGGAGCACACGTGGCTGGAGCGTGCGGGTCTCACCCGGCTGTACTTACTCCTCAAAGGCAAACCTGTCACCGCCTCCCGCCTGCCTGGGGGTGTCCCCCGCCCTGCCAACTTTGGACAGTGGGCCACTCCCACCCACTCTTCCTGACAGCTGCATCCATTTCCACGGGGCCGGAAAGAATTCTGAGCGTCATCTTTTTCTACTTGTGCAATTACCCTCTTAGAGAAGAGACCAAAGGGCACTGCAGAGCCACATTTTGGAATCTGTCGCCAAAACCCCATTCCTAAGACGTGCGCTGATTTCTGCCTCCTCGAAGAGGGTGAATTTCCCCACGTCCAGCACTGAGCACTGTCGGACTTCTTTTTCTAATGTCTAGAGGAAAAATGATCAGTGTGCTACTTCACACTTGTTTGGTTACTGATAAACGCGAATGTCTGTCTTATTTATTACAGGTGGGGCTTTCCTCCTGTGTGAATTGCCTTGTAAAATTTTACTGTGTTGTTTATATTTCTCTTACTGATTTGTATGGGCTCTTTATATATTGTAGCCTTTTACCCATGCTGAACCTAAATTTTTATGTGGTAAAATCTGTCTTGTGATTTCTGATTTTGTACTGTATTTAGAAAGACCTCCACCTCCAAATTATAAAAATATTCTCCAGTACAATTTCCTAGTATTTTATTTGCAACTTTAGCTCTTGAATCCAGGTGGAATTTATTTGGTATATAGTTTAAAATAATAAATATAAGATTTTTAAATTGAGGAATAATTTATATACCGTGAGATGCATGGCTCTTTTGCGTACAACTCAGTAAGTTTTGACCAATGCCTTTGCCTGTGTAACCCATTCCTTATCAAGACACAAGACTCTTCCCATCCCCCGGGAAATCTCTTCCCGTCCTTCCGAGCTGGTCCCTGCCTCCGAGACGCATTCATTCCGTGTTCTGTACCTCATGTATGCGGGACATGTAGGTTACTCTTTCTGTCCAGCATCTCTTGCTTAGCTGTTTTTTGGTTCACATTTCATAAAACACTGGTTCATGCATCCTTTCTATTGCTGAGGAGCATTCCACAGTAGGAATGTACCAAATTTGTTTACCCATTCTCCTGGGCGTGCACATCTGTGTTGTTTCCCGTTTGGGGCTATTATTAACAAAGCTGCCGCGAGCATCCTTGTACCAGTCTGTTTGTCTCAGGTAACTTCCTAGAAGTGGACTTGCTGGGTCAGGCTGAGTGTTGATCTTTTTAATCTGCCTGTCCTGGTGGCACCTCACTGTGGTTTTGATTTGCATCCCTTGGTGACTCGTGCTGGGCACCTTTTAGAAACTTGTTGTCCACCTGTGTGTCTTCTTTTGCCCAGTGCCTGTTAAGTCTTTTGTGCATTTTTTAATTGGCCTATCTTTCCATTACTGAGTGTAGGAGTTCTTTACATGTTCTAGTGCACGTACGTCCTTTGTCACATAGAAGTAGTTAAATATTTTCTCTCATCTGTAACCTTTCGTTCATTATCTTAGGAACAGTTGAAAATTTTGAGCACGTCCAATTTACCTTTTTTCCTCCTTGGTTAGTATTTTGTCTGTCAGTGTCTTTGCTGCCCCAACGCTGAGAAGGTATCCTCTTGCTTTCTTCTAAAGCATGATAGTTTTAGGTTTAATATTTTGGCATGTGACCCATCTTAAACTAATTTTCATCAGTAGACTGAGGTAGATAGAGATAACACTTTTTTTTTTCTGATGTGGGTATCTAGTTGTTTCAGCTTCAGCTGTAATTTTCTGAGAAGATTGCCTTCTCCCGTTGAGTTGTGTTGGCTCCTCTGTAGACCATCACCTGCTGTGTGCATCTTTATTTCCGGGCTGTTCTTTTCCATAGATCTGGTTGCCTGTCTTTACGCCAGCATCATACTGTCTTTATTACTGTCGCTTCATTTTAAGTATTAGAGTCACGTGTAGTGTAAGGCCTCCGACTTTGTTCTTATTCCTGAAGATGGTGACAGTTGTCCCTCAGTGCCCTTGGGGCCCTGGTTGCAGGACCCCCTGTGGATACCAAAAATCCACAGACGCTCAGGTCCCTCACGGCCCTCATATCTACGGATGTGGAACCCGCGTGCACGAGGGCTGACTGTATTTCACTCTTTTGGCTCTTTCTATTTTTATATAAATTTTAGAATCGGGCTTCCCTGGTGGCGCAGTAGTTGAGAGTCCGCCTGCCGATGCAGGGGACACGGGTTCATGCCACGGTCCGGGAGGATCCCACATGCCGCGGAGCGGCTGGGCCTGCGCATCCGGAGCCTGTGCTCCGCAACGGGAGGGGCCACGGTAGTGAGAGGCCCGCGTACCGGGGGGGGGGGGGGGAAATTTAGAATCGACATATCAATTCCTACAAAAAAGACTGATGGGGTTTTTTAAGCTTTAAAAATCATCTTTATCGAGATAACATTTATGTATCGTGAAATGCACCCATTTTGTTTCATGTGTTTTGGCAAATGTCTGTACTCGTGTAGTCACTGCCACAATCAAGACATAATGGCCGTCTTCATTACCCCAGAATCCTCTGGTGCCCCTTTGTGGTCCACCCTGCCTGCCCCGGGAGATACTTATCTACCCTTGACACTATAGATGAACATCTCCTGTTCTAGAATTTTCTATAATTGGAATCACACAGCATACTCCATTGTATCTGGCTTCTTTGGCTTAACATAAAGGTTTTAAATTTTGAAACAATCTCAAATTTACAGAAAACTGCAAGCACAGTACAGGCAACTTTTCTCTTTAAATCATTGGGGAACAAATTGCCGCCTTGATGCTCCTTCATCCCTGCAAACGAGGCTGCTCTGCTGCGTGACTGGACGCACCACCAGCTCCGGGACAACGTTGCTCTGACCGGGCACTGACCATCAAGTCCCAGGCAGCTCCCGCCCTCGGAGCAGGCGGGCCCGGTTCAGCCTGCTGTTCTGTGTGGTTATCGTGTCTTTCGTTATTTCTGTCCGGAACAAGCCTGTCTGCCTGGTTTTCATGGCCTCGGCGCGTGAAGATGACGGTCGGTTTTCTTGTAGAACGTCCTCAGTTTGTGTTTCCTCAGGATCAGGTCCAGGGCTGCATCTTCGGCAGGAACATCGCAGAAGTGGTGCTGTGTCCTCCTGCGTCCTATCAGGTGGCCCACAAGTTGGGTTTGGTCCGTTTATTGATAGTGCAAACTTGAATCATTTGATTGAGATTCAGCCGCCTCCCGCCAGCTTTGCTTTTCTCATTGCAGGAAGCAGATCCCACCCTTTTCATACTTTCCGGTTACTTGTGGGCGTACGGACTCATGACTTTATACTTCATCCAGCGGGCTATAGTCTGTTACTCTCATTATTCAGGTGCTAAAGATGTCAAAGGTTGGACTGGTGGCACCTTCTTGAGATTGCCTCGTTTGCTCACTGAGCACGTCTTACTTTATGGCACAAGGCGTCCCGGGCTTGTTGGTACCTTGCCTGCCCCCGTCCTGGAACAGCTGGGTTTTCTAAAATCTAAATCCACCATTTTGCTATTTTCTGCCTATCTTGTTTGTTCTTTGTTCCTTTTCCCCCTTCTTCTGCCGTCTTTTGTATTGAGTGTGTTTGTATAATCCATCGTTCCTACTGCGTTGGCTTATTAGCTCTACCCTTTTTGTTTTCGTTTTTTAGTAACTGCTGTAGGACTTACATTCTGCATCTTCAGCTGGCCAGTCTGCTCTCCCGAGGTGCTAACCATATTACAGCTGATGTAAGAACTGCACAGCAGAACAATCCCGTTTCCCTAACTGTCATACATTTTAGTCCCTATAGTTTATACCCCAAGTCGTCGTTACTGTTTTTGCTTTATTTAGCCAATTACTGTTATTAATCATAATTTGTACCTTGTCTACTCATTTTCTCACTCGTTTCTTTTTCTGTATTCAGTAACAGCCTTATTGAAATATAAGCACATACCATACGATCCCATATCCTTTTACAGCTTACCATTCGGTGGTTTCTTAGCATGTTCACAATTACGTGCAACCACCATCACAATCAAATTTAACGTTGTTGCGACCCCAGGAAGAAACCTGGGCCCATTAGCAGCTGTTTCTCCCCTAGTCCCCCCTCCCCCCAGCCCCAGACAACCTCTAATCTACTTTCTGTCTATGCAGATTTGCCTATTCTGGACATTTCATATAATACTGCAGTCTTCTGTGGCTCCTTCCACTGAGCATCATGTCTTTGAGGTTCATCCGTGTTGTACCATGTGCCGGTCCTTCCTTTTTCTGGCCAAATGATAAATATTCTGTTATGTGGATGGGTTGTCAGTTCATGTGGATTGTTTCCACTCTTTGGCTCTTATGAGTAAAGCTGCTATACGCATTCACGTGTTTGTTTTTGTGTAGATGTCTTTGGATATATACCTAGGATTGAAACTGCTGGGCCGTGTGGAAACTCTCATTTAGCCTTTAAAAGAACTGCCAAGCTGTATGCAAAACCGTCTTGCAGTCTCACCAGTAGCGTATGAGGGTATTGATTTTTCCACACCCTCGCCAACACTTGTTATCTGTAGTTTTTACTTGAACCGTCCCAGTGGGTGTGAAGTGGCACCTCACTGTGGTTTTGGTTTGCATTTCCCTGATGACTAGTGATGTCAAGCATTTTTCAATGTTCTTATTATTGATCATTTGTGTGTCTTCTTTGGAGAAACACGTATTCATATCCTTTGCCCAGTTTTAAGTAGAGTTCTCTTTTTATTATTGAGTGGGAAGAGTTCTTTTTTTTTTAAATATATCCCAGATAGCGATTACTTGTCAGATATGTGATTTGCAAATATTTTCTCCCATTCAGTAGGTTGTCTTTCCACTTTTTTGATGGTGTCTTTTGAAGCACAAAAGATTTTAATTTTGATGTATAATTTACCCATTTTTTTCTTTTGTTACTTGTTCTTTTGGTGCCATATTTAAGAAACTGTTGCCTAATCCAAGATCACAAAGATTTATACCTTGGTTCCCTTCTAAGAGTTTCATAGTTTTAGCTCTTACAATTTATGTCTTAGCTACTATTTAGTCTTTGACACATTTTGAGTTAATTTTTGTATAGGTGTGAGGTAGGGGTCCCACCTCATCGTTTTGCAGGTGGACATTCAGTTTTTCCAGCATTGTTTTTTTTTTGCTTTTTTAAAAATAAATTTATTTATATATTTATTTTTGGCTGCGTTGGGTCTTCGTTGCTTGGCTCGGGCTTTCTTTAGTTGTGGCAGGCAGGGGCTACTCTTTGTTGTGGTGCATGGGCGTCTCATTGTGGTGGCTTCTCTTGTTGCAGAGCACGGGCTGGTGCGCTGGCTTTAGTAGTTGTGGCCCACGGGCTCTAGAGTGCAGGCTCAGTAGTTGTGGCGCATGGGCTTAGTTGCTCCGCCGCATGTGGGATCTTCCCAGATCAGGGCTCGAACCCGTGTCCCCTGCATTGGCAGGCAGATTCTCAACCACTGTGCCACCAGGGAAGCCCCCAGCACCGTTTGTTAAAGAAGCTATTCTTCCCCCGTGGAATGGTCTTGGCACCCTTGTCAAGGATCAATTGGCCGTAGATATTGGGTTAATTCCTGGACTCTAAATTCTATCCCATTGATCTATATGTCTTTTCTTGTGCCAATATCATACTGGTTTAATGAGTGTAGTTTTGTAGTGAGCTTTGAAATGGAGAAGTGTGAGTACTCCAGTTTTTTTCTTCTTCTGAAAGATTTTTTTGGCTATTCTAGGTCCTTTGAGTGTCCATATGAACTTTAGGACCAGTTTATCAGTTTCTACAAAGAAGCCAACTGTGATTCTGACAGGGATTGTGTTTAATCTGGCCAATTATCTTTTAAAAAATAGACTTTTTAAAGAATATTTTTAGATTTACAGAAAAATCGAGAAGATAGTGCAGATTTCCAAATACATCTTATTAGCATATGGTATATTTGTTATAATTAATTAATTATTTAATATTGATACATTGTTATTGACTAACGTCCATAGCTTATTCAGATTTCCTTAAATTTTACCTAAGGTCTTTTCTATTTCCAGGATTCCTTCCATGATATCTCATTGTGTTTAGCTGTCAGGTCTCCTTAGGCTCCTCTTGGTTGTGGCAGTTTTACTTATTCCTGATGATCTTGACAGTCTAGAGGAGTACCGGTCAAGTGTTTCTTAGGATGTCCCACTATTGGAATCTGTCTAATGTTTTTCTTATGATAGGACTGACGTTATGGGCTTTGGGAGGAAGACCACAGAGATAAGGAGCCATTTTTGTCCTGTCACATAAAAATAATCCTATCAACATGATTTATGACTTGATGTGGGCCTTGATCACCTCACTGAGGTGTGCTTGTCAGATTTCTGGCGCTCTTTCCTCCCTTTCCATCCTGCTTCCTAGAAGGAGGGCTCTAGGCCCTGCCACGCCTGAGGTCTGGGGTTAGGTCCCCTCTCCTTTGGGCTAGAGTATCTACATGAATTACTTGGAATTCCTCTGCACTTGAGATTTGTCTCTTCTGGCTCATCTATGAATTTGTTTCAGTCATTTTTGTCAGTACGGGCTCACGGGTGGGTGTTTATTTACGTATTATCTGCTCAAATTGTTGCAGCTTTGGCCATTAGGAGCCCTTCGTGTGGCTCCTGTTTACCACTGACACCCTCATCAGTGTGGGTTGTGTTTGTGTGTGCCTCCAAGCACTTCCTTACTTTGTGGCACTGTGAGGTGCGCCAGGCTCATTTTGTTTATTTTCTGCCTGAGTCCTAGACTTAGCCACTTCTCCATGGAGCCCTGATTTCTTTCATTGGGAGATGGTGTTAGAAACCAAGATCTGGGTGCTGGGGTGCTTGTTGCTACTGGGGTGTCTTTTCTTTTTTCTTTCTTTTTTTCTTGCGGTACGCGGGCCTCTCACTGTTGCGGCCTCTCCCGTTGCAGAGCGCAGGCTCAGTGGCCATGGCTCACAGGCCCGGCCACTCCGCGGCATGTGGGATCTTCCCGGACGAGGGCACGAACCCGTGTCCCCTGCATCGGCAGGCGGACTCTCCATCACTGTGCCACCAGGGAAGCCCTGGGGTGTCTTTTCTGAAAGGCCCTCTCAGTTGACAGGGGAAAGAAATATATGTGTGTACCTATACACAAATCCACAAATGTTTCTGTATGTACCTATCTGTGTCTACATTAGGATAAATGTAAGTTCACACTGATGTCTCCAAATGTAATTCCTTACAACGTGGATCATCATAGCCTCCTGTCCTTGCTTATCTGTAAGCTTTTGCTCCAGCCGTGAGAAACCCAGCTCTCTCCACCGTCTATTTACGTAGTTGTTCAGTTCCAGGATACATGCATAGCTGTATCAGAGTAACCAGTAACCAGTTCCCTATGGGAAACAACCTTATTGACCAGAGACAGTGCTCATGTGCAGCTCCATTTGCTTTACTCTTATGGACCCACTCATTTCCAAGGTTACTTAGGTTAGCCCCTTCCCCCACCCCTTCAGTGAGGTTGTCTCCTACATTGTAATAGATGATCTTGTCACTGTCTGCATTCCTTCCTGGGGTCTTATGGCCTCATAAGTGACTTTTTTTTTTATCGGCATGCATTTAGATTCATTTTTATGCTGTAAAATCAAGAAGTTCAGTTGTCTTTTAAAGAAGTTAAAGAATGAGAGAAAAGGTATTTTACATTTATATACATTTACAATTTCTGGTGCTCTTCCTTCCTTTTTGTAGATCGAAATTTCCAACTACTGTCATTTTCTTTAGCCTGAAAGAACTTAAATAAACATTTTAAGCACAGATCTTTCTAGCAAAGAATTGTCTCATCTTTTGTTCAAAAGTATCTTCGTTTCACCTTTCACCTTCGTTTCAGCACTTTCAAGATGCAATCCCATTGTCTTCTGGACTGCTTTCTTTCTGATGAAAAATCAGTGGTTGTTCTGCAGTGTCACATCTTCTATTAAGCCCATCCAGTGAAATTTTCATTTTAGATATCATGATTTTCCGTTGTAGACGTGCCATTTGGTTCTTTTATAGCTTCAGTATCTCTTTTGAGATTCACTATCTGTTATCTCATTATATTCATGTTTTCCCTTAGCTCTTTGAACACACTTATACCGGCTGCTTTTAATCTCTGTATGTTGATTCTGTCATAGCTGGTTTTGTTTCTGTTGACTGACCTTTCTCCTAGTTATGTCACCTTTCTACACTTCTTTTCATGTCTGATCAGTTTTAATTGGATGCTGGACAGTATGAATCTTGCGTTAAGTGTCTGGATTTTGTTTTCTGTCTCTGGAGAGTATTGGGTTTTGTTCTGGCAAATAATTACTTTAGTTTTAGATCAAGCTGATCATCTCAAGTCTTTTCTTTTGAAGCTTTTTTGGGGGAAGGTGTAAAGTAGCCTTTATTCTAGGACAAGTTTGACTCTACACCGTCTTACGGTGTGGCCTTTCTGGGCCTCTGCTGAGTTGCCAGAGTGTTCAGCAAGGTGTTCTACTCTACTTGTTAGGACTCGGGTGACCCCTTGTCCTGCGTGAGTGTGGCATTTGTCCAGGTCGCAGCAGCTCGGCACCCCTCCCACCCCCATTTTGTGGCTCTTACTGTGCACACGCACGGGTCCTGTTCGGCCAGAGACTCCAGGGCACTCCTGTGTGGATTTCTGGAGCTCTTTCTCTGTTCGGTCCTTCATCTCTGGTGTCTGCCCCTCAAATTCCACCACCTTTGCTTCCCTGAACTCTGGCCTCTGTCTTGTAATCTCGACAGGAGGACTTTGCTCTGCTTGGTGCCCTCACCTTTGTGCTACGATTGGAACATTGTCCCCTTCGGACAGGCCAGGGTGAGTGTGAACTAGTGTGCTTTGTGCTTTTCTTTTTCCAGGAATCTTTTTCCTGCACTTCCCGTTGTCTAATGTCTGAAAATGGTTTCATATATATATTTGCCCAGTTTTACAGTTTTTATGACGGGCTGGTTATCTAGTACCTGCTACTTCATTGTGGCCAGAAGCAAAAGAATAATAGAACTTTATTTTCTTCCAACTTGAAAGCCAATTATTCTAATACCATTTATTGACAAATCTTTCCTTTCCCACAAATCTTAAATCTCATCCACTACATTTAGGTACACACACACACTCCGTTTTATTCTGTTATACTATTCTATTGCTTTATTCTGTTCCTCTGTGTATTCTATTTCCTTATGATTTTATGTTTTTAAATTTAAAAAGTCAATTGTAAATACAATACAGAAAGGAAAAAAGTTAAAACTCCACTCACTTTCAGTGTCTTCCTTAGATTAATCACTGTTCCATGAATATTCTCACAAACATTTTATGTAAAAATATATATCGATAAAAGAATAATACGTAATATTTTTAAAGCTCTTACTGTTTTTTAACAAACATAGTGCTTACCACGTCCAGGTACTGTTCTAAAGTGCTTCACGTACATGATCATTTAATTCTCATGAAAATTCTATATGGTGGGGGCTTTCCCCACCTTAATGGATGATAAAAAGGACACTAAGGACCTTGCCCAAGGTCACACAGCTCCGAGTGGCAGAGCCATGGTTGGGACCCCAGGCAGCGCGATTCAGAGTCCATACCCCCCAGTGCTGTTTCCTCATTCTCATAAATAATCCCATTGGGTCCATAAAGCTTCTAAGCCTTTGTTTGCCCACCTAAAATCCTGTCTTATTGCAAGTTCGTTCATGATTATCTGTGTCTTTCTCTGTGAGGCAACTTTACATGTCCTTTGCTTAGTTTCAGTGGAAATATTAATCTTTTTATTATTGATCAGAAAGGGCTCTTTGGAAATAAAGAAAATTCATCCCTTGCCTTATGCATTGACAGTATTTTCTAAATCTGTTTATTTACGTTGTTTATGATGGGTTATTAAAAATATATATCGGCTTCTGGGTTCTTTTTTACTTCTGCCTTTCTAGAATTTCAAATTCTTCTGTAATCCACTTTGGCAACCTTTTCCGTTAAGCTGGTCGTTTTCAGCTTGTGGCCGTGTGGTGTTGTCGGCAAGGCGGCCCAGGTGACTTCACTGTCAACCGCACGGAGCTTCTGGCCTTGCTGTCCCTACACTTTAAGATTAAAAACCCTGTTTGCTGTCCTGTAATTTGACTTTGTATTCCCATCAGTATGTCTATTCTTTTCAGGGTTGTATAGACTACACAATTTGATTTTTGTCCATTTTTATGTTGTTGGGACTGTTCTTTTATTCTTCTCTATTTGTCCTCATCGTTTTATTTGTTCGTACTTCCAGATTAGCTTTTGTTACAAATTTGTCAATTTCCTTCCACTCATCTTTTTAAAAATCCCCGTTCTCCCGGGGAAAATGTCTAGAAACAGATGGATCCCCAGGTCTGAAGCTCAGGAGAGAAATCTGTACTGGAGATAAAGATTTGGGAACTACCAGTATAGAGCAGGGCCCTCACCTGGGGATGACTCTGCCCCCAGGGGACACTTGCAAGATCTGGGGACAGATTTGGTGTCACAGCTGAGGATGATATTGAAGTCAGAGGTGTCTAGCAGGGATGCTGCACAGCCCACAGTGCACAGGGCAGCACCCCAAGAGGAATGCCCTGTCTCCAACCCTGGGATGGAGAAATAATTGAAACGGGGAGGGGCAAGGTTGCTCTGAAGGGTCAGGGCAGTGGGAGCATCCTGGCCGGCAGGGAGTCACCAGTGAGGCGGCGTCTGGCTGACATCTGAGGGGTGGACCCAGTTGTCCGGGCACAGGGACAGCAGGTGGCACCTTTGAGGGACCTGTGGGCCAGCGGGGCTGGCTGGCGCTGAGTGAGCAATGAGGCCAGAGCGGCAGGCAGGTTCGGCAGCCGTGAGAAAACCACGAAGGGCCCCAGGTGGACTGTGATGTGGTCAGGGCTGCAGAGGAGGACAGGTGTGGGAGTGGGACAAGGCCCTGTGTTCACAAGGTGGCCGCCACCACTGGCTGAACGACTTGGAAGGTGACCGCGGTGATGGAGAGTTAGAGGGGCCCAAATATCTTTATTTTTAAAAATTATTTACACTTTTTATTTAAGTTGTTTTATTGAGGTAAAATTCACATAACATAAAATCTACCATTTTAGTCATTTAAAAATGTACAATTCAGTGGCTTTTTGTGTGTGTGTGTGTGGTACGCGGGCCTCTCACTGTTGTGGCCTCTCCCGTTGCGGAGCACAGGCTCCGGACGCGCAGGCTCAGCGGCCACGGCTCACGGGCCCAGCCGCTCCATGGCATGTGGGATCTTCCCGGACCGGGGCACGAACCCGTGTCCCCTGCATCGGCAGACGGACTCTCAACCACTGTGCCACCAGAGAAGCCCTTCAGTGGCTTTTAATACACTCACAGTGTTGTTCAACCATCTCCACTATCTAATTTCAGAAAATCTTCACCCCAAAAAGAAACCCCGTACCTATTACCAGTCACTCCCCACTCTCACCTCCTCCACTGGTACCACTAATCTCCTTTTGTCTTTGGATTTCCCTATTCTGGAAACATTTCATGAAGCAGAATCATGTATTAGGTGGCCTTCTACGTCTGGCTTCTTTTACTTAGCATGGTGTTTTCATGGTTCATCCAAGATACAGATGGGATTAAATGTACCAGGATTTTCTTAGATTTTATTACATGACGATGAATATACATTATTATTATTAGAAATAAATTGGGAAGGAGTGAGGAGAGGCTGGCAGAGCTGGCAGACTATGATGCAGCTCTAACTTCTAGTGACGAGAAGGGACAGAAGGCCGGTGGGAACACCCTGATCGCTGAGCATCTGCTCTGACTTGGTGAAGCCGCTGCAGAGTCCAGGACCCTCAGCACAGGAGCGGCGGTGGGCTCAGCACAGCAACAGGCCCTTTGCCAGTCGTGCTGCGGGGCACACTTTCACAGCAACCACAGTGGTTTAGACAGCAACCACTGTCTAAAATAACAGTAGTGTAGCGCGCACGCGTGCGCGCGTGTGTGTTTTTAAAGAAAAGCTGAAAATTAATTAATCATCCAACTGAGAGAGCAAATAAACCTAAAACAAAGGAGAAGAGAGGGAATATAAGGAGCAGATACTAATGAATAGAAAACAAACATATGGGGACTTCCCTGGTGGCACAGTGGATAAGAATCCGCCTGCCAGTGCAGGGGACACGGGTTCAAGCCCTGGTCCAGTAAGATCCCACGTGCCGCGGAGCAACTAAGTCCGTGTACCACAACTGCTGAGCCTGCGCTCTAGAGCCCGCGAGCCACAACTACTGAGCCCGCGAGCCATAACCGAAGGCCATGCACCTAGAGCCTGTGCTCCATAACAAGAGAAGCCACTGCAATGAGAAGCCCGCACACCACAGCAAAGAGTAGCCCCCACTCACCGCAACTAGAGAGAGCCCGTGCAGCAAGAAAGACCTAATGCAACCAAAAATAAATAAATTTATTTTTAAAAAAAGAAAACAAACATATGATAGAGACAATCAGTGAAGCAAAAAATTGGTTCTTTGAGAAGATTAACAAAATGGCAAACCTCGGCAAGATTGAGAGAGGGGGAGGGGGAGAGAGGGAGGAAGGTGCGGGGGGGGGGGGGCGGGGAGAGAGAGAGAGAGAGAGAGGGAAGGGAAGAGAGAGAGGGAGAATACAAAGGGCATACAGCCACAGTACAACATAGATTAAAAAGATAGCATGAACAACTTTAGGCCAATACATTTCTAGAAAAGTATAATGGAAAGAAAAAAAAAGTATAACGGAACAAACACTGACCCAAGAGGAAATAGAAAACCTGAATAGTCTTATGACTCTTAAATAGCCATCAATTAAAATCACAAAGAAAACATCAGGCCCAGTTAGTGAGTTCAGCTGAACGTTCAAAATACAGATTCGCTATAGAAATGCTCCCCAAGGCCGCCATAACTTGATGCCAAAATCTGATAAAAATAATGCAACAGAGGAAAACCACAGGGCGATGTCATTCAGAGACCAACCTGCAACAACTCGACAGATTATTAGTCAACCAGGTTTCAATAGTGTATAACGACAATAATCAGTCATGACCACATTTGATTTACCACAGGAATGAGAGGTTGGTTTAACTTTAGGAAATCAATTAGCATAAGCCACTACCCTAACATAAAGGAGAAAAATATGATCATCTCCAGTGCAGAAAAATGATTTGATTGAATTCTTCACCTATTCATGATAAAAGCTCCTAGACGTTAAGACTAGAGGAGGATTTCTTAACCTGGTTAGGGGGTATCTATTTTTTTTAAAAGAACATAGCAAACCTCATAATGGTGAAAGGTTGGAAGTATTTTATTTAAGACGAGGAACAGGACAGGGTGCCCACTGTCCCATTTCTGGACTTCATGGTACCAGCTAGCACAGGAATACACGAAAAAGAAACAAAACATCTAAGAATTGAAAAAGAAGAGATGAAGCATTTTTCAATGTTAGCTACATAGAAAACAAAGAAATCTAACAGTGAATTATTAACCAGAAAATGTAGCAGTATTGCTCTGTGCAGAGAACTGCACAAAATGCGGGCAACAGAAAATGTACCCAGGTGGATCCCTTCGTTATAGTGTGAAAGCATGAAACCCCTAGGAATAAATCTCATATAAATATGCAGGACCTTTATGGAGAAAATTATAAAACTTTACTGAAATAAACTAAATGAAGATACATATTTTGCTCATGGGCTGGAAGTCTCAGTATCACAAAGGTGTAATTTGCCCCAAATTGACCTGTTGATTCCATGCAACTCTTGTCGAAAGCCCACTGTATGTGTTTGTATAATGCGACAAGTTGATTGTAAAAATTGTGCAGACGGGATTCCCTGGCAGTCCAGTGGTTAGGACTTGGTACTTTCACTGCCTTGGCCCAGGTTTGATCCCTTGGTCAGGGAACTAAGATCAGGCAAGCCACACAGCGGGGCCAAACAAACAAATAAATAAATAAAAACTATACAGACAAAAGGTAAAGAATAGCAAAAATTCTCAAGAAGAAAACCAGGTAGGAATATTACCTTATTGTAAGGCTTTAGTAATTAACACAGTGTAGTATTGGCACAGAGACAGACAAATAGATCACCTGAGCAGAATTGAGAGCCCAGAAACAGACCCATATGTTTACAGAGTTTTGATATGTGACAGGGCTGACTTTGCACTGGGGAAAGGATACCTTTCAAAAATGATGTTCTGACAATTTAATTACATAAAAAAACAAAGTGGACTCCTGCCTGCCTCACTTCATACAGAAAAATTAGTTGCATCTGGTTTAAAGTGCAAAAAGCCAAAAGTGCAAATTTTAGAAGAGAAGATAGGAGACTATATTCTCAACATTCCAACAATACACAAAAGGATATCTTCATAATGATAAATGAAGGAAGAATTTTCTATGATTCAAAAAGCACAAAACATAAAGGAAAATTTGAATATATTTAGATACATTATAATTAAGAACTTCTGCATATCAAAGAAGATTTTGCAACACATATCTGACAAAGGTTCACACCAGAACATATAAGAACTGGTACAAATGAATAAGAAAAAAATGATCCAGTTGGAAAGTGGACGTAAGATTTGAACAGGCACTTTGACCAAGAGGAAGATTAGATAAGTAATAAATACATGAGAAGTTGCTCAGCTTCCTTAGTGATCAGGGGAATGCAGATTAAAAGCCATAGTGAGATGCTTTAAGTATCCACCAGGTTGACAAAAATACCGATCACACCAGAGTGTTGGGGGAGTGAAGCCACTGGGACCTGTGAGCTGTTGGGGAGTGTGATCGGCCCACTGGCACTGATGGGGCAGCATCAGTCTCACCTGTGGCCCAGATACTAGGAGAACTAAATTAGATGTTCACCGCAGGACTGTTTGAAATAGCAGAAAATGTAAAGCAGCACAAACTTCCATCAAAGAAGAATGGACAAATTAATTGTCACACCAAAGACTAATATGTGTGGTGACAACAAATGATTCATGTATGTGCAATGGTGGGCACACTGTTAAGGAAAAGCAAGTTGCAGAAGAATATCTACAACTCGGTTCTTTCTGTGTATGTGAAGGTAAAAGTGTGTAAAACTGTATAGGTATTGTGCAGGGGTACAATAGAGAGAGGATCATAAGTACAGGATTCAGGACTGGGGAGGCCTCTGTGGGAAGTGGGGATCTGGGAGGGGCACACGGGGGCTTTGCAGGATCTCCTGGGTCTGTTTCCTGGGCTGGTTGGTGGGTGCACAGGAGTTTGTGGTATTGTTATTCCTTAAGCCTTATACACATTTTATCATATGCATGTACTTATTGTTTGATTTTAAAAAGTAAATACGGAGGTGGGGGCCATTAGGTAGGGTGTCAGAAACAGGTGGCAGGCTGGAGAGGTGTGTGGGGCCCTAATTCAGAAGGGAGGGGCTGCCCGGTGTTTGAACGCTGTGGGGATGCAGATAAGTTGGAAGTACAGGGGTCCCTCTCCTTCATGGAGCCATTCCTGGCCTCAGGTACTACTTACCCTTATTGTTTTAAAAATTAAGTGTCAATTCTATATGAAAATGAAAAATTACTCCAAGTTTTCCCTCCCCAATTCTCCATGTGGGAACCCAACACCTAGTGGCAGAGGTGGGACTTAGAAAGGGAGGTATATCCCATTTACAATAGCATCAAAAACAATAAAACATTTAGGAATAAATTCAACCCAGGTGAAAGAACCGTACCCTGAAAACTATGACATTAATGAAAGAAATTGAAGAAGACGTAAATAAATGGAAAGACACTGCACCCCCCACCCCCCACCCCCCACCGACCTCCTGTTCATGGACTGGAAGAGTTAATATTGTCAAAATGTCAACTACCCAAAGCCATCTATAAATTCAGTGTAATCCCTATAAAAAATTCCAGTGGCATTTTTGGTAGAAATGGAAAAAACAGTCCTAAAATTCATATGGAGCCACAAAAGACCTTAAATAGCTAAAGCAGCCTTGAGGAAGAATAAAGCTGGAGGCATCACACTTCCTGATTTCAAGCTATACTATAAAGCTACAATAATCAAAACAGTATGACTCTGGCATACAAGCAGACACAAAGACCAATGGAACCGAATCAAGAACCCAGAAATAAACCCATGCGTATATGGTCAGCTAATATTTGACAAGGGGAAAGGATACTTGAGTACTCAGTGGGGAAAGGTTAGTCTCTTCAATAAATGGTGCTGGAAAAACTGGATATTCACATGCAAAAGAATGAAAGTGGGTCCCTATTTTATACCACTCACAAACGTTAACTTGAAATGAATTAAAGATTTAAATGTAAGACCTGAAACCATAAAACTCCTAGAAGAAAACATAGGGGAAAAGTTCATTGACACTGGTCTTGGCAAAGGTTTTTTGGACATGACACCAAAAGCACAAGCAACAAAGGCAAAAGTCAACAAGTGGGATTACATCAAACTAAAAAGCTTCTGTACAGCAAGGGAAACCATCAACAAAATGAAAAGACAGTCTATAGAGTGGCAGAAAGTATTTGCAAACCACATATCTAATTAGGGGTTAATATCTAAAATATATAAGGGACTCACAACTTGGTAGCCAAAAAAAAAAAAAAAAAAAAACCCCAAGTAATCTAATTAAAAAATGGGCAAAAGACCTGGCAGACATTTTTCCAGAGATGATATACAAATAGCCAACTAGTACATCAAAAGATGCTCAGCATCTCTAATCATCAGAGAAATGCACATCAAAACCACCGTGCAGTATCTGCTAGAATAGCTATCATCGAAGAACCTAAGTGTCCACTGACGGATAAATAGACAAAGAAGAAGTGAGATATGTATACACTGAAATATGCGAAGTACGTTCAGCCATAAAAAAAGAAGGCAGGGCTTCCCTGGTGGTGCAGTGGTTGAGAGTCCGCCTGCCGATGCAGGGGACGCGGGTTCGTGCCCCGGTCCGGGAGGATCCCACATGCCGTGGAGCGGCTGGGCCCGTGAGCCGTGGCCGCTGAGCCTGCGCGTCCGGAGCCTGTGCTCCGCAACGGGAGAGGCCACAGCAGTGAGAGGCCCGCGTATCGCAAAAAAAAAAAAAAAAAAAAAAAAAAAAAGAAGGCAATCCTGCCATTCGTGACAACATGGATGAAGCTTGAGGGCATCGTGCTAAGTGAAGTAAGACAGAGAAAAACAAACGCTCTATGATCTCACCTATATGTCAAATCTAAAAGAAAGCTGAACTCAGAAACAGAGCAGAATGGCGGTTGTCAGGGGCTGGGGGTGGGGGAACTGGGGAGATGCTGGTCAAAGGGTACTAACTTGCAGTTATAGGTTCTGAGGATCTTATGTCCTGTGTGGGGTGACTATAGTTAGTAATACTGTATCATGTACTTGAAAGTTAAGACAGTAGATCTTGAGCCTTCTCCAAAAAAAAAAACAAAAGGTAAACTCTGCGAGGTGAAGGATGATGGGTGTGTTGGATGACCTTATTGAGTCTTCCTTTCACAATGTGTACATGTATCAGATCATCACATTGTGCACTTTCAGCTCACACAATGTTGTATGTCAACTGCATCTCAGTAAAGCTGGGGAAAAAGGGGGAGGAGCTGAAGAGGTGCTGGAGGGGAAGGTGGGCAAGGGGCCTCCCACCCTCTGGGAACGGGCCAGGGGCCGAGCTTCTAGGATAGTGGAGCCTGGCTGCAATGCCATTGCCAGCACGCAACAGGACCAACTCAGGCCCCCGGAGGACTTCTGGGGCACAGTGGGTGACAGCCGTCTGCCTGGCTCGTGAACTTCTGCAGTGGCTGGAGCCTCGTGGGGGCGTCCCTGGGGGTTCGAGGTGAGTAGGACAGAGGGGGAGGGACCACAGACCCCTGCCAGGAGGGGTGGGGGGCGCAGGAGGTGCTGAGGTCATGGGTGGGGAGCAAGCCCGCTGGAGCCCCGGGAGGAAGAGAATTGTCGCTGGGGCTACCAGCTCAGCCCAGGTCCGTGCCCTGCATCCCCCGCAGCTCCTTCCTCCCCTGGATGAGCCTTCACACCTGCTCCGCCTTCTGCCAGCCTCAACGCCCCGCTCACTCTCAGCTCTGATCTTGCCTCTGATTTCAGTGAGAGTCACAGTCCAGAGGTGGTCCTCCTCCCCCGTTAACCCGCCAGCCTGCCTGTGTCTGCGGTCACGTCCTCCGACTGCCCTTCCTGTCAGCGAACAGGCTGTCTCATGTCCGATGGCCTCTGACCCAGACGGGGCAGCACATCCTTTCTCTTGCATCTGGAACCTGTCTTTCTATTGAGTCATTCCAATCGGCACACAAGGTCCAGTAACATCCACTTCCTTAAATAACCCACAAAACTCCCTTCATGGCCTGTGTCTCCAGCTATTGTTCCACGTCTCTGCTTCTTTGCAGGAAAACTCACCCAACAGGCTCTGTCCACCTGCTGTATGTACTTCCTCATGAGCCATTCTCTTTAATCCACTCCCCTCAGCCTGTTTCCCACTCCTCTATGGAAACTGCTTTTCTCAAGGGAACAGGCACGTCTGTCTTTCATGCCAGTGATTGAATGTCGGTCCTTATCTCTCTGGATCTCTCCACAGCGTTTGGCAGATGACTGATTTCTCTCTGGACACACGCCCCTCCCATGGCCCTGGAGCACTGGACTCTGCTGTCCTCCCCTCTGAGGGCTCAGGCCGCTCCTCTGTCTCAGTCATCTACTCGGCCTTGCCGAGCATCCCAGGGGCCTCTTCTCTCTGTCTACACTTACTCCCTCAGTGATGATGACTGCTGCTTCAGGCGGGGGTCTGGCACGTTTGAAGGGACTATCTACCATAAATTGTGCAGGGCGCAGTGAAACCTCGAGGGAGAGGACATTGCAGAAACAAGGGGAGGGGACAGAACCCTGGACCTGGAAGGAGATAAAGGAGGGTGGAGAGGGCGCCTGACAGGAGCTGGGACCTTCATTTAGGGCTTGCAGCCCACCCCAGGTGGTCAGTGGGAGGGGCTGGGGGATGAAGACCCTGACTTCAGCCTTTCCTCCCTCCACGTGCTCACCGTTGGCCCAGCAGAAGCGGGAGCCAGAGGTCGAGGGAATGAGCTGTGTGGTCTACATGTAACTGGGCAGGACCCTGCGGGCTTTCCCAGGGACAGACCACCCTGTGTCTCCCGCCTCTTGTTTGTAGAAAAGCTTTAGCCTCCTAGGCCTTTCCCATATCCAAAGAGCAGATGTAATCAGAGAAGTGAGAAAATGCAGAAACAAAGGAAAACAGACAATAATAGCTTAATCATAGAACAAAGTCCAGGACCTTAATTTCTCCTCAAGGGCTATAGATAACATCCTGAGCCATACCCTTGGGCTGTTTTGCAGCTACTAAAACCCCCACCAGGTGGGAGAGGCTAACTGCATGCTGCCCACCAGCACAAAGACCCCAGATCCGCCAGAACCAGAAGGGTTATGGTGCTGATTCTCAAAATACCATCTGGTTACCTCACCACCAAGCCATCAGAAGGACAAGCTGATCACGCACCCGCCACCCTCTCCCTTTGCCTTGCGTTTAAAACCCCTTCCCAGAAAGCCTTTGGGGAGTTTGGGCCTTCTGAGCATAAGCTGCCCACTCTCCTTGCTTGGCCCCATGTTGGATGCCTTGGAATAAATGCCGCACTTTCCTTCACCACAACCCAGTGTCAGTAGATTGACTTTACTGCGTGCAGCCAGGCAGACCCAAGTTTGGTTCGGTAGCAGGTCCGCACACCGCACAAGGTGGGCAGGGTGGAGAGGGTGGGACGGTCAGACAGGAAGTATTCACCCAGCTTCCAGATTCACGTCTTCAGCTGTGACCTCTCCTCTGAGCTTCCGTTGTGATATCCAACTGCCTACTCAACATCTCCACTTCTATGTTAAATGCAGAATCCTGTGACCAACAAGCTCTTCCCTCATCTCCTGTCTCAGTAAGGAGCATCAGTCCACAGTTGCTTAGGTAGAAAACTAAGAGCCTCCATTTCCTCTTTCACATCTCACAGCGGACACATCAGCACTTCGGTCAGCTCTACAATAGGGCCCCTGTGCATCGTGCCCCTGGTCCAAACCGCAGCACCTCTCTCTTGGGCTTCTGTTAAAATCTCCTAACTGGCCTCCCCGTTTCTCCCTGTGACAGGCCTGTCGGCAGCCTCCCCTGCAGCCTGCCCTTCCACTCCCAGCTGAGTGAGCCCTGATTTTGTTTGGAGCTACTGTTTGCCCACCTCCGTGGACGACGGCAGTCCTACTCCTCTTTGCCATACATTCACTTCCCCATCCTCGTGAAGCCAGGAGTGGTACATGGCCCAGGTCTGCCCAGTGGAGTTTAAAGAGAAATTTGCTGGGGAGCCTCTGAGAAACCTTTCCTTTGTTATAAAATGATGTTGTATGTTTATTTTTTTTTAATGGATGTCCTTACAGATGGCCAATAGGCACATGAAGAGATGCTTAGCATTGCTAATTATTAGAGAAATACAAATCAAAACTACAATGAGATACCACCTCACACCGGTCAGAATGGCCATGATTAAAAAGTCCACAAGTAACAAATGCTGGAGAGGGTGTGGAGAAAAGGGAACCCTTCTACACTGTTGGTGGGAGTGCAGATTGGTGCAGCCACTATGGAAAACAGTATGGAGCTTCCTCAAAAAACAGAGAATAGAGTTGCCATTCAGCAGTGGGACTGCCAGCAGTCCCACTCCCGGGCATATATCCAGAGAAAACCATAATTAGAAAAGAGACATGCACCCCTATGTTCATAGCAGCATTATTTACAATAGCCAAGACATGGACACAACCTAGATGTCCATCCACAGATGAATGGATAAAGAAGATGTGGTACATATATACAATGGAATACTACTCTGTCATAAAAAAGAATAAAATAGTGCCGCTTGCAGCAACATGGATGGACCTAGAGATTATCATACTAAGTGAAGTAAGTCAGACAGAGAAAGACAAATATCATATAATATCACTTATATGTGGAATCTAAGATATGACACAAATGAACTTACCTATGAAACAGAAACAAACTCACAGACAAAGAGAATAGACTTGTGGTTGCCAAGGGGGAGGGGGTTGGGGGAAGGATGGACTAGGAGTTTGGGATTAGCAGGTGCAAACTATTTTATATATATATGTATAAATGAGCCACTTTTCTCTATAGCAGAAACCAATACAACATTGTAAATCAACTATACTTCAATAAAATAAAATTTAAAAAATAGATGTCCTTTTTACACCTGCCTGTTCCTTCCTATCTGAGATGGTGGTGTAAAGACATGATGTCTCATGCTGTGGCAGCCACCTTGGGCCGTGAGGCGACAAGCATGAGGACAAAACGTGCAGGTGGTGACCACAGGAGGGAAGAGGCATAGGAAGAGTCTGTGTTCCTGAAATAGCATACTTTATAACTTAGTAAGTGAGGTTAAAACTATTGTATAGTCACCGACACGTGGGAATTGGGTTGCTTACCTCTGAATACATCCTAGGTGATGCACACACTGTACCCCTGCAATCTGTTCCCCAGCAGCCAGAGGGATCCTTTTGGAACAGGAGTCAGATGACCACCTGTCTGCTCAGAACTCTGCTCTGACTTCCCATCACACTGAAGACAGAAGCTGGAGCCCAGATCTTGGCCTGCATGGCCACCCCAGGGTCTCTGCACTCAGTGTCCTGTCTCACTCTACAACATTCAGGTCCACTCAAGGATCATTTCCTGAAAGTTGTCTTCCCTGACTGGGTGGTAGAAAAGCCGCTCCTCCCCCACCCCCCCCCCCCCCCCCCGCATCCTTATCTCCTTGTTCTGTTTTCACAGCGCTGCTACCTGGTGCTGCCGGCAGTATTGATTTGCTGTCCGCGTGCTGGTGGAAGGGACACTCGCCTTACCTCCTCTGCCACTGACTCAGGAAAGGCTTCTTGTTTGAACGTTGTGAGGACCAGATGAGCAAATCATGTGTGAATCGAGTAGAACAGTGCCTGGCGCAAAGTAAGCCCAGTGTGAACATTGCCGTTCCTTGTATGAGGATGTCTTCTCCGTGAAGGCAGAGCTGGGAGCCTAGCGCCTGGCACCTAATAGGGGCTTAGTGGAGAGGCTGGTTGGCTGGCTGGATGAATAGCATACAACAGGCTCTCTTTAAATTTTTATTGAAGGAATGGTGGAACGCAGGAATCTCTGAATTGAGGTTTTGGAGCTGATTCGGTGTGTGGTGATGGCAAAGTCCAGGATACGATTGAGGGCGGAGGGGCCCCAGGACAGAGCTGTGCATCCTGAAAACCCAAGACCAGGGAGTTGAAAGCATCCTCTATACTGATGTCGAAGACCCCGAAAGGATGGCAGGAGAGGGCCAGGAGCCAACATCTTCTTGGAAGAGGCCGGTGTCCGCAGCGAGGGGGAGGGGAGTAGGCGATGTGGCCGCTGGGAGGAGCGAGGTGTGGAAAGAAACGTGGGGAACTAGGGGCCTCCCCCTCCCCACTTTGGGCTACAGCGTCTCGCAGCTGGTGATGCCTCCTGGGGGGAAGGAAGGGTTCGTTTGTGCCGCTCAACAAGCCGTCGAGGACTCCCAGCCCCGCCCAGCTCCTGGCCTGAGCCTCCCAGTTCAGCATCTGGCCAGCGGCCGGCCGGGCGTGAGGCGGGAGGGCGCACGCGCACCGCTGCCGCCCAGCCCGGGCGCAGCCCAGGAGGACCTGAGGGCCGAGGCGCAGCCCCCAGGGCCGGCTGCCGGACCCGGCAGGGGGACAGGGCGGGGGCGGCCAGCTGGGGGCGGGGCGGACGCGGATTGGTCGGGCGCTGCCACGTGACCGGCCCCTTATAGGGCGTGGTGCGGGCGGCAGTGTCGGGTGCGGCGGCGGTCGGCCGGGCGAGGTCCCTTGTGGGTCCGGCGGCTCCGCGGCTGCTCCACTACGAGCGCCAGGCGCGCCCCGCGCCCTCCCATCTCCGCGGGGCCGCCGGGCCGGGGGATGCGCGCAGCGCCCGGGAGCCATGGTCCGTTTCGGGGACGAGCTGGGTGGCCGCTATGGGGGCGCCGGCGGCGGGGAGCGGGCCCGGGGCGGCGGGGCCGGCGGGGCGGGCGGCCCGGGCCCTGGGGGTCTGCAGCCGGGCCAGCGGGTCCTCTACAAGCAGTCGATCGCCCAGCGCGCGCGGACCATGGCGCTGTACAACCCCATCCCGGTCAAGCAGAACTGCTTCACCGTCAACCGCTCGCTCTTCGTTTTCAGCGAGGACAACGTCGTCCGCAAATACGCCAAGCGCATCACCGAGTGGCCATATCCTGCCGGGGGCCGGGCCGGGCGGGGACCGGGGGCCGCCCGAGGTCGCGGGGACGGCCACGGGTGCGGCGTCGGGCGTCCGCGCCTCGCCGGGTCTGGGAGGGGCGGGCTGGGCGCGGGGCCTCGGGGCGGGGGCCGGTCGCGTGCGGCGCCCAGTGGCCATCTTTCCCGGGGCTGGAGGAGGGTGCGCCCTGGGGAGAGGTGCATCGGGTCGGCTCGGCGAGGAGGGGGCGGGGCGGATTCCGGGCCCCCTCCGCGCGCAGCGTGTGCGTGCGTGTTTGTGTGTTTCTCTGTGTGTGTGTGTGTGTGGGGGGGGGGGGGTCGTGGTGGCAGCGGCCGCGGGAGCGGGGTGGACGCTGGGCGGAGCCCCCTGCCCCTGGGCTCGTCCCTTCGCTTCCACGGTCCGGGCGCAGAGCGCGCGGCCAGCCTGGAGGGCACCCGAGGGCGAATCGGTGTCTGTGTAGGTGTGAGCACCCGGGGGACGCGAGCCGGTGCGCGCGCCTGGCTGCAGGTGCCTGTGTGTGTGCGGGCATAGCATGAACCTGGTGCTGCGCGTGCGTGCGTTCGGGACTCTCGGTACATGTATGCTCACGTGCCTGTGTAGGTACATGTGGCTGCGTGTGTCTTTAGGGGGGAGTGTGCGCCTGCGCGGGGTCCTTCCTCCAGCCGCGCGCTGGGGGCCCACAGCCCCCTCCCTCGGGGCGCGGGAGCCGGGCGGAGCCGCGGCGGAGACGCTGTCCGCGGTGCTGACGGCCGCGGGGACGTGCTGAGGGGCTGGTGGCCGCGACTGCGGAGGCGTCCCTCGCGGCGGCCCCGAGGATGAGGGCGGGAAGGGCGGGGTGGACTCCGGACCCGGTCATTCTCAGCCCCTCCGGAGGCGGCCTGGCCCCGGCTGCTGCACTGCGCGCTGTCGGCCTTGGCCTCCTCGCCTCTCCTCTTTGGCGCCTCCCGGCCAGTCCTTAACCCACGCACTCCGTTTGAGTACATGATTCTGGCCACCATCATCGCCAACTGTATCGTGCTGGCACTGGAGCAGCACCTCCCCGACGGAGACAAGACGCCCATGTCTGAGCGGCTGGTGAGTGCGGTGGCGGCCGGCCTGAGGGCGGGGCGTGGGGTGGCGGCAGCTTGTCTGATTCCACGACCCTCTAAGGATCCGTGACTGGGCGCAGCTTCCTCGGGCAGGGTAGTCTGGGCAGCTCCCCCTCTTTCAGGGTAGGAAAAGGATAGGACCCGGGCAGCTGGCGCTTGCCTGAAGGGCCGGGAGAGCGGGATAGCCAGCTCAGCCCCTGCTGGGGAAGGGTGGCTTGAGAGGGGCCATTTTAGCCCGCAGCTGCTCTGCCCAGCGTGCCGCCGCCACCCGTACACCTGTCCAGTCCACACGGACTAAGAAACTAAGAGCTAAAGCTGGGGTGTGGGAAGGGCGTTCATAATGGCCCAGGTTAAGGAGGGTCAGGCTCCGTGAGTGGGGTGGGGGCTAGCTGCCCACCCTTCCCTGCAGGGCTGTGATAGTCTTCGGCCCCCGGGGTGCAGCCCTTGGTCTGGGGACCGTCAGCCTCTCCTTCAGAGCTGTCTTCCCTGGCTCTGCTTGGAATCCCTTCCCTGTGGTCCCGCCACTTCCCGTGGGAAGCACTCCTTCCCAGCCTTTCTTCCCAAACGTCCCGAATATCGCTTCCACCCACTCTTGCCCGGAGCTCCCCAGACCCCTGTGGTTTCCCCTTTTGGAGTACAGAACCCACAGGAGCCAGGATGCCAGGTCAGGGTGTCTGGAGGTGCTGGGGCAGAGGGAAGGGTGCTGCTTGAGGAGGTGAGCCCCATTTCAAGGGTGAGGTTATGTCCCCTAGCCCCAGCCACCCCTGCTGCCCTGGCCCCTTTGCCTGGGCTCGGTGTGGGCTCCCAGGGGCCTGAGAGACTGAGCTTCAGAGCAGAGAGAAGGAAGAGTAGCTGTGGGGATTGGAGAGGGAGCCTGGGGCCTGGCTGGAGAGCCGCCGGAGGTCCTGAGGTCCCGAGGAGGAGACACTTCTGGGGGCGCGGGCGGCCAGAGGCCGATGCCTCTTCTCCACACCCTGGCAAGTGACCACTTCTGTCCAAGCTCCTTCCCTAACTTCAGTGGAGAAAAGCGTTGATGAAATAGGGCCTGTTCAGCGCTCTGCGTAGGCCTTGAACTCCAGGCAAGGCGTGGTCACATCCCTAAGGGAGTCCAGCAGGGGTGGGGCCAGAGGGAAGCAGGCCGGGGGAGGGGTGGGTGCGGGGGGCAGGGAGGCCAGGCTCTGGCAGCAGGCCTGAGTGGGCCAGCCGTGTGTCCAGCCACGTCTGAGCTCCTGCCTCACAGGTGAGGGAGGGTTTGCTTTGTGGTGATGGGCTTCGGTACACTTGTCGGAGTTGGGGGCTGAGCTGTTGGGAGAGTAAGCAGAGTGTGCCCCCCGGAGGCTGCTGAGATGGATGGGAGGCCGGACACAGCGGGCCTGGAGAGCAGGCGCCCTGCGGCCCAGGGCTTAGGTCTGGAGGCTGCTGCTGCCAGAGGCTGGGAGGGGGCCGTGTGGCACAGGGGCGGCCTGGCCCGGGGTGGGGCCTCCACAGCTTCCTGTCTCTGGGGGCTCCGCTTCCCACACACCCATCAACTTCCTGAGTGGCCTTCAGCTGGAGCCCTGCCCTGAGCCAGCCCTGAGCCAAGTGTGATGAAGGATGGGGCTGGGGGAAGAGCTGTGAGGGAAGGTCTGGGGAGGGGTCTGGGGAGGGGTCTGGGGAGGGGCCCCGCCCCGTCTCCTGGTGCTGGCTTACTCTTCTTCTGTGAACATCTGTTTGCTGGGACCCAGCTGTTAACCCAGGGCAGGTGGTCCGCAGCCTCTTCTCTCGGGGAGAGGGGACCCTGCAACTAAACCAGACCAGAAGCCTCCGGGGAACGATCCTTCGTGAGTCAGCATCAGGGTGGTAGGACAGGAGAACTGGGCCACCGTGGACGCCAGGCTGAGGGTGCCCCAGGTCAGATGGGAGAGCCCTGGGGGGCCAGGCTTCTCTGGGGAGGAAGGCTCAGGCCGCTGGTCCTGAGTGGGAGCTGGCAACACCCACAGGGAGCCAGTCTGGCCCTCCCCTCCCCTCCCCTGCAGCCCCGGGAGGCTGGTCCCTGGCCCCGGAGGCTCGACCCCTCCCTGGCGGAGCAGCCTTCGGAGGACAAGTCCTCCTGTGGCTCCCACAGTCCTGGGGGCAGGACCTTCCCGCTGCCCCTTTGTCCACTCCTGTGTCTGTGGTCTGCACTCAGGCTGTTTCCCATGCTGACCCTCCCCCTGTGTCCCCGTTGTCCAGCTTGTGGGGTCACCTGCACAGAGGCTCTGTCTGCCACCCTTCCCAAGTGTGTGATGCCCCTGGTCACTCTCCACGCCGCCTGTGTGTCTTCTCCCTGAGTCCACGCAGCTCATCCCCACTGTGCTCGCCACCAGGGCCCGGCCCGTGTCGGCCCTGCCCTCTCCCATCCCCATTCTTTTCTCACACTGTTCCCTCCGCCTGGAATTCCTTTCCTTTTCGCCCAGCTGGATGCCTCGCCCTCCAGAGGCTCCCTGAGGCGCGGCCATGCTCGCTTCCACCAAGATGTGTATGTTTTGATTATCCAGAAGGTGTGTGTTGAAGGAATGCGTGGGTCCTGGGCTGTCCTCTAGGGAGTTGGGCCATTGTCCCCATAGCGGTTCGAGCTCAGGATCAGACCCAAGTCGCCTCTGGGCTAGGATTTGTCTCTGCCTCTAGCAAGCTGTGAGTCTCCGGCCCAGTTCCTGACCTCTCTGTGCCTCAGTTTCTTCTAGGATGGGGATGATAATAGTGCTTAATGCATGTGGAGTGTTATAACGAGGATTGTCCTAGTGATAGTGGGAAACCCCCCCAATTTTCTTATTGCTTCCCCTGCTGCAGGGCTTCCGGGGGTGGGAGCCCCCCCTTGCTATTGTGATCGGGTGTCACTGGCCATGGGGACAGGGCCACCTGCCCTGGTAGGGAAGCTCGGCAGAGGGCAAACAGGCCCGTGATGGAAGAGCCGAGTCTGTGGGTGGTGGGGGGTTTCCTCGCCTGCCACACCCCCGGCGGGGGTGACCTTGCTCTGCGCTTCTCCTCAGGACGACACGGAGCCGTACTTCATCGGCATCTTCTGCCTCGAGGCCGGGATGAAGATCGTTGCACTGGGCTTCGTCCTGCACAAGGGCTCCTACCTGCGGAATGGCTGGAACGTCATGGACTTCGTGGTGGTCCTCACGGGGTGGGTGCTGGGCCCGGGCTGCCCTCTGCGAGGGGCGGGCTTGGGCACGCTGGAGGCCCCGGCTTCGTGCTGGTCCTCACGGGGTGGGTGCTGGTGGGACGGGCATTGTTTCTCCCCAGGAGGCGCCTGGGCTGTGATCGTGGCCGAGGGGCCGTCGACGGTGCTCTGTCCTCGGGCGAAGCTTGCTTACAGAGCTGCTGGTGCCGTGGGCAGGTCACCAGGGCAGGGGAGGGCTCTGGGCCTTATTCTGTAAATCCTGGGCTCCAGCCTTGCCTCTGTCGCCCCGTGATCTTGGGGGCTCCTGCCTGAAGGGTTCTCGGACGCGGCTTCCTGGAGCTGTGCTTGGGTGAGGCCGCGCCGGTGTGTTGTCACAGTGTCTGGTTCCAGGAAGGAGCTTAATCAGTGTGTCCTGCCGCCCACTTTCCTTCTCAGACGGACCCTGACAAGTGCCAGCTTGTGGTTTCCAAACAACCCAGGAGATCCAGAAAGTCGCCGTGGGCTGGGCTGCTTTGAGAGCAGGCGGAATGCTCTGCTCCTCGTCGTGGAGGCCCCAGCCTTTGGGCCAGGGTGTTTCCGTCAGCCTGATGGGTATTCAGGCCTCTGCGTTGCTCCTCTGGCCAGTAGAGGCTGAGGCGGGGGCTGAGCTGCTGTTGCTCCGGCTCTGGGCTGGGGTTGGGGCTGAGCGCCTGGGTGTTCGCTCCACAGGACCTGTTTGCACAGCCCAGGTCCCAGAGGCCCCGCCCCGGCGGACTGCAGCCGCGCTTTCTGGGACCTTGTGGTCCCAGGGAGGCTCGGAGCCCCACTGTGGCCCAGAACACTCCTTCCAAGGGACAGGAGGCTGTGGCCAGGTCTCTGTCCTGTGCTGCATGTGAGGACACACAGACTTGGCTAAATGGCCTCTGGGCTCCCGCAAGAGGCCCCCTCACCCGCCCCGTCCTGGGGGGCCTGCCCCGCTGTCTGCTCGAGCTGCCGGTGGCCTGGCCCCAGAGGTGCCTGCAGCATGCCCGACATGGGCCAGAGTCGAGGTGGCCTCGCCTTCAGAGGGTCTCTCCCTGGAGGTGACGGAGGGGCCGGTGGGCCTTGTGCCTCAGCCTCCCTTTCTGTCTTTGCACCAGCCTGTCACCGGCTCTGACGGGATGGGTGCCACTGAAATCGGATATAATAAGCTTTCTGGGAAACTTGCTGTTTTCCTTTCATTTTTCCTAATGACCGAGTAGGGAAGGGAGCGGGGAGCCTTCTGCTGGGAGCCGTGCGGTTCTGTGGTACGGTGTGCGCCGTCCACACCCGCCTGCTGCCCTCGGTGGCGGTGGCAGCAGGGGCTTTTACAGAAAGCCCTCTGGGGTCCCACCGATGTTGCTGGTGGGGATCTGCTGGTGGGTGTGGCCCCTCGGAGGGCAGGGTGCTCCCACAGCCCGGTGGGCACTGCGTGGGCTGTCGAGGAGAGTCGCTGGCTGTTTACATCTCTCTCCCTCTAGATGTGAGTCCCTGAGGATAAGAAGAGCATCTTATTTTTCAGGGTGTCCCCAGAGCCTAGCTCTGGGAGGGCCCCCAGGAGGGTCAGGGAGCATCTGCTGAATTAATGGGCTATTGAAGCTAGGGTGCTCTGTGCTTGGGCCAGCTGGGAGCTGGGCGGGTCGGCGGGACCCTGCCTCTGGGGGTGCTGTCCGTGGTGCTGAGTGTTTGGACTGCTGGGAGCAAGCCGGGGAGGCAGGACCCCTGGGCCTTCCAACAAGCATGTCCTGATTCCAGGTCCAGGGAGCCCCGTCCTCCTGTGAGGGCTAGGAGAGACCTCCAAGGCTGGCTGCTCTCTCTTGCCATTGACCACACTCTCCAGGGCACAAGAGAGAATAGGATGGGCTCACTTTCCTGGGAGCCCCAGCAGGGGGATCCCAAGGGTCCCGAGACCTTAACTCTGCCCCCAGCCCGGACTTGGAGACCCTGACCTCAGTCCGTCTGTTTCTCCACCTCGTCTTTCCTACCTCTCCTCGCTTCTGCCTTTTCTTCACGTGGGCCCCTCTCCTACCCCGCCAACCTGTTTCTGTCTCTCTTTCCCTCCCTCCCTGTCCCCTTGTCTTGTTCTCTTGGCCTTTGTCTGCCCGTTTCTGATCTTCTCTGCCTCACTGACCCTTTATCTCTTCTTTGCCATCTCGGTATTTCTTTGCCTCTCGACGTCTCTGTATCTCTGTGTCTTTTTGCTTTTTTGCTCCCATTCTTCCTCTGTCTATTTCTCTTTCTGCCTGTTCTGTGTCTCTCATCCGGGTCCTGGAGTCTCCGCTTTTGCTGGGAGTTGGCACCAATGGTTTCCAGGCTCCCTCTCTCTGCACCTTGTCCCCAGGGGTGGCGCTGGGTTGGGAGGGGAGCCCCCAGATGGGGGGGTGATCTATGTCCCAGAGTCACGTGCGGGAGCTGCTCTGTTGCCCCTGGTTGCAGCACCCAGGGACTCGTGACCTGTGTGTGTACTCGTGTATGCGTGCGCATGTGCGTCTGTGCATGTGTGTGCACCTGTATGTATGTGCACGCGTGCACGTGTATGTGTGTGTGGTGCGTGATGGAGGGAGGCCCTCGTCCATTTTGGGGTGAGTACTTGCCCCAGGGAACCCGGGGAAGAATGCCTAACTCTAAGCCCTCCTGAGCTGAGGTCCCTGTGGGTAGCCATGGCGGGGGGTGGGGACATTATTTCTTGGTCCCTTTTTAAAAAATTAATTAATTTATTTGTTTATTTTTGGCTGCGTTGGGTCTTCGTTGCTGCACGTGGGCTTTCTGTAGTTGCGGCGAGCGGGGGCTACTCGTCCTTGCACTGCGCGGGCTTCTCATTGCAGTGGCTTCTCTTGTTGCGGAGCACGGGCTCTAGGTGTCCGGGCTTCAGTAGTTGTGGCGCCCGGGCTCAGTAGTTGTGGCGCCCGGGCTCAGTAGTTGTGGTGCACGGGCTTGGTTGCTCCGCGGCATGTGGGATCTTCCCGGACCAGGGCTCGAACCAGGGTCCCCTGCATTGGCAGGTGGATTCTTAGCCACTGCGCCACCAGGGAAGTTCCCTACTTTGTTGTTTTTAACTAGGGTTGACTTACTTGGTGCTCAGAGGGCCGGAGGCCCATGGTGGGGAGCGGAAGGGCTCTGGCCGGGGAGGCCCTGGCGCTGACTTGTCCCCAGAGGCCAGCTGGGCTCCCTTCGACTTCTGAGGCTGCCACGCAGGCTGTGGGAGGGCCCCGATGGAACGAGGGCCCCTCCCTGCATCAGGGAAGCCTCTTAACCTCATATACTCACCTGTAGACTGTGCCTGGGTGCACTCTTGGCGTTGCAGGGGGCACAGCATCTAGTCCCGGCCACGGAGCCAGGTGAGGGGCTGTCCTGCCTGCCGCCCTCTGCCCTCCGTCCTGTCCACGCGTTTCCAGCTCCTCGAGCTGCCCTCGCCTGGCACTGCCCCGCCCACTCACCAGCCCTTGATCACTCATTTATTCAGATTCAGTGAGCCTTTGCCCGGTGCTGAGGAGGCAGCAGTGAACAGGACCCCCAGGCCCCTGCCCTGTGGGCTGTGTTTCTGGGGGACCCAGTCTCCCTGCCCCGCTCTGTGTCCTCTCGGTGCACAGAGGGTCGGCAAGGGCAGGTCACGGCCACATCACGGTGCCTGGGGGCAGGTGTGCCGTGGAGACCGCTCCTTCGGTGACAGTACTATGCTTCATCTTCCCATGTAGGAAGGGGGTTAAGGAGAACACAGTGTGGACTGGGAGGCTGTTGCTCGGTGTCGGGTGGTCAGAGAAGACTCCGTAGTGAGGTGACTTTTGAAGGATGTGAGGGGATGAGCCATCTAGATACTTGGGGAGAGGTCTTGGCTGGTGGTGTCAACACCAGGACACAGGTGTATCCGTGGCCTTTAGTGCCTGAGACCAGACAGGATCCCCACGGAATGGGGAGTTTGGAGGAGAAGCTGCCCATGACTGAGCCCCGGGACCCCAGAGTTGACACGTTGGGACTGGCCAGTGAGGTGGGCGGGGACGGTGTTGAGGAAGGGGAGCATGCTCTCCTCGGGCAGGAGCAAGGGGAGGATGGATGGCTGAGTGCGGCGGTGGGCGCCGTGCAGGTGACGGGTTCTCCCGAGGGCTTGCAGGGGAAGGCCCTGCGGGAATGGGCAGGGTCTGTGGTGAGCACCTGGGGCAGCTCTTCCACCTTTGAGGGAGTTTTACAGCAAAGCCGGCAGAGGACTGGGCAGTGGCAGGAGGGAGGGGAGGGGCAGAGGGTTGTATTAGGTGGGGGCCGGAGCCCTTGTGCAGACGGGCCAGGTCCGGGAGGCAGGGGCTGGCGGCGATGCGGCCGGAGCGCTGGAGTGATGTCCTAGGTGGATGAGGGAAGCTAGGGTCCAGCGTCCCGGAGTCCACGCTCATCTCTCTGTAACAGCGGGAAACCGGAGGGTGAGCTGAGTGTGCGCGCTGGGCTGTCGGATGAGCAGGAAGGGCTGGGGCCGGAGCCGTCCCCTGACTCTGCATTTCCACTGAACCCGGAAGCTGGCTGTCATCTGAGGCTGGAGTGGGAAGCAGGTGGAGTGAGATGGGGCGACGGGGGGAGAGAGTGAGCGCGGAGCACCTTCACCCGCCTCGGCCTCTCACCTTCTCCTCGGCCCCGTCTCTAGTCACCTTCCCTCCTCCGCCCGTTGACCATCTGGCTGGCCGTCCATCCACTTGTTCGTTCGTGTGGAAGGTATTTGTCAAATGCTCTGGTTGCTGGGGACACGGCAGTGGATGTGGAGCTTGTGTCTCCTGGGGACACAGGCGACGCACAGCTCTTGCCACGCAGGGCAGTGAAGCAGGAGGCCGGGGCGGGGTGGGGGTGAAGTTCCCCTTCACGGGGGTCCGGGAAGGTCCCTAAGAAGGACCTTGAGCAGAGGTGTCCTGAGCTGGGGGTGGGGCAGAGGGTGAGGATGTGGGGAGGCCGCGGGGCCTGCTGGGGGGCTCCGGGTGCAGGGGCCAGTCCTGGGGGGGGAAGCAGTGCCCCAGGGGGGCCATGGGGCTCGGACTGGGGTGGAGCTGCAGGAAGCACTGGTCTGGTTGACTGTCCTCAGGAAACCCGCTGGCACCCCCGAGTGTGGCAGCCGCGTCCCCAGCCTGTCTGAGGCTGGTGTGTCCCCACGTCACCACCTCCGCCCTCCCCGTCCCATCAGCAGCCCCCAGCCCACCCTACGGTCCTGAGAGGTTGATGGCAGCTGGGAGTAGGGGCAGCAGCAGGGTCCCCTCAGACCCCGGGGGCCTCTCTGTGCTGGCAGAGGGCCCCAGAATCCCGAGGCCGTGGGTGTTCCTGCCCCCGTCACAGCCCCAGCCCCAGCCCGGAGCTTTCCTTGGGGACAGCAGAGAAACGTGTCCCAGCTCAGACAGGTGACTCCCCAAGGGGACATTTCCAACCACAGCCGCTCATTTCACTCCAATTACAGGAGTGAATTTCTTTCCAGGACATGTAATTAGAGCTCAGGGTCCTCCCTCCCTGGCCTGGGCGTCCTGTGGGAAGTGGAAGGTGGAAGGCCAGCAGGCTGGCGCCGCCTAGGGAGAGGAGTTTGTACTGGGCGTGGACGCGAAGTTGGTCAGAGGGCGCAGGAGAGCGCTCTGGGGAGGCCAGGCCACGGAGGACACCGCCCTGGGTGAGGAGGGGCCAGCAGGTATGGGCCAAGGTGCGCAGTGACCCTGTGTCCACGTGTGGCAGCCAGGGACGCTGTGCCTCGCCATGGGTGACGCTGTGTCCAGGTTTGAGGTGACTAGGGACACCGTGTCTGAGTGACCAGCGGCAGTGGGTCTGGATGTGGGCTGACCCCAGTGCGTGTCCGAGCGTGGGCACCAGAGCTCACGTTCAGAGCTGGGGCCGCCGCACGTGGGCCCCTCCTGCGTCCTGTGACTGCAGTCCTGCAGGCGGGGTCTGTGATGCCTGGTCAGGTCGGGGGTTTGCTGGACTTTCTCTTCCATCCCCACCTGAGGCTGGGAATGGTTGGGACACAGGAGGGGCCTGAGTTCTGACAAGTGGCCCCCGGAGCAGCAGAAGGAGGCTGTCTGGTCCCCATTATTACGCTCCAGGCAGCATCCCCGAGGCATCACTGACGATTCAGAGCAGGCCTGGCCCCAGGGCTCCGCAGGCCTCCTGTGCTGTGTGGCCGGGTCGGAGCTGGGTGAAGGCACCCTGTGCCCGGCCCCCAGGCGCCTGCCTCCTGACACTGGCCGCCCACGGGGCCTGTAGTCCCTGGGGACAGGCCTGGAGCCCCGTGCTGGGTCGGGTGGGATCCGCCCTCACGCTCGCCGCTTTTACCCCCTGCCTGTGCCTCTGCCCTCCTGTCCCCCCATCTTCCTCTGATTTAGGGCTCTTGTCACTCTCCTGGGGGGCGTGGGGAGCCGGAGCCAGGCCCCTCCTGGCCGCTGCCTGCAGACCCCACCCCAGGTGTTGAGGGAGAGGCCCCCTCCGCCCAGCTCCAAGGGCCTGGGGATCCTGGCAGGACAGGGAGTGCAGGCTCTCCGGCCTCGGACCCGGAGCTCAGCTGAGCTGTGCCGCGCTGCCGGCTCTGGTCCCGGGTGCTGGGCCCCCTGGGGCTGCCGCCACCTGGTGCCCACAGGATGCCAAGCCCCGAGTGCCTCTGAGAGGCGGCCCGGGGCAACTGCTCACCTATCCACGCATCCTGTGCCTGGTGCACCTGCAGAGGTCACAGGAGGTCAAGTCCATGCCTGGGGAGGGCGGGAGCGTTCGCCCCTGGGTGGTGGGTACACCTGCAGCTGCCTGGGCGCTGTCTTCGTGCTTAGCTCCAGGCGGCTCCCCTCACCCCCACTTCACACTGCTGAGCCCAGAGCTGCAGACTCACCTGGAGGTGAGAATGGTTGCTAATGTCTCCTTGGGTTACTAGGCCTGGAGCCAAAGCCAGTCCCTGGCCTGGGGAAGCGGACGGGAGAGCAGGTCCTTCTCGGGATGGGCAGGCCAGGCCTCATCTCCATCCAGGGCCTCCCCACCGCCTGCAGCCCATCTGCACTCACACTGACCTGGAACTCGCAGGTCCCGCTGGTCACCTGTCACAGGCCCCTGGGTGTCCTGTTGCTCACGCAGCCAGCGCCTCGCTGCTGCCCCACTGTGCCCCTCTTTCTCTGGGTCTCAGCCTCCCCCCAGGGGGGCCACTCTCAGAGCCGCCGACACTACAGCCCCTCCCGGAGAGAAGGAGCCCGTGTGCGCAGCTGGGCCCCTGCTTCCTGCGGGATGGGCTGTGCGTCTGTCTTCTCTCAGCTTACCCCACCTTCCCCACCTGGCGGGCCTCTCTGCCCTTTTCTCGCCCCAAGGGGCTTCCCTACTGGCTGGCTCCGTGACAACCCATCCCTGCTGATGGACATTCCCCCCGAGAACTGTTAGTTCAGGCGCTGTAACAGAGGCCACAGACGGGGGTCGGGGGCTGAGACAGCAGACGTTCACCGTCTCACCGTCTGGAGGCTGGACGCCCGAGATCAAGGCGCCCACAGGGTTGCTTTAGGCGAGGCCCTCTTCCTGCCTGCAGGCGGTGGCGTTCCCACTGTGTCTTCACGGGACTGCTTCTCCGTGTGTGCAGAGGTCTCTGGCTTCTCTTCGTGTTCTGTTAGATTCATCCTATTAAATTAAAGCCCATCCTTATGACCTCGTTTAAGCATTTACCTCCTAAGAGCCCCATCTCCAAATACAGTCCCTCTGGGGGTTAGAGCTTCACACCGGAATTTGGGGGGTGGGGGTGGACACAGTATCGTCCATAACAGGCTGTGCTCAGACCCCAGGCTCCTCTGATGAGCGTCCGTTGGCCCCATTGCCTCGGTGCCCCCGTTCCCAGTGTGCAGCAAATACTGTGGGATTGGAATCCAGCTGGGAGAGCAGGGAGCCTGCCCCGGCCCCCATGCGCACAGGGTGCCATGTGACTGACCCTGGGCGATCGTGTGGCTCCAGGCCCGGCTCTGCTGTGGCTGCCGTGTTGTGGGCCCGGGTGAGACGTCTGTAGGGCCAGTGTCTTCCTCCCCGCCTCACCTTCCGCTGACCGTGGGCCCTTTCTCACTCCTCCACGTCTGTTGTCAGCCTCCCGGGCCTGACAACACACAGCAGCACTAGACACTGAGGACGTGCTGCAGGCAGGGCTGCTCGCCCGCCCCAGGACCCTCTCCAGCCTGGACTGGGGCAGGGGTCGGGGGACACTGCTGAGCCCGTGGGAGGTCCGGGCGTGTCCTGGGCATGGTGAAGCCTCCGGTGTGAGGGTGGGAATCCCTAGGGAGCCGCCAGCACTGCCACCCCCTCTGCCTGTGGGCCCTGCACCTGCCCTCTCGGGCCTGGGTTCTGAGGGTCCAGCGATGGGGAGGGGATGGGCGTGAAGCAAGAGCTTCCTTCTTCCCATCACCTAATCAATTCTGGGACCCAGTGTTTCCACTGGGGTACAGTCTAAGGCCGGCCAGCCCCGCAACACGCACTGATGCAAGGACACAGCAGAGGCACGTGCGAGACCCCTCCAGCCCCGTCCCTGCCCGCATGGCCTGGACTTGGTCTCCATGAGGGGCTCTTTCCAGGGGGTACGACCCCTGGGGTGGTGCACTTACTTGTGCTTCTCTGGGTCCCCAGCCTGGGAGGTGGGCAGTGGGGGTGCAGAGCCCTCTGGTGAAAGCACCAGAGCAGGTGGGCAGAGGGAGGTGGGCAGCGTGAGCTCCTGAGACATGGAAGGGAGAATGAAAGATAGACGCTGACTCTTCCATGAAGTTTCCTGTGTGCTGGCTGGTCAGCTAATGTAATCATCCTACAACCATCCTGGGCTAGATGCTGTTATTAACATCCCCTTTTAAAAACTAAATATCTTATTGTGAGCTGATGGTAGATTCACAATATGCAGAGAGGGCTCTGAGGGTAATGTCCTGTGAAGCTGTAGCAGCGTTTCACAGCTAAGATGTCGACAATGGCACAGTCAAGACGCAGAAACTCCATCGCCACCGGGACCCCTCCTGCTGCCCTTTTGTATCTGCTCCCACTTCACTCTGATCTCACTGCTTCTCAGTCCCTGACAACCACAATCCAGTCTCCAGGTCCATCATTTTGGCATTTTAAGAACATTATGTAAATGGCATCGTGCCTTTTGGGGTTGGCTTTGTTCACTCAGGATGATTCTCTGAGGATGACTGAATCACACTGTTGCATGTGTCTATACTTTGTTTCTCTTTACTGCCCGTTGTCTCTTTAACTGTTCACCTGTTGAGGGACGTGTGGATTGTTTCCAGTTTTTGAAATATCACCCACAAGGCTGTTCTGCACATCCATGCACAGGTTTTGTGTGAACATAAGTTTCCATTCCTCTGGGATGAACGCCCAGGAGTGCAATTACGGGGCCGTATTGCAGTTGCATATTTAGTTTTTTAACAAATTACCAAAGTGTTACCCAGAGTGGCAGTACCATTTTACATTTTTTAAAATTCCCACCAGGAATGTATGAGTGCTCTGGTTTCTCCATATCCTCACAAGAGTTTGGTGTTGTCACTGTTGTTTATTTTAGCTATTTTGATAGGTGTGCGGTGACACATCATGGTGGTTTCGATTTGAATTCCCTTAATGGCCAACGATGTTGGACATCTTTTCATGGACTTATTTGCCATCTGTGTCTCCATTTTGGGGAAGTGTCAGTTCATGTATTCTGCTCAGATTCTACTTGGATTGTTAGATACTAGTCAGTTTTCTCCCAATCTGTAGCTTATTTTTTCATCCTCGTAACAGGGACTTTTGCAGAGCAAAATTTTGAATCCTAATGAAGTCCAATTTATCAGTTTTTCCTTTTATGGATAAGGCTTGTGGTTTTGAGTCTAAGAACTCTTTTCAGCCCTAGGTCATGATGATTTTCTCCTATTTTTTTTTCTGCAAGTTTTATCATTCTATATTTTATGTGTAAGTCTGGGATCCATTTTGAGTTAGTTTTGTGTCAGGAGTGAGGCTGAAGGTGAGATTCTCTTTTGTTTGTTTTCTTCCTGTGCGTGGCCACCCGGTTGCTCCAGCACTTGCTGGAAAGCCTGTACAGTGTATTTCCCCCGCTGAAGCGTTCTGTGTCTCTGCCAGCAGTCAGCTGAGCATGTCTGTGTGGGTCTGCTGCTGTTCTGTAGATCCGTGTGTCCATCCCGCCACCAGTTTCACACTGTATTGATTACTGTAACTGTTTAAGTCTCAAAATTGGGCAGACTCATTCCTCCCACTTTATTCTTTTTTTAAAAAAAGTGTTTAAGAGTAAATTTTAAAAAAACTGTTTTAGCTATTCTAATTTCTTTGCTTCCATATAAATTTGGGAATAATCTTGTCAATGTATATGCAAAATCTTCACAGGAATTGTATAAAACCTCTGTGTTAATTTGCAGAGAATTGTTATCTTTACTATGTTGAGTCTTCCAATCTGTGGACATGGTATGTCTCTCCATTTATGTAGACCTTATTTGATTTCTTTTTTTTTTTGAATTTTATTTATTTATTTTTTATACAGCAGGTTCTTATTACTCATCCATTTTATACATATTAGTGTATATATGTTAATCCCAATCGCCCAATTCGTCCCACCCCCCTCCTTTCCCCCCTTGGTGTCCATACGTTTGTTCTCTACATCTATGTCTCTATTTCTGTCTTGCAACCAGTTCATCTGTACCATTTTTCTAGGTTCCACATCTATGCGTTAATATACGATATTTGTTTTTCTCTTTCTGACTTACTTCACTCTGTATGACAGTCTCTAGGTCCATCTACGTCTCTACAAATGAACCAATTTCATTCCTTTTTATGGCTGAGTAATATTCCATTGTATATGTGTGTCACATCTTCTTTATCCATTCATCTGTCGATGGACATTTAGGTTGCTTCCATGTCCTGGCTATTGTGAATAGTGCTGTAATGAACATTGGGGTGCATGTGTCTTTTTGAATTATAGTTTTCTCTGGGTATATGCCCAGTAGTGGGATTGCTGGGTCGTATGGTAATTCTATTTTTAGTTTTTTAAGGAACCTCCATACTGTTCTCCATAGTGACTGTATCGATTTACATTCCTACCAACAGTGCAAGAGGGTTCCATTTTCTCCACACCCTCTCCAGCATTTGTTGTTTGTAGATGATGTTCTGATGATGCCCATTCTAACTGCTGTGAGGTGATACCTCATTGTAGTTTTGATTTGCATTTCTCTAATGATTAGTGATATTGAGCAGCCTTTCATATGCTTCTTGGCCACCTGTATGTTTTCTTTGGAGAAATGTCTGTTTAGGTCTTCTGCCCCTTTTTTGATTGGGTTGTTTGTTTTTTTAATATTGAGCTGCATGACTATTTATATATTTGGAGATTAATCCTTTGTCCGTTGATTCGTTTGCAAATATTTCCTCCCATTCTGAGGGTTGTCTTTTCGTCTTGTTTATAGTTTCCTTCACCGTGCAAAAGCTTTTAAGTTTCATTAGGTCCCATTTGTTTATTTTTGGTTTTCTTTACATTACTCTGGGAGGTGAGTCAAAAAAGATCTTGCTATGACTTATGTCAAAGAGTGTCATTCCTATGTTTTCCTCTAAGAGTTTTACAGTATCTTATGTGATTTCTTTCATCAGTATTTTGTAGTTTTCAGGATTCAAGAGCTGTGCATGTTTTGTTAGATTTACATCTAAGTTTTTCTTTTATTTTTGCATGAGTACAAATGGTATTATATTTAAAATTTCAGTGTCCACATGTTCACTGCTAGTATATAGAAAAACAGTACATTTTTGTATATTTATCTCTAATCCTGCAACCCTGCTGAATGCACTTGTTAGTTCCAGGAGATTTTTCTTTTTTTTGTTTTAAGATTCTTTGGAATTGTCTATGTTGACAAGTATGTCATTTGCAAATAGGGACAGTTTTATCTCTTTCTTTCCAATCTGTCTCCCTTCTCATTCCTTTTCTTGTCTTATTACACTGACCAGGACTTCTAGTACTAAATTGAATGAGAGTGGACACCTTTGCCTTGTTCCCAGTTTTAGGAGGAAAACATTCAGACTCTCCCCATTAAGTATAATGTTTGCTGTAGGTTTTTGTAGATGCTTTTTATTACATTGAGGCAGTTCCCCTCTATTCCGTTTTTTCTGAGTTTTTTTGTCATGAATCAGATTTCTTCTTGTTAGTATCAGATTTCATCCAGTGCCCTTTCTGCTTTGGTATGATCTTGTGACTTTTTCTTCCTTTGCCTGTTAATGTGGTGGATTACAATGATTCATTTTTGAGTATTGAACCAGACTTACTTCCTGGAACAAACATGGTCATGGTATATAATTCCTTTTATATATTGCTGAATTGTATTTGCTAATATTTTGTTAAGGATTTTTGCATCTGTATTCATGAGGGCTATTGGTCTGTCATTTGTTCCCTTTGTTTTGTTTTGTTTTTGTTTTTTTGGTACTGTCTTTGTATGGTTTTGATATCAGGATAATACAAGCTTCCAAAAATGGATTTGGAAGTGTTCCCTTCTCCGTTCTATTTTCTGGAAGCCATTGTGTAAAAATGCTGTGAATTCTTCTTTAAACATTTGGTAGAATTCTGCAGTGAATCCAGCTGGGCCAGGAGAGTTCTTTTTAGGGAGCTTTAAACTTATGGATTCAATTTCTTTAATAGTTATAGGGATCTTCAAATGATCTATTTCCTGTTGAGTGAGTTGTGGTAGTGTGTGTTTTTTGAGAATGTAGTCCATTTAGTCTAAATTGTCAAATTTATGTGTGTAGAGTTGTTCACAGTAGTCACTCATTATTATCCTTTTGATGTCTGCAGGGTCTGTAGCGATAGCCCTTGTCTCATTTCTTATACTGGTAATTTGTGTCTTCTCTCTTGATCTCTTTTGGGAGGTTTAGGTTAGTCGTACTAGAAGTTTGTCAATTTTATTGATCTTTTCAAAGAACCAGCTCTTAGTTTCAATGATTTTTTTCTTTCTTTTTTTCAGTTTTACTTATTTCTGCCGTTATTTTTATTATTTTCTGCATTCTGTTTGCTTTGGGTGTATTTTACTCTTTTTTTTCTCAGTTCTTGTGGTGAGAGCTTAGATGCGTGATTTGAGACGTTTCTTCTTTTCTAGTGTATGCACGTGGCATATTAAATTTGCCTCAGCACACTTTAGCTGTGTCTCACACATTTTAATATGTTGTATTTTCAGTTTAATTCAGTACCATGTGTTCTTAAATTTTCCTGTAGACTTTTCTTTGATCTGTAGATTGTTTAGAAATGTGCTGTTTAGTTTCCAAATGTTTGGAGATGTTCCAGTATCTTTCTGTTATTAATTTCTAGCTTGATTCCATGTGGTCAGAGAACACACTGTATGATTTTGATTATTTCAAATTTGGTAAGGTTTATTTTAGGCTCAAGATATGGTCTATCTTTGTTTATGTTTCATGGGCACTTGGCAAGAATATGTACACTGCTGTTTTTGTGTGGCGTGTTCTATAAATGTGGCTTAGATCCTGCTTGTTGGTGTTACTAAGTCTTCTGAATCCTTGCTGACTTTCTGTCTGGTTGTTCTGTCAGTTGTCGAGGTGGGTGCTGAGGTCTCCATTTACAGTTGTGCATTTGTCTCTTCTTCCTTACAGTTCTATTGGGTTTTGCTTCACATATTTTTTGGCTCTGTTGTTGAGCACATAGAGGCACACCTCACTTATTGAGCTTCACTTTATTGTAGATAATGCGTTTTTTCACCAATTGAAGGCTTGTGGCAACCCTGCATAGAGCAAATCTATTGGCGCCATTTTTTCCAAAAGCATTGGCTCACTTTTTGTCTCTGTGTCACATTTCGTTAATTCTTGGAATATTTCAAACACTCCTAAAAGATTATGGCTTGTTGAAGGCTCAGATGATGGTTAGCATATTTTAGCAGTAAACTATTTTAAAATTAATGTATGTACATTTTTTTAGGCATAACCCTATTATAGCACAATTAGTAGACTGCAGTATGGTATAAACATAACTTTTGTATGCACTGGGAAACCAGAATATCCATGTGACTTCCTTTATTGTGATGCCCATTTTATTGTGGGGGTCTGGAATGAAACCCAAAATATATCCCAGGTGTGCCTGTGCGTGTTTAGTGTTGCTGTGTCTTCTGGGTAGACTTTATTATTATATGTTCCTCTGTGTCTCTAGTAGTCTTATTTGCTATGAAGTCTACTTTATCGATGTTACTGTAGTCACTCCAGCTTTTGTTTGATTAATACGTGCATGATGTATCTTTTTTTATCTTTTTACTTTCAACTTGCCTGCATCATCATATTAGAAGCGAGTTTCTTATAGACAGCATAGAGTTGGGTCATATTTGTTCATCCATTATGCCAATTCTGTCTTTTATTTGGTTTATTTAGACCATTTCCGTGTATATAGTTATTGCTCTGTTAGGGCTTAAGTCCACTATTTTATTTTTTGTTTCTGTTTGAGCTCTCTGTTTCTTATTTCTTTGATTTCTTTTTCCTGCCTTCCTGTGGGTTATTTGAACGTACTTTAGAACTCCATTTTGATTTATCTACAGTATTTGTAAGTGTATCCTTGCAGAGGATTTTTAGTGGTTGCTCTGGGTATTGCATTATATATACATAATTTATCCCAGTCTATTGGTATAGTTTTACCAGTTTGAGTGAAGTATAGAAATCTTATGCAACTTATGTCCCATTATCCTCTCCAATTTATAGTGTGATTATCTTAAGTATTTCCTCTACATGTATTTATTTATTTTTAAAATTTATTATTTTATAATTTTGGCTGCGTTGGGTTTTTGTTGCTGCACGCGGGCTTTCTCTAGTTGTGGCGAGCAGGGGCTACTCTTGGTTGCGGTGTGTGGGCTTCTCATTGTGGTGGCTTCTCTTGTTGCGGAGCATGGGCTCTAGGCACACGGGCTTCAGCAGTTGTGGCACGCAGGCTCAGTAGTTGTGGCTCGCAGGCTCTAGAGCTCAGGCTCAGTAGTTGTGGCGCACGGGCTTAGTTGCTCTGCAGCATGTGGGATCTTCCCGGACCAGGGCTTGAACCCGTGTACCCTGCATTGGCAGGTGGATTCTTATCCACTGCGCCACCAGGGGAGCCCCTCTACGTGTATTTAGAACTGCATCAGAGTGTGCTATAATTTTTGTTTCAACCAGAAGCATAGTTTAGAAAACATAATTTAGGAAACTGTATTGTATTGATATTTACCCTTATTTTTATTCGTTCCATTCTCCTTCCTTCCTTATGGTCAATGATTCCTTTTTTTCATCATATTCTTTTTATTTAGAGAACTTTTTAAAGTCACTCTTTGAAAATAGGTTTGCTGGGACAAATTCTCTTAGTATTTCTTCATCTGAGAATATCCTGATTTCTCCTTCATTCCCGAAAGATATTTTTGCTGGGTACTGGTGTCTAGGTTCACACTTCTTGTCTTTCAGCATTTGAAAATATTGTGCTACTTCCTTCTGAACTCCATGATTTATGATGAGAAATTCACTGTCCTTTGAATTATTTTCCCTTATAGGGATGTGTTTCTCTGGCTCTTCTGAATATATATATATATAGTCATATATATGTTCATATATATATTCATATATATATATATATATATATATCCACTTCTATTACGAAAGTTTTCAGAGGATAGTTGGGTAGTACAATGAACACCGTATATGTTCCACCTAAATTCAATAAATTTTACTTTTGCAATCTTTTTCCTTCCTGTATTATATATTTTGCTGTGCCATTTAAAAGTTGTAGGTATTATGAAGTATCATCCCTAGTGTTCTAAGAATAAGGGTACTGGCCTATGTAGCTATAATAACATTATCATACCTAAGAAAATAATTCCATTATCACCTAATTTATTCCATTTAAAAATTTCTAATTGTCACAATCAAGATTTTTTTCTGGGCTTCCCTGGTGACGCAGTGGTTGAGAGTCTGCCTGCCGATGCAGGGGACACGGGTTCGTGCCCCGGTCTGGGAAGATCCCACATGCCGCGGAGCGGCTGGGCCCGTGAGCCATGGCCGCTGAGCCTGTGCGTCCGGAGCCTGTGCTCCGCAACGGGAGAGGCCACAACAGTGAGAGGCCCGTGTACCGCAAAAACAAAAACAAACAAACAAAAAAGATTTTGTTTTTAGTTTTCAGAAGTTTGACTATGAGGTATTTTGTGGATATCTTTGAGTTTATTTTGTTTGGGAGTCACTCAATAGGTCCTTGAGGCTCCCTCCTCCCCCCCTTCTCTTCTTCTACTTCCCCTCCCCCCGCTGCTCCTCCTCCATCTTTCAGCCTAATTTCTCTCTGTCGTTCACGTTCACACTGTACTGTTATTCAGTTCATTGACTCTTTCCTCTGTTCCCTCTCTTCTGCTGTCGAGCCCATCCTCTTAGCTTTTTATATTGGTGATTGTAGTTTCAGTTATAAAAGTGTCATTTGATTCTTTACATCGTTCATGATACTTTCTATTTTTTTGGTTTGTTTCAAACATGTTTGCAATTGTTTGTGGAAGCAATTTTATCACTGCTGCAGAATCTTTGTCAGATAATTTTAATATCTCCATTATCTTAGTGTTGGAATCTACTGATTGTCTTTTTCGTTCAGTTTGAGATCTTCCTGGCTTTTTGATGCATGAGTTTTGATTGAAACCTGGACGTTTCCACATGTTTTCCTGAGACTGTGGATCTTATTTAACCCTGTGTTAGCTGAGTCTCTGATCCTGACCCATAAGAGGCAGGGGTCTTCTGCCTTGTGACTTCTACATGGGGTGGAAGTCCCAGTTCCCTACTTGACCTTCATTGGCAGGACCCCTCATTACTGCAGGGAGGGGGTAACACTCCCACTTTACAGACTGGAGCCTGAGGAAGCTCAGAAATTTGTTCTGCAGGAACCAGTAAGGATTCCAGCTAGACTGAGCCGAAGTCCAAGCTCCTAACCACTAGCTACCCTGACCCTAAGGATATGCAGGAGGAGTAAAATTGACCCTAAAAAGAGGGGTCTGGGGCTTCCCTGGTGGCACAGTGGTTGAGAGTCCACGTGCCGATGCAGGGGACGCGGGTTCGTGCCCCGGTCCGGGAGGATCCCACATGCCGCGGGGCGGCTGGGCCCGTGAGCCATGGCCGCTGAGCCTGCGCGTCCGGAGCCTGTGCTCCGCAACGGGAGAGGCCACAACAGTGAGAGGCCCGCATACAGCAAAAAAAAAAAAAAAAGAGGGGTCTGATGGCAGTGACCTGGAGGCATCTCCTCCTTTGGTTTCCATGGCTGCGGCGAGTGAGTGTCCTGGGTCACAGTGACCTCGCTGGTCGGAGCTTTGCTGCACTTGACCAAAGTAGTAGGCCTGTTTCCAGCTGGACAGAGCACTTCAGGCAGTCTAAGGGCACAGTATCCACCTGGGGGACATCTTTTCCCAGCACAGATTGGGGGTGGTGATGGTCAGGGAGGGGCTGTAGAGCATCCCTACGATGGTCACCCACTGTGCCCCAGAGAAGCTGGTGGCCTGGAACCCTTTCTGTCCACTCTGTGTGGTCCCCACCTGTCCTGTAGCCCTGTTTAGGCTGGGGAGGGTGATCACATGTGGCTGGACTTCCCTGTGCTTTGGGCAGTGACTATGACAACGTCTGTTGCGTGTGAGGCTGACCTCAGCGTGAGTCAGTGTGTGTCACTGTGTGTAACCATGTGGGGCACGAGGCACTGGGCCACGTCCCAGCTCCACCTCTTGGGTTGTGAGCCTGGACCCGTGGATGTGCTGTCTGAACCTCAGTTTCTTCCTCTGTATGGTGGGGCTAATGGTGCTGACCTCCGAGAGTCCCCGGCACGTGGTAGACAGCCCATGATGTTGTTATTTGAATGAGATGTGAATGTCATGTTCTCTGGCACGGCGGCCCGCACATGCCAGGCCTGGCCCTTCAACCCTGCCTGGGGTCTCTGGGGTTTGGAGCAGCCTCAGGGCCTCTAGTGCAGGGGGCCTGCGCTTCATGCTCAGCCCAGGCTGGGGGGTGGGGTGGGGAGGATGGAGGAGGCTGAGGCATCTTTGGCTGAGACCCACAGGCTGTCGCCATGGCAACAGCCAGCAGCCTCCTGGGCAAGAGCCAGCACCTGGAAAGTCAGTGACAAAGCAGTTCCTGGAGATGGTGCTTCCCCTGCCATGAGTCTGCCCTCAGCTCCCGTGTCCCCCTGGGCCTGACCGGGGGACTCGGCACCTGCCCAGCGGGAGCCAGGACTGGGGCGAGCAGGTGCTGCTGGCTTCCCGTGGAGCGCCCCCCTGGCCCCCCTCCATGACGATAGTAACAGTCCCCGGGGACGCTGCTGCTGCTGTCCCTGCTACTGAGTGCTGGTGGGTCCCGATGCTGCCGGGCGCATCTCCTGAGTGTCATCTCGTAGCAGCGTCGCCGTAGCCACGGGACCCTCACGCTGGCGCTTCCATGTCTCAGGTGAGGGACCGGACAGGCCGTGCCTTCCCTGTGACCAGGAAGACCCAGGCTTGGACTTAAACCCCGGCCACCTGCTCCAGGGTCCTGGGTCTGGTGTTCCAGGGCTGAGGTCCTCCCAGGCAAGCCCTGTGGAGCCCGGGGTGCTCACGTCTGGGTGGAGAGGACATGGCACCCCAGCCCCCTGCTCGGCAGGGCAAGCTCCCTGAAAGGGGCTGAGCGACACCCCTGAAACGCGTCCCTCCTGGGGCCCCAGCAGGGTCGGGACCCTGCTCAGCTCAGCCAGCTTGGAGCCAGAGCCACCACTGCGGGGGCCACAGCATCTCAAGGGGTCGGGTGGCCCCTGCACCCCAGGCGCTTCTCGCTGATTTGTTGCCCAAGCTGAGGTGTTTTTGAGAGTCAGAGGGCCACCAGTAGCAGTTGTGCGGGGCCAGCAGCCCAGACTAAGGGTGTCCTGGGTGTCTCGCTCCTTTGCTGACTTGATGGACTGGGAGCCTCAGGGGGAGCTCCCGGCTTGGCCGGGGGAAGGGCAGAGGACGACCCCCACCCCCATCGTAAAACAGATGTTGAAAGGCAGGGTGACCTTCTAGCCAGTATGTTCCATATGCGGCTACAAAGACCCAGCCGAGACCCCAGACTCTGGGCGGGTGGGGGGTGCCCGGGTCAGGGTCAGGGCCCCAGGCCAGCACTGCAGCGGGTGTTGCCACCTCTCCCCACCCCACGTGGCTGGGAGCACCCCCAAACTCAGGTGCCCGTGCGGGTGGGACTCCACACAGGGACTGGCTGATGTGTCTGCGCTGTGTGGGCCTGGTATCTGTGGTCCAGGCAGTGTGTCCGTGGCTCCTGCTGTCCACACTGGGCGCTTGGGTACCCGTGGGGCTGTGTGTCTGAGCACGTGCCATGCGCCTGTGTGTCCCCAAGTCCCAGCCATGTCTTTACGCCGTGTTGCTCCATGTGCCGGGGTGACCTGGGCCTGGGGGTTGGGCTACAGTAGTCACTAGCTGGGTGAGTGTGTGCTCTGGGGCCTGAGTCCCTGCATATTTTAAGTAGTTGTTACCATAATTTGCATAAAACTTGCATTTTACCCTTTTTTTTATATAACAGCGTATTGAGGTAGAATTCACGTACCATAATATTCATCCTTTTATAGCGTACAATTCGGTGATTTTTAGTATGATCTCAGAGTTGTGCAACCATCACTACAACCTAATTTTAGAGCATTTCCATCTCCCCGAGAAAGAAACGCCTTCCCATTCGTAGTCACGCCCCGATGCCCCTCCCCACCGGCCCCAGTAATCACTCATCTCCTGTTTGTCCCTGTAAACGAGTCTGTCTGGACACTGAATGTGATGCCATCATGCAATGTGTGGCCCTTTGTGTCTGGCACCTTTCACTTAGTACAGTGTTTCTAAGGTTCATCCATGAATCGGTTCATCTGTTTCTTTTAACGTTATTTCACAAACACATTAGGTCCGATGCGATGTGTTATTATGTGTAATGAGCACCCAGGGTTCCACTGTCATTGCACACGAAGATGGTTCTACATGAGTTTTTAAAATTATTTTTTAATTAATTAGTTAATTTATTTATTCATTCATTTATTTATTTTTGGCTGTGTTGGGTCTTCGTTGCTGCACACAGGCTTTCTCTAGTTGGCGGTGAGCGGGGGCTGCTCCGTTGCAGTGCGGGGGCTTCTCATTGCAGTGGCTTCTCTTGTTGCGGAGCACGAGCTCTAGGTGCGTGGGCTTCAGTAGCTGTGGCATGCGGGCTCAGTAGTTGTGGCTCGCGGGCTCTAGAGCGCAGGCTCAATAGCTGTGGCACGCGGGCTTAGTTGCTCCGCGGCATGTGGGACCCTCCTGGACCAGAGCTCGAACCCATGTCCCCTGCATTGGCAGGCGGATTCTTAACCACTGCGGCACCAGGGAAGTCCCTCTACATGGGGTTTTGATCTCAATAGTGTGATGTCTATCTTTGTAACCCTGGTTTCTGAATTTTTCATTATTTTGATGGGGCAGATTCCTAGAGCAGACTGACTGAAAGTGTTTAGACGTTTTATGGCATTTTATTTTGCCAAGTTGTGTTACAAGTGGGACGCATTAGTTTACATTCCCACTAGTTCTATTTAAATCATTAGTTCAATATCAACTTCACTACCACTGGGGGTTACGTTTCTAAAGCTCTCGCTAATGTATCGGGTGTAAAGTCCACTTACAATTGTTGCTGTTTCATCTTTCGTTTCGGTGACTGATGGTTTGGATGTGTTTGCACGTTACTGAATTGTGTTTACTTTTATGAGTTATTTGTGTGGAGTCTTTGCCGTTTAGTTTTGGAAACGTCAGGGCTTCTTCACTAACATTTATTGAGCACGTACTTCCTACCAGGAGCCTTGCTGGGTGTGGGCTGAGAAGGAAGGCCCCCAGCCCTAAGCCAGCCCTGCCCTCCCTGCAAGGCTGACCTCCTGCCTCGCTTTCCAGGATTTCCTAGAGCCTAAGACTTTGGGAATAGTAGTCACCAAAGTCTTAGGTCTAGGAAGTAGTAGGATGTATGCTATAATTACCCTTTCGTTATTGTTGTTAATATAACATCTTTAATTAAAGTACCTCCAAGTTATTTTATTATTTTTAAAAATGTCAATGGAGGGTACACGTTTTCCTTTTCTGTATAAATAAAATATATTGATTTTCTCACTTTAAAATGCTCATATTGGAAAGAGTAAAAACAGTGACCCACAATCCCACCATCCTTAGATAACCACTATTAATATTTTGAGCTACTTCCTTCCGAGCCTTTTCTACGTGTAAGTTTTTAAAATACACAGTTGGTATCATACACCAGGGGCGTAGGAGCAGGCTGCCTTGTCAGCTGGGCAGGGTTGCCCACGATGCCATGCGAGGGGTCCCCAGCGGGCACCCTGCACACAGGGGCCTGGTGTCTGAGCATCCTCCACGACTGAGCATGTGCTGAAGACACGGTTCTTCTGCCGTGTGGACTGACCCCAGTCACCCCCTTGTTGTTGAGCATTTAAGTTATCTCCAATTTTGCTTTTATAGAAAAGACCAAAATACACACATACACCTGTGCCACACCTCTGATTATTTCCTTGGGAGAGATGCCTAGAAGTTGGACGACAATAAATCATACTAAAAAGTTCTTCACTCTCCTGTCACTTGGTTATGCTTCCTTTATCACATATTTAAGTGCTTTTGTGTGTGACACGTGCTGCTTCTGCTTTGATTTGAACCCATCTGGCCTGTGGTCTAGCTGTTGAGCTCAAAGTGGCATTTCAGTATCTCATGAAACAAAACCTTCTCTCTTTGCTCTTCTTTTCTGAATATTTCTTTAATTTTTTTGCCTATTTAGTTTTCCAGGTAACTCTGAAATCATGTTGCTGTAGTCCAAAGAATTCCTTTTGGGAGGTTGTTTCAGTTATTGAGAATCTCTAAGTCAATTTGTGGAGAATCAAAATCCATGTTTTTCTGCCCATCCAGGAGTAGCATGTATCTTAACATGTGTTCGACGCTCCCCTCTAGGTAAATAAAGTCTCGTAGTTTTCTTGGTGTAGGTCACTCACATTTTTTTTTAAAAAATTAGTTAGTTAATTATTTATTTATTTATTGGCTGCGTTGGGTCTTTGTTGCTGCTTGTGGGCTTTCTCTAGGTGCGGCGAGCGGGAGCTACTCTTCGTTGCGGTTCGCAGGCTTTGGGCGGGGGCTACTCGGCTTCTCATTGCGGTGGCTTCTCTTGTTGCAGAGCACGGGCTCTAGGCGTGCGGGCTTCAGTAGTTGCGGCACGCAGGCTCAGTAGTTGTGGCTCGCGGGCTCTAGAGTGCAGGCTCAGTAGTTGTGGTGCACGGGCTTATTTGCTCTGCGGCATGTGGGATCTTCCTGGACCAGGGCTCGAACCCGTGTCCCCTGCATTGGCAGGTGGATTCTTAACCACTGAGCCACCAGGGAAGTCCCGGTCACTCACATTTTAAAGTTATTCCTCAGTGGTTTGTGTGTGAGGCCATTGTGGTTGAGCAGTTTTGTTTCATTAGATTTCCGACTGGCCACGTTTGGTCCCACTTCGGCTTTGGGGAATTTGCGCTCTCGTCGTGCTCCTGGGCTTGGCCCCTGCAGGCCACTCTGAGGCGACTTGCGCTGGTCTCTGTTTGCTGATTGATGGTGAGCTTGCAGCCAAGTTTTGTTTTTTTCCAGCCCCGATTTCTCAGCACTGTGATGACAATATCTAAAGGTTGTTGTTTTTCTATAATTGCTCTTGTGCTGTACTTTTCTCTGCTTTCTGTCCTCTGTGGAAGTCGGCAGGGGGAGGGTGAGACTTGCAAACCTGCAGGAAGGGGTTCAGGGTGATGTTCCTGACCAGCGGCCCGCACAACTTGAGTGGGTGTCAGAATCACCTGCAGGGCTTCCCTCAGTCCTGGTGCTGGGCCCACCCTCCGAGGGCCGGTGGGTGGGGCCCAGAGTTCACACCCGCTGCTGGTCCTGGGATGGTGCTTTGAGAAACTCTGCTCTCGACCAAGTTCCTGGGAGTTTTATCATTATCTTCCAGAAATACTTATTTTATCTATTCCTTCCCTTATGTCTTATTCATATTCTGTTATGTTAGCCAGAACTCTTGATATAAGATTAAATGAGATTTATGATTTAAAAGGAAATCCTTCATGATACATGTGGGTTTGTTGGTACTCTTGAGAGTGGATTTTGTGCATAGAAAATTTTTAATTTCTAAAAATCATCATTCAGTTTATTAACATGACAAATCCAAAAATGTAATTCCTTTAAAGAAACTTTAGATTCAGTTTGTGACAACATGGATGGATGTTGAAGGCATTATGCTAAGTGAAATGAGTCAGACAGAGATAGACAAATACTGTACTTATATGTGGAATCTAAAAGAAACACAACCCACCAAACTCATAGGAAAGGAGGTCAGATTTGTGGTTCCCAGAGTGGGGATATGGGGTCGGGGAGGGGGAACTGGAGGAAAATGGTCAGAAGGTACAAACATACAATTTACAAGATACATAAGCCCCGGGGATGTGATATGCGGCGTGGTGACCGTGGCTCACACTGTATATGATCTACAAGAAAGCTGCGGAGACAGTAGATCCGAAGAGTTCTCATCACAAGGAGGAGATGTTTTTTCTTTTTTTTTCATTGTATCTACATGAGATAATGGATGTTAACTAAGCCTGTTGCGGTAATAATTTCGCAATATATGTAAATCAAACCACCATGCTGTATGCCGCAACATTTATAGTGACGCATGTCAGTTGTTTCTCAATAAAACTGGAAAAAATATTAACTGTTTTTAGATTCAGCTTATGAAAAATTATATTTATACATTTTGCAATTTTTAACAATCACTTTAAAGGAGACTCTAAGTAGGGTTTTTATTCCATTTCATAAGCTTAATGTAAAACATTTAATATTTCATTTATAAATTTATTGTAACTGGACTTTCCTAAGTACTTAAGTTCTGTATATCCAGCTAATTAGAGTGTAAACATGGTGATTCATACATTTGCTTAAATGTTGCAATACTGTTTACAAACTTATGAAGTTTTCAACTTAAAATCACACGTCTAGGGCTTCCCTGGTGGCACAGTGGTTGATGCAGGGGACACGGGTTCGTGCCCCGGTCCGGGAAGATCCCACATGCCGCGGAGCGGCTGGGCCCATGAGCCATGGCTGCTGAGCCTGTGCTCCGCAACGGGAGAGGCCACAACAGTGAGAGGCCCGCGTACCGCAAAAAAAAAAAAAAAAAAAATCACACGTCTAAATCAATTCTTCCATTACATTTAAAAATTAGAATCACAGGGCTAATGTGATGCTAAACGCAGCCCTGTTTAGCGTGTTAATGTGTTCTGATAAATTCTTTTAATCCTAACACTGTACTGTTAACACAGAAGGTTTGATTTTCATAAACATTTCTGTATTTAATTCTGATTCTTCCTAGGAGTTTAATATTGCTGATCCACTAAGGAAACTGTCATCTTAGAACAAATGAAACTGAATTTCCTTCCCTGGTGGCTCCCGGGTGGCCTCCTCGGAAAGCTTTCCCAGGCAGAATGAGGACGGCCCCTTCCCTGAGCACTGGTGTCGTGGCAGGACCTCTCACTCACAGGGTCTCCAGCCCCAGTGGCTGTAGTTAGGTTGTGGCAGGACCTCACTCACAGCGTCTCGCCCCAGTGGCTGTAGTTAGGTTGTGATTTACTCCATGGGGCTGCTTTCATCAGTTGGGTAAATCTTGTGTTTTTATGGTTCTTACGACTGTAGACATTCCTGCCTGGGTCTGAAAACTTCTGTATTCTTCATTAAAAAACAAAAAGTTGTTTTCCTGTCCCACAGGCCCGTGACAACAATGCCATGGCAAAACGAGTTTCTGTATCGCGCGTGTCTGCCAATGGCGTGACCTCTCAGGTCATTTTACTGACATGTCAGGGTTGTGACAACCCTGTGAATGTCATGATGCCTGGGAGACAGGAAGTCATAGGCGGAGGGAGGGATGGCTTTTCTTTCTGTGTGATTTGTCTCCTCCTGGGAGTGGCCGTGGAGCTTCTCCAGTGCCCTTCACCGTCCGGATTGTTTCTGTCTTTTGCGGGCAGCATGCCCGTGTGTTGTTTTAAAATGTGTGTTCCCCTCCCTCACACCTCCCTGTAAATGGGCTCTTAGCTTTGGAGATTTGTCTTAGAGAAATAAAACATTAGATACAGTTGAAGTCTTCTGATTACAATCCCTCAACCAAATTCTCCTTTCTTTATCTGTCCTTCTCTTTCACCTTTTGGTGGCAACAACTATCCTGATTTGTGTTCATTATCCAGTGCGTGTGTGTTGGGGGGAGGGCTTCCAACTTGTACTAAATATGTCCTAAATATGTCCTAAATATGTCCTAAATAAATATTGATAAATAATATGCAGTCTTGTTTGCATGGTTTTAATTGTTTGAGTGTGTATGTGCATTTAAACCTAGATACATAATTGTTTCACAACTTGCCTTTTTACCCCTTCACATTGCTTTAAGCATTTCCATGTTAATACGTGTAGTTTATTTAATTTCACGTGCTCATCATATTTTACTGCAGTGATGTTCCATTGTATGCATGGACCACATTCATGTTTTCTCTCTCTGTGCGATGAGCAGTAGGTGATTCCTGTCTTTCACTATTAAAGACAGTGCCACAACTAACATGCCTGTGTACATTTCTGCAAACGTTTGGGAGGCCAGTCTAGTCCATATGTTCATTTAAAAATTTCCTAGAGGTGGCCAAACGCTCTCCGGAACGATTCTACAGTTTTCTCTTCCACCAGCAGAGCCGCTGTTCGGCATCACCAGCTGTAACACTGTTTGCTAAACAGGATGTGGAATGGTCTCTCTTTGTTAGTTTAATTTGAATTTCCCTGATTGCCGGTGGTTTTGAACATCTCTTCTCTTTTGTAATTTGCTTATTTTTCGTATAGGTTATGTGTACTTTTCATCTGAATGTATAGGAATTCTTTATGTATTCCGGAAACCAGTTCTGTCAGCTTTTTGCATTGCAAGTGTCATTTTCTTTTCACTTTCTCTATAGCTTTTGTAGTATAGTTTCAATTTTATTGTAGTCAGATTTATCAGTGTACCACTTTATGGTTTGCCATTTTTATGTGTTCTTCAGAAACCCTTCCTTAACTCCTAGTCATAGAACTGTTCTCATGTCTTTTTGTTTTGTTTTTCCAAAGTTTTGAAGTTTGCTTTCTGCACTGAGGCCTACTTTTATTTTCCAACTTTAAAAATTGTGGCAAAATACACATAACATAAAATTGAGCATCTTAACCACTTTTAAGTGTGCAGTTCAGCGGTATTAAATACATTCATAATGTTGGGTAGCTATCAGCTCCGTCCATCTCCACAGCTCTTTTCATCTTTCACATATGAAACTCTGTCCTCATTAAACAACAACCCCCATCTCTCCCTCCCCTCAGACCCTGAGAACCACCATTCTGCTTTCTGTCTCTACGATTTTGACTACTCTAAGTATCTCATACAAGTAGAATCCTACAGTATGTGCCTTTTTTTGTGACTGGCCTATTTCATTTAGCGTACTGTCTTCAGGGTTCATCTAAGTTGCAGTATGTATTAGAATTTCCTTCCTTTTTAAGGCTGAATAATATTCCAGTGTTTGTATATACCATAATTTGCTTCTTCGTTCATCCACTGATGGACACTTGTGTTCCTTCTATGTTTTAGCTGTTGTGAATACTGCTGTTGTGATCCTGGGTGTAACAAATAAATCTCTTTGAGACCTTGTTTCATTTCTTCTGGATATATACCCAAGAGTGGAATTGCTGGATCGTATGGTAATTTTATGTTCAACTTTTTGAGGAATCACTGTACTGTTTTCCACAGCAGCTGCACCATTTTACATTCCCATCAACAATGCACAAGGGTTTTTCTTTCTTCACATCCTTGCCAACACTGTTATTTTCCTTTTTTTTTTATAATAATAATCATCCTAATGGGTGTGATTGGTATCTTATTATAGTTTTTTGTTGTTGTTGTTGCTTTGTTTTTGCTGTACGCGGGCCTCTCACCGCTGTGGCCTCTCCCGTTGCGGAGCACAGGCTCCAGACGCGCAGGCTCAGCGGCCACGGCTCACGGGCCCAGCCGCTCCGCGGCACGTGGGATCCTCCCGGACCGGGGCACGAACCCGCGTCCCCTGCATCGGCAGGCGGACTCCCAACCGCTGCGCCACCAGGGAAGCCCTCTTATTATAGTTTTTTTTTTTTTTCTTATTATAGTTTTGATTTGCATTTCCCTAATAATTAGTGATGTTGAGCATCTTTTCATGTGCTTAATGGCCATTTGTATATCTTTTTTGAAGAAATATACATTCAAGTCCTTTGCCTGTTTTTAAGTTGGGTTTTTATTGTTGTTGAGTTGTAGGAGTTCTTAGTATATTCTGGATATTAATCCCTTATTAGGTATGCGGCTTGTGAGCGCTTTATCCCATATTCTGTGGCTTGTCCTTTCGCTGTTCATAGCGCCCTTTGATGCACAAAAGTTTTGCAAGCTTTTGCTGGAGTCCAGTGTTTGTAGTTTTTCTTTTATTGCTCAGGCTTTTGGTGTCATTTCCAAGAAATCATTGCCAAATCCAAGGTCATGAAGATTTTCTCTTGTATTTTCTTTTGAGCATTAGAGTTTAAGGTCTTACGTTTAGAACTTTGATCCATTTTGAGTTGCTTTTTGTATATTGCATGAGATACGGGTCCAACTTAATATTTTTGCATGTGAACATCTAGTTTTTCCAGCACAATTTGGTGAAAAGACTGTCTTTTCCTCTTTGAATGGTTTTGGCATTCTTGTTGAAAATCAATTGACTGTGTATGTAAGGCTTCGTTTCTGGATTATTATTCTATCGTTCTGACTATCCAGAGTCCCTTGAGAGTCCGTATGAATTCTAGGATGAGTTTTGCTATTTCTGCAAAAAATCTCTTCGGAATTTTGGTCGGTATTGCATTGAATCTGTAGATTGCTTTGGGTATTGACATCTTAACAATATTGTTTTCCAATCCATGAACATGGGATGCCTTCCTGTTTGTTTAGTGTTCTTTAATTTCCTTCACCAGTGTTTTGTAGTTTTCAGGGTACAAGTCTGTCACCTCCTTAATTTTATTCTTAAATATTTTATTCTTTTTGATGCTATTATAAATGGATTTTTAAAAAATATCCTTTGTTGGTTGTTCATTTTAAGTATATAGAATACGACCTATTTTTTTGTGTTGACTTTATATCCTGAAACTTTACTGAATTCATTAGTTCTGGTAATTTTTGGTGGATTTTCTACAAATTTAGGATTTTCTACATATAAGATCTGTTGAGATTTTTATTGGAATTTCATTGAATTTGTGGGCTAATTTGGGGAAAGGGACATATAAAAATGTTGAATTGTCTCATCTATTAATACGGTTCATCTCTATTGTCTCTTTGCTCTTCATGAATGTTTTATGACTTTTATTATCAAGATATTGCACTTGTTTTATTGAGCTTATTCCTAGGTACTTTATAGATTTTGTTGCTATTATAAACAATATTTTATGTCAGCTTTATCGAGATGTAATTCACATACTATAAAATTCATACTTTTAAAGTATACAATTCAGTGATTTTCAGTGTAGTCATAGAGTTGTACAACCATCACCACTAATTTTAGAACGTTTTCATTACCCCAGGAAGGAATCCCATACCCATTAGAATAAGAGCTTTTAAAATTTGCATTTTCTAATAGTAAATGAAAACAATTTATTTTTGTCTATGTGTTTGGTATTTCATAACCTTGCTGAACTTTCTAATTCTACTAGTTTTGCTGTACTGTATATGCTTTTGGATTTTCTATGTAGAAATCACATTATCTGTGAATAAGACAGTTTGTTTCCTCCTTTCTAAACTTTTTTTTTCTTTTTCTTGTCTTTTTGCCTTGGCTAGGGCCTCCATATGATATAAATGGTATATTTGTGTTATCCCTGAATTTAAAGAGAAATGCTCCTAATGGTTTTTAGTAGATACCTATTGTCACTTTAAGGAATTTCCTGTTCCTAATTCTCTTTATCATGAATGATACTGAAATTTTATCAAATAATTTTTCTGAAAATTTTAACATGATTATATGGTTTTTATATTGATTTTCCATGTGGTGGATTACATTAATAGTTATTCTACTATTGAATTATTCTTATGTTCCTATGACAACTCAGTTGGCCATTATAAACTCTTAACATATGTACCTTTGAATTCGATTTACTCTAATATTTTATTTAAAATTTGTGTTCATAATTGAGATGTGTATAAATTTTTCTTGCCCTTTTCCAGTCTTTTTTTTTTTTTTTTTTGTGGTACGCGGGCCTCTCACTGCCGTGACCTCTCCCGTTGCGGAACACAGGCTCCGGGCGCGCAGGCCCAGCGGCCATGGCTCATGGGCCCAGCGGCTCCGCGGCATGTGGGATCCTCCCGGACCGGGGCACGAACCCACGTCCCCCGCATCGGCAGGTGGACTCTCAACTGCGCCACCAGGGAAGCCCCCTTTTCCAGTCTTCAAAAAAATTTTTTTAATTGAAGTATAGTTGATTTACAATGTTGTGTTAGTTTCAGGTGTACAGCAAAGTGATTCAGTTATACATACATATATATCTATTTTTATCAGAATCTTTTCCCTTATAGGTTATTGCAAAATACTGAGTATAGTTCCCTGTGCTAAACCGTAGGTCTTTGTTGGCTATCTGTTTTATATATAGTAGTGCGTATATGTTAATCTCAAACTTCTAATTTATCCTTCCCCCACCTTTCCCCTTTGGTAACCATAGGTTTGTTTTCTATGTCTGTGGGTCTATTTCTGTTTTGTATGTAAGTTCATTTGTATCATTTTTTTAGATTCCACATATAAGCAGTATCATATGATATTTGTATTTCTCTGTCTGGTTTACTTCACTTAGTATGATTATCTCTAGGTCCATCCATGTTGCTGCAAATGGAATTATTTCATTCTTTTTTTATAGCTGAGTAATATTCCATTGTATAAATATACCACATCTTCTTTATCCACTCATCTGTCCGTGGTTGCCTTCATGTCTTGGCTATCGTAAATAATGCTGCTATGAACACTGGGGTGCATGTATCTTTTTGAATTATGGTTCCAGTCTTTTTTTTTTTAAACATCTTTATTGGATGGTTGCAGTCTTGATGTCAAGATTATACCAGCATCATAAAATGAGTTGGGAGCTTTTCTTGTATTTTTATTCTCTAAAACAGTTTGTATAACACAGAATTTTCTGTTCTCTGAATGTTTGTAAGAACATACTTGTAAAATTGTCTGGATCTGATCTTCTGGCAGAGGAAAACTGAATCCAAATTAATTCTTGTAAATGGTCCAAGATTCTGGTCCCCTGCCTGCCCACCTGTACAGCCATATCCCCTTGAGTGCAGGCAGATCCTCTGGGTATGACGAGATATCACTCCTGTGGTTAGGTTATGAATCAGTTGACTCTGAGTTAACCAAAAGGGAGATTATTTGGGTGGGACTGATCTCATCAGGTGATCCCTTTAAAGGGACTGGGCTCTTCCTATAGTCAGAGAGTTTAGAAGTGTGAGAGGGACTGTTGAGGGGCCAGGGTCTGAGAGTGGCCTCCAGGGGCTAAGAGAAGTCCCCGGCTGACAGCAAGGCAAAGGGACTCCATTCCTACTGCAAGGAAGTGAACTCTGCAGACAACCTGAAGGGGCTGGAAAGCATCACTTTCCCTAGTTTAGCTTCCAGACGAGGATGCAGCTGGCTGTTCCCGAGACCTGCAGCAGAGAATTTAGCCACGATGTGCCCACAGAACAGTGAGCTAATAAACGGGTGCGATTTCAAGTCACTACATTTGTGGTAGGTTTTTACAGAATAGAAAACTAATACAATTGTTCATGATTTATTCAGGTTTTCTACTTCTGTCACTTTTGGTAACTTGCTTTTCAAGAGGATATATCCATTTCCTCAAAGTTCTAGCATCTATTGGCATAAAATTGTTAATAATATTCTCTTGTGATTCTAAAAATCTCTCCTGTCTGTAGTTGTGTTCCCTGTATTTTTATACTTTCCTGTGCATGTGTGTACACATGTATGCACACACAAATGTATAAGTGTACATGTGTGCATGCATGCATATACTATGTTTATTTGTATATGTATCTTTTGTATGCATTGTACACTCTCTTTTTCTTGATTATTCTTGGCAGAAGCTTGTTCATTTGATTAAACTTTCAAAGATTCAGCTTTCTATTATTTCTCTATTTTCTATTTTCACCATGTCTACTCTTTATTATTTCCATTTTTCTACTTTCTCTAAATTTACCCTGCTATTCTTTTTTAAGATCCTTGAGACACAGCAATACTTGGTTTATTTATTTTTGATCTTTAAAAGAATAAAATCAGTTAAGTTTATAAATTTCCCCTAAGGCATCACTTGGACTGAACCTCACACATATAATATGTAGTATTTTTGTTGTTGATGAGTTCTAAATATTTGGTAATGTCTTTAATTAATGAGTTATTTAGTTGTGCATTTTGAAGGTTTCTATAATGCAAGTTTTTTTAAATGTGGTTTTATAGTAGTATTCTTATTTAATTGGAGAAGTACGATAATATATGTTACTAAGTTTTTGAAATTTGCTGAGGCTTCTTTTGTGATGAAGGATATTTTCAAAGCTATTCCCATGTACTCCTAAAAGTATATATTTTCTATTTGTTAGGAACACGTTTTGTTAGGAAAATAGATTATATATGATAGATAGATAGATGATAGATAGGTAGGTAGATAAAGGTAATATATGAAAGATATAGAAGATTAGAACAATAAGATGGATCAAGGTGCTAATTCTGTCTTGATCTTGTTCAGCCTTACTAAATTTTGGTGTTTAGTCTTTCAGGTTCTGATGAGAGCTTTGTGAGGACCTTCCACTATGTTGGAGGAGTTCTCATTCTTTTTCTTTATCTGTTTTGAATTTATGAGGTTTGGGTGCATAAAAATTAATGATGATCATATTCCTTGGTGTAATTTTGCTTTCAGTATTATGCATTATATCTCTCTTTAGCCTTAGGATTGTTTTTTTGCTTTAAATTATATTTTGTCTTTAGTGTTATATACCAACTTCCTTTTCTGTAGCATTTACTTAGTATATTCTTTTAAAAAATCTGTTTATTTTCAACATTTCTGTTTTTTTTTTCAGGTATGGCTTTTGTAGGTGGCAACTTTTTGAAAGTTGGACTTTCAAAAGCTCCAATCTAATCATGTATGATTTAATAGGAAATGAAAATTCATTTATATTTCTTATTATTACTTGTGTGTTTGGACTTACGCCTAATATCTTATTTTTTTTCCTCTTTATATTATTTCTTTGTTTTGGGGGAGTCTTTTCCTGACTTTTGTAGCGTGACAAAATATTCTATATTACCTGTTCCCTACATACCTTTTTCACCTCTGATGGTTTTTTTTTTTTTTTTGCGGTACGCGGGCCTCTCACTATTGTGGCCTCTCCTGTTGCGGAGCACAGGCTCCAGACGCGCAGGCTCAGTAGCCATGGCTCACGGGCCCAGCCGCTCCGCAGCATGTGGGATCTTCCCGGACCAGGGCACGAACCCGCGTCCCCTGCATCGGCAGGCGGACTCTTCAACCACTGCGCCACCAGGGAAGCCCACCTCTGATGGTTTTGAAATAGACTGTATTTCTATCCATTTACTGGATATCCTTAACATTTTAAATATATATTCATAACTATACATTTGTCTAACACAGAGGACAGAAAATTATAGCTCATCTGTCTGGCAACCTGTGCTTATAAAGGCTGGAACACAGCCTTGCCCATTCATTGACATAGTATCTGCTTTTATGCTACAATGATGGAGTTGAGTGGTTGTGACAGAGATTCTATGACTCACAAAGCCTAAATATTTACTAATGGCCTTTTTCAGAAAATGCTTGCCGTCCTCTGACCTAATACAGTGAAGAGTGATTTAGCCTCTATAACATAATTTGGTGCAACTGCACATGGAACAACCCCTTCTGTAAATATTTTTATTATTGCCTAGGCTGTTAGTTTTGCATGTAGAAAATAATGAAAAACTGGACACCATAGTTTTAAAAATCAACGATTAATTAAATTTAACTATTTAAAAAATTTCTGTGCCTACCATTGCTCTTGTATACTGTGCTTTCCCTTTAGGTTCAGTTCCCATGTTTTCCTGAAGATCTGGGGTGATGACTTATTTTATCTCTGAAAATGTTTATTTTGCCCTCACTCTTTATTGACAGTTTAGCTGGATATAAAGTTCTAAGATGTCAGTTATTTTCCTGCTGCTTTTTGGAGGTATTACTTAATTGTCTTCTAGCATATTTTTTTTTGGCTGAGGTTAAGTTTTCTCTCCTTTTAACTACTCTTTTTCCCCCTAGATATTTTATCTTTTCTCTTTCGTAGCCTTTAATACTTCCTTTTTATGCTTGGTATTCTGCAGTCCCTCGCACCATTTCTAGTTGGATGTATTTTATTTACGTGCTTGGCGCCTTGTAATGCACTTTAAATTTGAGAAAGCAAATCTTTAATTCTGGAATTTCTCACCTGTTGTCTTCACCGCGTTCCCTCTATTCTCTTTTTCTGGAACGTACGTTTGATGTGTGTTAGATGTATGATCTAACCTCCATATCGCTTAATTTGTCTTTCATTTTTTTCTTCGTCTCTCCAATGTCTGTGAGTGATTCCTTAGTACTATTTCCTAAACCATTAACACACTCCAACTATGTCTCCAGCCTAGAGTGTGATTATTATTATTGATAATATTTTAATAACTATTTGTTTATTTCCAAAACTTCTAGCCAGTTTTTAGAATATCTACCTGTTTCTGCCTATTTTTGTTTCATAACTTTTTGATTTCATCTGAACAAACTTAATCTTTCAATAGTTGATTTTAGTAGTTGAATGTCACTCTTAGTATTGGATTTGCTCACATGCTGTGGAATTTTGGTTTGCATAGATTTCCTCGTTGCCCTTCTTTTCTTCTCCCCTGACCATTTTATCTTATTTTTTACCCCAGCTGCATCTCAAATTTTATTCCTTGCTGCTATGTATTTAGAGTAGGGGAACAACAATCCTTTTTCACCAAGCATCCAGGGTGCATTTTAAAGGTAGAGCCAACAGGATTGTTAGTGAATTGGATGTGGAGTGCAAGAGAGAGAGGAGTCAGGTATGAAGTCTTGGTTTTGGCTTATGAAACACGTGACTAGTGCTGTTCACAGAGAGGGGGGAATACTGGGGAAGGAGCAAGATTGAGAGAAAGAATAAAAAGTTCTCTAGTCACCATCGTGTAAAAACTCTGAACTTAAAAAAGTACGTGTTTTAATATTTACATTAAAGTTGTAAAAAGAATTCTTTAGTTTTATTAATGTTTGATATGCTTTTTTTGCTATCCAAGTGGAAATGGTAAAAAAGGCAGTTGGATGGATATATGAGCCCAAAGTCCCAGACTTGAGTTAAAGGTGTAAATCGGGAGTAATAAGCATACCGTGGTGTTCAAAGCTGTTGGGCAGATCCTATATGGTGTGAGCCTTGAGGCATCTAATTTTTCAGTCTGGTAGAGGAGGCAAAGCTTGCAAGGAAGACCTAGAAGAGACTCCCAGGATGTTAAGAGGAAAATGAGAGAATTGACCAATGGGCAAGAGAAGAAACCATTTATAGAAGGAGACTTAACCATTGCAATTGGTGAGAAGCCTTGACAAAACATTTCAGTGGAATGGTGCGGGTGAGAACATGGTTGGACAAAGCTAAAGAGAGGCAGAAAGGTAAGGCAGTGGGGATACCAAGGATTGACACTTTCAATGAGCTTTGGAGTGAAGGGAGCAGAGAAATGTGCTGGGGTTGGAGGCAGATATGGAATTTTCCGTTTTGTTTTAAGATGGGAGACGTTGGGGTATGTTCTTATGCTAAGGGAGTCCTCTGAGCCCTCTATTCACTTTCCCCACTGTTTGTTCCTGTGTTCTCCTGTGGTAAAGTGAGGAATAGGTCATGTGGCATCTGTTCAGAAGTCCCTCAAGTTCCATTCTACTCCCGCTCCTGCTATCACCGCCTGTCATGAGGCAGCTTGGAGTGCAGTTGGGGTTGCTTGGGGACATGGTTCAGGCTTGGACTCAATTCAAGGACAGATTCAAGGCCTGGCCAGGGACCAGAGACCAAGTGTCCTCTCGGGGTGATGCCTGGAGGGTTGGTTATGCTGGTAAAAGCCATTCCTAACATGGCTGGCGAGGACGTCTGAATTCAGTTCCTGGCCTTCCCTGCCTAGTACGCCGCCCCCGACCCCCACCCCCGTGCTTGGACAGCGGGGGACACAGGCACGAAGGTGTCACTGCTCTTGGAAGACAGGACATGGGTGGTGGGAGGGGCGTGCCCTCTTCTCAACTCCATGCGGAAGCCCTCACTTCCCCCTTGTCTTTGTTCCTGCCAGGATCCTCGCCACAGCTGGCACTGACTTTGACCTGCGAACCCTGCGGGCTGTGCGTGTGCTGAGGCCCCTGAAGCTGGTGTCTGGGATTCCAAGTGAGTCTGGCAAAAGCAATCAGGCCCAGCCTACCTGGACACTGACCTCTCTCCCAACCCCTGTCACGGCCAGTTAGGCCCTAACAGTGGGCCCTTTGGTGACTCTGAGCTCGCTGCCCTTGACCCCGGGGAACCAGGCACGAAGAAGGGAGGAGCGGCCCTTCTCCAGTCTCTCCCAACTCCGTGAAAACCCAGAGGGTAACTTGGCTTCCCTACGTGGAAGCTTTGATCCTCCTCACACACTCTGCTGTATTTCCAGCTCTTTGCTGCTTTTTCTGTGGTTAAAGGGCAGGTGAGAGATCGACCAAGGTGGTGGGGCAGGATGCCTGAGAACACATGCAGAGGCTGCAAAGGACCACCTGTCTTGGCTCAGGCTGGGCAGGGCTGTTGGGACCTGTGACCTGGTTAAGACATGCTCCGGGACTGGGCTGCTCAAGAGGCCACGCGAGGGCAGGGGGTGGCCAGGCTACCTCGAGAGCCGGGCACCGCCTGTGCCCGTGTTCCTCCAAGCCAGTGGAAGTTTCGGTTTCCCTCAGAGCCTGGGTGGCAGGGCCCTGAGGCTGTGTCGCCCGAGCCCACTGCAGGGAAGACCGCTGGCTGGCTCCGTGTTCTGCCCTAAGACCCTGCCAGGCAAAGGCTCAGGCCTGTACCCAGGAGCTGGGGTGAAGCTGGAAGTGGGGACAGTGGGGTTCAGCCTCTTCTGCCCAGTTGCTCTGGTCTGGACATACTCATGCCCCACAGTCAGTGGTAAAACACTCCCTAGGAGTAGGCCCCCTGCTTTACTTTCCCTGAGGGGTGGGTCTGTCAGGAACCCCTGCTCTTAGTTCCCAGGATCCCCTGCTTTTCCCTCCCAGGATCCCTTGCTTGTCCCTCCCAGGATCCCCTGCTCTTCCCTCCCAGTATCCCCTGCTTTTCCCTCCCAGGATCCCCTGTTCTTCCCTCTCAGTATCTCCTGGTCTTAATTCCCAGGATTTCCTGTTCTTCTCTCCCAGCATCCCCTGCTTAGTTCCCAGCATTCCCTGTTCTTCCCTCCCTTGATCCCCCGCTCTTAGTTCCCAGGATCTCTTGCTTTTCTCTCCCAGAATCCCTTGCTTTGCTCTGTCAGGATCCCCTGCTCTTCCCTCCCAGCATCCCCTGCTCTCAGTTCCCAGGATCCCCTGCTTTTCCCTCCCATGATCCCCTGCTCTCAGCTCCGAGGATTCCCTCATCTTTCCTCTCAGGACTCTCTGCTGTTGCTCCACCCTGAGACCTGCATAGACTCAAGATCTCACCAGAACTTCATGCTGACGCCGCCATACGCTGCTCCTCCCTTGAACTGGGACAGCGCTCAGTCCACTCCCCCCTGCCCCGAGACCCTGTGCTGTGTGCCCCCCCCCAGGACTCTCAGCTCTGCCCCACGCAGGCACTCACTGCTCTGTCCTCCTTCCCTCAAGACTTCTTGCTTCCCCACCACTCCCTGCTCTGCCCCCCGCTTTGAGGGCCCAGCTCTGTCCTTTGGCCTCGTGGATACTCATTGCTCAACACCTTGCCCAGGACGCTCAGCCCTGCCCGCCCAGGCTCTTGCTGTTCTGTCCACGCCCCAGCCCACTGCCCGCTCTGCCCACTGTGCTCTCTGACCTGCCTGCTTTGCCTGCTCTGGCCCCAGGTCTGCAGGTGGTGCTCAAGTCCATCATGAAGGCCATGGTTCCGCTCCTACAGATCGGGCTGCTTCTCTTCTTCGCCATCCTCATGTTTGCCATCATTGGCCTCGAGTTCTACATGGGCAAATTCCACAAGGCCTGTTTCCCCAACAGTACAGGTGAGGCCTAGCAGCGCTCCTCAGACCCGGATGAGGACCACAGACTCATTCATCCTGGAGAGATGCAGTGTTCTGGGCCCTGGCGGGCGGGGGGTGGGGGTGCCCTCTAGATGCCAGACGAAGGAGGTGGACCCAGACAAGATAAACACAAACACATAAAATAATGTCAGATTGTAGTAACTTCTAGGAGGGAAACAAGAAAGGTACTTGCAGTAGAGTCATTTGGGGGCCTGCTTCACAGAGCGTGGCCTGGGGAGGCCTCTCTGCCAAGGTGACAACTGGACAGCCATCTGAGTGCCGTGAGGGGGGGCCTGTGCGGTCGCCTGCCAGACGGTCCAGTTACGAGGAGCAGTAAGTGTGAAAGGCTGGCGTGAGGAGCGCTGGGTGCAGAGGGGGCGAGAGGAGATCGGCGGATACTGAATCTGCTCCTGTTGGCGAAGACTTAAAGGCTGTACCAGTCCTCTGATAGGATGAAAAGCAGCAGAAAAGAAACATCTAGTGAAAACGTAGGACGCGTATTGTAGCTTGGACTAGAATGCTTTCCTGGTATCAGAGACAAGCTTATCAGTATGTTTTCCTGCTGGCCTGTTACTGACGCACCGACGACGTTAAGTGGCATTTTCTTTTTTTTAATTCCTTAAAGAAAATATACTTCATTTCTACAACTATAATATTGAATAAAATGATTATTTTTCACAAACCCCTTAACGTTTTTTGGAGATGACATTTCTGACCTTCAGAAGTTAACGTAAGATCAGGAAGTGAGATCCCATAAGCTGAGAACTCTGGACAGCTCAGCTTTACCTGTGGTAAAGCAGTGGGCTCAGGCCGTGCGAGGACTCTGAGCCCAGGAGAGATGGTGGCTGGGGCCAGGCTGTTTGGCAGTTAGAAAGGGTCAGGTTCTGGGTCTGTTTTGCATTGAGGCCTGCTGCGCCAACTGGGTTTTCTGGGCAATTGTACGTGGAGTAAGAGAAAGGGAAGAGTTAAGGGTGACACTAAGGTTTGTGTCTTTTTTTTTTTTTTTTGCCCGCATTGGGTCTTTGTTGCTGCATGCGGGCTTTCTCTAGTTGCAGCGAGCAGGGGCTACGCTTCGTTGCGGTGCGCGGGCTTCTCATTGAGGTGGCTTCTCTTATTGTGGAGCACGGGCTCTAGGCGTGCGGGCTTCATTAGTTGCAGCATGCAGGCTCCGTAGTTGTGGCTCACAGGCTCTAGAGCGCAGGCTCAGTAGCTGTGGCGCACGGGCTTAGTTGCTCCACGGCATGTGGGATCTTCTCGGACCAGGGCTCGAACCCTTGTCCCCTGAACTGGCAGGCAGATTCTTCACCACTGCGCCGCCAGGGAAGTCCAAGGTTTGTGTCTTGAGCTACAAACACGTTAAAGGAGAAAACCTGTGTGATCATCTCAATAAATGCAGAAAAAGTTTTTATTGAAGTTTACATCATTCATAATTAAAAAAAACCTCTTATCAAAGTGGAAATAAAGGGGAATTTTCTTAAACTCCCTAAAATTCCCTGCAAACATCATACTTTGTCATAAGTTTTGTGAGCTTTCCCTTTAAGGTCAAGAACAAGATAAAGACACACATGGTCACTTCTGGTCCACGTAGCCTTGGTGGTCGCGGCCAGTAACGTGAGGCAAGAAAAAGCACCCTGTCAAGAATGTGAAAGGAGGAAAGAAAACTGTCATTATTTACAGAGAATGTGATTATTTACACCTAGACAGACAATGGCTTCCTGGTCTTCTTTATGAGCATTTGTTAAGGTATTTGGAGGGAAAGGAATAAACTTGTGTGATCCTCAGTTTTGCCTTCTAAGCCTGGGAGCATTTGCTTTCCATCCTAGCAATTCCTCAAAACTTCTCCTGGGTTGATAGGAGGGATTTTCCACGTGTGGTCATACATTTGTTTTTTTAAATAGTGTTTTCTGTCCTTTCGTCAGGATTTTGGGAGTGGAGGGATTAACATGTGCTGCCTGCCCCCTTATCCCAGAGATTAGCCCGGTTTTCTGCGATTTCTTTAACGTCTCTCTGTGCGGTCCCTGGCTGCCGGCTAGACTGCAGGCCAGCAGGAGCTCGTCCCCTTTGCTGGGGCCAGTGCCGTGAGGACTGGGCCCTGAAGCCCGGCCACGCTCTGGGCCCGTGTTGGGTCGACCTGCCTGATGAGCACCGAGACCGCAGTGCTGAGTCCTGCTTGGCTCTGGCTCCAGCGTGACAGACAGATCTGCCGTCGGGGGAGTCTGGGTGGAGGTCAGGCTGTGAGGGAGAATCAGGGTGTTGCTGGTAGGGAGAGTCGGAGGCTAGGAGTCCGTTGTTTTTGGTTTTAAGACGAATGAGTCCTCAGCATGTTCACATAGTGATGGGCAGGTTCTAGTGGGGAAGGAGAGGTCGACCAGCAGTTTCTGAGAGGGTGGGCCTGAGGGTGGCGGGGGGCAGACCGTAGGCACGGGGACAGAGCCGGCGCAGGTGCAGGAGCGGCAGGGAGAGTTTCCCTCGGTGCCTGATTCCTGTCCCACTGTGATGAGGTCTCTGGGGCCCACAGTCCCAGCAGGGGGTGGAGAACGCGGTGCCTCTGAGCTCAGCTTTGCTCCCTTCTTCTCCTCGCAGACGCAGAGCCGGTGGGCGACTTCCCCTGTGGCAAGGAGGCCCCAGCCCGGCTGTGCGAGGGTGACACTGAGTGCCGGGAGTACTGGCCGGGACCCAACTTCGGCATCACCAACTTTGACAACATCCTGTTCGCCGTCCTGACGGTGTTCCAGTGCATCACTATGGAGGGCTGGACCGACATCCTCTACAACGTGAGTTCTGTCTTGGCCCTAAAGCTGCTGGGGCCCCGCTGACGCGGAGCTTCTGTTCAGCCCCAGGCTCCCTCCTCGCCCCACAGGATGGAACACAGGCTCCTTCAGGCAGCTCCGCCTCGGGGCCACTGACCCGGGTCCTGGAGTCTCCGGGACAGCTTTTCTTATGAGAGTAAAGCTGAGGGCCAGGTGGTGGAGGTCAGAAAAGAAAGTTCCAGAGAAGGTGCTCCTGCCGCCGCTGCTGACGATGGCCCACTGCGTGAAGAGCTTTGTCCCTGTGAGCTCGTAGACGATGGGAGAGAGGCTCGGAGAAGCTAGCCAGCTGGCCCTCGGCCCGGCCCGAGGCAGCAGGTGGCTGCCTGGCGAACAGGGGAGGAGCAGGGCTGAGCGCAGGGAAGCTTCCCTGACTGCGCCAGGGTCCTGGTGGTGGGAACAGGCGTCGTGTACCTTTGTTTCCTTCCCACTAAGTCTACCTGGTTCTCTTTCCTCCAGTGTTCCCTGTCGTTAGGATGCCAGCCCGTCCCAGCAGTGTAGGGCAGTCTGGGGGTTGGTGCCTGTGACAGAAGTTGGGTGTAAGGCCCTCGGGGGCTTCCTGGTGACCCATCTCACTCCCGCCTCCCCTCCACCTGCGGCTCTTCTTGGGGGACCTGCCATCGACTCCTGGGCAGACCTCTCTCTCTTCTTTTTATATGATGACCCCCTCACTCCTACAGAGCTACCTTCTACCCCCTAGAGTCCTGTGAGCTGTGGGCATGAAAATAATTAAGTTAGTGGAAGTAGAGAAAGAAGGTGCACTTGAAACAGGAAGTTTGGAAGGTCTGGCTGGTGGACTGCTGTGTTTTGGTAGCCAGAGGGTGTGTTGTGCTCGGGGGGCTGTGGAGGGGGTGTCCTAGAGTGTGAGCTACTTCACTTTGAACCTGTCACTTGTGCGCTGAGGGTGGGGCTTGGGCCACCAGCCCCCAGAGCAACCACACGCTTCTGGCTTGAAGGTGGGCAGGAGGAAAGGGACAGCCTGGGGCCCTCTGCTCTCCGCCCCTGTGGGTCTCAGGGCTGGAAATCCAGCAGGCGCTCGGTAAGTGCTGGCTGAGCAGGCGGATGGCAGAGGGCGAGTTCAGGAGGAGCCAGCCTGAGGTCCACTAAGCCAGAGCCCTCCTTGGAGCAGGAGTTGCGTCTGGTGACGGTCTCGTTTGATCGAGGAAAAGAGGAATGGAGACAAGGGCGGTGACGAGGAGCTTGGCTGTTCTCTCCCTACAGCCGATCCAGGAGCAACCTCCACAAAGACGAGCCCTCAGCACAGCTGGAGTGGGCCACGTCCCTGCCAGGGCGCCCGAGCGGGGCGCCGCGTGAGCAGGTCTCCACAGCCCTTCGTGCCGTGGGGCTTGGCCAGGTGACTCAGCCTGGTAGGCCTGTGCCCCCAGGGGAGGGGTGGGCAGGAGCCAGACCTCGGGGCAGGAGGTGCCGGTCAGGAAGGGCCACAGAGGCTCACCCGACACATATTTCCAGGGGCCCCACTGGGTGCAGGTGCTGCAGGCACAGTGGTGGCAGGAGGCCTTCAATAAGTAAGGGCCTGGTAATGGCAAAGCTGCTGTGAAGAGAACAAAGGCGGACGAGGGGCAGGGCGACAGGTCAGGGGGCACTGGGAAAGCAAGGCCTGGTGGGGTCTGGAAGCCAGACGGGCAGACGCGATGGCACGGTGCCGCAGAGTCTGGCGGCGGGGCACCGGGACGCAGTGACGGGCGACGCAGTGACGGGCGTGGGTCGTGAGGCTGGTGCCCAGAGCCGCTGGCCAAGAACTGTTGGATCCAACCTCCACACTGAGGGATAACAGGGTTGGTTGCAGGAGATCAGACAGGACTTTGGAAGAGGATTCTTTGGAGGGCGAGCCTGCCACTCCCCCCACCCAGTGAGAGGGACGTTCGTGGTCCCCTCAGACATATGCTCCTTGATGGAGCCCGAGCGACGTGCCTTCAAGGGCTGGAGCCATAGGCCTGCCGCAGCGGGGCTGGTGGGGCAGGTGAGCACATCTGCAGTCTGGGGAGAAGCCAGGGCCCTTTTAAGTCCTGGCTGGAGGGAATGAGGGGGGGTCTCGAGAGAGACCCAGAGACCGACTGCTAAAACACTGGCGGTAGTGGGCGGGTGGGTCCTCAGCCTGGAGGAGAAGTGGTCTGTCTGGGTTTTGAAAAGTGTGGTCAGATGGGGTCCTGGAAGAACACACAGCAGTGCCGCCTGGTCTGAGAGGTCTGAGCACACAGCAGTGCCGCCTGGCTTCGATAGCGTTGAGGTCAGTGACCCAGGAAGGAGGAAGAGTGTGTGGCGTCGGGAGCAGAGAGGGGCCACACCGTCCTCTCCCTTTGAGAACAGCCAGCTGTGCAGGCCGGCTGAGGAGAGAAGATATTCTCAGTGTGAAGCACGTCAGCGGGGCCGGGACCCTTAATTGTGTTTTATACTTGAGGTGGCTGTAGAATTTTCTGTTACCCAGAGTCATCAGAACAGTCACAGGACCGATCCCCATTCTCATCCCGGGCTATGTCCACGTTCAGTGTCGACTTAAAAAAATGCACAACGTGAGAGCTGCGAGTTAAGTTTTATTTGGGGCAAAATGAGGGCTGCAACCCGGGAGACAGCATCCCAGATCGCTCTGAGAAACGGCTCCACAGAGGCAGGGAGGAAGGTCAGTATAGATGTGATCTGGGTGAAGGGGGAGTACATTCAGTCAAGCATTATTTTTTGTAGAAGGTTTCTGCTCGTCTCGTGCATGTCACTGCCAGTCATGAGGAGCAGACGTCGCCGTGAAGGATTTGAGTGCTTGTCTAGATACGAGGAGATACAAGAACTGGGCTCATAAAATTGTCTCCTGAAAATATCCATCTATCGGAAGACCTGTTCTGCCAGTGTCACCCAGAGCCCAGAGCGCCTCAGTTCAGCGTTTCAGGGGCTGTTGCAAGGCAGCAGCCGCAGCAGCACATGATTTACGCCTTGTAGAGGCAGCTGGCAAGTGACAATGGCGAGCGCCAATTTGTAGCTGACAAGAGGAACCGTAGGAGGTAAATAATGTGGGCTTGTGGTTACATACATGTGGTTCTGCATCTGTTCATTGCACTAGTTTCGTAAAGATCCGAGGAAGGCGCGTTCAGATACGTAGGTGCAAAGGCTCCGTTTTGAAGTTAGTGCAGACACAACCTGCTCATTGGTTGGATGTGATGTTTAATGTGAAAGAAAGAAGAATCAAAGATAGTGTGACTGGAGCCATTGGGAAAGGTGGTGCCTTGTATTGAGAAGGGGAGAATGGGGAGCAAGGTAACTGCGGATTTTTGTTTTAGCGGAGCGTCATGGTGGAAACTGAGAACCCTGCTTTGGCCCTGGAAAGCCTTGGGCAACTGTTTCATCCAAGTGGAGATGCTGAGTGTACAGTTGGGTGTATGAGAGGGGGTTCAGGGGGGACAGCAGGGCTGAGGGTTTGAAGTCATGGATGATGCTTAAAATTATGGGAGAGGATGAGATCGCTTGGGTGTGGATGTATGGATGGAGAAGCAAAGAAGGCTACAGACGGAGCCTTGTCTGAACCTTTGGCTGTCAGGAGAATTCTAACATTCAGAAATCAAGTAGGAAAGAAGGAGCCAGCAAAAGAGAGCGAGGCGGGGACTTGCGGGGAGTAGGGACAGCACTGCAAGTGTGCTACGTCTTGGGAGCAGAGCAAAGAGAGTTTCCAGAAAGTGACCGACCAGATCAGCTGTTGCTGAGAGGTCGCAGGCGCTGTTGGTAAACTAGACAAGAGCGTTTCGGCAGTGGGGATAAAACCTTGGAATGTATAGGTTAAAGGCAGGAGGTATGGAAGTGAGGACGGCAAGTATAGTCATCTCGTTCAGGGGGTTTCCCTGTGAAGTGGAGGAGGACAAGAGGAGGAAAGTGCAGGGAGATGTGGGAATTGGCTTTTTTTTTTTTTTAATGAATTGTAGGTTCAAATGCAGTTGTAAGAAATAATGCAGAGAGAGTCCTTGTATGCTTTGCCCTTTTCCTGTAACGGTAACAACCTGCAGAACTAGTAGCTGCCGGAACCAGGGCAGCGACACTGCTACAGTCAAGGCACAGGACGTTCCATCACAAGGGATGCTGTGCCGCTCTTTTATAGCCACGCCCACTTCTCTCCTGCCTTCGCGCCTGGTAGCCACTGATCTTTGTGCCGCGTTGATAATTTTGCCGTTTCGAGAATGTTATGCAGATGAAACCGTTCCCTATGTGACCTTCGTGTAGTGGCTATTTTTCACTCCGCGTAATACTCTGGAGCTGCATCCGGATTATTCTGTGTGCCAGCAGTTTCTTCCTTTCTGTTGCTGAATGGTGCTCCAGGTGTGGGTGGACTGCAGTGTTTAATACTCACCTGTTAACGGACATCTGTGTTGTCTCTGTTCAGGGTTATCAGGAGGAAAGTTGCTCTGCACATTTGTGGGCAGGTTTTGTGCAGATGTAAGTTTTCATTTCTCTGGGTTAAATGCTCAAGGGTGCAATTTCTGCGTTGTATAGTAGTTGTGTATTTAGTTCTTTAAGAAATTAACGCTTTTCCAGAGGCCTGTATTCTTTTGCATCCCCACCTGCAGTGTATGAATAATCTAGTTTTTCTGCATCCTCACTGGTATTTGGTGTTTTTAACTTCAGCCATTCTGACAGTGTGTAGAGATGCATCTCAGTGCACGTCCTAATGGCTGATGATGTTAAGCATCTTTTCAGACGTATTTGCCGTTTGTGGGTCTTCTTCAGTGAAATATCTCTTCATATCTTTTGCTCATGGTCTGGATTGTTCTTTTTTTTTTTTTTTTTTTTGCGGTACGCGGGCCTCTCACTGTTGTGGCCTCTCCCGTTGCGGAGCACAGGCTCCGGACGCCCAGGCTCAGCGGCCATGGGTCACGGGCCCAGCCGCTCCGCGGCATGTGGGATCTTCCCGGACCGGGGCACGAACCTGCGTCCCCTGCATCGGCAGGCGGACTCTCAACCACTGCGCCACCAGGGAAGCCCTGGATTGTTCTTTCACTGTAGAGTTTTTTTTTTTTTTTTTACTGTAGAGTTTTTATATATTCTAGATACATTCTAGTTCTTTGTCAGATGTGTGGTTTGCAAATGTTTTCTCCTAGTCAGTAGCTTGTCTTTTCATACTCCTCACCTGGTCTGTGAAAGAACCAGCGTTTTTAATGTTAATAAAGTCCAGTTTATCAATTGTTCCTTTTGTGGATTGGGCTTTTGGCATCAAATCTAAGAACTCTTTGCCTAGTCCTAAATCTTAAATATTTTCTCCTATATTTTTTTCTAAAAGTTTTGTTATTTTACATGTAAGTCTGTGATCCATCTTGAGTTAATTTTTGTATAAAGTGTGAGGTTTAGGTTGAGGTGCATATGCTCTCTCTCCGCCCTCCCTCCCTCCCCTTCCCCTCCCTGCTTCCTCCCTTCCTTCCTCCCTCCCTCTCTCCTTTCTTTCTTTCTTTCCTTCTTTCTTTCCTTCCTTCCTTCTTTCTTTCTTTCTTTCTTTCCTTCTTTCTTTCTTTCTTTCTTTCTTTCTTTCTTTCTTTCTTTCTTTTCTCTCTTTCTTTCTTTCTTTCTTTCTTTTTACTGTCTTTGCCTGGTTTTGTTTTCAGGGTAACACAAGCTTTATAAAATGAATTGAGAAGTAATTACTCCTCTTCTATTTTTCTAGAAGAGATTGTGCATAAGTGGCGTTAATTATTTTTTAAATGTTTGGTAGAATTCTATAAGCTGGGCCTAGAGATTTCTTTTATTTTTATTTTTTCATATCGCACTTTTTTTATTCACCTACCATGAAATTCACAAAGTGGTGAATGGCTCAGTGCTTTTTGTATGTGCACAGGACTGTGCAACCATTACCATTACTCATCTTTGAAGATTTTCAGCAACCAAAAAAGAAACCCTGTACCCATTAGTAGTCACTTCCCATTCCTCCATCCCCAGCCTCTGGAACCACTAATATATTTCTGTCTCTTTATATTCGCCTATTCCAGACATTTCATACAAATGGACTCATACAATATGTGGGATTTGTGTTTCTAAGGTCCATCCATGTTGTAGCAAGTATCAGTATTTCATTGCTTTTATTATCAAAGATGATTCCATTGTGTGGATATACCATCTTTTGTTTGTATTTCATTGGTTGATGGACATTTGGGTTGTTTCCATTTTTTACATTATGAATAATCCTGCTATAAACATTTGTGTACAAATTTTTGTGTGGAATATGTTTTCATTTCTCTTAGGTGTACACCTAGGAGTGGAATTTCTGGGTCATATGGTAACTCCATATTTAACCTTTTGAAGAACTGCCAAACTGGTTTCCAAAGTGGTTGCAACACTTTACATCCCCACCAGGAATGCACAAGTGTTCCAAATTGTCCACATCGTCACCAACACTTGTTGTCTATCTTTTTAATTTTAATCATCCTAGTAAAATTACAATTTAATTTTAACCAACCAACCATAGAGTGAAGTGGTATTTAATTTTACCTTTGATTTGCATTTCCCTAATGACTTATGATGTAGAGCATCTTTTATATGCTTATTGCACCATTTATATATCTTCTTTGGAGAAATATGTATTCATATCCTTTGCCCATTTAAAAATTGGGTTATTTGTCATTTTATTATTGACCTATAAGGTTTCTTTATATATTATGGACACTAGACTCTTACCAGATATTTCAGATTATTTGCAAATATTTTCTCACATTATGTGTGTTATCATTTCACTTTCTTGATGGTATCATTTGAAGTAAAAAAGATTTTTATTTTGATGAAGTCCATTTTTTTCTGTTTTTGTTTTCACTTTGTACTTTTGGTGTAGTATCTAAGGGTCCATTACCTAATCAAAGTCATGAAAATTTACTCCTATGTTTTCTCATTTTGGCTGGTAATATTTAGGTCTATGATCCATTTTGATTTAATTTTTGTATATGGCGTGAGGTAGGGGTCCAATTTCATTCTTTGGCCTGTGGGTATCCACTTGTCCCAGCACCATTTGTTGAAAAGACTATCCTGTCCCCATTGAATTGGCTTGGCACCCTTGTTAAAAAAATCAACTCATCATAAATGTAAGGGTGTATTTATAGCTCATCAATTCTATTTCATTGACCAATGTGTCTGTCCTTTTGTAGGGGAAGTTTTAAAATCACAATATCACTTTCCTCAATAGTTATTGGACTATTTACCTGTCTTGTATTGGGTGAGTTGTAGTAGTTTGTGCTTTTGGAGAAATTGATCCATTTCATCCATGTTGTCAAATGTATAGAGAGCTGTGTGCAGTACTCCTTCATTGTCCTTTTGATGTCTGTTGGTCCTGTAGTGAAATCCCCTGTTTCATTACTGGCATTGGTAAGTTGTGTCTTCTCTCTTCCTTTCGTAGTCGGTATTGCCAGAGGCACGTCAATTTAACGTTTTTCAAAGAACAAACTTTTTCAAACGTTGGTTCCCACTGTTTGCGTTTCCGCTTTGCCGGCTCCTGCTTTGTCTCTGCTGCCCACTTTCCTCTGCTTCACTTGGGTTTGCTTTGCTCCCCCTCTGCTTGCGGTGGGAGTTTAGATTATTGGTTTGAGACTTTCCCTCTTTGGAGTGTATGTACTTAGTGCTATAAATTTCCTTTTCAGAACTGCTTTAGCTGTGTCTTTCAAATTTGATACCTTGTATTTTCGTTTTCATTCAGTTCAGTGTATTTCTAAATTTCCCTTGGGACTTCCTCCTTGGCCCGTGGATTATTTGGAAGCGTCTGCCTACTTCGCGTTTGGAGAGTTTGCTGTTGTGTCTGTGCTGTGTGTCTCTGGTTTGGCTCTATTACGCCAGAGGATGCACTAAATTTGAAACCAGTTCGGTTCCTTTAAATTGATTGAGACTTGTTTTATGGCTCAGGATACGGCCTGTTTTCATATATGTCTTGTGGACACTTGAAAAGAATGTGTATGTAATGTGTTGTTGTGTATTATGTGTATAAATGTCAATTATACATCCTGTTGGATGATGGTGAGCCCTTTTATATCCTTGCTGATTTTCTGTCTAGTTGTCTTATCAATTTTTGAGAGAGAGGTGTTGAAGTTTCCAGCTATAATTGTGCATCTGTCTGTCTCTCCTTTCAGTTCTCTCAGTTTTTGCTTCACATATGTTATAGCTCATTTGTTAGGCATGTACACATTTAGAATTGCTATGTCTTCTTGATGAATTTACCCTTTTATCGTTATAATGTATCCCCCACTTTTCAAAAGTTCTCTTAATGCCACTTCACTTTTATGAAAGACCTACATTAATACCTGCTTCCACTAACCAAAAGAAATCCGTGGAAGATTTATGCTTTTATGAAAAAAGGTGAAAAGAGAAAGTAGTGTTCAACATTTGCTTTACGGTGAGCCATTATAAAGGCAGTGTGCACCCCAAGCAGCAAGAGTGGCACTGCCAAGCTCCTTCCCTGGGAACTACACTCAGCGTCTCAGCATCATATTGCCATAGCTCTATTGTATCTGTGAGCATCTGTGTTTTATCTTATTTTCTGTATGTGTTAGCTGATGTGTCCTATGGTGATCGTTTCTTTGCTTTATGCCTTTGTGGCTTAGGAAAGGTTTCACAGGAACGCACTGCTTTCAAATAGTGGGGGAAACCTGTATATGTTCCTCTGTGTCTCTAGTGAAATTTTTTTTGTTCTGATGTCTACTTTGTCTGATATTTATTTTCTGATATTAATATAGCCACTACAGCTTTAATTTGATTTATGTTTATATGATACTTCTTTTTCCATATTTCACTTTCAACCTACCTAAATTGTTATATTTGAAGTGAATTTCTTATAGATAAAACATAGGTGGGTCATGTTTTTAAAGTCACTAGCCAATCTTTGTCTTTTAATTGGTGTATTCAGACCATTTACATGTAATGTAATTATTGATATGTTAGAGCTCACATCTGCCATTTTATTTATTTATCTTTTGTTTACTGTTTGTTCTGTTTTTTTGTTTCTTTGTTTTCTTTTTCCTACCTTCTTGTGTATTACTTGAACTTTTGAAAAAATTCCATTTTGATTTATCTAGTTGTTTTTGAGTATATCTCTGTTTGGTCTTTTAGTGGTTGCTCTATATCTTATTCCAGTCTACTGGTGTCATAATTGTACCAGCTCAAGTGAAGTATATACACCTTACCTTCTTTATATCTCTTTACCCTCCCCCATTTATAATACAATTATCTTAAACATTTCCTCTACATATGTCTATAACCACATCATAGCGTGTTATAAGTTTTGCTTCCACTGTCAAACATGATTTAGGAAAATCAAAAGGACAAATAAAATCTATTTACCCCTATTTTTACTCTTTTCATTGTTCTTTCTTCCTTCCTAATGGTTAACAATTCCTTTTTTAATCATTTCCTTTCTGCTTAGAGACTTTCGTTAGTCATTCTCTTAGGGTAGATCTGCGGGTGACAGATTCTCCCAGTTTCCCTGTTTTTATTATGAGAATGTCTTGATGTTCCCTTCATCCCTGAAGGATATTTTTGATGGGTGTAGGTGTCTGTTGACAGTTTTTTTTTCTCTCAGAACCTAAAAAGTATTGTGCCACTTCATTCTGACCTCCATACTTTATGATGAGAAATCTTTTGAATTGTTTCCCTTTGTAAGTAAGGTGCCCTTTTTCTCTTGCCACTTTCAAGAGTTTTAATTTATCTTTAGTTCCCCGTGGTTTGACAATGAAATGTCGTGTGGATTTCTTTGAGTTTATTCTGTATGGTAGTCACTCAGCTTCTTGCATCTGTAGGTTTATGTCTCTTGCCAAATTTGGGAGTTTTTCAGCTATCATTTCTTTGAATACTGTTCAGCCTTCTCTTCTTTCTCCTGTACTCTGCTACTCTGAAACAGGAATGTCAAATATTCTCTCATAGTTCCCTAGGTTCTTGAGGCTCTGCTCTGTTTTTTCTTCCTTGTTTGATTTTTGTTTTTTAAGTCTATTTTCTCTCTCTCTTTTAGATTGGATAATTTCTATTATTCTCTTTTACCACTTACTGATTCATTCCTTTGTTGTCTTTATTCTGTTGTTGTGCCCTTCCATTGAGATTTTAATTTTGATTATTGTATTTTTCAGTTCTAAATTTTCCATTTTGTTCTTCTTTGTATCTTTTATTTATTTGATGATACTATTTCTTTGTTGAGACTTTCTATTTTTTCATGTGTTTCAAGTGTGTATACAATTACCCTCTGAAACATTTTTATGGTGGCTGCTTTAAAATCTTTGTCAGATACTTCTATCATCTCTGTCATCTTGGTGTTGGCAATCTATATCAGGCAGGGTTCTCCAGAGAAATAAAACCAATAGCATGTGTGTGTGATGTGTGTGTGTGAGAGACAGAGAGAGATTAAAAAAAAAAGAGATTTATTATTAGGAATTGGCTCATGTGATTATGGAGGCTGGCAAGTGCAAATCTGCAGTAAACTTGGGCTGGCAGGCTCAAGACCCAGGAGATGCTATGGTGCAGTTTTAGTCTGAAAGCCAGTAGTTGGAGACCCAATAGTGCCAGTGGTACAGATGAAGTCTGAATTCTCTTATAGAGAATTTTCTCTTACTTGGAAGAGGGTCAGTTTGTTGTTCTGTTCAGGCCTTCAACTGATTGTACGTGGTCCACCACATTATGGAGGGCAATCTGCTTTACTTTATCATCCAAAAACACACTTGCAGAACCACCCTGAATAATGTTTGGCTAGATATCTGGGCACCGCATGGCCCAGTCAAGTTGACACATTGAATTAACCATCACAGCATCTGTCAATTGTCTGTTTTTGTTCAGTCTTGGTTCTTGGTATGGCAAGTGAATGTCAGTTGAAAACTGGACATTTTGGGCATTGTGTCCTGGGACCCTGGATCTGACTTAAGCCCTCTGTTTCAGCTGGCTTCCTCTGACCATTCTGTCACTGGAAGCAGGGGTTGCTTCCTTGCTTCTGCAAGGTGGGAGTAGAAGGCTGGAAAGTTTCCCCACCTGGCCTCTGTTGACACACTGTGGGGGTCTTCTCCGTACTGCTGAGTGGGATGGTAGTTCTGGCTCCCCACTTGCCTCTAGGATACTTACCTGGTTGGGAAGGTTTTGTGTACCTCGTTTCTGCTCTCCACGTGGTCTCTGCCCACTATGTGGGTGGGTGGGGTTGTGGCCTCGGTTCTGGGTGGTGGTGAAAGTCTGACTTTCTGGCAGCACCTCAGTGGGGAGGGGGTGGTGTGTCTTATTACTGTCACGTGGGGGTGGAAGTCCCGGCTCCCCGTGTGTCTCCACTGATACCACAGAGGTGGGGTGGGATGGGGGCCTCATCAACCATCTGTCGAGGAGGACGTCCCACCTCCCTGCTTGTCGTTCTCTGACGTCTCTGTGGTTTGGGAGTGTGGGGAGGTTGGTTACCTCATTACAGTCTGGGGAGGGTGGTCGCCTAGGCTCCCTCCTGGGTCTTTGCTGGCAGGGATGGAAGTTTCACCACAGTTTTTTTCCGCCCTGTTTGGCTGGAGTAGTGCAGTTACTGTCTGCCGTGCCCCCCTTCCTGGCCCTTTGGTTAGAGAGAGAGAGTGCTGGCTTTTGTTGGTGTATTTTTTGTCTGTGTCTCTTGGCATTTCCAGGTTGTAGGCTTTAAAAGCCCCAGGTCTGGGATATATGAGGCAAAAACAAAACAAAAACACAGGGAGCTCACCATGGGTCCAGAGGTCCCAGCTCATCTGCTTTCTTTTCTCCACTCTTCAGAGTCTTCTGTGAAATATATATTTGCTCTAGATGTAATGTCCAGGCTGTTAATTGTACTCAATGGGAGAAATAGGGAAGAGTATGTCCACTCCATCTTCCCAGAAGTGCAAGTCCTTGTTTGTTTTTGCTTTGGCTACTGATGGGAACGGTCCATCAGAGGGAGACTGCAGGAGCCAAGTCCTCGAGTAGGTGAGGGGAGCTGGGGCCGCGGCAGCACATCTCTCCTTTTTCCCAGAAGGAGGCAGGTTTTGAGGGTGCCCTTCGGGGAGACTGGCGGCTTTGGTGGCCATCTTAGCCCGTTGGTCGGAGTTGCATGTGGGGCTGGCAGAGGTGTGGTCTGGGAACACTGGCAGACGTAGAGCTGGGGGTCTGAGTGTCTATTCTGGTCAAGGCCCGGGGGTCTCAGCAGCCAGCCTGGAATCAGTGTCCGGGAATCAGAAGCCACAAGTGGCAGGCAGTCCAGGGGACTCAGGACTTGCAGGGGTGCAGTCCGCAAATCTGCCTAGGCCAGCAGACGCTGGAGGGCAGGAATTCCGACAGCAGCACTGGAGATCAGCCCCAGCCTCAGGGCAGTGCCAGGCCGTCTTCCTGCCTCTCTCCTGCTCAGGGCCCTGGCCCTTGGCTTGTGAGCCGCCTCTGAAGAGAGGAGCAGAGGGGCCGGGTGGTCACCTGCCCACAACACCCACCCCTCTTGGTTCACTTCTAGCGCCAGACTCGCGGGGAGAAAGAGGCTCGCCATCCCTCTCAGCTGGGTCGACGGGGGGCCCCTGAAAACAAAACAACAGTGGAAATGAATTGGACTCAGAGGGCCTCACCCTTCTGTGGGCTGTGCTCTAAAAATCAAAAGGTCTGGGAAGACCTTTTGCATTTGGTTATTTAGACCAGGCCCTGGTGCTGGGTTCTGTCTTAGGCCCAGCTCTTCCCTGGGGACCTGTGGGCTTGCCGTTGACGGGGGAATGCGGCACAGGGCTTACTGCTCTGAGCTGTGGAAACTGCAGGAGACAGAAAGAAGATCAGACTTGGGCCTTGGGGTCCGTGGGCTTCACAAAGGAGGAATGTCTTTGGAGCTGCCTGGTGTGTCCAGCAGCCTGGGAAGCAGAGGGGAGGTGTCCAGGCGGGATACCTGGGGCAGCCCTTGGCCCCCTGGGGCTACTCCTGGGCTCCTTTTCAAGGAGCATGAAGCTCCTGGGTCCTTTGGGGGCCCCAGCCCCAGAGGGGGGCTCTGTGGGGCAAGGGCAGGCAGGCGTGATGGTGGGTCCTGCCTGGATTACCTGTCTGGACCCGCCTGCACTCGGACTCTGCCGGTGTGTGAGAAGGGCCGGGGAGCTTCTGTGGCCAGGGCTCTGTCCTGCCCACCGTCCTGCACATCTCCTCTTGCTTCCAGACCAACGATGCGGCTGGCAACACCTGGAACTGGCTCTACTTCCTGCCCCTCATCATCATCGGCTCCTTCTTCATGCTCAACCTGGTGCTGGGCGTGCTCTCGGGGTAAGAGGCCATGCGGTTGTGTGCTACCTCTGTGTTCGCAGGCCGGGGAGGGGGCAGATGGGACTGGACACGGCCTGTGTGGTGGGGGAGGCGAGGCTCGGCCTGGCCCCGGGACGGTCACTCCCAGCGTCCTGAGCTCTAGCCAGCCTGTCCTTGGTGCTACCATTCTGACCTCTCCCTTGGTGGTCCCTGGCCCTGGCCTCCTTACCCCTCGCTCTTGGCCTTCACCCCGGCCTCTGAGTCAGGGGAGGGGCTGCTGCTGCCCCTTATCTGGGTTCGTGGTGCGGTTTCTGAGCAGCCCTGGGGACGAGAGAGCCCTTCTGTGTGACACTGGAGAAGGAATGGAGCGGCCTTGGGTCTCCAGCTCAGCCCTGACCCCTGGCTTGCCTCGCCTCTCTGGTCACCTGTCCCTGCTGACCTCCAGCAGAAGACAAGGGAGGATGCAGCGCTGGGGTCCCTCCTGGAGAAAGTTGCTTCCTACCTACATGGGTAGTGAGGTATAGCACACCTGTGGCCCATAGTGCCCTCCTGTCCCGCATCGGGCCGAGGACCAAGGAAGTGCTGTTGGCTTCAGGGAACAACCAGGGCTGGTATTTGGGGCTCCTGCCCTTGTCTGGGGCCGAGGAAGCTGTGTAGACAGAGGGAGAGGGCATTGGGCTGGCCTGCCTCCCTGCCCCCACCTGAGCATCAGATTCCCTGTAGGGCTGGAGGGGAAAGTTTCCATTCCACCCGCCTTGAAGATTCCTGCTCAGGCCCAAGGCTCCTGAGGTCGTGACTCAGGGGGCAGCTATCATATTGGTCTGGAAAGGAACAGCCGCAGAGAGGACAGTGGCTGGGCCCAAGGGCTCTGTGCCCTGGCTCTGGCACGTGTTCCTGCCTCGGCCCCTCCTGTAAGACTCTGACTGTTAGTAGTGTGTCTTTCTAAGCACCTCCGCCGGGAGCAGGCAGGCCCACAGCACAGGGGGCCGATGAGAACTCCTAGTCGGGGCGGCGGGGGGAGCTGTGGTCCGAGCTGGGATGGGGAAGCCAAGGGAGGCCTGGGGCTCAGAGAAGCCTCCTGGGGAAGGGGCAGCTCAGCTGAGGCCCAGAGGGGACCAGGAATGAGCTTGGCAAGGGAGAGGGGAGCGTCTCCCAGGCAGAGAATTGTTGGGGCGGAGGCACAGAGGGTGTGGTGTCTGCGATGCTCAGAGCTGCGGCTGCCAGGTATGGGAGCTTGGCCGGGGGCCAGACTCCTGAGGAGGGTGGGCCCCGTGCTGGGCCCTGTGGCGGGGAGGCTGGCGGGACACGAGTGGGTCCTGCTCAAGCTTACTCCGGAGAACGTGAGAAAGAAGCAGGGGCAGCAGCGGGGACTGGCTGAGGGGCCCCGAACTTGGTGTTACCCAGCCCTGCCCCAAGCTGCGGCATCCTTGCCTCTGGGGACCAGCCGATACGGGCCGATGTTCCTAACGAGCTCAGCTGAGCCCTCCCTCTGGCCTCCAGCTCCAGCAGCGGGGCCCCAGGGTTCTCTGCCAGCCTTGGGGAGGCTGGAGACTGCGCAGCCCCTCAGGCCAGTGGTCAGCACACGACACGTGGCTCTGCCACCTCTGGAGGAGGGCTGCGGACGGGCCAGCCTGGAGCTGGTTCAGCCTTACTCCCCGCCACGCGCCGGGCTCTCACCCTCCCAGTGCCCAGAGAAGCAGAATCGGTGGTTCCTCTCGCAGCTCTTCCTCCCCGTGGGGCCAAAGCCTGGGGAGGGCGGGCCACAGCCAGCCGCCTCCTGAGCAGTGGCTGCCCGGCGGCCAGGCCTTGGTCACTGCAGCGAGTTTCTGCTGGCAGCTCTCGGCCAACCGGGCAGTATGGTCACGCCCCACTGCCACCCCCAGGCCCTCCTGCCCTCCGGTGTGGTTGATGGCGCTGGTCTGGTGGGGAGACCGCGAGGGGCCCCGCGTTCCTGCAGATTCCGGACTTGGTGAGAGGTCCAGGTGGGAGCCGTCTCCTCTCATTGCCAGGGTTGCAGCAGCTCAGGCCCTGGTGGACACCAGTCTCAGGCTTGGGGTCCATCCTGGTCGGAGCCAAGCTCTCCCTCTCACCGTGGCTGCGTGACAGGAGCCAGGCCTGCCGGGCCCGCCCCCTCTGCCAAGCCCAGAAGCTGCTTCTCCTGGGGGAGAGACAGCCGCTCGCTCGCTCGCTCGCCCGGCAGAGAACAGGCATAGCTGTTTTGCCCTGAGGGTGTGCCTGCCTGCCCTCTGGGGACCTGAGCTAAGGTCTGTGCGCGGGCACGCGCTCCTGTGCCCGTGTGTGTGAATGGCTTCCTTCTGGCCTTTTGGGCCTCCTGACTTCTAAGCTTGGCTGGGAGACGGGCTGTGGTGCTGGGGGCCCAGGAGGGCAGGAGAGCCTCAGTGGTTTGCTGAGGAGCTGGGTGAGTCTAGAATGTCTCCCTGTCATCTCTGGCTGCCCTGAGCCGATCCAGTGCCTGCCCGTCCCTCCTTCTAGCAAAGGCTCTGGGTCTGAACCAGCAGAAGAAACAGAGTGGAAGCTCTGCTCTGGGGGATTGTTGTCCAGAAGCTCTCTGTAGCGTCTCTGTCCAGATGACAGGGCCCGGCACTCGGAGGGTGCATGCCCAGGCCTGCTCTAGGCCAGGGGGAGGTGGAAGTGTCCCTGCCCTCTGGAGCCCCTCTCTGGGCGCGGAGGCGCTGTCCCTACGAGCTGCAGGAGCCTGAGGAGGGAGGGCTCACCTGGGCCTGTTACGTGCTGGGGAGGCGGGGAAGGGCCGGGTGATGGAGGTACCCGGAGGGGTGGCCCATGGCCTGCTTCCCCCGTCCTGGCCTCCTCCTGAGCCCCTGTGCCTCTGGCCGCACACGGGGGGCCTGGGGGCATGCTCACACCCACCTGCTCTGCTTCCTGCTGCGGCCTCGCCCATCACAGGGAGTTCGCCAAGGAGCGCGAGCGGGTGGAGAACCGCCGGGCCTTCCTGAAGCTCCGCCGGCAGCAGCAGATCGAGCGGGAGCTCAACGGGTACCTGGAGTGGATCTTCAAGGCCGGTGAGGACAGGGCTGCGTGGTGCTCCTGGCCTGGCCTTTGCTGGCTCCTCCTCCCCGGACCCTCCCAGGGCCGGGCTCACCTGGGGCGGGGGCTGCCCTCGGGAGGGCGACTTGCGAGGTGGAGCGCAAGCCAGGCCCTCTCCCCAGGGCGCTGTCTGCGGGCCCCGTCAGGGGGTGTGTGTCGGTGGGACAAGCGCAGCCACGGGCCCTGCCGGCTTCGGGAAGCGTGAGGGCCGAGAAGGCAGGGTCTCACCTCCTTCCTGCTGTGTTCCTGGGGGACGAGCCCTGGTCAGGGGTGGGGACAGGAGGGCTCTGGCCTGAGGCTGTGTCTCTCTCACAGAGGAAGTTATGCTGGCCGAGGAGGACAAGAACGCAGAGGAGAAGTCCCCTCTCGATGGTAGGTGACCGCTGTCCGCACTCCTTGCCTGGCCACGGGGCTTTGGTGGCTGGGCGGGCAGTGACACGTGTGCACGCTTGCATGTGAGGCGTGATGCCCTCTGCTCAGCCAGGTGCCTGCACGTTGGTCGCTTAACATGGTCCTGGGCGGGGCCTTTCTGGAGGCAGGCGCTGGGAGGGTCAGCTGCACGCTCCTGGGGGGCTGCGTGCCATGGACCAGAGTGGGCATCGCGGGCAGTGGGCTCAGCCTGGGGGCCACGGGAGCCTGTGCTGAGAGCTGGGTTTTCCAGCGTGGCCGCTGACAGCTGGCACGTGAGTGTGTGAGCTTGCAGGTGCGTATGTTACAGTGAAACAAAAGTGAAAATCCAGATCCTCAGTCTCGGCCCGTTTCAAGTCATCATAGAAAGTTCTGTTGGACAGCGCTGCTTCTACAAGCTTGAAAAGTGCTGGTTTAATCCAAGCTCTATCTGTCCGCAGGGCTCAGGGAGATGCCCCCAGATTGCTGTAGAAAGACCCCTAGCACATTCTGGGGCCACGGGGGCAGGGACGGGGGCCAGCACAGCCCCGGTGGCAGGAAGGCTGCTCTCTCTTCACACCTGCTGCTCAGGACGGGGCCAGACAGCATGGCCACGCATGTTGCGGTCTCACCTGGGCCCACACCTGGGGCCACACCTGGGCCCACACCTGGGGCCTTGAGCAGTCTGTGCTGGCCCCTCTGCGGCCTTGACCTGACCTCTCTGGTCTCACCTGGCCTTGGAGTGTGGGCCGTTGGGGAAGCCGGCTGCAGCCCTGTCCCTGTCCCACATGGAGGTTTCCTGGTCTCCATGGTAGCCAGGCCTTCCCTGTGGGCATCATCGTGGAGAGAAGGACAGGCAGGACCCAACCTCAAAATCCCTTTGTCCCTTTTGCTCTGAAGACCGAGAGGGGCCCATGGGGGCCAGGCATCGTCCTGCCTTCCCTTAGCCTCAGCTTCAGGAGAGATCTGGAAAGGGTGCCGGTTCCTGGCACCGCCCACAAGGGCACCACCCAGCCCCGAGGCAGGTCATCTGGAGGCCCGGACTCATGCCGCCCCCTCCCACCCTTTGTTTAAAGCAGTGTTGAAGAGAGCAGCCACCAAGAAGAGCCGGAATGACCTGATCCACGCGGAGGAGGGCGAGGACCGTTTTGCAGACCTCTGTGCTGTGGGTGAGTCTCGGTGGGCCTGTGACTGCGTGCGGAATGCGCGCCCCCTCCCTCCCTGTCGCCGCGGCTTCCCTCCTTCCCTACCGCCCACACCCCCAAGTAGGCCAGCCCCGTGTGTGTCCACCCGACAGTAGGAAGTACAGCGCCCTGGTACTGGGATTTCTGCCTGGGGCCAGCCCTTGGGGTGGGCTGCGTGCACAGCTCCTGGAAGCCCCTTTTTGCTCCGGCCTCACGCTCATGCGTTTCAGCACACTGCTGGCTGCTGCCTGCTCTTGGCTCTGCCGTCCTGTGTGGACGTGGAGCCCTTGGGCACATCCCAAGGCCGGAGGCTGCGTGTGTCACTGACTCTGTAGGGATGGAAAGTTTCTTGCCACCTCTCTTCTAAACCCTGTGTCTCTCCCATGTTCCTTGGGTCTGCTGCCTCTGAGGCCTTGGCTTCATCCCCTGCTTCTCAGACAGTAAAAGGGGAACCTGGTTCTTTTATCTTTTATCGTTTTAGTACCTCCTCTCAGCTTGGTACCAGAAGTCTGGCACCAGAAGTGCCAGGCCTCTTTGCGCTAAATGCCCTGTCATTGTGCATTCTGCGGCAAAGGGGGGCTCAGCCCTGGGTCTCCACCTTCGGCAGTGTGGGAGGGGGGCCAGCGCTTGGCAATGACAGCTTTTCATGCACAGACCTCCTTGCTCTCCAGCGATCCTGAGTGGACTCGAGTTGGAAGAGCTGCTTCCCATTATATTGTTACGTTTATATACAGACCTCTCCAATAAGTCATGTGTGTATTTGTTTATCTGTTTGTTTACACTTTCCCCTTCTTTGTCCCCAGTAAACCCATGTTAATAGCTTGGGGTTTACCCTTCCTTGTCTCTCGATAACACTCACACATGTGTGCGCGCGCATGCGCGCGCACACACAGGCACATATACACGTTGTAGAGTTTTGGGGTCTTTTCATGTTACAGAAATAGTTTCATACAAATGTTTTTCATCAGTGCCTCTTGGAAACCCCTCCCCATCAGTTGGTCTGATTTGAGTTCGCTCTTGTAAGTAGCTGTGTGGTGTTCCGTGGTGTGGATTCACTGTCAGGTAATCAGCCGCCCCCCAAATCCTATAAACATCTGTCCTTCCTCACCAGTGCTTTATGTCCCTCGCGGGATGGGTTCCCAGGAGCTGGGCTGCTGAGGTGAGGGGTGTGTTGGCACCTTCAGGGCTGCCGCCACACTGCTCTCCCGAAGGGCTGTGAATTCACACCCACCAACAGGGCGGGAAGACGTCGGCCCTCGTCCCGCCTGGATGTTGCAGCTACTTTGACTGTTACCAGTTGGAGGGTAATTGAATGATTACAGAGTGGTATTTCACGGGGACTTTAATTCTCACTTCACTCACTACTGGTGATTTTGAACCTCTTTTTAAATGTTTGTTTCCCATTAAAATGTAGCTGTTGGTGACTCTTCGTATACTCTGCACATCTTCTATTGGGTCGTTTGTGTTTGTCCATAAGAGACCCATGTATGTGTGGATCTGAATTTTGTTCAATTTTTTTCAAGTTTATCATGTGAGTTCCCTCCGTTCCTATTTTACCTAGAGTTTGTCTTCTGATTTTGTAAACTGAATTGGAGAGTTAAAAAAATCTTTTTCTATAGCTTGGAATAATTTAAATAACACCTAGATTTTCTGTTCTTTAAAGGTGAGATAAAAATGTGAACCCGTCTAGTTAAAAAAGGAAAAGAACTTGGACCAGTTTTATAAATTATATTTTGTTAGGAAATCTTCCATTTTGTTGCCTTTTCTAACTTGTTTCTATAGAGCTGCATGTAGAGTTCTCTTATATTCTTTTCATCTCTTCTGTATTCAGTCATTTGCTGGTCCATTCACTCAACAGATATTTACTAAGTGCCCAGATGCGCTGGGAAGTGCCTGCGGCATTGGGCTACGGCACTAAGCAAGATGCAGAAGCCTTTCATTTTTTGGAGTTTCCATTCCAGTGCTAGGTGTGAAAAAGAAAAAAAAGTAGAGAAGGAGGGGGCTTGAAGGGTCTGGGGCGTGTTGGAATTTTAAGTAGAGTGGCCGCAGATGGCCTCGGGAAAGGTCGCCTTTGAGTAAAAAGCTGAAGGAAGTGAACAAGTCAGCTCAGCTGGAGACGGAGCATCCCCATGACAGGTGAGAGGACCCTGAGGCAGGAGAGTCCAGGAGGCCGGTGTGGCTGGGGCCAGGTGGAGGGGGCTGGGCGGGGTGGGGCAGCAGGAGAGGAAATGACCGGGTCAGGGGACTCTGGGTGCCAGGGTGGTCTTCAGAGGGGAGGCAGCCTCTGGCTCCTGCGGGGCGCTGGGGACAGACTGCCGTGCAGAGAGGGCAGGAGCAGGACCAGGTCGGAGGCCGCTATGAAGACCCCGCGGCTGGTGGCAGCCACGGGGGTGGTAAGTGGTTGGATTCTAGATCTATTTTGAGGACAAGCCCACAGGATTTGCTGACCGGTCGGACGTGGGTGTGAGAGAAAGAGAGAGACATCAAGGACAGCTCTGCAGGAAGTGTCCACAGAGTAGCCCTCCCTGGGAGGACGGGACCTGGGACACGTGCGTTCTGGGGAACGATGTCCGGACGCATGTTGGAGATGCAGTGGGGTGTCAGGTGGGCGCTTTACATGTTGGGCTCTGCCATTCAGACTGCAGAAGCTATTTAAAGCTCTGAGACTGACTACAGTGTGTTGAGTTTGGTTTTGCTCTTTTCCAGTTGTTAGTATGTTGACCTTTGCTTTCTATTTTCTGAATTAGGATCATATGAGGTTAGTCTGTATTACTGATCATTTAAAATAACCAGATTGTAGATTTCCTTTCTTCTATTTTTTGTTTTCAATTTTATTATTTTTATTTTTAACCTTTATTAGGTTTATCTTTTAACATTATTTTGATTTATTTTATTATTATTTTTCTAACTTCTGAAAATGTGTCACTTGTTCTTTTTTCTTCTTTAACAGCAAAAGCACTTACGGCTGTATATTTTCCTCTGCACAAAGCTTTGCTGTGAAGTCCCCCTCTGTACTGTTTCCAGATAACAATTTCTTTACTTTCCTCTTGAGGCAAAGGTTATCTGCGAGTGTGCTTCTTAATTTATAAGTATGTTTTTATTATATCTAATTTTATCAGATACTGATTGGGAAATGTGGCCAGTAAATCTCTAAGTTTAGAAATTTTCAAACTCTAAGTTCACGGCTGATTTTAAAAAGTTCACTGACGGAAAGCATGTGCTCTGTTTTGGAGAGTTGTCTGGTTGTATGGGTATCTCTTAAAGTCAAGTTTATTGACTGTGTTCTCCAGTTCTTTAGGTCTTTGTGTTTTATCACTAGGTCTGTTCAGTCCTGAGAGACGTGTTTTGAACGTTCCCACTTCATTTTATTTTTTTATCAATAAGTTTCTCTTGTATTTATTTTCCTTAAAATTCTGTGTGTGTGTGGTAGGAACACATCATGACATCATGAGATCCATCCTCTCCAATTCCAAGTGTGCAATGGATCACTGTTGATCGCAGGTGCTGTGCTGCTGGGCAGCAGGTCTCCGGGGCTTGTTCATCCTGCGTCACTGAAACTCTGTTCCTGTTCATCACAGCTCGCCATCCCCGCCCAGCAGCCCCTGGTCACCACCGTCCCGGTCTTTGGCTTTATGAATTTCATTATTTTAGATACCTCATGTGCGTGTAATCAGTCATGAAGTATTTGTCTTTCTGAAGGTAGCTTGTTTCACTTAGCGTGACATCCTCAAGGTCCGTCCGTGCTGGTGCATGTTGCAGAATCTCCTTTTTTAAGGCTGAGTAGTATTCTGTGGTGTGTATAGACCACATTTTCTCTATCCATTCATCTGTCAGTGGACATTTAGGTTGCTTCCACATCTTACCTATTCTGAATAGTGCTGCAGCGAACATGGAGAGCTCAGATCTCGTCAAGATTCTGATTTCAATTATTTTGGAGATCTCTCTCTTTCTGTCTCTCTTTCCAGTAGTAGGATTGCTGGATCATCAGGTAGTTTTATTTTTAACTTTTTTGAGGACCCTCCATACTGTTCTCCACAGCGGCTACACCAGTTTGCATTCCCACCAACAGTGCACGAGGGTTCCAGTTGCTCCACATCCTCGCCAGCACTTGTCTTTTGTCTTTTTTGGAAATCGCCATCCCGACAAGTGTGAGGTGATAAGTCCTTACGGTTTTGATCTGCATTTCCTTGACGCTTCCTCCTGTGTTTCTCACGGCTTTTGTTTATGTATTTAGCCACTATATGCTTTGGTAGATGTGGAGTTTATGACGGTTACATCTTCTTTGTAAATTATGCTTTTCATCATCACACAATGCCTTCTTTATCCGTTTAGTTCCTCCACTGGACAATTCCTTGTCTGACAGCAAATGTCATACTTTCTGTTACTACCATTGGTTTTGGTTTTTAGCTTGCATTGCTTGGTGCCTTTGCTTTCCCTTTCATTTCCAGCTCTTCTTCATCATTTTAAGCATTTTAAGTGTTCTTCTTCATGCAGGATTTAGCTGGGGTTTGCTTTTTCTTTTTTTTAACCCAGTCTTACGGTCTCTGTCCCTGACGGAGGGATCCAGTCTGTCTCCGTTCAGTGTAAGGGTTGACATCCGTGACTTTCTCCTTCCTCATTCCTTCACATCTGGTGTCGATATTTCATACTGTGGTCTCTGTTTTCCCCAGCTTTGCTGCTTTGATCAGGTTGCCGTTTATCACCCTCTCCTCCTTTGCTCATTTCTGATCCCTCCCATTTCTGTTCCACAAATGGTTACCTTCCCTTCCCTGCTCCCAGAATTAGAAACATTTTCTTTGCTATTTTAGTGTATTCCTCTACCCTCTTTACCACCAAGATGCATTATTTCCATAACGAGATCGCCCTATTTCCCATCTCTCTGCCCTTACCCACAACCCATAAGATGTGACCTTTGCAGTATTTGCCCTCCTCGCTCCCCACTCCTGGTTTGAGTTGTTTGGGGGATTTAGTTCTCGGCTGTTGTTAGTCCCTGTGTTTGCCCTGGGCGCAGAAATCCTGACTTAGCCTCTCCATCACACGCACGGTCACGTAGAGGTTCTCACCTTGCGGTCGCTGCGCGCCACACAGCTGTTTGCTTTGTCTCAGGCCTGCTGTGTCATTCCTTATTGCCCCCTTAGACGGGTGTGTGGGTGGGGGACTGGCTGCTTCCGGTCACACTCAGGTGTCCTCCATGGTTCTCAGGACGAGGGAGCTTTTGCTGCTGTGGTCATTGTCTCTTGTTCTGTGGGTGTCACTGCCCTGTCCTCTCGTTTCCTGGCACAGACAAGGTATCGCCTGTAACTCCCTTTGCCTGGGGTCAGGAACCCAGTGGGCCTCAGCTGCAGGCTCAGGTCTTCCTACGTGAGGGGTGTTTTCTCCCGTTGTTCAGTTACTCAGCCCCCTTTCCTTGTTGCTTTTAGTCCTGGAGTCCCTGTTACTTCATGTGTATCTTACTTTGCTCCTTTGTGTCTCTCGTCCTTTTCCTCATGATTCCTTTCTCCTTACATTGCCTGTGTTTATTTAAGATTGCTTTGCTGCATGCATTTTTGAGGCTACTAGTTTGGGGGTTTTAAGAGTGAACTTCTTTCCTTTCAGCTGCTGAATGATTTTGGGAGGGAATTTTATTTTCTCTCTCAGTTTTATTTGCGTTGGTTTCGTGCTGTGCCATATCCTGGGACCCTGTAGACTTTCCCCCGTGGCCCCGGCGGAGCCCAGGGGTCTCCTTGCACTCGGGGGCCCTCAGGCTTGGCACCTGCTGGTTCCCACGGGTCTGGACGTGGGCCCTGGCACCTCCGGGGTGCCCCCCCGCTCCCCGCCCCCTGCTGGCTGCGGGTCGGGGCCCAGTGGGCTGGCCTGCATGGTTTCCTTTAACCCCGAGACCCTGTGGGGCGCATGTGACCCTGGACCTGTCTCCAGTAGGGACTCTCTAGCCGCGAGGGTGTACCAGCCACGTGCCTGGTGGGCAGACGGGGCTCACGTCCACATGCCTGGTGTTCAGCCCACGTCACCTCCGCCGCGGCCCCCCCCCCCCCCCCAGGCCCGCAGAGGCAGCCACTAAGCCGGAAGGGGACTTGCACTTCCTGCCTGTCACCTGTGATCTCTGACCTGTGACCTGGCAGGGTTGTGGGGGCAGGGGCAGGTCGCGGCCACCCTGCGTTTCTGTGCCCCGCTCAGGGCGGTTCTTGAAGGGTGGGCACTAAGCAGGACGGGCGTAGGCGTTATATTGACTAACGAGCCCCCGTCTGGGCCCAGCACAAAGACACCCAGGTGTTTGTGGGCACCCGCGTTGTCCTAGCCAGTGCTCAATTCTGTTGTCGTCCACAGTCATTTCATTCTCGATTGCCCCCTAGCTTGAGCTTGAAGATACGTATTTTTCTTGAAATAAGCCTTTTCGTCATAAAGAATATATGCCGATTAAGTTAACCCTGAAAACTGCACAAAGCCAGAAGGAGTCCCGGTGCCTCCTGTTCCCCCAAAGCTACGATTCTGGGTGTGACGTGTGTTCACTTTTACTGTGAACTGCCTTGAGCACCGTAAAAGAGAGCTGACGTGAGCACACACGAGCTGCTTGCTGGGACCCAGGCCCGGAACGCCCTGGGGCCCCGAGGCCCTGGCGGAGGTGGCCAGGCAGCTATGCGAGGGCAGCAGCCCTGAGGCCCTTCTCGTGGCCGGGCTTGGCTGGCCTCACGGGGCTTGTCCAGCAGGGAGTGTCTGGAGAATGTGCTTCTTGTCTCACTGGCCATGGGTATGCACAAGGTGGTTTGCTTGAGTCAAGTGTTCTCTTGACCTCCCTCCCCAGAGCGGGCCTGTGTGTGTTCACAGGTGTGTGCCTGTGTGAATCTGAGTGTCTTTGGGGGCGTGGTCAGCGTCCGGGTATGCTGTGTAGCACGTGTGTGCGACTCTGTTTCTAAATGGCTGTGTCTGGGGTTTCTGAGCCTGTGGGTTCACAGGGTGGGTCCGTGATGGCTCTGCCTGTGTGGAGGTTTCTCCTCGTCTTGTCTGTACTGGGTGCCTGTCTTTCTTCTGTGCCCCAGGGCTGCCTTTGAGGAGGGAGCTGGCCGTGGCCTTGGCATTTTGCAACCCTTGGCAAGGCTGGCCAAGAGGTTTCATTGAATGAGCCAGCCCCGAATAATCGGCACTGGCTGGTGTCTGGCCGTGGATTGGGAGGCTGTGTCCCGGCGTAGCCAGAGGCTGTGACGGAGCAGTGTCTTCTGTGGGTGTGGGTGGGGCGTGGCGTCTAGAGCCAGGAATTCCCTGTTAGGGCCCTGCACGCCCCCCCCACCCCGCCACAGGGCGGACTGGCGGATGCTCCTCGGGGCCGCCCCTCCTGTGTCTGGGGCACAGCGTCTCCCTGCCCGACGCAGCTGCTCAGCTTGTAGACAGGTCTCTCCAGAGGCCTCGGCCCGTCTTCACTTAGTGAATCCAAGAGAACACCAGCCTGATAATGCTCTCTGTGCTGTTGAGTCTGGGTGTGGACACGCACACGAACCTGTGCGAATGCGCCCTCCACCACCGAACACACACCACACGCTCCTTCCCCAGGGACTGACGGCCAGGCCAGGGGTTCAGAGCCAGCTGGGTTTGAGCACTCGGAGGCACTCAGACCTTCCAAGCACCCACAAAGTCTGCTCGCTCGTTTGTCAAGTGGCGCGAGGGGTTGGGTGGTGCAGAGGGTGGCCCTGTCCCCCCAGAGCTCAGTGTGGCCTGGGGGTTGGGCACGAAACAGGCCGACAAGCCGACACAGTGCAGCTGTATAAGGGTGCGATCGTTGGGGGGCTGGAGACCTGTTAGCTGGAGCCTAAAGAAGGGTGGTATTGACGCCGGGACGTGGAGCCGAGAAGGAGCCAGTGAGCGCAGCGCTTCTCGGTGGGGGCAGAGCAGAGGTGCCGCAGGCATGGAAGTGACGGTGGGGGCAGTGGGTTTGGCTGGTGAGTCGGGGCAGAGGAGCAGCTTCCTTGGCAAACTTTCTGGAGACTGAGCTTTGGGGGCTCTGTGGACCACACTTAGCTCTGCAGCTGGGCCAGATGCAAAGGAGCTTGGCTGTGTTCCAGTAAAACTCCTTGAAAAGCAGGTGGTCACTGGCTGCTGACCCCTGAGCTACAGAGGGAGGGAGGGCCAGAAGCAGCTGGGCTCCCCAGGCCGCACAGAGGAGTGGGAATGGCCTGGGAGCATCGGGGCTGCCCTCCTGGACGGTGGCCGGGGGCGCTGGGGACGAGAGGCCGGTTCCAATCCAGATCTCGCACCCAGAGCCCGCAGCCATGGAGACCGCCGAGGCCCTGGGTTCCCTCGTTTGTGAAGCGGGGGTGGGGGCAGGACCCACTGCAGGGGACACGGGTCATTAGCACAATGTCGGTAACGGGTCTGACACACTTGGTGCCTGTGATGGAAACTGGGGCCTCGAGCTGGGCCAGGGCTGGGGGCAAGCGTCCTTGTGGCGTGGGGGATGCACGTCCTCGAGGACGCATCCGCGGGGCTCACAGCGGCGGAGGGCGAGCGTGTCCTGGGGCCCACCTGTCCCCCACGTCCTCAGCGAGCCCCTGTTCCCGCAGGGTCCCCCTTTGCCCGAGCCAGCCTCAAGAGCGGGAAGACGGAGAGCTCGTCGTACTTCCGCAGGAAGGAGAAGATGTTCCGGTTCTTCATCCGGCGTCTGGTGAAGGCGCAGAGCTTCTACTGGGTGGTGCTGTGCGTGGTGGCCCTGAACACGCTGTGCGTGGCCATGGTGCACTACAACCAGCCCCAGCGGCTCACCACGGCGCTGTGTACGTAGCCGGGCCCGGACCCGCCCCTGCCCCCACCCCTGCCCCCGCCCCGCCTCCGCCAACCTCTTCTGAACCGCTTCCGGTCCACAACCTGTTGCTTTGGGATGCCCTGGGCAGGACCCCTGTGCTGACTAAAGTGCTCCAGGGGCCTCTGCTGGGGGCCTGGCTGTGCCCCAGGCCTGGGCTCCCCATCCCAGGGCTCCCCAGCAACCTGGGCCCTGCTTCCAGGATGGATGGGTTAGACCCCCATCCATCGGGGTAGTGGGAAATGAGTGAGGGGTCTGGGGCACCAGGGTCATGTGTCCTCCGCCACAAGGGCTTTAGACCCAGGGAACGAGGGAGCCATCTGCCCTGGACCCCTGAGGAGAGAGAGTCCTGGCTCCCAGGGGCCTCCCCGGGCTCTTCTGCTTGTTTCTGCTTGTCTTCTTGGTTGGTTGAATCTGGGTGTGGCCATGACCAGGGATGCCTTGCAAGCCTGTGTCCATGAGCCTCAGGCCAGGCCAGGGGCTCTGGGTCATGACCTGTCCGGCCCTGGCTACAGTTCCAAGGAGGCAAAGAGCTGAGGTCCCTCCCCAGGGACCAGGCTGACCCTTCACACCCAAGGGCCCTGCAGGGCACGTGCAACTGAAGGGCTTGCTTTGTTGCCTTGCCTCACAAGAGCTCCGAAGACACTGCACGAAGGACTTCTGTCCTGCGGTCAGTGCTCCCTCCTTCCCCTTCCCCGGGTCAGCCAGCACGAAGGACTTCTGTCCTGCGGCCAGTGCTCCCTCCTTCCCCTTCCCCGGGTCAGCCAGCACGAAGGACTTCTGTCCTGCGGCCAGTGCTCCCTCCTTCCCCTTCCCCGGGTCAGCCACCTTCACCCTGCTCGTGCCTGCGGCTGATCTGGAAACAGCCTGTTCTGGGTCCCCACAAGCGCCTCCCTCTCTGCTCGGAACCCTGCGCGCCTGCAGTCACCTAGGTGGCCAAGAGAGCCATTCTCCAGAGAAGAACCGTCCTGGTTCCCAGTTCTGGCCCCTGACGGGCCAGCCACACTGAGCCTGGGCAGCTCCAACTGGGAGCCTGGGAAGCTGCTGAAGGGTTCTTGTGGGCGGTGGACAGACGGCTCCACGGGCTGCTTGAAAGTGTGGGTGGGGAGGCCTGTGTTGGGGGTGGGACTCCAGGCTACTGTTTCCCAAACTTCGATTGAAATCTTTGCTGGTATAATGGGAAAGGGCAAAGAGAAAGCGGAAGCAAGAGGAGCCCAGGGAGCTTCTAGCAGCCAGGCTGGCTCCCCGGGAGAGGGCGGGTTACGGCACAGAGGGTGCATGTGGAACTGGTGTCCTGGCCCCTGAATCATGTGTCCTGGACCCGTGGTTTGGTGGCTTGGGACGTGGTTTGGGACCGAATTCAGTGTCTGCCTTGAGTCCTCAGCCTGCTGTCTCACCGCCCTTGGGGGCTGGGTAGGGCCTGGGGAGACAGGGCTTCCTCCTACCTCGGCGAATGGTGCGCCTGCTCCCTGGGGCCTCCTAACCAGGCCTTTTCTTCCCTCGGAAGAAGCCGGTGGCGCCCAGTCAGTCTTGTGGTTTCTCCTTGTTTCCTGGGCATTCACCAGCTGAGCGGGCTGGGGGTGAGCCGCGTGGCCTGGTCGCTTGTCTGACATGCAGGAGCGCGAGGCTGGAAGTGTCCAGGTGCTGGGCCAGGCCGTAGGTATCCCTGGCGGGGAATCTGCCCCCTCACTGCCTTGCCTTCTCTGTGGTTTTCTGGAGACCCCTGAGCTCATCAGCATATTCCCCAGGGAAAGTGGCTGGAGGGAGGGGTGGGTCTGTGCTGCCTCTGGACACCTCTGCTCAGTGCCCTTGACAGCTGGGCTGAGACAGGCTGACCCAGCAAGGGAGGGCAGACCTTGCAGGAGGCAGACGTGGAGGTAGGGACTCCCCTTCTGGACCAGCTTCCTCAGAGCTCGCCATGGGACTCTGGCCTGAGGCTGGCCGCCCCGCAGAGAGCGGGCACTGTGCACCTCACTGTCTGCCCACCAAGCTCACCGCTCCCAGTGCACCAAGGACCCTGCGACTGAGGCTTGGATGGTGAAGGAGGGATGGGAGCGGGTGCTGTCATCCCGTGAACCCCCAGGCCTCACGGGATGGACCTGACCACCCTCCCCTCTGTCCCTCTGTCCCCCCACAGCACGCTGTCCTCTTGTTATAATGCACACACTGTTTAACCTACCTGCTCTGCTCCCCTAGCCTGTAATCTTCTGGGGAGAGGGGTCAGCTGTCTCCCGGGCCAGCTCAGAGTAGCGCCAGGGCCTGCTAGTTGAATGAATGCTTTAGGGATGAATGCGTGAGCACCCTTTCTCGGCCTCTGAGGGGAGGCTGAGCACGTGAAGCTGAGGGTCTCCTCCTTGGGAGAGAGAAGGAGCAGGCAGGGTGCCGGGGGCTCCGCTCCGGGTGTCCCCTGTCTCTGAAAGCCTCCCCTTCGGCGGTTCCTGTGCTCGTTCATGCACAGGGCTCCCGCTTCGGTCTCCCGGGAGCAAGGTGGACACCCAGGCAGTGTCAGCTCCAAGGTCTGCCGTGTGTGTGGCTGGGGTGCCATCTCCGTGGTCTCTCCTCCCAGGACCTGAGCTCCTCTCGTGGGGCCCTGAGGGGCAGGGGCCCCGGGGCTTGTGTTCCGACTGCACTCGGGCACGGCTTTCCTGCGGTTCCTCCAGGAGGGCTGCTTTGCCGTTTCATTACCCGTCCCGTGCTCGGCTCGGGTGCCCTGGTGGTGGTTTTGACTGGTTTCAGAGGCCAGGCAGGAGCTGGTTGTCCACGTACTCCGGTCCCCTGCCCGAGACCTTCCAGGGCCGTATGGACCATCACGTGTGTGTCTGTGAGGCACGGTGCCCAGTGGGCAGTGGAACTGATGTCTCTGCTTGTACAGGGCCTCGGCTGCCACAGACCTGCCCAGTGAGGCCGCTGCCTCTGTGCAGCACTTGGTGGAGAGCTGTGGGGGAGAGTAGATTTCGGGGTGTGCAGGGAGGGCAGGAAGTGTGTGGCCCCCTCTTCTACCATCTGTTTTAGCATGAGCTGCTTGAGGTCCAGTCTCCCAACCAGCCTGGATGCCAGAGGCCCTGGGGAGGCTGGGTGGGCAACTGCCTGGTGACTGGACCCCTCGGTCCCTGGCCCTGCATGGTGGGCTCTGCCCTTGGTGCTGAGCTGCTTCCCTGGCTCCCGTGCCCTGGGGTCAGAGGCTCACTGTCTGAAATGATAGGTGGATTCCAGCTTTGGGATGAGGGTCAAAGCCAGTGGCCTTGTTCTGACGTCTGGCATTCCTGTTTGGCGGCCCGTCAGTGGCCGAGCTCGGCTGCGTCTCCTGCGGTCTGTGGCCTCGTACCGCTTTTGGACTGTTTTCCTCTTGCTCTGACCCTGCCTTATGCTCAGGCTGGGTTAGGGGTAGTGTCTGTGTGCCCTGGATTCGCAGCAGGTCCAGTGCAGCCTCCCTTCAGTCCTGCCAGCCGGGTCAGCACTGCCGTGGTGGGATCCCTGGGCTGAGGCAGGCCCTGCTCACCACTGCTGCCTGCCCGGCCCAGCCTGCGGGAAGCGCAAGGCACCCCACCCACAGGGGTCTCTGTATGACTCCCCAAGGCCCCCAGCAAGCATGGGTGCCTCCTGGGAGACTCGTACTGCGGGGGCCTGGGGGTGTCAGGTGGCAGGGACACTCGCCTTTAGGGGGGCGAGCCTGCAAACATGGTTAAAACCCAACACGGTGCTGCTGTGCGTCCAGGGGGGTCAGGAGGGCCTCGCAGAGGGACGGGGCTTCTGGCCGGGTGGCTGAGGGATTCCAGCTGCCGTCAGTGCACGGAGCGCGGGATGAGACTGACGGCAGAAGTCTCACTCACGGGGGTTGGGCGCCCTCTGCCTGACGCCTGGGTCCTCCCCTGGGAGATTTGGGCCCTTGACCCAGAACTCACTCTTGAGCCCAGTCCTGGGAGGCTGCCTCTGTGTCCCGAGGCACTGGGCACTCAGCTTTCAAGCTGGAAGGAGCACCTCTCTGCGACACTCCCTGTCTGTTCGCGGGCTGTTCTGTCCTGGGCTGAGGTTGGAGCTCAGGGGCCACCGGCCAGGCCTGGAAGCCCCACCCTGGGTCGGCCCAGAGGTCTGGTGTCCTCCTGTCTGGGCTGGAGCCAGGTGGGAGGAGACGCGAGCTAATCCCCCTCTTCTCCGGCTTCTCCTAGACTTTGCAGAGTTTGTTTTCCTGGGTCTCTTCCTCACAGAGATGTCCCTGAAGATGTACGGCCTGGGGCCCAGGAGCTACTTCCGGTCCTCCTTCAACTGCTTCGATTTTGGGGTGAGTGAGCCACCTCGTCAGGGACGCCTGCTGGGGGTCCAGACGGGTCCGCGGTGTCCTGGCCGGAGAGCGCACGCACCCCTCCCACGATGCCGTACCCAGTGTGAGCTGGGGCCTGTGGAGCAGAGCCCGGGGGCTGGGGGACTGTGATCCCCTGTGGGTCAGAGAGGCTGCAGGCAGGCAGGGGAGGCGTGTCCTGGTCGGGCCCTGACTGGTGCGGGTGCTGGCCATGGGCAGCCTCCTTCCCTCCCTGGCCCTGTCTGCAGAGTCTCAAGATCAGCTTAAGGCTCTGTGGCCTCTTCCGCACCTGGTATGCGATCTTCTAAATGTCTGCTGTCCCGTGGAGGCTCAAGGCGGCTGTGGTCCTGACCCCTTCATTCCTGTGGGTCTGGTCCTGGGCACATGCAGCAGCGCTTCCTGGGGAGGCCGGAGGGGAGCAGTGGGCCTGGGTCCCTTCACCAGCCTCTGCAGGTGAGGGAGGCCTGGAAGGCAGGTGTTTCTGAGGCTCACTGTGGATGAGCACAGGGCCGGGCAGCGAAGAGTCCCCTTCCCTGGGCTCCTCCCTGTGTTGAGCCCAGGGCCTGGGCATGGGGTGCTGTTGACATCTGTCCAGAGGCTGAGTTCTGACCTGGTGGAGGCTCTGAGTGAGAAGCGGCCGTGCCACAGCCCGAGGAGGCCTTGCACCTCTGCAGACTTCTCAGAAGCCAGGGAGGAGGCTGGACCTAGGTCGAAGGAAAGCTTCGACTTGGGATGCAGTTTAACATTACCTTTTCCTCTCTGCGCTGCAGTGCAGCTGACAGACAGTGTCTACGACTTTGTCAGATTTTCACGACGACTCACTTCATGCATGAATAACTGGAGACGTTGTGTGATGGGCCCAGGACTGCCCAGCTAGTGTGCAGGGGAGTCAGTGCTGGAGCCCGGGGTGGGCGTCGTACACCCGCCATGCTGCCTGAGCTCTGGGCGGGGGAAGGCGGTGGCTGCCCAGGTGCTCTCTGGGACACGTGGGCACCTGCGATTTTCATAGATGGTTGTGGGGAAGCCAACTCTTCTACTCCTTTGCCTTCTTGGTTACAAAGAAAGCTGTGGTGCGCATAGGCAGAGGGGACCCAAAGAGGGGAGGAGACTTCAGAGTGACGGTGTGTGGGAACCAGCTAGGCCCCAGGGCAGGGGAATAATTTGCACACAAGCCAACAAAGTTTTCCAAAACGTAGCAGCTTAAAACAAGCATCTATTATCTCAGTTTCTAAGGGTCAGGAATCCAGGCGTGGCTTTACAGGGTGCCTGTGGCCCGGGATCTCTCACACGTTTACAGCCCAGCTGAGGCCGGGGACGCAGTCATCCCAAGGCTTGATCAGGACTGGAGGGTTGCGTTCAGGCTCCTCACAGGCTGTTGATCGGACTCGCTCGTGGTTGGTGACTGGCCCCGCTTCCCGGTCCCGTGGCCTCTCCACAGGCTGCTTGCGTGCCCTCACTGTGTGGCAGCTCGTGATGTGAGTACCTGACAGAGGCTACAGAAACCAGTCTCAGGAGAGACAGCCGTCAGCCTTGCTGTTGTATTAACATTTGTCAGGAAGGAGTCGCCGGGCCCGCCCGCTTTTCATGGGGAGAATGCTACCCAGGGATGCGAACACCAGGAGGCAGGGGTCCTTGGGGGCCGTCCCGGAGGCTGACTACCACAGTCCGCTGATCCAGTGTAAGATACACTCACCTCCACTCCCAGTTCCCCAGACGCATCCCATCACAGCATCAGCTCAGCGCCCCGAATCTCATCATCCAAATGGGACCCAGGTCTGGTTGAGGCTCCTACAGTTTCTTTCAATCTTAGAGCCGTGAACTGAGAGAGACGAGCTATCCATGCCCACACCCAGCATACAGCAGTGGGACGGGCAGGGGTAGCTGCTTTAGACCTTCCCGTTCAAAACGGGGCCAGTGGGATGCACAGGAGGGCCGGCTGGACTACAGCCAGCACGTGTTGGGAAAGCCCTGACTCGTTCTGGGGCCTGGGAGCCCTTGGGCTCTTGGCTTTACCCGAGTCCCCTCCCCTTTCCGTGGAAGGTAGTGAATGTTCGAGTCCCCTCCCCTTTCCGTGGAAGGTAGTGAACGTTCGAGTCCCCTCCCCTTTCCGTGGAAGGTAGTGAACGTTCGAGTCCCCTTCCCTTTCCGTGGAAGGTAGGGAACGTTCGAGTCCCCTCCCCTTTCCGTGGAAGGTAGTGAACGTTCGGGTCCCCTCTCCTTTCCGTGGAAGGTAGTGAACGTTCGAGTCCCCTCCCCTTTCCGTGGAAGGTAGTGAACGTTCGAGTCCCCTCCCCTTTCCGTGGAAGGTAGTGAACGTTCGAGCCCCCTCTCCTTTCCGTGGAAGGTAGTGAACGTTCGAGCCCCCTCTCCTTTCCGTGGAAGGTAGGGAACGTTCGAGCCCCCTTCCCTTTCCGTGGAAGGTAGTGAACGTTCGAGTCCCCTCCCCTTTCCGTGGAAGGTAGGGAACGTTCGAGTCCCCTCCCCTTTCCGTGGAAGGTAGTGAACGTTCGAGTCCCCTCCCCTTTCCGTGGAAGGTAGGGAACGTTCGAGTCCCCTCCCCTTTCCGTGGAAGGTAGGGAACGTTCGAGTCCCCTCCCCTTTCCGTGGAAGGTAGGGAACGTTCGAGTCCCCTCCCCTTTCCGTGGAAGGTAGTGAACGTTCGAGTCCCCTCCCCTTTCCGTGGAAGGTAGTGAACGTTCGAGTCCCCTCCCCTTTCCGTGGAAGGTAGTGAACGTTCGAGTCCCCTCCCCTTTCCGTGGAAGGTAGGGAACATTCGAGTCCCCTCCCCTTTCCGTGGAAGGTAGTGAACGTTCGAGTCCCCTCTCCTTTCCGTGGAAGGTAGTGAACGTTCGAGCCCCCTCTCCTTTCTGTGGAAGGTAGGGAACGTTCGAGTCCCCTTCCCTTTCCGTGGAAGGTAGTGAACGTTCGAGTCCCCTCTCCTTTCCGTGGAAGGTAGGGAACGTTCGAGTCCCCTCCCCTTTCCGTGGAAGGTAGGGAACGTTCGAGTCCCCTTTCCTTTTCGTGGAAGGTAGTGAACATTCGAGTCCCCTCCCCTTTCCGTGGAAGGTAGTGAACGTTCGAGTCCCCTCTCCTTTCCGTGGAAGGTAGGGAACGTTTCCAGCTGAGGTCTTCTTGGCCTGCTTCCTGCTTAGTAGAATTGTGGGATCCAAAGGCCTCATTTTGGTTTTTGCATTTCAACCCAAGCTGGTGATATTTTTGTGCATATAAGCCTTTTAAGAGCGTTGTGGGTGTGTTGTGAGTCTTCCCAGAGTTCAGTCCATTGGACGGAAGCCGTGCCCACAGCTCTCTTAGAGATGAGCCCTTCTCGGACTGAGCTGCTGCTGAGATGACCAAGGTCAACACCCTCCCACGTCCTGGAGGACTTACTGCTTCGAGAGGCCCATTTGCGAGGCTCACCCTACATCCCTTGAAGGGCCGGAAAGCAGCTGAATATGCTCTGAGGCCCCGCCTTTGATCTTTTGGGATCTTCCATACCAGCCCCCATTGTGCCCTTGGCTTCATTTTTAGACCGTGCCATTTCTTTTTTTTTTTTGACCGTGCCATTTCTTAACGTTGGCCTTATTTGGTCTCTGGAGAGGCTGAGCATCTCCCAAACTAGCGAGTTGTGGCTTCTCTTCACTTAGCAGCGCTTCCTCAGTTCCCGCCCTCCTCCCGCCTTGGGCCACGAGCAGCAGGAGACGCCAGGCAGCAGCGCCGCGTGCACTCTGCTTGGACGGCGCCTCCGCCAGCGCCCCAGCGCAGGAGGCACGTCTCCGCTGCCCCTGCGGCTGCAGCGTGGCTCTCTGCCCGCTCCCCTCCTTAGTTTCCTGTGCCCCCTCACTCTCCTGCAGGCCTCACGGGCGGCACCTTCAGCGTCCAGAGTCCTCGGAAGAGTGTGTTCAGGGCGCCTCAGGCCGTCGCCGCTGTGCTGCTTGGGGCCGCCCCCCGACTCCAGAGCCGCCCCGCGCCTGGGCACCTTAGTTCAGCAGCGCGGCACTCCTGCTTCCAAAGTCGGTATTGGTCTTTCCTTCTGGGTAACAAGTTACTCCAGGGCTTAGTGGCTTAAGGCAGCACATGTTGTCCTCTCATTCTGGTGGGGGAGCAGTCAGGCTGTGACTCTCGGGTCCCTCCTGAGGTTCAGTCCTCGCAGCCCCCGCTGGGCTGGAGAGCTCCCTTCCAAGCTTGTGCTCGTGACTGTTGACAGATCTCAGAGAGTCATCCTCCGGCCTCACTCTGGCGGCTGCTGGCAGGCTCGGGCCTGGTCACGTGGGCCTCTGCACAGGCTGCCCCAGTGTCCTCACAACACGGCAGCCGTGGCCCAAGAGAGGGCCGAGAGCACGAAGGCCAAAGCCTCAGGCTTCTTGTAACTGTTCTCAGAGGCGCCAGCCCGTCACGCTTGTTGTGTTCTGTTTGCTGGAAGTGGGTCACTAGGTCCAGCCCACCCTCCAGGGGACGGGGGTGTACAAGGGGGTGAACCCGAAGCAGTGGGGATCATGGGGGCCGTCCTGAGAGGCCACCTACATTGTGAACCAATGCGAGCAAATTCTGAGGCTTACTGGGAAATAGGAGACATGTTGGAAGCGTGACAGTGAGAAGAAAGCAGATTCCGAAAACAGCAGGCCTCAGCCCCGGGCACGATCTGGGTGCTGCGTGACGCTGAGACGAACTGGTGGTGACTTTCGGGGGACCAAGGACAGACGCGGCAAGCTCGCTCCATTTGCTGCCCTGCTAGGGTCGTAGTGGGTGCAGCAGCTGTGAGCAGGTCTGAACTCCCCTGAATGGTGTGCTTGCGTCCAGGGGGGGAAACGTGCAGCGGAAGGCTGTGCATTTGGGGCGATGCGGAGCTGGTGCAGCCAGCAGACCAGACACGCAGGGTCGTGGACCAGCGCTAACCCGCAGGGACCGCTGCCCTGGCATAGTCACTGTTGGTCAGGCTTGGTGAGGTGTTGATGTCGAGCTGATCCTGTTTGCAGCTGGTATGAAGGGGGTGGAAGTGACTGAAACCTTGGGTGATGTGTGAGCCCAGCGAAGCGAAAGGGAATTTAAGAGATCGACGTTCGGCAGTGGAGTTCTCCACACCAGCTGCAGAAGCCAGCTTAGAGGGAGTGAGGATTAGCCACACGCACGAAGAGCACACGAGCGCTCACGCTGACTGCAAGCCCGGGTGTGCCCCCTGAGGTGCAGTGGCCAGGGAGGGAATTCTGTTTGGCTGCCGTTGGGTGAGGGGTCCGCTGTGCTTCAGCCCTGCTGCTCTGTCCTTTCTGAGTCCCTCACGTGAGACACTGATGCTGAGGAGTGGCTGGAAGGAGGGGCAGGCCTCTTGCCCGCAAGTCCCGGTCCACCAACGTGGACGGCGCCCGGGACGACTGTTGGTGAAACAAGGGGCAGGCTTGCGCCCATCTATCCTTGGTGGTACTTGCTGGCTCCCGCTGTTCGGAAGAAGACAAGATGCAGTTATGAACTGGAGCATCTCAGAGGTGGCAGGACCAGAAAGGGGATGTTACAAGGAAGCAGAGTCTGCTGGTCTGTGTGAGAGCAGCGTAACAGTCAAAGCTGTCGCAGGCGGTTTGCCGGCCCCAGAGGGTCACCGGGCTGTGATGGAGCACAGGGGAGGCATCAGACGAGGAGGCTTTAGGATCTGCCGGGAAAGCTGCAGCCCCACTAGCCCCTGTTCTGTGTCCTCCTGGTGTGTCTGGGTGGGGGAAGGGCGGACACCATCTGCAGCTCCCGGAGGCGGCGGGGGCTCAGTGTGAGGCCTGTGCCTCCTGTCGCCTTCTGTGGCTTGAGCTGCAGACAGGGTGGGCGGGGCAGATGCTTACGGAGAGAAGCAGCCGCACGCGCGCCCCAGGCTGACTCATCTCCGTTGCAGGTCATCGTGGGGAGCATCTTCGAAGTGGTCTGGGCGGCCATCAAGCCAGGAACCTCCTTTGGGATCAGTGTGCTGCGGGCACTCCGGCTGCTGAGAATCTTCAAAGTCACGAAGTATGTCATCCGTGCGCTTTGGGGGGCGGGGGCGCAGGCGGCATGGGTCTTGCCCTCAGCGGCCTGGAATCTCTTTCTGTGGGTTTTAACTGGTTAAAAACAGAAGACAGTCACAAAGCAGCCCACGCGAGCGAGGGCCACAGCCCGCAGGACTTCGTGTCGGCCCTGGGAGCCCGTCTACCTGCAGCGCCATGTCCAGCCTCAGCACTGCCCCAGCACTTCTGGTTCTTTCGTTAGCTCATTCCCCATGGTTTCACCCTGTCTCCTCTCTTGAAATCAGCAAGCCCACCTTTCAACCTCAAAGGATGACTCTGCTCCATAGTTGATGGAGAAAACAGAGGTTATCAGATGGATGTTTTCCCATCGTCCCGCCCCTAAGTCTGCTCACCTACCCTGCAGCCCTGCTCCCGTCCTGGCCCGACGGGACTCTGACCTTCTGACCTGAACTCCCAGGCCTGCCTTTTCCACTCGGGGCCGACGCTGCCTGGCCTGTCCTCGGTGGCAGGACGGGGCCCTGACCGTGTATTCAGTTTCATCCCACTTGGCTCTTCACAGCCTGGAAGCAGGTCTCTCCCTTTTGCCCACAAGGAGGCTGAGGCCCAGGCCAGAATGCGACGCAGGCCAAACCTCCCCCCTCTCTGCCAGATCAGCAGTGCTGGGAAGGGGGGCCGCCCTTGTCCACAGCTGTCTCGGCAGCAGCAGAGCTGCCCTCACCCCAACGGCCATGGCCGTAGGACTCCACAGTGGTACCCGAGCCACCCCGAGGCTCTGAGGCTCCCACCCCGCGAGCGGCTGGAGCGCGTGGCCCGCACGTGCCTGGCACCGGCCTCCGCGCAGTGTCCCTGGTGGCCCGGGTCACGACGACTGTGGGACGGTCCAGACCGAGCCTGCGCAGGTGGCTTGGGCTCCAGGCCCCCGCTGCAGTGACCGACACAGCCTCCCGGTCTTTCTATTCTGTTTTAAATCCAAACCTGAGGCCATTCGAGGTCAGGACAGTTTAACCGTGGAGGAGCTTTGACAGGAGTTCGGCCGGCTTGGCCCACAAAGGCTGCTGGGTGCCCTGCGCCGCCTGCCCTCCGTGCTCTGCTGCTTCTGCGGGAGAAGGGGCTTCAGGAGGTGACGGCCGGTGCTGCCCTCTCCTTGGTCGTGGGCCTGGCATCTTAGCAGCTCCATTTCCTCCTGAAAAGCGGGTGGCCCCTGTCCTGACGTGGGCTGACCTACACCCCGCCCATCCCACGACAAGGCTGTTTGGAGTCTTCCAGCCCATCTCCCGTTAACTCTCACCTACCTAGTCAGAGAGCCTGAGGAGGATGGTGGGCCTCTGTGAAGCAGCCTTGGGGACAAGGGCCCAGGGATGCCCCAGGCAGATGCCCTAGTCCAGGGCAGAGGACAGCAAGTGCAAAGGCACAGAGGCATGTGATACGTCTGCCTGGGCTCTCCTGGGGGTCGCAGCTGGAGGGGACTCATCACCCAGCGAGCCAGCAGCAGCTAGACCGTGGGCAGACCTCAGGGGGCCTGTGAGCCAGGGGGGGCCAGCTGAATGAGAGGGACAGAGTCTCGGACCCCCAGGAGCGTTGGAGGGGTGGGGTGGAAGGGAGTCGAGGCTGGAGGGCTGCTCCGCACTGTGTGGCCCTGGACCTCTGGGAAGGGCCGCTGGGGTCAGCGTCTGCACCCCGTGCCCGGCCTGCTCAGTGGAGGCTCTTTGCGCGGGGACCCGCGTGCTGAGGGTGGCGATGCTGATGGATGCTCCAGTGCAGCCCCTTCTCCTGTGTGGCCGTGGCCCTCGCTTCCCGCGAGTTGGCCTGAGGGGGTTGAGGGGCGAAGGCAGCGTGGTCGTGGGGAGACTGGGGAGCAGGTGTAGGAGGCGACCGTGAGCCTAACGCTGGACCCTTGGCGTCTGCTGTCCCCGTGGGCAGGGGGCGGGCGCGGCCCAGACGGGTGGTCTGGACCCCTGAGAAAGTACTCTCCACACACCGTGGCCAGCAGGCGCCGGAAGCCGCAGGCACGTGCGTCCGTGTCCGGGCGTCCAGGCGCTCGGACCAGGCCTCTCCCCGCAGGTACTGGAGCTCCCTGCGGAACCTGGTGGTGTCGCTGCTCAACTCCATGAAGTCGATCATCAGCCTGCTCTTCCTGCTCTTCCTCTTCATCGTGGTCTTCGCCCTGCTGGGCATGCAGCTCTTCGGGGGACAGTAAGTGAGGCCGGGCCCCGGACGCAGCGCTCAGAGGGGATGGTGCCGCCCCGGGCGCGTCCTCCGCTCCCCTCCCTGAGGGTCCTGAGGGGGGCCGCTGGCACCAGACGCAGCCCGTCCAGCCCGATGGAGCTGCCTCTGTCCAAGACCCTTGTTCCTCTCAGGTTCAACTTTCAGGACGAGACGCCGACGACCAACTTCGACACCTTCCCCGCCGCCATCCTCACGGTCTTCCAGGTAAGGCTCCCGCTCCTGGCTCACTTCTGGCGTGTGGGGCCCCCCTGCCGGGTGTGCAGGGCACGCAGCCTGCCTTCCCCGTCAGCCCCTCCCGCCTCTGACGTGCGCCCCCCGCGCTGGGACCAGGTCGGAAAGGAGCTGCCCGAGGAACAGGTGGACACCTTGGGAGGCCCTGGCTTCAGGTCGCCACTTACCTCTCTGCCCCCGAGACCTGGAACCGATCACAGCCGTCGTCCATTGAGAGTCAAGTGGAAAGCACTCCCCAGGCTTCTCCCTCCAATGGCTTGGCCCCAGCGGCCCCTGTTTCCCTTTGTGTCTGGAAACATGCCGCCCGCAGCCCCTGGGGACGCTGAGCCTTGGTTCCCTCTTGAGGACTCTCCCGGTTCAGCGCTGTCCCCCTCACAGAGTTGTGGCCCCTGGGTGCCCCACAACTGGCCTCACCAATGAGCACCCTCCGCCACGCCTGAGGCCAAGCAGGACAGGCGGGGGCGGCGGGGGTGCCCACAATGGCACTTAGGGAAGCCCACAGGCTGCAGGTGCTCTGGCCGGGGCCCTGCCTGGCTCCTGGCCTCTGGGGCCGCTGGCGCTGCCCCCCAGCCAGCGCTGGAGCCACAATGAGTGTATGGAGAGGGGACCTTTGGGGCTCCTCTCTCAAAGGAAGGCGTCTTTCCAGCCGACCGTTTGAACCACACTAGACGCTTGCTGACAGAGTGACTCAGTCTCGTGATGTCACCCGCAAGCCCCCCTCCCGACCTGGGTGGAGCAGAGTAGCTCTTTTCCCAGAGGCTCGTCTGCTCCCGGCCTGGCAGGACTCCAGACCCCGGGCTGTCATCGTTCTGTTTCCTGTCCGACCCCACTTTCGGGTCCTGTGGCTTCGCCGTCCTCTGAGCTTTAAGGATTGGGTTGCCCGTCAGCGTACTACCCTTCGCACCTTCTCCATCAGAAGCATCGCCAATGGCTTGACTGACTCAGAGCTGGGGAAGCGTCCAGCCCTTTAAGGAGGCCGAGAGAGTGGTCGAGGCTGGAGGAGGCTGAGAGGATGGCCAGGACAGACTGTTGGCCCAGCCGGGCCTGTGACGCCCACAGGATGATGCTGGGTCGAGGGCCTGAGACCCAGGCCGGAGCCCCTGCTTCTGAATGGGGTTGGAGAGGGCACAGGGAGGCATGTGACCAGGGGGAGAACAGCTTGAACTCTGCTCCTGGTGAAGCTGCCTGACCACGCCCACAGGTGGAGGGTGAGCCGCTCCTAAGAAACTGAAGCAGCACACTAATGCAGGCGCCGTTAACCCTCAGAGGGCTGAAGGAAGAACTCAGCACAAAATTACGGAAGAAAGCCACCTCGGACCTGAGGATCTCCGGTTAATGCGAAAGATAACTAAGTAACATTCCTGGAAGTAAAAGACACAGCTGCTTAAATAAAAAGTGGAGGCTGAACCGCACACTGACGTGATCCTCTCAAGAACGCGGAGGACCTGAGCCAGCTGTGGCTCAGAGGTGGAGAGAGAGGGCGCCAGCGATGTTCCAGAAAGAGCTGAGACCTGGACACAGCCTGATGCAGAGAAAATCTTGAAATCTGTTCTAGAAAGACAGAGCTCCTGCAAAAGAATGCCAGTCTGATGGCAGGCCTCTCGTGGCAATGATGCCAGAAGGTCTGGGAAAAGCAACTTTAAAATATTGGAGGACGGTCCCTGTTGGCCTGGAATTCCCACTCAGAGAGCCGCAATTCGAGGTGGAAGAAAGACACACCCAGACACAGATTCTGAGAGTCACAGCCAACTGCTGAAAGCGCTGCAGACACGGATATGGATACGTCTAGGAAAGAGGATAAATGGGGAGAAAAGGTGCATTAACCCAAGGAGAAGCAGAAAAGCTGGGCTATTTCAGAAACTGAATAATTTCTGAATACTAATTGAATAATTGAAAAATCTACCTGCCCTGGAGACACGCTGACAGATTTACAAGTGAATTCTGCTGCATATTTCAGAAAGGTTACTCCAATTTTATACAGACGACTCCAGGGAAGTTAAAGAGGAAACACCCACCCTTTTATGAGACTGGAATAACCTTGATATGAAAACACTAGACAAGGGCAATATAAGAGAACGAACATATAGATTACTGTCACACACAGAGAGACAAAACGTCCTGAGGGAAGTACTGGATGTACTTAAAGATCATCTTTATGATCAACTTGAATTTATCCTAGAAACGCAAGATGATTTAACATTAGAAGGTCTATTAATGTAATTCATCTTAACAGATTAAAGAAGGAAAAAAAACACATATGATCAGAGAAAATATTTGAACTCTAGCAAAAGCACAGCCAAGCACCAGAGAGAGAGGCAGATGAAACAAGACTGACAAATTGTGTTGATTGTTGAAGCTGGGTGATGAGTACGTAGGGATATATTACACTCTCCACTTTGTATGTTTGAAACTGTCCATCGTGAATTTTTTTTTCTAAAAGAAAATCCCATGATAAAACCCAACACTCCTTGCAAATAAAAACCCTTAGCAGATTATGCTAGTATCAGTGGTCTTAGTGCAGTAGAATAAGAAAAAAATGAAATAACATTTCTCAGGATTGCCAAGGAAGGAAGAAAAATGTCATTATTTACAGATGAAATACTTATATACACAGAACACTCATGTTGTCACTGCAGATGGACAGTTTGGTTATCCATAGACAAAAACGTGGAGTTGGATTTCTACCCTGTAGCAGATTTGAATATCAGTTCAGATGAATTAAGACGTAAACGTGAAGAGCAACTCTGAAACTTTAGAACATACAGGAGAGTAATGTTACTGACTGAAAGCAGGGAAAGCCTTCTTAAAGAAGATGTAGAAAAGCACAGATCATAAAGGAAAGCTTTGACAGATTTGGCTATTGAAATACAAATTTCTATGCATCAAAAGACACCATAAAAAGGTCAAACGAACAAGTCATAGGCTGGGAGTAGATGTTTCCACAGCATTAGCTAATAACCAACAGCCAGAATAAATAACCAATAACCAGAATAAATCGAAGACTTCCACAAATCAAAAAGGAAAGACAAATAATGCAGCAGGAAGGGCAAAGTGTACAAGCAAGGAACTCGGGCTGATGAGTAGACCTGTAAAAACCGTCATCTGTTTACGCATAGTCAGGAAATGCAAAGTAAACCCACCTGTCAGTTTAGTTGAAATTAAGAAATCTAACAGTCTCAAGTTTTAGAGAAGATGTGGAGAAATGAGGATTCCTTTATGCTGTTGGTGGGTTGGTAGAACCACTTTGGAAAGTAATGTCACAGTATCTAACCCACCGGAACTCACACAACAGCAGTTGCTGTTGTGGGTATGTGCTCTGGAAGGTCCCTGGCCTAATGCACGGAGAGAGACCTGCGAGACCATCACAGCAGCATCGTGTATGATGGCAAAACGCTGGAAACCTCTTGATTGTTCATCATCAGGAGAGTGGATAAGGAGGGTGTGTTCCGTCTGTGCAGCAGGACCGTGAATGACCTAGAATTAACTATATTAACATGGATCACAAGCAATGTTAAGCTAAAAAAAAAAGAAAAGCAAGATTTGAAATAATACAAGGCATATGATACTATTTAACTAGTTTTTTAAATTGAAGTATAGTTGATTTACAATGTTGTGTTAATTTCTGCTGTACAACAAAGTGATTCAGTTATACATATATACATTCTTTTTCCATTATTTTCCATTATGGTTTAGCATATGATACTAAATATTTAATAAGGATGGAAACATCTTGTTTCAAAACACATTGCATAACAAGTTTATGGTATATATGGAAGTACAGGTGTAAAAGCTTGCATGGGAATGTTTAACACCAAATTCAGGGTGAGGTGGGCTTGGGGAGAGGAGGAATGAGACTGGAGATTTCTATTGAGGGAACTGCAGCTACATTTTAAAGTTTTATTTCTTAAGCTGGGTAATGGGTACACAGAGCTTTAAATATTATTCATTGTACCTTTCTGAATGTTTGAAATAGTACATAATTTAAAATTAAATGGGTACAAAAAGATAAACTAAGTAGACCTTAACCAAAAGAAAGCTGGTGTAATGTTAACATCAGCCAAAATAGAAGTGAAAAAGAAGGTGAGAAAAAAGCTGTTGTAAAAATCAGGAAGTACATTACGTAACAATAAAAGGAAGATGCAGCCTAACGGCACGGCTCAAAAAGCATACCAAGCAAAACCCGACAGAATTACAGGGAGAAATCAACAGTCCACCCTCCTTTAAGAGACTTATACTTCTATCAGGATGTCATCTGATGTCATCAGGATGTCATCTGAAGGATGAAGCTGATCAGGGATTAGACAGGATGTAAAAGAACTCACGAGCACAGCAGTCACAAATCGGCTGGTGCGCACAGAACTTGCCGATTGATAGTGAATAAAATAGCCATTATTTGGGGCACAAGGAGCATTCACAGAAACCGATCACTTGTTAAGTCGCTCCGGAAATTTCTACACGCATTAAAGAATCACAGTCCTACAGCGCACATTCTTTTTTTTTTTAATTTATTTATGTTGTTTATTTTTCTTTGGCTGCGTTGGGTCTTTGTTGCTTTGCGCAGGCTTTCTCTAGTTGCAGCAAGCAGGGCTACTCTTCGTTAAGGTGCGCAGGCTTCTCATTGCAGAGCACAGGCTCTAGGCACGTGGGCTTCAGTAGTTGTGGCTTGCAGGCTCTAGAGCACAGGCTCAGTAATTGTGGCACACGGGCTTAGTTGCTCCGCAGCATGTGGGATCTTCCGGGACCAGGGATTGAACCCGTGTCCCCTGCACTGGCAGGCAAATTCCGAACCACTGAACCACCAGGGAAGTCCAGCACATTCTTGATATTACTTAAATAAATAGAAAGCACTAGTAAACAGTCACTTAAGATCTTCCCCATATTTGAAAGCTGAGGGTTTGGGTTGAAGAAGACAGCACAGTGGGCAGTACAGAGTATTTAGGACTGAACAATAATTAGCAAAGCTCATAGGATGAGTCTGAAGCAATACTTAGAGGAAAACTTAGAGTCTTAAAAGCAATTATCAAGATAAGAGAATGACTAAAAATAAATAAGTTAAGTGCTCATCTTAAAAATCTAGAAAAAAGAATAATAGAGTAAACCAAAGAGAAATTGAAAGCAGGAAAAAATGATGCTAAGAGCAGACATTAATGAAACATAAAACTAAAATACCAAGATAACAAAATCCTAAAAAGCTCGTTCTCAATAAGGCTAATAAAGTAGATAACTTTATAGCAAGACTGATCAAGAAAAAAAGCACAAATAAAAAGTATAGCCCAATGCAACAAACTAGTGAATATAATGAAAAAGAAGCAGACTCACCGATAAAGAGAATAACAGAGTGGTTACCAGTGGGGAAAGGGGAGAGGGGAGGGGCAATATAGGGGTAAGAGGTACAAACTATTACGTATAAAATAAGCTACAAGGATATATTGTACAATATAGGGAATATAGACATATTTTATAATAACTATAAATGGCATATAACCTTTAAAAATTGTGAATCACTGTATTGTACACCTGTAACTTATATAATATTGTACATCAACTATGCTTCAATAAAAAAATATTTTTTTTGAAAGTATAGCCTAAAAGGGAGGTATAACTACAGAAAAGGGAGATATTTTTAAAATCCCAAAAGAATATTATGGCAACTTTATGCCAATAGGTTTGAAAACTTCGATGAAATGTGCACTTCTATAGGAAAACATCAGTTACTTAAATCAGCTCAAGAAGAAAAAAGAACTGGATAATTTTATAACCATTAGAGAAATGGAATCCCTAGTCAAAGCTCTCTTCCTGCCTTCCTGCCTCCTGCGCAGGGCTCGGGGAGTTAGAAGGTGAGTTTTGCCACGCCTTTAAGGAACAGATGATAATGGACTCAGACACTTCCAGAGAAGGGAAGAAACCATTTCACGGGGCTAGGACAACCTTGACCCCACAGCCCGGCAAAGACAGTGTAAGGAAAGCAAAATGCAGACAGAGCGTGAGCTCTGTCAACCAAAAAAACTGCAGGAGGCTGCAAATAAGAAGTGTTTTGGGGTCTTAAGAACTGCAATTCAAGAGACACAGATTTGGCTAAAATAAAGAGTGTCCTGGGGAAGAGAAAGAGTCAGGGGCTTGTAAGACAAAAGCCACGAGGCTGTGCTCTGGCACAAGAAGGGAACTGTGTGTCCTTCAAGGATGGCTGTCACCAGGCATTGTAGGGTAGGTGTCTGATAAGTGTCTTGAGTTTCTGACAGATGTTCTGGAGGCCTGCATTAGGACATGAAGTGGTCAAAGGTCAGATTCCATCCAGGCCTCCTGGCTCCACTTCAGAGAGCTCTCTCCTTCCACAGATCTGTGAGGCGGGGGCTTTGTTTTGTCTACTGAGGATGTCAAGTGCCTGAAGACTGCCTGACGCACAGCAGGCAGGCACTCTAAGTGTTCGCTCAGTGAAGGTAGATGCAAATAGTCTGAAATAGAATACTCAAAAATCAAATCCAATTGTGTATAAAATAGAACCTCATGGCTAAACTGTGCTTAACTCAGTAATACAATAATTTGTCAATGTAATTTCCTGATCTCTACAGTTTAAAAGAGAAAAATAAGCATATCAATAGATTTAGAAAGATAGAATATTGATATGATGATGAAAAACATGTTATACAAAGAACTTAAAATACTGAGGACTCAAAAAAAAAAAAAACCGAAAACAAACCCACAGCTAGTTGGGTGATAGCTAATATGGATGGGTTTCTTTTTTTTGCGGTACGCGGGCCTCTCACTGTTGTGGCCTCTCCCGTTGCGGAGCACAGGCTCAGCGGCCATGGCTCCCGGGCCCAGCCGCTCCATGGCATGTGGGATCTTCCCGGACCGGGGCACGAACCCGTGTCCCCTGCATCGGCAGGCAGACTCTCAACCACTGTGCCACCAGGGAAGCCCAGGTTTCTTTTCTGAAGAGATGGAAATAAAATTCTAAATTCAGAATTCTAAATTGTGAATTTAGAATTCAGTTCTAAAATTGACTGTGGTAATGGTTGCACATATTTGTGAATATACTAAAAACCATTGAATTATACACTTTAAGTGACTGAATTATATGGTATGTTAATTATATCTCAATAAAGCTATTATTTTACAAAGACCGTTGCAAACATCACAGATAAAAGATTGTTGGTGGTTAATTTTATGTCAACTTGACTGGACCATGGGGTGTCTAGATTAAGCATTATTTCTGCGTGTGTCTATGAAGGTGTTTCTGGATGAGACGAGCATTTGAATTGGTGGACTGAGAAAGCAGATGTGGAAGCCTCACCCAGTCCACTGAAGGCCTGAGTAGAATAAAAGGGCTGAGTTAAGGGAGAGTCCACTCTCGCTGCCCGACCATCTTTGAGCTGGGACATCCGTCTTCTCTTGTCTTTGGACTCAGAGTTGGGCTGAAACTTACACCATTGTCTCTCCTTGTCAGCTGTGGGTCTTGGGACTTATTCTCCATGACCACAAGATATACCCAGACATCTCCCCTTGGTTCTGTTTCGCTGGAGAACCCAGACTAATACAGATTGAAAGCATAACTAAGGATATCTAGTATTCAGGCAGTTGAAGTCAATGTAATAAGAAAAAGAAAGAGGCAGAAGAACTGGAAAGGAATAGACAAAATAGTTATTATTTACAAATGGTGTGATTATTTACATAGAAAACTCAAGAGAATCAATTAGAAATAATAAGAGAATTCATTGTTGCTGAACACAAGGTCAACATAGGAAAAATAAAGCTTTTCTATATAACAGTATCATTCAATTAGAATATTCAATTAAAATGAAAGACTTCATTTACAGTAGTAACAAAAGCTATGTTATCCAGAAATAAATCCACAAAAAGTATGCAAGACTTTTACAGGTGAAATTATAAATTGTTATTAAAAGACCGAAAGAACTGAATACCTGTGTTTATAAATGGGACGCCTTACTGTGGTAAAGGGATCCGTTCTCCCTAATTTAATTTGGGATCCAAATCCCAACAGAACTGCTCTTGGAATTCAGCATATTGATTCTGTGGCAGAGTAAATGGCCAAGGATAGCCAGGACAGTTCAAGAAGGAGTGATGTGCCCCTCCATATATCAAGACTTATTATAAAGCTACAGTAATGAAGATTGTGAGGTATAAAGACAAAGTATCAAAGAACAGACTAGAAAGCCCAGAAACATGCCCAAGCCTATGTAGGAAGTTGGTCATATGAAAAAGATGGCATTTTAAATCAATGGGAGCGGGATGGGATGGTCAAAAAACGAGCCTTCTGTGTGGAAGAAAGGAGGTCTTCATCCTCAGGTGTGCACAGAGCAGTAACCACAAGCCCTAGTTGGATTAGAGACCTAAAAGCCAAACTTTAAAATGATTTGAAGAAATAGAGGAAAATTATTTATGACCTTGGGACGGAGAGAGATTTCTTAAGGGGCAAAAAGCAGAAACCATGAAGGAAAAGACGGACACATTTGACTTCATTCAACCTCTTTACAACACAAACAATTAGTTAGAGGCAGAAAGGAGACCAGCAGAAGGTTTCTCCAGTAGACATTGCAGATAGAGAGCTAGCATATACAAGAATACTTAAGGAAGTCAGTAAGAAAAGGTGAGTTACCAGAAATCCAAGCCAAAGTGTTGAAAAGGCCACAGAAAGGAGATCTGAGCAGCCACTGGATACAAGAGAAGATGTCCCGCCTGCCTGGCTCTTCCGTTCACCGCTCCGGCCGGGAGCTATCAAAGGGTGTGACTGCGCTCAGTTTGGGACGAGGGTGTGAGGAAGACACAGCCTGCGTTGCTGGTGGGACTGTAATTTGGGATAAACACTTTGGAAATGTCTAGTGAAGTCAAAGGCGTGCAGAACCTACGATCCAGCAGAACCAGTTCTAGACAAACTTCATGTTCACAGTGGGACACACCGGCAAAAACCTCGGAAGTGCCTGTTGGGGAAGATGGGTGAGTACATGGAAGGGATCTATGCAGCACCTTCCACGAACAGTGGGTTTATACGTGTCCACCCGGGTAAACTTCAAAGATAAAAGAGTGAATGAACGGAATGATGATGTAGTCTGACACCTGCCCGTGCATGTTTAAAACACACGTGGTGTATTTCATTTATAGGCGTGTGTGTGTGTTGTGTGGTGTAGGACCACAAAGACTGGAGGCCCCCCAGGTTCACGGTTGGGGTTGCCTGTCGAGGGTGATCGTGGGCAGTGGGACCTGATGCGAATATGACAAAATGTTAGCAATTTCCATTCTGAGTGGCAGACACACGAGTGTCTGTTACCTTATCCCCTTGTACTTTCCCCCAAATACAAGTGAAAAAGAGGCACGTGTTTCCCGCTGGGGCAAGGACGGCATTTAGCCGCCCTCGTGGCCTGGACCCCCTGGGCCAGGGGAGGCAGGAACCTGGAGGGTCAGAGGCCCTGTAGCTGCTGTCTGGCCGTGAGCAGCTTGTGCCCCTCTGTGGGCCTCAGTTTCCTCACTGGTGCGGCAGTGACCAGGCAGCTCTGGGGCGTGGGAAGCTCTGCCATGGTCTCCTTGCCTTTGCTCACCTTTCTGTCCTGCTGGGAGCTCCCTTTCCATTCTTGGCAGAAACCCAGAGCATATTCATCTTATAAGGCCTGACCCAGCCCAGCAGCCATGTCCTTCTGGAAGTTTCTCTGGAGGCTCCTGGGCCACCTTAACCATCATCCAAGGACCTGTGTGTGCGCACTCGTGTGCCCATGGGCTTGTGGGTGCGGGCGTGCGTGTGAACGCGGGTGGCTGTGGGGACATGCCCCGGCTGCTCTCCCGCCCTCTGCAGATCCTGACTGGGGAGGACTGGAACGCGGTGATGTATCATGGGATCGAATCGCAAGGTGGAGTCAGCAAAGGCATGTTCTCCTCGGTTTACTTCATTATCCTGACGCTGTTTGGAAACTGTATCCTTCTGCCGTCTGGGCAAGGGGGTCGGTGCTTCCCGGGCCTGCTCTCCCCTCCCTCCCCAGGAGGACGGAGCCGGTGGTCGGCACGAATGAACGTGTGGGCGGCTTTCCCATGGAGGGTGGGCCGTGATGCACCCCTGCCCAGGAGCAGCTTGAGTTACAGATGCAGCCTGAGGTCGGCCCCGGGGGCCGAGGAAAGCGTGAGCAGCGCGTGGGGTGTCCCGAGGCAAGTAGCGAGGTCAGCGGCGGGAAGACGTGGGCTTTGAGCCTGAGGGCAGCCATCTGTTTTGTTTTCACTTTAATTTAATTCAGTAATTAAGTTGTGGCACTGGGCTTTTGAAAAAACCTTCGCCCATGGAAACGCCCACCTGCAGAGAAGCGCAAAGGAAGGTCTTGTGCGGAGGATACTCCTCAGGCTTGTGTTTCAGGGTCTGGGCTGTGGGACTCTGGGGCGTCAGGGCAAGCCCAGCCAGGGAGGCTGTGCCTCAGGCGCCCTGACCGCGCCGCCCGGTTGGAGTGTGTCCCTGTGGCTGGGCCCCGAGGGGCATGGCCTTCGTCCTGCTCTCAGCGTAACGAGGCCTCTGAGGGTGCCCACAGCTGTGGGCAGTGCCAGGAGGCAGCAGCCGACCTTGGCGTCCTGTCCCGTGGGCCCCACTGGGGCCCTGAGCAGGCCTGTCTATGAGGCACTGCCCTGGGATGTGGGTCCCCCCTGAGTCCCAGGGCACCTCCTTGCCAGACAGGGGGCCTGACGCACAGGGGTCACGCAGAGCCGACGGCTGCTTGAGCGTGGCACTGGCCCAGAGCCGCTGGGATAACATGGGGCCCAGGGCTGTCCCTGGGCGTCTGTCCCAGGACCAGAAGGGTCTGAGACGGTTCGGCTGTCACAGCTGAGGGGAAGGGGCAGCTGGCATTGAGCGGGCAGCAGACACCCTATGGCAAAGGACTGCCTGCCCATCGTCAGTGTGCAGGGCACTAGGTGACCGGGAGGGCACCCACCCGCGGGGGCCAGGGGTGGGCCTGGGTCTGCGGGGGCGGCACAGGGGTGAGGCACCGAGGGCTGGGGCTGGGGCGGGGGGGGGGGCAGTGCAGGGAGGACAGTGCTGCCTGGCGCTGAGGCTGGGAGAGGCGGCTCCATTGACGGGAAACCTGAGGGGGTTCAGGTCAGCGGCAGCGCGAGGGCCTGAGCCTGCAGAGTTCAGATGGGCGGGGCAGGGCCGTTGGGCACCCTGACCCTGGGACCCTGGGGAGTTACCTGCCCTCTGTGGCCTTTGTTTCCTCATTTCTGACTGGGGGCCATAGGAGCACCTTGTCGCGGCTCCCAGGGGGCACAGTGGGAGGACGCTTTGGAGGCGGCGGCCTCCTGCTGGGCACTCCCGTGGCATCTGCCATCCGCACGTCGCCCCTGCTGCTCTGGAGGAGGGGCACCTCGAGGGAGGGGTCCCAGGACTCGGCTTTGGTAAAGGAAGGTGGGAACGAAGCCAGGCATGTGTCCGTGAGCCTTGCCAGGAAGCTGGTCCGTCGGTCTCTGCTCGTGGGACCCAAAGGTGCCAGAGCCCACATGCAGCCTGGGTGCTTGTTGGGAGAGGTGGGGGCAGAGCGGGCAGCCCTTGTGCCCTCCTAGGAGGCAAAGGCAGATCAATCCAACACAGCGCGAGCTTCCGGCCTGGAGCGTCAGCCCTGAAGAGGGGGCGGGGGGAAGGGGTGGTGTGGGCCTTCGAGGAGGCCGGGCGATGTGACATTGCATGAAGGAGGCCGGGTGGAGGCCAGGGGCCTGCAGGACCCAGCGGCTGGGCTGGGCTGCGTCTGGGGCTGACGGGCTGACAGGGCTGGAGGGCCGGGGGTGGGGGCATGTGGACACCAAGGAAGGAGGCCGAGGCTGCTCAGGCCCTGGGGAGATGGGCCCCTGTGTTGTCAGAGGGAGCCGTGGTCTGAGCCTGGGAGAGGCTGTGCGTCGGAGGGCTTCCCTTCCTTAGCTGGAGCCGACCAGACACTCTGCTGAACGTCTTCCTCGCCATCGCCGTGGACAACCTTGCCAACGCGCAGGAACTGACCAAGGTGTGTAGGTAGGGACCCACCTGCAGCCTAGGTATGGGTGGGGTGGGGGGGTCAATCCGTGTCGCTCTGGATGCTGCTGCAGAGCCATGAGGAGGGCCAGGACCTGGGTTAAGGGCCATGTGACTGCTGTCCAGGGGTGTTTCCTCCAGGCCCTGGACAGGCAGGGCTGTGGGGAACGGCACCGAGGAGGTAGGCAGAAAGAGCATGCTGGGAAGGCAGATGGGCACGAGGGCAGCTCCTGGGAAGCCGAGACCTGGGAAGGATGACCGGAAAGGCAGGAGGAGGTGTGGGAGCTGGTGGTGGATGACATGGCGCAGACCAGAGAGGGGCCTGGAAGATGGGGGCCGGGCTGCCCTGGTCTCTGTGTGGAGTGGGCTGTGTCCTCTCAGGAGCGAGACGCATCAGGAGGTGGGCCTAGGGGCCATCCAGTCTGAAGACCCCAGAGGGCACTGAGGGACCCTTGTGGTCATTCCCGGTGTGGCTGGCTGAGCTCAGGCTGGTGCTGGGCAGCGCGGTCCTGAGTCGGGCCAGGCTGGCGCTGGGGGAGCAGTCGGTGCCTGTTCTCAGCAAGCCCGTGCCCCAGCAGGACAGCTTTCTTTCCAGGCTGTGCCCAGTGGGAGTCGTCTAACAGTCATGTCTCATCCTTGAGCCTGGTGGGGGACGTGATTACACGTGTCTCCCCTGTGGTTTCCCTCCAGATGGCACAACCCCCTGCCTGCTTACCGTCACCCTCTCTGCCCTGGGCAGTGCAGGCAGCCCGCTGTTTCAGCCTCAGGCTGGCGCTTTGACAAGCCCGGCTCCCGGTGCAGAGGGCACTCCTGCTGGTCAGGGGCTCTGAGCAGGCGCTGCTCCTTGCAGGCATGCGCATACTTGCTCTGTACGCCGGGCCTATGCCTGTGCGCGCACCTGTGTGTGTGGGTGTCTGCGCTCGCGCCCGCCGTCCCTGACAGCCTCCCACTTGTGTAGCACCCACTCCGGTCTAGCACATCCTACGACTCTTAACACTGTCCCCGTTCTGGGGCTTGCCTCGGGCCTTCCCTGAGGAAGGCAGGCGACAGAGATGCAGGTGTGCCACAGTGGTCCTGACAGCACGTGCTGTACAGGTGCCCTGCTGCCCCACCCGGCTCCCTGCGAGGAGTGCTCCACGGGGGCGGCCCGTGCAGTGTGCCTCCCCCCACCCCCTAGCTGGGCTGGGGCAGTGCCTGTGGGTCTGGACTCCTCCCTTCTTCTGGGTGCTGGCTTCTGAGGATTGGGAATCCCACTGGCGTGCCCATTTCTGTTGTTAGCCAGTTCCTAGACTGAACCTTGCCATTCAGGAGGGGCTGGAGAATGGCCCAAGGCTCTGGCTGGGGGGACCCGTGCAAGCACAGAGCACTTCTTGGGGTCAGGATTTACAGGACCACGTGAGCTAGGGGTGCCCAGCAGCATCGTCCTGGGCTGGGTGAGCTTGAGTTCAAAGCTCTCACTGCCCCTTCAAGGCTGTCAGTGGGTGAGGACATACTGACAGGCCATGTCCTTGGGGCCCTGTATCCATGCACAGACCATAGGTGGTGGCCCCTTTGGGCAAACTGCCCTAATTCAGGAATTTCCTTGCTTTGGGAGTTGGGGCAGTGGACGCCTGTCTGTGTCAGGCTATGGGGCATTCCTGGGCTGGCCAAGAGACCAAGGGCGGACACTCTCTCCTTTACAGTCCCACAAATATATGGTAGCATCATTTATTTTGAAGTGGAAATAAACTCACATCGAGTTTGTTTGTAGAACACCAGTTGGAGTGATTTGAGGGCCGTAAACCAGGATGGAGCCCATAGCTGGAGGAACGACGTCTCTAGGGTGTTCTGGTGGGTCTAGCTCTGCCTCCCCTCTGAGGCCTGAAGTTTGAATGTCTCTTCTCTATGGTGGGAAATCTTCAGACAGCTAATAGGGGGCTTAGTTGCCATTGCTATGCCTCTAAAAGCAGATTCAAGGACATTTGGGGACATGTTGGGAATGCCAGCTCCCAGGGGAGCCAGGTGGGCCCGGGATTGGGGTAATGGGGGATATAAGGGTGGGCCCAGTGATCTAGCTGGATGGCGCAGCGGCTGGTTTCCCTCCCAGGGCTGGTAGACTCAGCCTAGAGCTGTTTATCTAGATCTGAGGAGCAGATCATGTTGGTTTTGCCTAGTGACATGGGGTCAGGGCTGGAGGGTCTGTCTGGATGTCCACTCTCTTCCCATGGAGAGGGCAGAGGCAGGGCGGGGTGTCTGCGCAGGTGCGCACACATGAGCACATGCTATCCCGGGTGGCAGAGAGCCGTGGGGCTCCTCTCCAGGAACTCAGTGGGGAAGGGAACACAGGGCCAGGCATGGTCACAGGTAGACAGATGTGACCCGATGAGTGCAGGTGGAAAAGCTCAAAGGCTGCAAGGTGGCCCTGCTAGGCACATTGCTGGTGATGGTTCGTGTGGGTGGTGCAGGGCAGGGACCCAGGCTCAGGGTGGGGCGCCTGCCCCTCGCCCTGGCTCAGCACCCTGGGGAAGAGGTGACTTCGTTCCAGTGTGACAAGTGCTCTGGGTGGCGGGGGAGCAGGTGGGAATAAAGGAGGGGTGGGTTTGCATTTTGATGGAATAAAGACTAACACGTGGAAATGGGTCCCTGGGGCTGGAGCTCTGGAGTGGGGCTGTCAGCTGTGAGCGCCCTGGGAAGGGGTGCTGACACAGAAACCCTGGGGACTCTTGCCTGCAGAGGTGGGCGTAGCAGGGCGGTCTGGAGCGTGGGTGGGTCGTGCTAAGGCAGGAGCTGGCTTCCTGGCCCCACTGGCTCAGGAGGCAGGAAGGACTCAGAGGCTCCAGGCGGAAGAGCTGGTGGCATCGGAGTGGACACAGCACTCTCAGGCTAGCTACACATTTCTGTCTGTCCAAACAGGACGAAGAGGAGATGGAAGAAGCAGCCAACCAGAAGCTTGCTCTGCAAAAGGCCAAAGAAGTGGCTGAAGTCAGCCCCATGTCTGCCGCCAACATCTCCATCGCCGCGTAAGGCTCTCGGAGTGGGTTGTGGGCGGTGGCGGGAGCAGAGTCCAGCTCCCCCGGGGCCTCCTCAGGGGCCCTCGCCTTGGCTGGAGCTGTTAGGATACAGCCCCTTCCCAGGAGCTGAGATGCGGGGGAATGGCACTCCTCCCCTGCGGGGACTTTTGAGCAAAGAGACCACCAAGTAAAGCCTCCCCGCTTCTCCCCGCCGGGGTGAGAGCGCGGTGTGGCAACGCCGTGGGTGGGACTGACCACGGAAGGCGGCCCTCTGGACAGTCTTGGGCAGCGCCAGGGACTTGGTGTGTCTGACTTACACACCGCCTTTCAGAAGTGTGTTTTGTGAGCCGGAAGATTCAAGGGGTTACTTCAGCAGCCCAAGAGACTTAATGCAGTTTCCAATAGTATCGAGTTCTGGTGTTGGGACAGGGGTCGAGAGGAGGCCTCTCTGATGAGCAGAGGTGCAGGCGGGGCTGAGACTTCCGTCGGGGACTCTGGTCACCCAGAGCCAGCTGAGAGTGCTGCTGGGGGCGTTATGGATTTCCGAGTTGGGACAGAACGCCCCAGCGCAGGGCCAAAAGCCACGGTGGGCTGGGGGGCGTTGGCCCCCGGGGAAGGAGGCAGGAAAGTCCGGCCCAATCCCGGTCACTGGGTGGCCGTGAGAGAGCACAGAGGGACACGGGGCCAGGCTGAGCCCACCCTGGAGCTGCTGCCCCTGCCTTCTGCCCCGCTTGCCAGCCCCCGCCACGGCTCCCACTCCCCACGCTGCTCCACGGGCCCCCGCTCTGCACCTGCTTCCCTCTCCCGTGCACACTGTGCTGCGTGGTCGGAGCACCTCAGGCCCGTCTGTGGTGACACAGGCACTGGTGCCGAGAGTGCGCTGGCACGTGGATGCGTTTGTGGGAGTGGGAGTGTGTACACGCACGGGTGAGGGTGCATCTTAGCAGCCCCATTCTCGCCTGGACGCCACAGGGCCATGGCCTGTTTTCTAGGAGGATGTTTGCAGAGGACCTGTCTCTAAGGTGAGCAGAAAGTGCTGGCCTTTGGGGGAGAAGAAGTAAAGGGAGGTCCCAGGCCCTGGGAGTCCACGCAGGGGTGCAGGGGGCCTGCAAGGAGCCAGGCAGGACACAGCCGCCATCATTCCACAGCTGCTGGGGGCTCAGTGCCCAGTTGTTCTGGAGTTCTGTTGTCTGGCCAATGCACCTGCTCGGTCTGCTTGGTCCTGGGCTTGCTGTGACCCGGTTACTTCCTGAGCTGCATAAGCTGCTGGCGGTCTGTGTAGAGGACGTGGTTGGTGACTGACCCATTTATTCACGTGGGCCCTGTGGAGTTTCTGTGTAACTTTTGCCTTCCTGCTGTTCCGGAGGGGAGCGTGGTGTCCTGTGTCCCCTGCTGCTGCCCAGGGCTGCCCATTCGTTGGGGATGTGCGGCAGAGTGTCCACTCCCACCTGAGCTGGGACCTAAGCGGGGAGGGGCCCTCAGCACAGCCACGGGGAGCTTGTCAGGACACCCGAGAGGGAAGTCTGGATGTCCTTCCTCTCCCTCCGCCCCCGTCCCCGTTTGGGACGCTGCTGTGCAGGAAGCAGGCTGTAGACCTGCATCCCCGGGGCCTGGGGGACACTTGGCGCTCTCCCTCACAGCAGGCCCCGAGCTCGGTGCTGGCCCATCCCTGGGGTATGTCCAGGCATTGGCCCTTGCGTCCCCCTCTTGGGCCAGCTGTGGGTCCCGCGGCCTCCCCCGGGACGCGGCTTTGGCCTTGCCCTCGGCCCATCCCCGCTGCACGCACAGTGGGTCTGACGTGACTCCAGGTGCGGAGGGTGGGGGCGTGGGGGCCACTGGGCGTGCTTGTTTGCTCTCCTCCGTCGAGCTGAGGCATCTGCGGGCAGGAGCTGTGCTCCAGCGCGTCTGTCCCGTCTGCCCCAAGGGTTCCCTGCTCTGCTGGCAGCAGCAGCCTCTCCGTGTTCACTTCTCTGCCCGAGCCTCTGAGGTGGCGGGAGAGGCTCCGAGGGACCCCGCTCTGACCTGCTCCCGCAGCGGTGCTGTGTGGTCTGTGAGACGGGGGCCTGGTCGAGACGTGCGCTGTGAGCCTCTGATGCTCAGGGCGCCTTTCGTGTCCGTGGTGTTTGAGCGGCTCCATGGGCCGTGCCCGAGCGGACGGAGGCTCTGTGACGGACCCTCCTCAGAGGGGCGCCCGAGTCCCCTAGAGCCACTGGGGCTCCAGTGTCCTTGGCCTCAGGGGACAGTCCCCTCAGCCTCCTGGGAGGGAAGGACACTCAGGCTGATGCGGCCCTTCTGGCTCTCGGTGGTGTCGGCCTCGACGTCACTGGGACTCACAAGTGCCGGTGCCCACGGCCGCTCCCACACGCGGGTTCACACTCACACACGCTTGCTCTGATCCTTGTTCTCTTAATGTTCACAGTCTCAGTCACACTCACACCAGCTCACATGCTCATTCACAAGCTCACACACTCAGCCATGCACACCGCTTTGCTCACTCTCTTGTACACACATGCCTGTATGCACGCAGGGCAGCCAGGCAGGTGAACTGCTTTGAGCTCCTCACAAATGCTTGTCGACTCTACCTTGAGAAGGCAGCGCTGGGGACCCACCTGGTCCTCCCCTGGGAGGGAAATGACTGTAAAGAGACCTATGGTTTCTCTCTATTGATTTTGGAAAAGCTTCCAGAAAGACACTTCCAGAAGGACACTCAAGGGAAGGTGGGCTGGTGGTAGAACCTGTTTGCCCCTGGGGAGGCTGGTGGTGACCTGGTGGCAGTGCCTTAGAGCCTGGGGAGCTGAGGGGCCAGGGCGGTGTTCAGGAAGCAGGGCCCAGGTGAGGCCGGAGGCAGGTAGGCCCCTGTGTCAGCCGGCTCTGCTCCGCCTCGAAGGCCAGGGGACCACAGGGGTGAGCCCTCCCTGGCGCCCGGGGAGTGGGGCGCCAGGTCCGGCGGGGGCGAGGGGGCTGATCACAATGGCGGACGAGTGGTACCCGCTCCTTCCAGCCCCACTGCCCTTCCAGGGCAGTGTGCGCAGAGCTGTGCTGGACGGCCCAAGATGGCGCTCTTGCCCTCGGCCGTGGGGGCCACTGCTCCGTGGGCGCTCCTTCTCTCTCATCTTCTCTTTTACCCCGAGGTCTCGGCCGGCCTCACTCTGATAGAAGCGTCCCTGGCCTCCTGCCTGGATGCACACTGCAGCCTCTGCCCTGACCCGGCGCGGCTCACACCGTTCTAGCCTCTCGTAGAACTCTCTGGTGTTCTCACTTTTGTTCTGTTTTGTTTTTTGCATGTGCAGTTTTGTAAAGCAAACTCGAGGTACTGTATCTCGCAGCTCATCTGTCTCCAGCGTAACCTCACCGTGAGTCTCTCTGCTGCAATTTCCATCTATGGCTTCGTGATAACTACACGCCAACGCCTTCTGTCCGCCCCTAACTCTGCTTCCCACTTCAAGTCATTCGCTTCAGGGGGCAGCTCCAGGCCCACATCCTGCAGCCTGGCCGGGGACGGCGGGCACACTTCCTGACGCCCTCACGTCCTGCTCGTGGGATCAGGCTCTCTGGGCTCAGCCCCTCCTCCTCTCCCTCCTGGTCTCTGTCCTCCTGCCTGTCTGTCCCTGTGCTGTCACTCTGGTGTCTTGAGCAGATCTGCTTCTCCTGAGGTGACCACCACTGGGTGCCACTGGGGCTGTCTCCTTGTGGCTCCCATGAGGTAGAGGATTGCTCAGGGGCTCAGGACATCCGTGGGGTCCTCCTGCCCCACCCTGCCTTGCTGGGGAGGGGGTGTCTCTGGGACCCTTAGGAAGTCTTGTTCTCGCGAGAGCAGAGCTTCTGCCTGCTCGTGAGGCTTCCGGAGACCAGCCAAAGCCTGAGGTAGAGCCGTAGGCACCCCAGGGTGGCCCTGCTGGGGGTGACACCAGTCTGCCCCAGGGCCTTCTTTCTGCAGGTGAGAAGTCCCTGGAGATGGCCAGGTGCCCTCTCCGTGTCCTGGTGGTGACGGGCACTCCTGCCGTCCCTGAACCCCTGGCCCCTGTTACTTGGCCAGCACAGAGCTGGGCTCGGTGCTCTCACGAGCACGCGGACCTGCTGGCTGTTGGGCCCCCGACGTCCACGGGGTAAGAAGGCTGGATCCTGAACGACTGACTCCCGGGTGGCCTGAGATGCGGGCGTAGGTGCCAGCGCTGCTGTACCTGGGCTGCTCCACATCGTCACAGCTGGGGGTGACTGAGGGAAGACTGACTTTCTCAGCACGGACACCTCAAAGCAGGGCCTCGCCACAGAGGCTCCTTCTGAATCCTGTCGGCACATCTGGGTCAGGGCGGCTGAGCCGGGCTCTGCCTGCAAGCCGGGCTGGACGCGGTGGGGCGGGGGGGGCCCTTCCCTGTGCCCCCTTCGGGAGTGCTTCTAGACGAGGCTTTCGCCTCGGTCAGAGTCCTCTGCCACACTGCACTGTGGGTCAGAGCCTGACCCGCCCCCGCACATTCTTGGAGCTCGGTGGAGACACAGAGAGTGAGAGGCGAGCACTGGCCACGCTGCGCCACATGCCAGGCAGGGCAGGGACAGAGCAGCAAGCAGGTGGGGGCAGGCTGCCGCCCCCCAGCAAGGCACAGAGGCAGAGACACGTCCAGAGAGGCAGCCAGCAGCACTGCCGCGTGCTGGGCAGGCACAGACAGTCTCGGGTGGCGTGAGGCCCAGAGAGGCAGCCACCCAGCAGGAGCGGGGCTGGTAGAGCCGCCCCTGGGAAGTTATGAGGGGAGCCTGCCAGCCCCACGCAGCCTCTAGTCCAGCAGGCACCCCGCCTCTCCGTGGACTTGAGCTGGTTCCTGGGTGAGACAGAGCTGCGTCTGAGGGTGAGGCTGAGGGCAGAGCCCGTTCCTCCTGAGCTACCAGCTACCACGTCCCCATCGTCTTTACTGCCTGCCTGTTTCTGTTCTGACAGGCGGGTCCCCAGGGCTCATGGCTGGGTCTGAGCAGGCCACCACCTGCCACCCAATGGCTCCGAGTCCAGGCCCATCTCGGCCTGCTGGGCTGATGGGGAAACCTGACCAGTGTCCGGCCGTCAGCCCTCACGGGTTCCTGCACCATTGGGGAGCGCCCCTGGTGGCTGCTGTCCACTTCACAGGGTTCGGCATAGTTCAGAGTTGGGCCCTTTGTTTTGGTGTCAGCTGGGGATGGGTAGGTCCCCCGTGGCTCTGGGTTGAAGCCAAGGAGAGAAGGTGGGTCTGTTGCCAGGTGACCTTGGGAACGGGGCAGCACCCGAAGGTGTGCTGACCACCAGTCAGCAGGTGGTCAGAGAGGCTGACCGCTGTCCCCCATACGTTGCCCTGCCTGCCCCCCGTCTGGGCCCCCAAGGACAGGCATCAGGCTCTCCTGCTCTCATACTTTCAAGGTGCTTCCCTGGAAATGGCTCCCCACCCTGGGGGCAGGACTCAGCGTGGTGCTCAGTGGCTGGGGCTCAGAGCCGGGGGGTGGAGACCTGTCCCACCTGGGCCCCCAAGGCCCCCAGGTTGTGGCTCTAGGCTGTGCGGTCAGTGCAGCTGGAGTCTGGCGGAGGCCTCGCGTCTCCTTTAGACACTTTTTTCCTCTTGCCCTTGCATGCGTCCGATCGTGGCTCCGTCAGTGACTCGCTGTGGACCCTGTGTGAGTCACGTCCTCCGTGCTCAGTGTGACATGGGGACAAGAGCAGCACCCAGTCCCTGAGGTGGTTGTGAGGGCTGGAGGAGGTGGCCGCTGGCCCAGATGTCACAGCCACCCTTGTCCTCGTGCTGCCACTGCTGCCCCCCCACAGTGGTCCCGAGACCTCCAGGGGCTGCAGGACGAGACTGGCCTCTGAGGAGGTGGTGCCGGCTCGCCAACTTTGGGGTCTTGTTCAGCAAATATCCCAGAATGCAAAGGGCTTCCACGCACCCTGCGCTGTGGAATCCACCTGTGACCGTGTGGGTGAGCTTGGGGGGCGGTCAAGGCCTTTAGAAGCCTGTCTAGTGAGGGCTGAGCCTGGACTACAGGCCACTCCTGGCGCCGGAAGGCTGTCAGCCCCAGTGGAGCCAGGAGAGAGGAGGGCACTGCTGAACACAGGACGTAGTGTCCAGCCGCAGACCTGCCTGCTGGGCTCCTGGGCATTCAGCAAATGGTCACTGAGCTGAGTGGCAGCTGCCCAGATGGGGCCGACCACCGCAGGGAGAGTCCCCGCCTGACTCCCGCGAGGGCCAGCCGCCCCCGGGGCCCCTCGCTCCCTGGGTAACTGTCCCTTCCGCTCTTGACGACCCGCCTCTTCTCGGGTTCCCTCTCAGACACCCCGTCTTCCTCTGGCCAGTGGCTCCCCTCCTGGAGGTGGAGATGGAGAAGCCCCTCCTCGGGCAGCCTGCTTCCTGCCTCCTCAGTCCTGCTCCATTTGGACGTTGCCTCCCTCCTCGCCCCATTCTGGCCTTCCTGGCGGGCAGCCCACCTGCCCGGGAAGCCTGTCTGCCACCTCATGCTGGTGCCTGTCATTCCCACTGCTCTGCACCCCTGGCCCCCCGGCCTTGAGCCCCCACCCCCAGGTGAGGCTCTCACCATCTGTGGGCGCCCCCGGAGGGCGCAGGGATGAGGTCTGTTTCCCTGGGTATCGGCCGCCAACTCTGCCCCTGGACTCTGCTGGGGTTGCCAGGGCTCCTGCCGCCCCCCCCGCCCCCCCACACTGCGCCCTCTGCCATCTCTCCATCGCTGTGTGTCCATCCGTGGCTTCCCCTGCGAGGCAGAGAGGTGGGGGGCGGCTTGGGGGCGCGGCTCACGCGGGTCTCCCCACAGCAGGCATCAGAACTCGGCCAAGGCGCGCTCGGTGTGGGAGCAGCGGGCCAGCCAACTGCGGCTGCAGAACCTACGAGCCAGCTGCGAGGCGCTGTACAGCGAGATGGACGCCGAGGAGCGGCTGCGCTTCGCCACCTCCCGGCACCTGCGGCCCGACATGAAGACGCACCTGGACCGGCCGCTCGTGGTGGAGCCGGGCCGGGACGGCGCGCGGGGGCCCGCGGGGGGCAAGGCCCGGCCCGAGGGCGCGGAGGCTGCCGAGGGCGCGGACCCGCCGCGCAGGCATCACCGGCACCGAGACAGAGACAGGGACAAGGCCGCGGCCGCGGCCCCGGCGCCGGCGGGGGAGCAGGACACGGCGGACGCCCCGAAGGCGGAGGGCGGGGAGCCGGGGGCCCGGGAGGAGCGGGCGCGGCCGCGCCGCAGCCGCAGCAAGGAGGCCGCGGGCCCCCGGGAGGCCCGGAGCGAGCGTGGCCGCGGCCCGGGACCCAACGGCGGCCGGCGCCACCACCGGCGCGGCTCCCCGGAGGAGGCGGCAGAGCGGGAGCCCCGGCGCCACCGCGCGCACCGGCACGTGCCCGAGCCGGGCAGGGAGGGCGCGGCGCCCGGGGCTAAGGGCGAGCGGCGAGCGCGGCACCGCGGCGGCCCCCGGGCCGGCCCCCGGGAGGCGGAGAGCGGAGAGGAGCCGGCGCGGAGGCACCGCACGCGGCACAAGGCGCCGTCCGCGCACGAGGAGGCGGAGAAGGAGGCCGCCGCGGAGAAGGAGGGCGAGGTGGGGGACAGGGACGAAGACAAGGAGCTCCGCAACCACCAGCCTAGGCGAGTCAGCGCGGGGGGGGGGGGCGCGGGGGCGCGGGGGCAGTGGTGACTGGGCCGGACGTGCCAACCAGCCCGTGAGGGGCAGGCTGGTAGGGTTACACAGGTCAGGGGTGCGCGGACCAGCCCTCTGTCTCAGCCCCTTTCTGCAGTGGTGACAGTCCTGCCTTGTTGGGCCGGCGTGGTGGGGAGCGTAGCTCTAAGGCGCCCGGGAGGAAGGGAGGCTATGGGTGAAAGTGTTGGGACTGGCTTGGGACACTGAGACTTGGAAAAGGTACCCCGGGGAGAAGAGAAAGATGTGTAACCCCGTGAAGCAAGGCGAGTCAGGAGAGCCTGAGGGAAGCCTGAGGAGGCCACAGGACTAAATGGTGGAATGGGAGGGGGCTGGGCTATGCGGCCATGACGGAAAGGACCCCCATCCCAGGCCAGCCCAGCCCGGTCCCTGGCTGGGACAGGATCTGACGGTGACTTTGTGAGAACCCTGGGGTAACAGGAGCTGTTAGGCTGAGGCCAGCAGTCTCCATGCTTGCCAATGAGTCACAGACCACCCAGAACTCGTGCAGCCAGAGGCCACAGCTCAGGATCAGCCCGACCTGGGCACGGTCTTTGTGTGCAGAGCTCTGTGCTGAGCCTTTGCCCTGGTGGGGCCCCAGGTGGGGTGGCTTAGGGTAACATCCTCTTACAGGCTTCTTCGTTCTGCAAACAGTTCTGTTATATACACATAACGTGATATCAGCCATGCCTGGCCTTGTGCCAGGGACAAACAGGTGAGTCAGCCCTGTCCCTACCTTTCAGACCTAAAAACAGAAATGTATAGGGTGATAAAAACCATGACAGAGGAGGTGATCAGGGATTTATTTGATCTGTATAGGGGTTTAAGAAGCTGGGTTTTGCAGACTGAATAGGAGTTTGGCTCTCCGTCAGACTCTGATGTGCATTCTTGGTTGCAGGGAGCCACACTGTGATCTGGAGGCCAGTGGGGTAATGGGTGTGGGCCCTGTGCATGCCCTGCCCAGCACCTGTCTAGAGAAGGTGGAAGAACAGCCCGAGGATGCAGATAATCAGCGGAACGTTACTCGAATGGGCAGTCAACCCTCAGATCTGAGCACCACTGTGCACATCCCAGTGATGCTGACTGGCCTTCCTGGGGAGACCACGGTCGTTTCCAGTGAGTATCTCCCCATAACATCAGGGCAGGGCCCACCTTGTGCAGGCTCGGTTTGCTCTCCCCCCTTCCCTCCTGCTCCATGACAGCCACCCGGGGACAGAGCTTGCCTCTGTGAATTGTTCCCCAACTGGAAAGTCTTTGCTGTCAGCATTTGTGCCTTGCTATCCCTTTGCTTTCCAGTGCCCCAGAGGAGCCCTCTTGCTATTACATGTCACTTAAGCTCTAGTCTGCTTCCTTCCAACGGTATTTGCAAGTTACCAGGTAAGTGCCAGGCATGGTGTTAGAGTGCAGGGGGCACAGCAGGGGGGAGTGGGACTGGCTGCCCTTGCGGGGCTCAGAGTCTCGTCGGGAAGACAGACCACAGCGCGGTCACGGCTCTTCACAGTCACACAAACGCTGCTAAGGACTGTGGCCACAGACCTGACTAAGGTCGGGAGCTGGCGGGCGAGAGGAGGGGGGTCTCAGGGTGGTGGTATTCCACCCACCTACTTATGGTCCTGGCTCTGCAGTTCCTCCCAGGCCTTTGCCTGAGCTTCCCTTTTTCTTCCCCTCCCTCCCTCATACTGTGTGTGAGGTCGTGACGGAGCAGCCGCTCCACAACTGACTTGTGTGCGGGCACTGAGGGCACAGTGTAAATAAAATGCCAACCTGCAGGTGACAAAGACAGGCCCTTCACATTATGCGCAGGTGCACGGGCGTTTTGTGAACACCAAGGATAGAAAAAAACATTCCCAGGGGCAGAGGTGACTTGGAATTCCAGATGAAGATTCAGCCTCAGGCAGGCCCAGGTGCTGCCACACGCTTGCCTGTCTGCAGACGTGTCCACGCACAGAACGGGCGCTCCCTCTTACCCAGGGGCTCTCGCCTGGGGCCGATGGATAGTGCACAGCGCCAGGTGTAACAGTGGGGGTGGCTGGCTCTGCCCGCTGAGCCTCCCCCTTCCTCGTTGCTTCCTTGGAAGAAGGCTTTCCCTGGTCCATTCTGTCGTTTCACCTCCCATGGCAGTAGTGTGTCTGTCTTCCCAGACTCCCGAAATCAGCCCCCGGGTCTCATTCTTTCTGGACTAGCTTGAGGGTCCCCACCTGGTTTTTGTCCACGGGAGTCGAGGTGTGGCCCCTCCTCCCCAACCCTGGCAACCACTGATCTTTTTACTGTCTCTGTAGTTTGCCTTTTCCAGAACGTCTTATAGTTGGAGTCACCTAGTACGTAGCCTCTTTAGATTGTCTTCTTTCACTTACCCGTGTGCATTTAAGGTTACTTCGTGTCTTTTCGTGGTTTGGTAGCTCATTTCTTTTTAGTGCTGAATAATATTCCGTTGTCTGGATGGACCACGCTTTATTTATCCATGCACCTATTGAAAGACACGTTTGTTGCTTACAAATTTTGTCAGTTATGAATAAAGCTATTATAAGCATTCATGTTCAGGTTTTTGTGTAGACATACATTTCCAACTCATTTGGGTAAATACCTAAGAGCATGGTTTTTGGATTGTGTGGTAAAACTACATTTAGCTTTGTAAGAAACTGGTCTAACCAACTGGCTATATCATTTTTACATTCCCACCAGCAGTAAATGAGAATTCCTGTTGCTTCGCATCCTCTCCAACATTTGGTATTGTCAGTGTTTCGGATTTTCGCCATTCTAATACGTGTGTATTGATATCTCATTGTTTTAATTTGCAATTCCTTAATGATATATGATCTTGAGCGTCTTTTCATACGCTGATTTGACATCTGTATATGTTCTTTGGTGAGGTGCCTGTTCATATCTTTTGCCCACTTTTTAATTTTTTTATTTGAAAAAAAATTTAGAGACAAAGTTTTAAAGAGCAGTTTAAGGTTCAGAACAAAATTGAGAGGAAGGTAGAGAGATTTCCATGTACTCTCTGCCTGCACACATGCGTCGCCTTCCCTATTATCAGCATCTCTCATTAGAATGGGGCTTTTTTTTTTTTTTTTAAAACCAAGGATAAAACTACATTGACACGTCATAATCACCCAAAGTGCACAGGGTACATTAGAGTTCACTCTCGATGTTGTACATTCTGTGGGTTTGGACAAATGTGTAATGACATATATCCATCATTGTGACATGACACACAATATTTTCATTGCCCTAAAAATTCTCTGTGCTCTGCCTGTTCATCCCTCCTCACCTCCCATCAACGTCTGGCAACCACTGATCTTTTCATTGTCTTTGTTCTTTTGCCTTTTCCAGAGTGTCATATAGTTGGAATCATACAGTGTGTAGCCTCTTCAAATTGGCTTCTTTCACTCACCAATATGCATTTAAGGTTCCTCCATGTTTTTTCATGGCTTAGTAGCTCATTTCTTTTTAGTGCTGAATAATATTCCATTGTCTGGATGTACCTTAGTTTATTTACGCATTCAACTGCTGGAGAACATCTTGGTTGCCTCCAAATTTTGGCAATTATGAATAAAGCTGCTGTAAACATTTGTGTGCACGTTTTTGTGTGGACATAAGGTTTCAGCTCCTTTGGCTGAATCCTAAAGAGAGTGATGGCTGGATCATGTGGCAAGAATATGTTTAGTTTTGTAAGAAACCGCCAAGCTGGCTGTACCACCTTATGTTCCCACCAGCAATAAATGAGAATTGCTGTTGCTGCACATCTTTGCCAGCATTTGGTGGTGTCCCTGTTCAGATTTTGGCCATTCTAATAGGTGTGTCATGGTGTCAGGTTGTTTCAGTTTGCGTTTCCCTGATGACGTTTGCTGGGAAACATCTTCACGTGCTTATTTACCCTCCGTATGTCTTCTTTGGTGAGGTGTCTGTTAAGGTCTTTTGCCCATTGTTTAATCAGGTTGTTGCTTTTAGTTTTGAGTTGTAAGAGTTCTTTGTATACTTTGGGTAACAGTCTTTTATCAGATGTGTCTTCTGCAAACATTTTCTCCCGGTTTCTTGCTTGTGTTCTCATTCTCTTGATGTCTTTCACAGAGCAAAAGTTGTTCATTATCTCCTAGGAGTGTTATAGTTTCACATTTCACATTTAGGCCTATGAGCCATTTTGGGTTAATTTTTGTGAAGGGTGTAAAGTCTCTCCAGATTAATTTTTTTGGCATGTGGTTGTCCAGTTGTTCCAACACCATTTGTCGAAGAGACTATCTTTGTTCCACTGTATTGCCTTTGCTCTCGTGTCAAAGATCAGTTGACTGTTATTTGTGGGGGCCCGTTTCTGGACTCTCTGTTCTGTTCTGTTGACCTGTTTGTTCATTCTTTCCCCAGTACCACACTGTCTTGATTACCGTAGCTATATAGTCAGTCTTGAAGTTGGGTGGTGCCAATCCTCTAACTTCGGTCTTCTTTAATATTGAAGTTTTGGCTATTCTGAGTCTTTTCCATCTCCATGTAAACTTTAGAATCATGTTGCTGATATCCATAAAATAAATTGCTGGGATTTTGATTGAGACTGCATTGAATCTATAGATCAAGTTGGGAAGAACTGACAATGTTGAGTCCTCCCATCCGTGAACATGGAACATCTCTCCATTTATTTAGTTCCTTTATTTCATGCATCAGAGTTTGTAGTTTTCCTCATAGGGATCTTGTACATATTTTGTTAGATTTATGCTTAAGTATTTCATTTTGGTGGGGTGCTAATGTAAATAGTGTTGTGTTTTAATTTTAAATTTCACTTGTTCATTGTTAGTATATAGGAAAACAGTTTACTTTTTGTGTGTTAACCCAACCTTGATAAAATCAGTTATTAGTTCCAGGAGTTTTTTTGTTGATTCTATCAGATATTCTCTATAGGTGATCAAGTCATCTGCAAACAAATACAATTTTTTAGTCTTACTTCCCAATCTGTATAGTTTTTGTTGTTGTTGTTTGCCTTATTGCATTAGCAAGGACTTCCACTATGGTATTGAAAAGGAGTGGTGAGAGGCGCATCTTTTCCTTGTACGTGATCTTAGTAGGAAAGCTTTGAGTTTCTCACCATTAAGTATGATGTTAGCTGTAGGTTTTTTTTGGTACATATTCTTTATAAAGTTGAGGAAATATTCCCTCTATTCCAATTTACTGAGAGTTTTTATGGTGAATGGGTTTTGGATTTGTCAAATGCTTTTTCTGCACCTGTTCATATGATCATATGATTTTTCTTTTTTTAGTTTGTTGATGTTATTATGGATTACATTAATTGATTTTTAAAAATAATTTTATTTATTTATTTATTTGTCTGTGTTGGGTCTTCATTGCTGCGCACGGGCTTTCTCTAGTTGCAGCGAGCGGGGCGCTACTCTTTGTTGCGGTGCACGGGCTTCTTATTGTGGTGGCTTCTCTTGTTGCACAGCACGGGCTCTAGGGGCATGGGCTTCAGTAGTTGTGGCATGTGGGCTCCGTAATCATGGTGCACGGGCTCTAGAGCACGGGCTCAGTAGTTGTGGTGCACGGGCTTCGTTGCTCTGCGGCATGTGGGATCTTCCTGGATTAGGGATAGAACCTGTGTCCCCTGCATTGGCAGACAGATTATTAACCACTGCACCACCAGGGAAGCCCTGTGTTAATTGATTTTTGAATGTTGGACCAGCCTCACATGTCTGGGATTAATCCCACTTGGTTGTGGTATATAATTCTTTTATACTTTTTTGGGTTCGATTTGCTAATGTTTCGTTGAGAATTTTTATATCTATATTCATGGGAGATATTGGTCTATAGTTTTCTTGTGATGGCTTGTTTGGTTTTAGTATCAGGGTAATGGTATTCTCTTTGGTAAAAGGGAATTTGGTAAAAGGTAAAAGTATTCCCTTTGCTTCTATCTTCTGAAAGAGATTGTAGAGAATGGGTATGATTTCTTTCTTAAATATATGGTAGCATTCACCAGTGAACCCATCTGGGCCTGGTGTTTTCTGTTTTAGAAGGTAGTCGATTATTGATTCAATCTCTTTAATAGGTATAAACCTATTTAGAAGGAATAGATATAAACCTATTTAGATTATCTGTTTCTTCTTGAATATCAGCAGATTGTGTCCTTCCAAGGAATTGGTCCATTTCAAGTAGTTTATCACATTTGTGGGCATAGAGTTGTTCATAGTATTAATTTATTATCCTTTTAATGTCCATGGGATCAGTAGTGATGTCTCCTTTTTTATTTCTGATATTAGGAATCTGTGTTTCCCCTCATTTATCTTAGTTAGCCTGGCTAGAGACTTATCAATTTTACTAATCTTTTCAGGGAACCAACGTTTGGTTTCATTGATCTTCTCTGTTGATGTGCTTTTTCAGTTTCATTGATTTCTGCTTTAATTCTCACGGTTTCTTTTCTTCTGCTTACTTTGGATTTAAGTTGCTCTTTTTCCTCTTCCTAAGGTGGAAGCTTAGATTATTGATTTTGGGTCTTTCTTCTTTTCTAATTTATGCATTCAATGCTATAAATTTCCTTCTAAGTGTTGCTTTTGCTGCATCCAACAAACTTGGATAAGTTGTGTTTTCATTTTCATTTAGTTAAAAATATTTAAAAATTTCTCTTGAAATTTCTTCTTTGACCCGTATGTATCTAGAAGTGTGTGGTTTGATCTTTACATATTTTGAGATTTATCTTTCTGTTATTTAGTTTAGTTCATTGTGGTCTGGAAACAGACATTTTGCCCACTTGTAAATTGGGTTGTTGTTTTCTAATTGTTGAATTTTTAGAGTCCTTTGTATAATTTTGATAAAACTTTTATCAGATATGTGATTTGCAAATATTTTCTCCCAGTTGGTGGCTTGTCTTTTCATTTTCTTAATGTCTGGTGTTTTTGATTGTTACTGGTGGGAGGGTTAATTTGGTCCCTGGTATGACTTCTGCTAGGAGCAGAAATCTAGGCTATTGACTTTTATATGTTAATTTTGTATCCTACTACTTTTCTGTATCTTCAGATTGTTCTTTAGTTTTAGCATTGATTCTCTTTGTTTTTTCCCAAGTACATTATGCAAAATTTTGCAAATACAGTTGTAACTATTCCTTTCCAAATATTAGGTCTTCTTTCCTTCCTTCCTTCGTCTCTCTCTCCTTCCTTCCTTCCCTCCCTCCTTCCTTCCTTCTTTCGTCCTTTCTTCCTTTCTTTCTTTCTTTTGCCTGATTTCACCAGCTAATATACTAACATTGGAGTTACTAGGTACCCTTACCTTGCTTCTGCCTACACTAAGTAAGATTCTGGTTTGGGGCTTGAGAGGTGTGTGTCTGTGTGTGTCTACGTCTGTGTGTCTGTGTGTGTATAAGATCATGTTATAGTGTTCATTAATTTCTTTTTCAGTAAGTATTTTTTTATCTGGAATAGATGCTGAATTTTGTTGAAGGTCTTTTCGGCATCCATAGAGATCATATATTTTCCCCTGAAATATGGGGATTTATACTAATAAGTTTTCAGATCTTGAACTATCTTTGCAATCTTAGAATAAACCCCACTAGGTTATCATATTTATTTTTTAATGTGATGCTGGATTCTGTTTGATAATATTGATACTTTATGGAGGATTTTTGGATTGAGATGTATTTTAGGATATTGAGATGTGTTCTGTAGCTTTCTTATATTATGTTCAAGTGTCATAAGGTTTAGATATTAATGTTATATAGTTACCTCTTGCTTAACTTCATTAATCCATTTCTGAAAATCACATGTTGTAGTGGGAGTCCCATTTCCCATTATTTTAGATGGGAAAAATTGTAATGTACTATACAAATTATAATGTATTATAATTAGTTGTACTCAAAATCCCCAACCAATTTCTTAAAACAGAACTAAAGCACAGTTAGTCACAGAAAACACTTAATACATTGTTTCCTGATCACCGCAGTTAAAATAGCTGTTAACAAGCAATTGCTTTGGACACCTCCTTCAGTGAAACTTGCACTTTTCAAAAACATCGACACATGATTCTGATAGCTAACCAACTGACTTTGGAATCTTGCCTGACAGTTTTCAGTGTTTTGAGTTTTGGGGATGTATACATTTTTCCTGCATAAACAACAGTCAAGAAAGCCTCAACAACGTTGTAATGAGAGATACATGTATTCTCCTGAAGTGTGAGTATTATAAAACTAAGAGGTGCTCTGTTGAGTATTTATTATAAAACTAAGAGGTGCTCTGTTGAGTATTTATTATAAAACTAGGAGGTGCTCTGTTGAGAAATTTTACCTGAGGAGATGTTCTGTAGGGTGTACCTATTATTGATCCATAAAAAGAATTAGGACGTTTGCTTCTTTTCCTTTTCTGGGGTAGTTTAAGTAGCATTAGGATTACTTGGTCTTTAAAGATTTGATACAGTTCCGTTGTGAAATAAATCATCTGGGTTTGGTTTTTGTTGTTGTTGTTAGGATAGTTCTTTGATAATTTATCTGTTTCTGTATGGATATTGGTCTGTTTAAACTTTCTTATCTCCTAAGATCAGTTTGGTAAACTGTAATGATCCATTTGATCTAGGTTTTCCAATTTATGTACATAAGAGCTATGCAAAGAAGTGGCTTAAGTTTTTAAAACAATTTGCTCACTGTTTTTTCCCCCTTCTTATTTTTTATCCTGTATATTTTGTGTTTCCCCCTTATGTTCTTGATTAAATTAGTTAGAAGTTTATACAATTTGTGGATTTTTATAAAAAGAACCAGCATCTTTGTTAGTTCTACTATGGTTTTCTTTAAAAATCATTTTTTTTCCAATTTTATTTTCCTTATGTACCTCCTTCTGCCTTTTTTTGTTTTACTTTGTCATTCCTTTTCTAGCTTCTTTAGTTGGAGACTTAAGTTTATTTTAGTCTTTATTATATGATTATTTAAGGCTCTGAATTTTCCTCTGATTGCTAATTTAATTGTAGCCTATAGATTCTGATATTTGGTGTTTTCATTTTCACCAGATTTTAAAGGAATTACGCAATTTTGGTTTGTATTTTCCCTCAGTGTTTTTAGATTCCTTGGGATTTAGTATATAGAGAATCAAGTACTCTGCAAGTGAACAGTTTTATTTTTTACTTTCTGATATGTATGCCTTCTATTTCCCTTCTTCCCTTGTGGTGCTGTGACTTCCAGTACAGTGTCCAGCGGTGAGAACTCACGTTCTTCCCTTGTTCCCATCTTGTGGGAGGAGGGAGCACTCAGTCTTTCACCATTAAGTATGATGTTAGCTGTTGTTTTGGGGTTTGTTTGGGTTTTTTTTAAGATGTTCTTTATCAAGTTGAGGAAATTCCCCTCTGTCACTTTTTTTTCTAAGTTTTTATATTAAATGAGTGTTGAATTTTATCAGATTTTCTGCCTCAATTGATATGATTATGTGGTTTTTCTTCTGTAACATGGTAGTTTACACATTGAGTGATTTTCAAATATTGACCTGCCTTGCATCCCTGGGATAAACTCTGCTGGTCATTGTGTATAATTATCTTTATATATTGCTGAATTCTGTTTTTTTTTTGTTTTTTTTTTTTTGTTGTTGTTTGTTTGTTTGTTTTTTGCGGTATGCGGGCCTCTCACTTTTGTGGCCTCTCCCGTCGCGGAGCACAGGCTCTGGACGCGCAGGCTCAGCGGCCATGGCTCATGGGCCCAGCCGCTCCGCGGCATGTGGGATCCTCCCGGACCGGGGCACGAACCCACCTCCCCTGCATCGGCAGGCGGACTCTCAACCACTGCGCCAGCAGGGAAGCCCTGAATTCTGTTTGATAATATTTTGTTAGAGAGTTTTGCCTCTGTATTCATGAGGGATATTGCGCTACTGTTTTCTTTTTTGTACTCTTTGTCTGGTTTTGGTATCAGAATAATACTAAATTCATAAAATGAATTGGATAGTGTTTCTTATTATGTTTTTTGGAGGAGACTGTGTAGAATTGGTGTTAATTCTTTAAATGTTGGACAGAATTTGCCAATGAAACATTTCTTTTTTGGAATTTAAAAATTAGCCTTAATAGGGCTATGTTATGTAATCATACTGGGTGAGTTGCATTAGTTTGTGCTTTTGAAGGAATTGGCCTGTTTCCTTTGTCAAATTTATGTGTGTATAGTTGTTTGTAGTATTCCCTTATTATCTTTTGATGTCTTCGTGATCTGTAGTGACTGCCCCTGTCTCATTCTTGATATTGGTGCTTTGTGTCTTGTCTCTTTTTTGTCAGTCTTACTAGAAATTTGTTACTCTCGTTGATCTTTTCAAAGAAACGCATTCTTGTTTCATTGATTTTCTCTATTGTTTTTCTGTTTCCAATTGCGTTTGATTTCTGCTCCTTATTATTTTCTTCTCGCTGTTTGCTTCGGGTTTATTTTGCTCTTTTTTAGTTTCCTGAGATGGGAGCTTAGATTAAGTCTTTTCCTCTTTTCTAAGGTAAACATTTAGTGCTATAAATTTTCTTCTTAGTACTGCTTTAGCTGCGTCCCACAGATTTTGACATGTTATCTTATCATTTTCATTCAGTTTTGTTTTAAAAATTTCCCTTGAGACTTGCTCTTTGACTCATGGGTTATTTAGTTTCCAAGTGTTTGGAGATTTTGCTGTCATCTTTCTGTTTGGTGTCTAGTTTGATTATTTTGTGGTCAGTGAACACACTCTGTATGATTTCAGTTCTTTTAAATTTGTTAAGGTTTGTTTACTAGCCCAGGAGAGGGCATTTCTCGGTATGTGTTCTGGGTGTGCTTGAAAGGAATGTGTATACTGCTGTTGCTGGGTGGAGTATTCTGTAAGTATAAGTTAGATCCTGTTGGATCCTGTGGAGTTCTGTGCGCATGCTGATTTTCTGTCTAGATCTATCAATTGTCGGGAAAGAGATGTTCCAGTATCCAACTATAAATGTGCTTCTTAAACCCCTATCCAGACCTATTTCTTTCAGTTTCATCTGTTTTTGCTTTACATATTTTTCAGCTCTGTTGCTGAGTACATACACATTTAGAATTCTGTCTTCTTGAAAGATTGACCCTTTTATCATTGTGTAATGTGTCCCTTATACCTGATAAATTTCTGTGCTTTGATGTTTACTTTATCTGATATAAATATACCCACCCTTGTTTTTTTTAATTTTTTAAATTAATATTTGCCTATAAGATGTATATCTTTTTACTTTTAAACTAGCTATATAGGTAAATTTTAAGCTAGTTTCTTGTAGACAGCATATCTTTGGGTCATGTTTTTCATCCATTCTGTCAGTTCTTTTTTTTTTGCATATTTTTTGCATATTTAGACAATTTATGTTTAATGTAATTATATATTATGGCTTACATATTCTGTTTTATTTTTCCTATTGTCTGTTTTTTCTATTTTTTATTTTTTGGCTGCACCGCACAGCATATGGGATCTTAGTTCCCCAGCCAGGGATCAGACCCACGCCCTCTGCGTTGGAAGCGTGGAGTCTTAACCACTGGACTGCCAGGGAAGTCCCCCTATTCTTTCTATTTTTTATTTTTCTGGTTTCTTTTTCCTGCATTCCTGTGGGTTACTTGTTTATATTTTAGAATTCCACTTTGATTTATCTATAGTATTTTTGAGTGTATCTCTTTGTATTGGTTTTTTAATGGCTCCTCTAGGTATTACATATATATAACTTGTCTCAGTCTACTAGGGTTGTCATTTTACCAGTTGGAGTAAAGTATAGAAACTTTACCTCTCTTTTTCCTCCGCATGTATAAAATAATTAAACGTTTCCTCTACATATATTTAGAAGCACATCATTGTGTGTTATAATTTTTGCTTCAACTGTAAAATGTAATTCAGAAAACTCAAGAGGAGAAGGAAAGTGTGTTGTATTTTTACTCTTTCTATTGTTCTTTGTTTCTTCCTTCCTGATATTCTAATATTTCTTCTTCCATAACTTTCTGTTTGGAGGACCTTCCTTAGCCATTCTTTTAGGGTAGGTCTGAAGGTGACAAATTCTCTTAGTTTTCCTTCATCTGAGAATGTCTTGATTTTCCTTTCATTCCTGAAGGATATTTTCACTGGGTATAGAATTCTGGGTTGACAGTTCTTTTTTTTTCAGCACTTGAAAAAACGTGTGCCTCATCCTTCTGACCTCCATGGTTTCTGATGAGAAATCCACTGTCATTCGAATTGTTTTCTTCCTATAGGTAAGATGTTGTTTCTCTCTCGCTGCTTTCAAGATTTTTTCTTTGTCTTTATATTTCAGAAGTTTGATTATGATGTATTTTGGCATGAGTTTCTTTAGGTTTATCCTGTTTGGGGTTCACTCAGCTTCTTGAATTTGTAGGTTTATGTCTTTTTGCCAATTTTGGAAAATTTTCATCCATTATGTCTTTGACTGCGTCTTCAGCTCTGCCCTCTTTCTCTTTTCTTTCCAGGACTCTGTTGACATGAATGGTAGATCTTTCGTTATAGTCCCAAAGGTCCCTGAGGCTCTGTTTACTTTTTTCAGTCTATTTTCTCTCTGTTGTTCAGATCGAGTAATTTCTATTGTTCTGTCTTCCAGTTCACTAATTCTTTCCTCTGTGCCCTCCATTCTGCTGTTGAGCCCATCTATTAAGTTTTTAATTTCAGTTATTGTATTTTTCAGTTCTAAAATTTATGTTTGGTTCTTTATATCTTCTTTTTCTTTGCTGAGATTTTTTTCTCATTTGTTTCAAATGTGTTTTTAATCATCTGTTGAAGCATTTTTATGATGGGCACTTTAAAATCATTGTCAGATAATTCTAACATCTGTATTATCTTGGTGTCTTTTCTCATTCAAATTGAGTTTTTCCTGGTTCTTGGTATGACAAGTGATTTTTGATTGAAACCTAAACATTTTGATGTTATGTTATGCGCCTCTGAGACTTATTTAAGTCTTCTGTTTTTGCTGGTCTGCTGTGACAACACACCAACAGGAGGAGGGTTGGGGAGCTGCCTCATTATTGACAAATCGGGGTGAAATACAGGTTCCTCACTTGCCCTCCATTGACACCCAGTGGGAGTGGGTTCCTTGTCCCTGCTGGGCTGAGCTGGGAATTCTAGCTCCCCGCTGGGCCTCCACTGATACCGTCTTGTCTGGGAGAGAGGGGAATCCTTGTTACTGTTCCCTACATGCCTGCATTGACGCGGTAAGGGTTGCCCTCATTACCTCTGGGTGGCGGTAAAAGTCCCGCCTTTCCACTGAGGTTCACTCCAGCAGATAAAGGGAAGGGGCTGCCTCCTTACCTCTGGGTAAGAGTCGGAGTCCAGGACTAAGGTTCACTCCAGCAGATAAAGGGAAGGGGCTGCCTCCTTACCTCTGGGTAAGAGTCGGAGTCCAGGACTAAGGTTCACTCCAGCAGATAAAGGGAAGGGGCTGCCTCCTTACCTCTGGGTAAGAGTCGGAGTCCAGGCTACCCATGTAATCTTTTCTGATATTGTATGGGTTGGGAGTCTTGTTATTACCACAGGGTGGGTATGAAAGTTCCTGCACTCACTTGGCTCTCTCTGATACCACCTCAGCAGGGGCTTTGGGTACCTCATTACAGACTGGTGAGGGTGGAGGTCTAGGCTCCCCACTTGGCCTCTGCTCATATGAGTGGAAGTAGGGCTGTGGTTTTTTTCTGAGGTGTTAGTAGAGTGGTTATTGGCTCTAAATTTCCCATCTGGTTAGGCTCTACCTTTCCTGGTCCTGTCACTAGGGAGAGCTGGCCTTTAAAAATCTTTCCTGTTGGCATTCTGGGTTGCTGGCTTCTCCAGCACCAAGGATATATGAGGCATAAAAAAAAAAAAACCCAGAAACAAAACCTGTTGTTGTGTTGTTCCTCAGTTTCCAAGATACCAGCAAATCTGCCTTCTTTTCTCCACCTTTCGGAATCTTCTTAGGTTGGCCTTATGTATGATGTCCAGGGTTTTTAGTTGTGCTTAGAAGGATGAATGGAAGAAAGTACCTCTATTCCATCTTTTCAGAAGCTGAAGTCTTGAGTTAATTTTTATATATGGCATGAGGTAAGGGTTGAGGTTCTCATTATCCACTCCCCTACCACCATTGATGTCCATTTGTTCCATTACTGTTTGTTGAAAACGCTGTCTTTTTCCATGGAATTACTTTGGTTCTTTTGTCAAAAATCAGTTGATAGGTGTTATGTCATTTCAGGAAAAATTTCTGGGATTACAGTTTTAAATGTTAGTTCTATTACATTGTTTAATTTTTGTTTTTCAGACATTCCAGTTATACACGTGTTAAATCTCCTTTGCCTATCTTCTGTATGGATTTCTCTGTTACCCTTCTGAAAACTCATTCTTCATTTCACTCCTAAATTCTTTTTCCCTTACTATAATTTCAGTCGTATCTACTTTCCCTTGGACTTATCTGTTGTCTTGTGATTTCCAAGATGATTTTTTCTCTTTAACTTTATTTCTCAGATATTTTTGTCTTTTTCTTCAATTTCTCTCCTAAGTTTGGTCAGCTCTCATCTCACATCACCTAGTTGTCCATACATTTTTATTTTGAATCTGATTTTGTGGTGTTTTTTCCTTATCAACAACTGTTTGTTTAATTATATTTAATTCATGTTGGAAAGTTATGTGACAGTTTTCCTCCTTTGCAGTTGTTTTTTTGTGGAGAATTTTTATTACCTGAAAGGTTTTCATCCTTACTTTCTGTGTTCTTATGTAGAAGCTGTATGGTTGTTGGGTTCATTTCTCTGATCATGAGGACGTATGTTACAGTCTCCTGGACCAAAAATTACATGTGATTTTGTGAAGAGTAGGGGAGGGGTTTGGGCAGCTTACTTGGTTTCTAGTTCAAGAACACCCTCTTATTTAGTACAGTGAAACCCAGTTTCTTTTTCAGTGGTCCCTAGTGGGGAGTGTTTGTCTAGTTCTAATTCTGTGATAAAATCCTACCTCTGGAGGACCCTGGACCTCAGACACTTGTTTCTTCCTTCCCTGCATCACTGAGCCGCTGAAGTCGCGTCTCTCACTGTCTCCTCCAAGTTGCCATCTCCAGTGCCTTGTACTTTCCAAGCCTCTGCTTTCAAGCCCCCAGAAGCAACGCCCTGACCTAGCAGGCCTCAAACCTGTTCTCAGTGTTTCCCTGCTTGGCGGGGGATGGCGGGGGTGGGGAGCTTCTCTCCTGTGGATGAATGCGTTGATGTTGTCTGTGTTCCAGCATTACTAGGACCTCCTCACTCTCCCTTCTGCATACAATCCCTGCCTGATCCTGCAGGTCTGAGGGTTTGCATGGTAATTCAAGTGTGTAGTTCTCTTGTCTCCCAGATGCTGTGGGCATGGGCTGTGGTTGATTCTGTCACCTCTCCTTACGACCGCATGGGTTATGGAGCACGTGGGGAGAAACCTGAGTGTGGGCGACTGCTGTTGTCTATGGGAGCCAGCCTCGCATCTTTTTAGTTTCTGCTGGATTTGTAGTTATGGCCACATTACATTTTTAATTTCCTTCTTTCCTCTTTTTCTTCTTTCCGTCCTTCCCTTCCTCCCTCCCTCCCTTCTTCCTTCCCTTGATAAACCCCTTTTTTCCCCCTAAAGTTCTGTCCATTTTAATAGGCTACTAAAGTCTCAACTTTGGCCTTCTTGAGCTTCTCTATCATATCGTTTTCTGTTTCATTAGTTCTTTTCTTCTTTGGCTGCATTGGGTCTTCGATGCTGCAGACGGGCTTTCTCTAGTTGCGGCAAGTGCGGGCTACTCTTTGTTGCGGTGCGTGGGCTTCCCATTGCAGTGGCTTCTCTTGTTGCGGAGCACGGGCCCTGGGTGCGCGGGCTTCAGTAGTTGCAGCACACTGGCTCAGTAGTTGCAGCACGTGGGTTCAGTAGTTGTGGCGTGCGGGCTCTAGGGCAGGTGGGCTTCAGTAGTTGTGGCACGCAGGCACAGTAGTTGTGGCTCAAGGGCTCTAGAGTACAGGCTCAGTAGATGTGGCGCACAGGCTTAGTTGCTCCACGGCATATGGGGTCTTCCCAGACCAGGGATCAAACCCATGTCCCCTGCGTTAGCAGGCAGAGTCTTAACCACTGTGACACCAGGGAAGTCCTCATGTTCTTATTTATTGTTTCTTTTCTTCTGCTTTCTTATTGTAATCTCTTTCCCCATTTATTAGTTGAATACTCAGCTCTGACACAAGCCTTTCTACTTTGCTAGGGTGTTGAAGGCTTTAACTTTGACTCTAAGAATTATTTTAGTTTTATGTTGCAAGTTATGAAATGTCATATTTTTTAGTTCTAAATCTTTTCCAGGTTTCATTATGATTTCTTATTTGATCCATTAGTTATTCGTAAGTACAATTTTGAATTTCCAAATGGCAAAGGTTTCTTTATTGGTTTAAAAATTTTTTTCCTGTTCATTCCACTTTTTTTTCTTGTATTTTATCACCCCTTGTATTTCAGATCATCCATTTGGCTTTTTTTCCCTTCTGCATGAAGAACATCTTTTCTAATTTCTTTTACTGAGGTTTGATGGTGGTAAATTCTCTCAATTTGCCTGAAAAATCTTTTTGCCATTGTTTGTGAAAGTAGTTTCAATTTGTATGGAATTCTAGTTGGTTAGTTATTTCCTCTCTGTGTTTTGAGACTATTCCACTGTCTTCTCCCTCCTGTTGTTTCTGTAGAGAAGCTAATCATTAGTCCAAATGCTTCCATTGTGTGGCTCTCTCTTCTCTCTATGGCTGCTTACATAAAAACCTTTTTATTATGGAAAATCGAAACAGTGTTAAATAGAGACACAAGTATAATGAACCCCTATTTGCTGCCACTCACCCTCAAAGGAATTATCCACATTTTGCCAATCATGTTTCACTTTTTTTTCCTTTTAATCACTTTAGGTATAACTGTGTCTGTAAGCATCTCTAACAATTAAGGATTTAACAACTACAATAGCATTATTACACCTAGCAAAGTTTATAATAATTTCTTAGTGTTATCTAATACCTATCCCAAGTTCAAGTTTTACCAGTTATCTCAAAAATAACTTTACGATTGATCTGTTTGAATCAGGATCCAAACAAGGTTTGCTCATTTGACTTAGCTCATCTGTTTATGTCTGTTTTACTCTGTGACTGTTTTCTGCCTGCCATTTATTTGTTGAAGAAACTGTAAACCATTCTGGATTGGGTTGATTGCATCGTGGTGTCATTTAACACATTTCTCTGTCCTCAGTATCTCCTGCTAACCGATATTTAGATCCTAAAACAGGCCGTCTGAACCTTGGCACTATTGACATTTCGTTGGTGGTGGCTGTCTTGTGCGTTTTAAGATGTTTAGCAGCATCCCTGACCTTTCCCCTCTAGATGCCAGCAGTACCCTGTAGTTGTGACAGCCAAAAAAAAAAAGAAAAAGTCTCCAGGCATTGCCAGGTATCCCTAGGAGGCAAAATCGCCCTTGTCTGTGAACTGCAGAGCTTGACTGTGATCAGGTTAAACTCTTTGGGGAAGCTTCATAGGTGGCTGGCTGTGTGCTTCGTCTCACGTTCCATCCGGAGCCACATACCATCTAGTGTTTTCCTTTGGGCAGTGTTAAGATGGATCGGTGGGTAGAGCCCGATCCACCCACTGGAAGGTTCTCCACCAGCCTTTCCCCTAATGATCTAGTGGGCACCGATGATGGTCGCCCAGATCTGTGATTTTATTTGGCATTGCACAGTTGTGAATTTATAATTCTATCATGTTCTCTGCATTAGTTATTCTGACATTTTCTATACGGAAGAACTTCCCTCATCAACTCTTTGGTTACCCTGAAATACAGTTTGTATTTGTATTAGCAAGATACATGCTTAATTCCGTCCCTTTACATATGAGCTTTCAAAAGAGTGAGTTGGTACACTAGGAACTCCAAATCCAGTCATCGAGAGCTTTAACAAAATTATTGTCATGAATCTTCGGATTTTAACGTGTTTGGTGTGTTTCAGTCCTTTGGACTCACTGTTAGCTCTGATGCTCAAATTGTCCTGTCTCTGGATAGTGGGAGCCCCTTACAGTTGGCCTTTTTACCTTCTCACAGCCTGTTGTCTCGACAGCTGTCTGCTTTCATCTGTGACAAAACATTCCAGGATCATTGTGTACCTTTCCTGCCCAGACCTAGAATCGGCCATTTCTCCAAGGAGACCTGTGTCCTGGACACCTGCTGTTTTTCCAGATCTCCCTTTGCTTCCTTCAGGGTCCTTTTGCCTCCAGTGGCCTCACCTCAGCTCCTCCTTGGAGAGCTGCCCTTGACCACTAGAGGTGCTTCCCAACACGTGGGGGATGGAAGGTGGAAGTCCCTGAGGGTTGACGCCCCCAGGTGACCCTCACCAGGCAAAGGAGTGCGGGAGGTGAAAACCCGACCCTCTGGCTTCAGGTCTGACAACTTTGAGGCTTAGTTCAGACCCCAGGGTCCCCCGAAGGAGCAGCTGACGCTGTTGCAGGACTTTATCTGAAGCTGCGCCCTGCTTGGGCCTCCTTCGCTGCCCTGGTCTGCCTTCTTTCTCCCTTCCAGTTCCTTCTGGGAGTCCGTCCTTAATCAGTCACTTGGACCCTCATCTCATGGTCTGCTTCTGTAGAGCCTGATCTGAGAGGCTCTGGTTCCTTTGGTGAGAAACGGTATTATTTACCGATGTGGTCATTGCTACTAGATTTTTACTGCTTTCAGGCTTTTTAGGACTTTTTTTTTCTTTTTAAAAAAGAAGAATATACCATGTATTCTTTTGGCATTTGTAATTCAAATGTAAGATTATAGGATTTTTACCTAACTACTTAAGTTTTATATTTATATCTCTTTTCTGTTATCCTGAAACATTTGTATTTTTGTCTTTTTTTTTTTTTTTAGAGCAGTTTTAGTTGCAAAGTAAAATTAAATGGAAAGCACAGAGACTTGCTGTACACTCCCTGCGCCTGCACCGTCGGCCTCCCCCACCCAGTGGTACATTTGTTACGGTCAGTGAGCCTCCGTGAACCACCGTTCTCACCCAAAGTCCAAGGTTTACAGTAGGGCTCACTCTTGGTGCTGTACCTTCTAAAGGTTTGGGCAAATGTATAATGACCTGTGTCATTATAGTATCATACAGAGTAGTTTCACTGCCCCAAATTCCTTCTTTTGTCTTTTTACTTATTCTGTTTTTTTAAAAGTATTGTTTAAAAAAATTGTATTTTAAAATGTTTTGCCCCTACCATGTAGAAATGCAAGCAATTTTTGTCCTTCAGTTTTGTGTCCAGCCAGAGTTGCCAAACAGACTCTCTTATTCTAAATAATTTTTCTGCTGTTTTCTATGTAGACACATTTATACTGCCTGTGATATAAAATGTTTTGACCCATGAACTATTTAACATCTGTTTTTCAATTTCCAATTGTAAAATTTAAATCTTAATTAATCTTTTGGTTTCTGATTATTGCCTTAAATTACAGCTTAATTGTACTGTAATTAGAGGACATGACCTGCATGAGGGTCTTCTTTGAGACGAGAGATTTACGACTGCTTTATGGCTTAGCATATGGTCGACTTTTGTAAATGTTTTTTTTTTTGTAAATGTTTTATGTATGCTTAAGAGGAATATGTTTCCTCTAATTTGGGGAACACTTGGCTTGTTATATTTGTCTGCTAAATCGAGTGTGTTAGTTGTGTTGCTAAATATTCTATATATTCACTAATATTTGCCACATGGACCCATCGATAATTAAGACATTGTGCATTGAAATCTCTTTCTGTAGATCTGTCAGCTCTTGCTGTGTCTGTGTGTGTGTATGTGTGTGTGTGTGTGTGTGTTTAAGTTTCTATATTTAATGCAGTTATTTTGAATAGTTTGAAACATGCAGTTCAGTATAGGAAACATGCTAACAGATGACCAAGTACTATTGTGTGTGTTTCTAAAATAGAACTATGTGTTTCTGAATCTCTTTTGTTAGGCTTTTTCTTTTATTTATTCCTTTTTTCAAAAAAAAAGCTTATGTTAAAATATATGTTTGCTTTCTATATTTTAAGCCACTTTATGTATATTTAAAATTGCTGTGTCTTACTGGAGCTGAACTTTTTGTCATCTTCTGCTGACCCACTTTAACTCTAATAATGATTTTTTCGTATATTGTATTTTTCTGATGTGAATATATACCTGAGTTTTGTTTTATTTTGTTTTTTTAATGAACGTTTGCCAAGTGTATCTTTTCCCGTCTTTTGACTTCCAGCCTTTATGTGGCCTTGATTTTAGGCTTGTCTCTTGGAAACTACATATAACTGTATTTTTAAAAATGCCATCTGGGTGATCTGTGTCAGTCAGTAACCAGGTTCCGTCGGCTTTTATGTATTGTGATTATTAGTTTACTTGGACTTGTGACATTTGTTCCATTTTTCCTATGTTTTTTCCTCCTTTCCTTGCTTTTTAGTATTGAATAATTGGTTGTTTATTTGCTTTCGTGTCACATTTTCCCCTCTATATTAGTTTATAAACTATTAATTATTTTTCTGTTTTTTTAAAGTGGTTATCCTATAATTCTATCATGCATGCATAACAAAATCTATAGTTATTTTATTAAGTAAGACCTTAGAACAGCAGCTGCGATCACATTTCCCCCAGCTTCCTTGGTAGCATCCAGCGTTTCAGTCCTTTTCTCCCCACAAAACAGATATTGTTCTGCCTTTGTAGGCATTCAGGATGAACCCTCCCCAGAATGTGTCACTTTTGCATGAGGATTATTTTGAGCTAAGGGCAGTCGAGTCCCTGTGGGTTCAAGAGAAGCAACTGCCCCTCCCTTAACTACCTAGAAGAATTTAAATTGGGGACTTTTCCCAGGGAAGAGTTATTACCAGAGATAAATGTTATCTAAGTGGCCCCATCTGTATGGCAGGGCAAGCGTCTAATTACCAAAAACCTGCCCTTTTTTATATTGTCCAATGAATGACCCTCCTGTCCTTGGAAGCCCCAGGCTCCTATCCCATTCCTTAGCTTAAGGTGGTGTATATACCTCATTTTACCCTTCTGTCTGAACCTCTCACGTATGTGTGGTTCCCGTATGTACGAAGTTAAATTTGATTTTCTCCTGTTAACCTCACGCCAGTTTAATTCTTAGACCAGTCAGAAGAACGTAGGAACGTAGAGGAAAATTTCTTCCTTCCCAACAACTTTATAGAGACTGTGTTTATTTATTGATAGATTTACCAATTTCTTACATTGTAGACCTTCCTTTAATATCATTTTCTGTCTTCCTGAAGTACAGACCTTCCTGCTATAACATTATGTGTGCATTTCTGAAAATGCCATGCATTGAAAATAATAGGCCTTGTAGAAAAAGTTAGGTTAAGAGCAAATTATTCAAGATATGCAACTCTTTAACCAGAACACTAACAAAAACAAGAACGCTCTGAGTGCCAAATGATAGCGAAGTTAAATCTCCGTTTGCATTTGCACCATCACGTCTTCAGCCCTGCATCCTCCTCGGGGCCCTTTGCTTCTGGCAGAGACCAGCCTTGTCTTGCTCTTGTGCAGCAGTGACTGGAGGGGAATTAATTGGGACCGACAGACGGGCTCACTTCTCTGCCCTTCTCTCCTCTCTGGGATTTCGCCCCTCATTCCCAGATACTTTGTCATCCTCAAACTCCAGTCTTTCCTCCTCCTCCCAGTAGGCAGGTTGCTTTCTGCTTCTAAAGATGGGAAAATGGCCCCATGTGCACAGGGGTCGCCTCGTGCCTCCTTTCTCCCAAGGATTGTGGCTTCTCAGGTTCTGTCCGTGTCAGCTGGTTCCCTGTGCCTTTAAACAGTTATGTATTTTTTCCAGCTTTTATAGTTGTTTTTAGTAGGAGGATGCGTCCTTTTTAAGCCTCTCTCATAGGTCAATTTTATAGACTTCTATTGCTTGTTCATTTTTTTTATTTCTTTACATATTTATGTTTAGTTCTTTCATAGTCCTCATCTAAAGGCACTTACAGCTGAAGTCCATTGGGGGTTATATGTATATTACCTGTTCCTGTTGTCTTTCGCGCACCTCATATGGGGGTGATGTTTGTTTTCTGGTCCTTGTATGTTTGCTGATGATTTTTGCTGGGGTTCATATATGACTGGCCGTAATCCACCCTTTCTGAAGTGGGCTTTGTTTGATAATCAAGCCCTACAGAAAAAGAATTGTTTGGTTGCTTTTTCAGTTCTCCCACGGATGGAACATAGCTGTAGGAGAGAAATTCTTTGTACATGCTGGATGCCTTGGGACGTTAGGCTTAAGTTCTCTTCAAGTTGGAAATGATTGCCTTGGTCGGTGGGGATTCTGTGGGCCAGATGAGGGATGTTCTCGTCAGAGAGGACTTACCTGTGCTTTCCTGGAAGCCCAGCGCACCACCCGCCTGGTCTCCCTTCGGTCCTCTGGAGGGAGCAGTTTAGCGTGGTGCCTCACTCAGCTTTCCCGCCTCACCCCAGCTTTGGTCGATCATGGCCCCACCGTGTAATTCCTCCGTTCAGCCTCAGTTTCTTAATCTGCAAACTGGAGGTAATAATACGTGCCAGTAAGTGCCATTGTGAGAATAAAGCACCTGGACCAGCCCGGCACATGTTGTTTTCAGTGAACGTTCTGTTCCTTTCTTTATCCGCCCCCCTCCCCCATATCTGGCCATCTGGCTTGATTGTCTTGTTTCAATGAATTAATTTTTGTTACTGTCTAGTGTTTTTTTTAAACAGCTTCCAACAGGATATTTCCTCAGTCTGTTGTAGTTCTCGTTTTGATCCTCTCCTTTTATTCCTGGTCTGTTTTGACTTAATCGATGATTTCTGCTGTTGTTGTAGTAGTAAATCTATTTCAGGAGAAACATTTTCATCCAGGCTCTGGCATCTTTGTTCCACTTCTTTTGAGCAGAAAAATACTTCATTCAGTGTATATTGGTTCCTTTTTCCCAGTTTACTTGTCCTTGGGTTTGCTTAATTGTTATTGTGGAAGAGTCTGAAAAGCTGTGGTTTTAAAATAATAAATGTTTCTTCATTTAAAAGTTACACATGCTCATCACAGAAAAAAAAATGTTAGTGTTAAAAGTATAGTGAAGAGAATTAAGATTATTATCAGAAAGCCTTTCGGAGATCACCACAGTTACTGTTACTTTGGTGTTATTTCTCTCCCTGTATATGTTATTTTTCATAGTTGAGCCCATCTGGGATATACAAGTGTGTAGTCTTTTTTTTTTTTAACTTACCTTATCATAAGCTTCTTCTTTAAAGCTAATGATAAGTCATTTAAACTATTTGTATGCATTTTTAATATTCATAGTATGATGCTTCCTGTAAGTGCTGCACACTTCGTCTATCTCCTATGGTTATACTTTTCATAGTTGTTGTTACTGTAACAGAGCATACAGCAAACACCTTTGTGAGTACAGATGTTTGTGTGCATGCTTGATGTCCTTAGGAGATAATTTTGTACAAATTAAATCAATAGACAGAATTTTTTACTTTAAATAAGTATTGCCTAGTTGCTTTCTTAGAAGATGCTATAATTTATGCCTTCAGCCGGGAGTTAAATGGTGCCAGGTGGTGGCAGCTGAAAGTCTAGGAAGCATCGTAGCTGCTGTGGCTTAAGCCACAGCACGTGGTTTCACGTTCGGGTCAAGGCTGTTTTCTCTGGCCCGGCGGTTCTCTGCAGGACTTCAGAGTGGCCAGCAGCCAGGGAAGAAGCTTAGAGCCTTCGTCTTCACACATGCTGGAGGGAACCTCCCTCATTTCTGCCTTTATGCTTCTTCCAAGAAGTAAAAGTGAGGTGGACAGGTGGGCATTGGCTCCAAGTCACTGCACTGTCCTCCCTGGCATCCCTGGGTCTCAGGAACTATTACCCGCAAGAATGGAAACATACATTAGGATAGTTAAAAATGAAACACTGTTGTGAGAAACATACTATGCAGAACAGCAAAATCTACGTAAAAACAGTGGCCACAGCCAAAATAACCCTGGAGGCTTTGATTTGTGGGTGCCAAGTGGAGGAGGGGGTGCTGATAGCGCAGAGGATGGGCCTTAGGGAAGGGGGGCGATGAAGAGCGAGGAGGAAGGGCCAAGTGGCTGTGTGGGCGACGGCAGTGCCCGCGTCCTCCCTGGGTCAGAGTCCTCTGCGGGCCCTGTGCGGCGGGTCAGGCCTGACCAGCAGGTTCAGGAGAGCGGCTCAGGCCAGGCCAGCCCCTCTCCTTGCTGCCCTGTTGGCCCTGCCCCAACCCCCTGCAGCGACAGTGGGAGCTCTCACCATGCAGCCCGGGATGCCTTCTCTCGAGCGGTGAGCCCTGCACTGGGATGGGGGAACCTACTGGCCCTGGTCTCTGGGGCTGAAGGCGGCTTTGGTGTTCTTAGAACATCTAGATTTATGGCCCCTAGGGAAGCAGAGAAGTCCGCAGCCAGGGACGCCCGCTAGGCTTGGTACTGCTTCCCCAGTGACCCTGGGGAAGGGAGAGGTGAGGAAGGGTCTCTGGATCTCTGCGGCGGACGGCCCAGATCCTCAGCGCTGGCACGGCCCTGCCTTTGTTCACCTCAGTGGTGGCCTGACTGTGATCGGAGGGGTCTCATGTGAAGCTGTGTTCTTAGCTGCACGCCCTTCCCTGGGGTGGGTCCACGAAGACCTGTGAGGTTGGAGCTGGGAGAGTGTCCGTCGCCCCAGGGCGAGACCTGCGTGATGTGGGTTTATGAGCCACACCCCTAACTTGGTGGCCTCGTGTCCTTGCAGGTGGTAACGTGGACCTGGAAAGCCAAGCAGAAGGGAAGAAGGAGGTGGAAGCTGATGATGTGATGAGGAACGGCCCCCGACCCATCGTCCCTTACAGCTCCATGTTCTGCTTAAGCCCCACCAACCTGTGAGTCTCGTCACCAGCTGTGTCCTGTGCCGTCCTCTTGTCCATGGCCCATGATGCACGTGTACACCCTACCAGTGTGTGCTAGACGTGAGCTGCACCCTTACATGTATTAATATCCTGATTGATCACCACAGCATCCCACAAAGCACACACTACTGTCAGCTCACTTTGCAGATGAGGACACGAAGCCACAGGGAAGGCCGGTGTCCAGACACACAGCCCGTCCGTCTCGGTGGCGGAGCTGGGATTTGAACCCAGGCAGTTGGTCCCAGGGCCTTGTTCTTAACCCCCACTGCAGCCTTAGTTTACCTCTGCACACACGCACCCAGTTTACATCCATCGTGCATATGTGCTGCCCTCCGCCCGCCTTCCAGCAGAGCCCGCAGGTGTGCGTCACAGTCACTCGTGTCTGTGCACAGTTTCTCCCCTCTGTTTACACCGTGAGTCTCATCCACGCATCAGTCCACCTGCCTTCATTAGCTCAGCCAATGTTCACGTGCCAGACAGCGTGCTAGGTGCTGGGAATACACGGTCATGAGCAGAACGGACAAGGGCCCCGTCTGTTCTTAAGCTTACAAGCGAGTGGAGAGGCAGACAGCAGACAGGACGTTAGGGAGGGGACATGAGATGGTTCATGGACGGAAGGGCTAAGAGGAAGCACAAAGTGGGGACTGGAGATGCAGACGGTGGGGGCTGCTGACATGAAGTGGGATTGGAACAGAGACGTGGCGGGGGGTCGTGAGAGCCCACCAGGCAGAGATGCAGGCAGAGCAAAGGCGGAACCACACCGCCCAGAGGGGCAGCACAGCAGGGTCTGAGGAGCTCGTGCTCCGTCCTTTACCCACGTGTCCAGCCAGCCCTTCTGCCCTGGGCATCCAGCAGTCTTTCCACCAGCCCCCGTCGTCCGTCCTCCCCACGTTCCTCCTTTCAGCATACGTCTGTGGGGAGCTTGCCCTGCTAGGGGCTTGGAGTAAGATGGCGGTAGAGGCAGTTGAGGCCTCAGCCTCCAGCACCGACCGGGTGGTGTCCGTCAAATGAGTACAATGTGGACGGTAAAGCAGGGAGGTCTGGTGTCTTGGAGCAGGTGGGGAGAGTCAGGGGAGCCTTCCTGGAGGAGGTGAGAGATCTCAGGTGAAACCTGAAGGGTGAAGAGTTAAGATGAAGAGGGAGGAACCAGTATTCTTGGAGGGCGGAGAGAACTTAGAGTGGTCCAGAAGTGAAAGACATCAGGCTCGGAACAGCAAACGACAGTTGCATGGAAAAGCACAGAGGCAGACAGCGCTGTTGTGTGTTCTGTGGAGAAGCAGAGGTGACACCGAGAGCCCTGAGAAGCTTGAGAGGTTGTAAACAGTTGGGGGTGAGTGGTGACTTGGTTAGACTGCACTTCAGCAGAGCGCTTTGGTTGGAGGACTGGAGACGAGACAGGGAGACCGGTTAGTAGGTGGCCGCGGTTTTCAGGAAGAGTTGCTGGTGATTTGCTGAGGGCAGCCGGAGCGGAGAGGTTTGGGAGCGAAATGCTTGGGGAGAACTTTTGGAGGCAGGATCTGCAGGATTTGATGGCAAATTCGATGTGGAAGGGGATGGAGATGTGAAGGATGGCAGCCAGGGTTTCTGCTTGATGGCTGGGGGCCCGGCCAAGCTGGGGGTGGTGAGCACAGACCCTGTGGAGCCCGGGGCATCTGGCAGGTGGCACATGGCCGGGGGACTTGGGGGTCTGAGCGAGGGTGGAAACTCAGCCACAAGATGGAGCGGCAGCTGCTGATTAGAAGGAAGGGGGCTGGGATGGAAGAGGGCCCGAGAGGGAGCGTCGGGGAAGTGGAAGGAAAAGCGTCTCAATTAGGAGGGAGGAGTGCCAGCAGGTCCCTCGGGGGCCTGGGAAGGGCAGCTCCGGGGAGTGTGTGGGCTGGAGCTGGACACCGGTGGTCGGGGTGAGGAGGAGACAGGCATAAAGTCCAGTCCCTTCCAGGGACAGAGAGACGTGGGTGCCCTTGGGAACACTCCGCGTTGGCGAGAGGAGCAGGTTGGACGGGCTGGTGGGCAGCGGTTGAGCCAGCAGAGGCAGGAGGGGGGCCCCCGTGAGCACGTGCCTCGGGGTGGCAGGAGCGACGTCTGCCTCGTGCACTCGTCCCCCAGGATCGGCTTCACTCTCCCCCTGCTGGGCCTTTGCTGGCCTCCTGGTCACCGTCTCCTGCTGAGTCGTGGTGTGTGTCAACACCTGAGCATCTCCTGTTGCTTTATGTTTACTGGTGTCTTGTTCGCCACTGTGTCCCAGCCCAGAATGTGCCTGAACGGAGTAGAATAGTGGTGAGTGGAGGCGGGCAGGTGCACACACGCAGCTCTGGCGGCTCCGACGGGGGCACCGCACCCAGCACTGGGGCTCGAGAGGCACCTGCTCTCCACGGGACTGTTGGTACTCGGCCTCTTCCCCCACCCACAGCAGAGCTGGAAGCCCGTCCAGGGCACGGCAGCCCCACAGCAGGTAGACGAGCAGGCCTGGCTGGGCCCCAGTGGAACTTCATGTAGCGAACGGACCAACTTGGCCTGCAAGCCGTGGTGGGCTGGCCCTGCCCAGGGTTTCTGCAGCCTTCCCGCCACCTACCTTCCCAGGAATCTGGTCCCCATCAGTCACCTGGCTGCTATCTCCTGACCACAGGGACACTTCCCAGAGCTCAGCTCTTCCTACGGGGAGGGCCCAGCCCAGCCCTCCGTGGGCCTTAGGTGACCCGTGCTTTGCCTTTCAGGCTCCGCCGCTTCTGCCATTACATCGTGACCATGCGGTACTTCGAGATGAGCATCCTCGTGGTCATTGCCCTGAGCAGCATCGCCCTGGCCGCTGAAGACCCTGTGCAGACAGACTCGCCCAGGAACAACGTGAGTGCTGCCGTCGGGCCGCGGGGGGGCTGGGGACACAGAGGAGCGGGGCGTACCCGGCATGGGAGGGAGGGCTGCCGCTTCAGGGGTCGCTGGCCTGCCCTCTCCTCCCCAGACCCTTGCCCACAGGCCCCAGGCTGATGCGTTGTCGTTCAGGCTCCTGCCCCCGCTCGAGCTTCCGGCCTCGCCTTTGAGAAAAGCCTTTCCTTTTGGTTCCAGGTGCTGAAGTACATGGACTACATCTTCACAGGCGTCTTCACCTTTGAGATGGTGATAAAGGTGAGATGTGTGGTTGCCCTGGTGACCGCGGGGCTCTGCTCGTCCCCCTCGTGACTGAGATGGAGGCACGTGGCAGTGTGCCCTGGGCGTGCACACACGTGTGGTGACATGAGGGCACATGAGCCCGCAGGTAGAGGTTGTGTCTCGTGGAGACACAGGGCCACGTTTGTTAAGGACTCGCCACAGCATCACGTCAGCCTTAGGAGAGCCCGCAGGCGCTGGCCGTGGTCTCCACTGCCTGCTAACGGAGACCCTTCTCGCTGAGGGGGACAGGCTTCCCTTACTGTGCAGTGTGAGCCCAGCCTGTGCAGGGCGTCTCAGCAGAGTGGGAGGCTGGGGCCTCGGCTGGAGGAAGGAGAGCAGGGACAGGGCGGTGGCCTCAAGGCCCAAAGGTCGCGGCAGGTGGGTGTAGAGGACTCCCTAGTGTTTGATCCTAGGTGGAGAACGGCCGTGTTGTTGTTGTGACCCTCGTTCCTCCTCTAGGGGTTGCCAAGTGGCCTGTGCTTTCCACACAGGTGCGCGGGCGGCGCCGCTGCTGGGGCCGGGGGGGGGGGGGGGGGGTGCCACGTGCTGACTCAGGGTGGCTTCTGTGTACGCGAGCCCTCGCTTCAATTCTCTCCCAAATTCCTGGGGGAGGCGTTGTCGTTTCATTTTACGAACGAGGACACGGAGGCCCAGAGACGTTAAGGTGCCGCTGCAGGAGGGGCAGAATCCCACAGCTCCTCCTCTTGCCGCCTGGGGCTGACACTCCGAGGGTCTGGCAGGCGGCGTGCTCCGGGCGGCATGTGCCTGCAGCCCAGCGACAGAGGAGAGACTCACTCAGGCTCCACAGGAGCGGGGGGGGGGTGGTGGTGGTGGTGGCCAGGGAGGATCTCAGCCAGTCATGACCATGCAGGGCCGTTGGGTAAAAGGCATGGAGATCCAAACAACCGTTGAGGCTCTAAGAGGCCATTACCTGAGCTGTGACCCCTCCCCTGACAGACGTGACCTGAACCGTGACCCCTTCCCTGACAGGAATTGACCTGAGCCGTGACCCCTTCCCCTGACAGGAATTGACCTGAGCCGTGACCCCTTCCCCTGACAGGAATTGACCTGAGCCGTGACCCTTTCCCTGACAGGAATTGACCTGAGCCGTGACCCCTTCCCTGACAGGAATTGACCTGAGCCGTGACCCCTCCCCTGACAGGAATTGACCTGAGCCGTGACCCCTTCCCTGACAGGAATTGACCTGAGATGTGACCCCTTCCCTGACAGGCGTGACCTGAGCCATGACCCCTTCCCCTGACAGGATGTGACCTGAGCCGTGACCCCTTTTCCTGACAGGCGTGACCTGAGCCGTGTCCCCTCCCCTGACAGGAATTGACCTGAGCTCTGACCACTTCCCTGACAGGAACTGACCTGAGCCGTGACCCCTTCCCCTGACAGGACGTGACCTGAGCCGTGACCCCTTCCCCTGACAGGACGTGACCTGAGCTGTGTCCCCTTCCCCTGACAGGTGTGACCTGAGCCGTGTCCCCTCCCCTGACAGGAATTGACCTGAGCCGTGACCCCTTCCCTGACAGGAATTGACCTGAGCTGTGACCCCTCCCCTGACAGGTGTGACCTGAGCCGTGTCCCCTCCCCTGACAGGAATTGACCTGAGCTCTGACCCCTTCCCTGACAGGAACTGACCTGACCCGTGACCCCTTCCCTGACAAGATGTGACCTGAGCCGTGTCCCCTCCCCTGACAGGAATTGACCTGAGATGTGACCCCTTCCCTGACCGGCATGACCTGAGCCGTGACCCCTTCCCCTGACAGGATGTCACCATAGCCGGGTCCCCTTTCATGATAGGCATAATCAGGGCTGTGTCCCCTCCCCCGATGGTACGTGACATGAAGTGGCACCCTTCCCCTAACCACGTCTCTGGGCTCTGGCTCTGCCTTTCTTTTCTGAAATATTCTGTTCATTAAAGTGTGTTGTTCCCCTAAAGATGATCGATTTGGGACTGCTGCTGCACCCTGGTGCGTACTTCCGGGACCTCTGGAATATTCTGGACTTCGTTGTGGTCAGTGGGGCCCTGGTGGCATTTGCCTTCTCGTAAGTACCCAGGTCTGCTCTGACTCTTGCTGGGCTGCAGTCCCCAGAGCCGTGATGAGTGTGGGGGGTGAAGGAGGAAGGGGTCCATTGGCCTCCATGGCCGTCTCTAGTCAGTCCCTCTGTGCCTGGGGCTGGGCTGTGGGGCTGGGAGGACCTCAAGGCTCGTCTGTGCCTGACGCACCCCATGGCTCTGAAGTTGGATAGGCAGGCCTCTGCTTATGGTGTCTGCCTCTTGGGTCCTTCAGGAACCTTTCCGTGCCCGGACGCGGCTGCCCTGCTTGGTCAGCCAGTGGGTGGGTGCAGCTGGGGGTCTCCGCCGTCGGGGTGCTCCGCCATTTTCTGTGGCTCCCTAGTGAGCGACACTCAGCCCTGTTGTGGCCGGGCCTGGATTGGCTCCCGCAGACCCTACGCAGTGGCGGGCGTGAGGCAGGCGTTGGGTGCTCGGGTGGAGCAGGGGGGAGACCTGGCGGAGGTGGTGGGGGGAGATCCAGAGATAAGTAAGACCCTCGATGGACACAGATACGGAGGGATGGGCTCATCCCTGAGCCCACAGGGAGGCCTCCTCACTGACTCTCTTCTCTTTGTCTCCTGTTGCTGGACTCTCGCTAGGAGCTTCATGGGGTAATGCCTTCCCTCTGTCCCCTCACACTGCCGCACATCACAGCACGCTGCGGCCCCTCGTGGGCCGCTTCATCACCATGCCTCACCTCCGCTCATTTCCCGCCACCGTCTGGGCTGCATGCTGCCCGGAGCCATGTCCCCAGGGCCACACGTCCCCGCCTCGCCTCTGGGGGCCGGGTTGGGGGCTGGAGCTGGGCGTGGCCCCCCCTTTGGTGAGCAGGGAACCCTGACTGAGGGCTGGGGGCGGGGCGCCTGGGCCTGAGGGCAGTGCCCGCTCGGGGTGGGAGCTGTGTGACCTTGGCGGCCAGGATGTTGGCTATCCTGAGACACTTTCCCACGTGTCTCCCCTGGAAACAGGGCTTTCTTGCTCTTTCCTTTCCACAACGCCTCCCTGAAATGCCCAGCATCTCCGACCCTCTATTGTTATAAAACAAAATTCAGCTGAGTAAATCTGAAGGTCTAATTGGGTTTATTCAGTGATTCATGAAACAGGCAGTATCCCATCCCGTAAGTAGAAAGGCTGTACGCGATGGAGCCTGTACAAAATTGAAGGCCTTTATAGAAAGGGAGCCAGACAAGGTTATTAACAGAAGAAAAGAAAGGATTGTTTCAGGCAAGGTTACCTCACTGGTGCTGACCAGGAAAGTCCAGAAATTCCATTCCTGGGAGAGGCTGAAACTGCAATTCAGTCCTGGTTCGCTGTCCTGGGGACAAGTGGCTCCACTTTGGGCCTGTTGTTTCTTTTCATTTTTCCTTCTTCTCCTTTTTCTTCCTTTTCCTCTTTCTCCTCTCCCTCCCTCTCCCCCTCCTCTTTTTTTTTTTTTTTTTTTTAACAATTCTCCCCTTCTTGTCAAAGTGTCAGCCCAACTGAGAGATGTGATCAAAATTTTAGGTGTGTTGACTAAAAAAACATTCACAACCTAGAAATTGAGAGTTACATTTTATTTGGCGGACAAAACTGAGGACTTAAGCCCGGGACACAGCATCTCAGACAACTCTGAGGGACGGCTCCCAAGAGGCAGGGGGGAGCCAGGATATACAGGAGTTTTTGCAACAGAGCCCAGGTAGTCGTAATATCAAAAGATTACTGTTAACTATAGAAAACCAGGCATCTCAAGTTAAGGGATTTAGTGCTTTTCTTTATATGGGAAATGCAAGAGTCTGGGCTCATTGAATCATTCCTTTGATATGTACCTCAGCTACCTGGGCCAGTATCCTGGGCTTCTCATCCTGAGTCTCCTGAGGTGCCCCGTGGGGAGGGGGGTGGCTGACAGCTAGGTGGGGGGGCATCCTGCCTCCATCCTGAGCTCCCACACGGCTCACCATCTGTGGCTGTAATGTGGTGGCTTGATGGCTGCAACATCCTTTGTTTACTGATGTGGCAGCAATATTTTTTATTCACAGGCATTGGCACCACTCTTAGCTCCTGCTGTGTAATGTTTTGCAGCTTTGACCTTTGATGTGGGATCCATAGATCATGATGTGTTTGCTTAACCCCTGTGACATTCACAGATCGTAGTTCCAGGTTCATAACCCTTATGGTGGTCATTTCCTTTGCTGCTTTTCTGACATTCCAGTCAGAATGGAGACCGTTTACTTAGTGGTTATCAGCTACAAACGTGTATTTAAAGTTTTTGAAAGAATATGACAAACACAAACACATCAAGGGCATTATAAGCAGGATAATTCCTAATGTTTGAAGTGTACTTTGGAGCCATGGTCCCCAAGACCCAAACCAATCAAAGAAAAACCCCATGAAGCAGTCACACATTTGAGCCTAGTAGCTGGCTCAGTGATCTTACGTAACTGATTTTCAGCCTCCCCGGAAGTGCCAGTCCCGGTACTGTAGGTGGTGTTAGCCACAGCATAGACAACTTGCTTAGTTAGATAGCCAAGGGCTATCCTATTATTAGGACCAACTTTGGCCAGAGAGTCTAAGGATTTTTGCAGGGGAATCTGCAGTGTCTTCAAGAGTCATGGAGAGCTTTCTGATCATATCTTGTGCATATTTACTCCTAACCTAACTCCTTGTGCATATTTACTTGAAACCGAGTGATGGATTTATTCACAGCGTTTGCTGCGTTTACCCATTTAAGCCAGGGGTCAGTCAGGTTTTTAGTGTGTGTGGGACTAGAATCCCCTCCCCTGAAATAAAGAGCCTTCCTAAATGCCTTGCAGAGATGGGTGCTGCTGGTGGGGCCTCCTAGTGAGTGGAGACAAATCTGAGGTAGATAGTCGGGCTAGGTCGGAATCCTTGGTGGCGAATCCAGCAGTCTGAAAGGCCAACCCCATTGGAAAAGGAGAGTTTCACGATTGAAGTGTAAATCATGATCTGTCGTCTTGGGCCGAAGCAGTCTGTGTCCATGTCGGCTACTTTTCTTCCTCTCAGTTTGATTCGGAGCTCTCCAGCGTTTGTACAGGATGAGATGCGGTGTTCTGGTTTTGTTGTGAAGGATGGCTGAGGCTCTGGGTTCCCACAGAGGGAGGGGGAGGGGAAAGGCAGGGGGGAGGTGGCCTCATCCCTGAGGGAGGCTCGGAAATGGATTTTCTCTGTGACACGTGGGTGGCAGGTGAGGTGAGGTGAGTGGGGGGCAGCACGGAGGGAGCTGGTCCTCGCCTCAGCCAGCTGGCCGTGCGGAGCCCGGGGCAGGGCAGCAGAACTGAGGCCGCCCCAGCTTCCCGGTGCTGGGGACCTGGGAGCTGTCCAGCACGGAGCCTGCTGAAACCAGTGGGGGCTTGGCCTGCAGGAGGCTCTGCCAGGGGCCCTCTGTGGCCCGCTGCCCCTCTCTGCTCCAGGACTTGAGAGACCAGTGTAGGGGATCCGACCAGAGAAGGGAATGCTGGGGCTTCCTCAGCTGTGAAATGTTTATCCAAGGTGCAAGTCCCTGAAGTTTACTGCCGTCTGGGTAGTGAGAAGGACCTGGTGCCATCCCTTCCAAGGAGATCTCAGGGCAATCTTTGTTCTGACTGATTTCAAATCAGAGAGGTGGGAGAAGATTGGAAACGTTAGTTTGGTAAGTCATAGCCAGATATTTGAGGAAACTGGAAGAATTCAGGATCCAGCCCAGTTTACAGGTACATAGCAAAACCTTAAAGATAATTATTAGGATTAGAATCTAATATCTCTAAAGGGACAAGCATATTTTTTTCTCTCTACAATACCCCCACTCTTTTACCAAAGATAATCACAGTAAACTAATTCGTTTGTACCCAGCTTGGCCTGATTATTTGTATAAGTGCAGCAAGAAGAGTGACTGATCATTTGAGTTCTTCTTAAGGCTGCTCTGTTACAAATTTCCATAGGGAGTCTCAGACTGAACTCTCAAAAGCCTTCAAAGCCAGGAAACCACACCAAGGACACGGCCATCAGATCTGACCTGTGACGCCTTTTCCATCAAAGCCCAGCCCCGGCTGGGGCTGCAGTCCTGGCGTGGCCTCTCCACTTTATTCCCACTGGGGGTCTCAGCATGGTGTCTGGAGGAAGCTGGTGTTCCCACTGTGGGTGGGAGTGCTGAACGACATGGCCCGGCGGGGAGGGGCTCTTCCCATCCAGAAGCTCAGCTCTCCCTGGACACCAGGTGCTGCTGACCTGGCCCCGGCCCTTGTCCACTCTGAGGACACCTTGGCAGGCAGCCCGTAGGGGGAGATGCACTGGCTTGTGGTGCCTGCAGGGCCGAGGCTGCCCTGTCCCCAGGTCCTCTGGGCACAGGTGTGCAGCCTGCCTGTCTACATGGGTGGCTTCTCCTTCTAGAGGCTCCAAAGGGAAAGACATCAACACCATCAAGTCCCTGAGGGTCCTGCGTGTGCTGCGGCCGCTCAAGACCATCAAGCGGCTGCCCAAGCTCAAGGTGCGAGTCTGGAGCGGGGCCGTGGGTGTGTGTGTGCGCTCATGTGTGCGTGTGGGCACACATGCACGTGTAGATTGTGCGTGTGTGCATGCATGTGCACACGTGTACATGTAGGTGTGCGTTGTGGGGTGCACATGTGTAACTGGCCTGGTCCCCTGCAGCTTCCCGCGTGGGGTGAAGATGAGCAGGGCTGAGGGGAGGCCCTGTGTCGCGTGCGTGGGGCGGGCTCTCGGCTCTGTGACCCTCCCCGAGGGGCTCATTCTCCGCAGTGTCCTGTAAGGCTCCTCTTCCTCAACCCAGGGGTGCCCGATGGGACAGCGGGTTTCATCAGCAGCTGTAGTGCAGGGGGAGGGGCTGCGGAGAGAGGGAGGTGGGCTCACAGGGAGATGCGGGGAGGGCGGGGGTTCCCGGAAGCGTGGGTGTGGCTTTAGAATTGTGCTACAATCTAATAGTTGCTGAGCTTGTATTTAAACTCACTTAATCCTCCAAGACTGTGTGCAGTAGCGTTCGGAGCAGCTTGGACAGGCGGGCCGTGGAGACCCTAAGCGATGGGGGCTACGGCAGGCAGTTTGCTTAGAGCCGCGTGTGAAGGAGTGGCTCTGGGGGTGATGGAGGCTCCGGGGGGGGTGGGCAGGGTCTGCGCTGCCAAGGCAGCTGCTTGTGTCTGGAGTGTGCCAGATGGGGTCTCGGGAGATGGTCGTGGATCTGCCTTTGTGCACAGCCAGCCGGAACCGGGGCCAGGGCAGCAGGGAAAGGCTCACTGGAGAACAGTGAGAGCCCCTGACAGGCGGCCCGGGCAGTGCTAACAGACGGGAGTCTCCTCTGGTTCATGGACATGCCCCAAGTCCCTGTCCTGAGCTGGCCTCCGCATCACCACTCCCCCATCCCACTTCCCACCAATAGGCAGGGGCCAGGCATGGTCCTCAGCCCGGCCCTGCTCCTCCCCTCCGCGCCAGCCCGTGGCCTGGCAGAGAGGCCTGACCCCAGCCCCAGGTTCCCCTCGGCATCTGGCCCCCCTGCCCGCAGCACCTTTTTTAGCCCCTCCTGCGCACCCCGTCCAGTCCAGGATCATCCTTCTGGAGCAGGACGGCACAGGCAGCTTCTCACACAAGGCCTCCGGTCCCGGTCCAGACCCTTGCGGTGGCCCCGCCCCTGGGCCCCGCCCCTCACGGCTCCGCCCTCCCGCAGGCTGTGTTTGACTGTGTGGTGAACTCCCTGAAGAACGTCCTCAACATCTTGATTGTCTACATGCTCTTCATGTTCATATTTGCCGTCATCGCGGTGCAGCTCTTCAAGGGGAAGTTTTTCTACTGCACCGACGAGTCCAAGGAGCTGGAGCGGGACTGCAGGTAAACCGGGCAGGGCGGCTCCTCTGTCCCCAGCGCCGCGCCTCCCCGGCAGGATGGGCCCTTGCTGCCCGCACACCTCAGGGAGCTCCGCGTGGCCACTGCCGGGCGTCCCGTCGGCCCTCGCGATCCAGGCTGGGCCCTGAGGTCAGAGGGCCGCCCCGGGGTTGGAGCCACCTCCCCGTCCCCCCTGAGGCCTTGGGCCCCAGCAGAGCAGCAGACAGGAGAGGCGCCCTCCGGGAGGAGCGAGGGGGAGGGTGGTGCCGTGTGGATGCCGTCCTGGACACGTCACATAACGGAGTCCTGTGATCTGGGGTCTTGTGTGTCCAGCTTCTACCACTAGTGCTGTGGCCTGTGCAGTACTTCGTCCCCTTTAATGGCCAGATGTTTATTCCTTCTTAAGTTACACCTCATTGTACTGAGCCAGTTATCTGTTGGTGGACATTTTGGCCGTTGTGATTACTGCTGCTTTGAACATGTGTACAGCTTTTTCTGTGGATACGTGTTTTCATTTCTCTCGAGTATGAACGCAGAAGTGAGGTTGCTGGGTCACATGATGATTCTCTTTATCAGTTTCAGGAACTGCCAGACTGTTTTCCAAAGTGGCTGAACGATTTTGTGTTCCCACCAGCAGTGTCTGGGAGTTGCGATTTCTCCACGTCCTTGCCAATACTTGTTATTTTCCTTTTTAAAAATGTAATTATAGCCGTGCTAGTGGGTATAAAGTGGTATCTCATTGTGGTTTGATTTGCGTTTCCCTGATGATTCACGACATGGAGCCTCTTTTCATGTGCATATTGACCATTTGTGGGTCTTCTTTACAAAAATGTCTATTCAGATCTTTTACCCATTTTTTTTTTTTTTTTTTTTTTTTTTTGCGGTACGCGGGCCTCTCACTGCTGTGGCCTCTCCCGTTGCGGAGCACAGGCTCCGGACGCGCAGGCTCAGCGGCCACGGCTCACGGGCCCAGCTGCTCCGCGGCATGTGGGATCCTCCCGGACCGGGGCACGAACCCATGTCCCCTGCATCGGCAGGCGGGCTCTCAACCACTGCGCCAGCAGGGAAGCCCCGTCCTTTTTATAACCGATTGTAATTGTTCTTAATATAGCCCTGATACGAGTCCCTTGTCAGATAGATGATTTTCAATATTTTGTCCCATTCTGTGTGTGGATGATGTCCTTTGAAGCACAAAAAGAGCTTTCAGTTTTGATGAAGTCCAATTTATCTGTTCTGAGCCCCCCTGTGCTTTCTTCTAAGAGTCTTATAGTATTAGCTCTTACATTTAGGTCTTTGATCCATTTTGAGCTAATTTGTATACATGGAGTGAGGCGGGGTCCACATTCATTTTCTTACCTGTAGATACCCAGTGCTTTCAGCACCACCTGTTGAAAAGACGGTTCTTTCTCCACTGAATGGATGACCCTTTTCAAAGTTCAGTAGACCGCAGACACAGGGGTTTATTTGGACCCTTCGTCTCTAACCTCTGACTTCCTCTGTGTTCCCGCTCCCAGGGGCCAGTACTTGGATTATGAGAAGGAGGAGGTGGAGGCTCAGCCGCGGCAGTGGAAGAAATACGACTTCCACTACGACAACGTGCTCTGGGCCCTGCTGACCCTGTTCACAGTGTCCACGGGGGAAGGGTGGCCCATGTGAGTGCCCCCCTGGCTGGTCAGGCTAGAGCAGAGGGGCAGCCAGAGTGGGGAGCGTAGACTCTGCGTCCGTCACTAAGCAAACACCCCCCGGGCTCTTGTACTTACCGGGTGAGACATGGCCCTGCCCTTCGAGGGTGGGCAGCCTGGGAAGCAGGAGATTAGCCAAGAGCACAGCACCGTGACCTCCTGAAAACCCTTGTTTAGTGGCTGGGGGCCGGAGGGAAGATGGGCCCCTTGGCGTCTCCCTGTGCTAGCCTCTGGCCGCAGTTAAGGGGAGTCCAAGGGATGCGTGGGTTCCAGGGGCTTCCTTTGGGGCTGAGAAGACCACCCTTCAGAAGGCAGGATCGATGTTCTTCCAGGTGACCCTGCTCAGCCCAAGGCTTTCTGGCGACAGGTAAAGCTGGGTGTGAGCAGATTACCTGGTGTGAGGTGGGAGAGAGCCAGGCAGCACAGGACTGCTGGACCTCTCCCACCTCTCCTCCAGGGGATAGGACCTCAGGCACACTGAGGCATCCTCTAGGAGGTTCCCCCAGTAGCCCTGAGTATAAGCCCTACTGGCGAGACAGGCCCCCGCCGGGAGCCATGGCCCTCCTGAGGAGCAGGCCTGGCCCGCACATGGCACCGTCTCTGGGCTCAGCCACAGAAGCCTCACCTGTGACACGGGTCTCGTCTTTCCCGGGGTTGTATCCTCCTGGGCTCCCCTGATGCTTGGCACTGGTTCTTGGCCCAGGGTGCTGAAACACTCGGTGGACGCCACCTATGAGGAGCAGGGCCCGAGCCCTGGGTACCGCATGGAGCTGTCCATCTTCTACGTGGTCTACTTCGTGGTCTTCCCCTTCTTTTTCGTCAACATCTTTGTGGCCTTGATCATCATCACCTTCCAGGAGCAGGGGGACAAGGTCATGTCTGAATGCAGCCTGGAGAAGAATGAGGTAGGCGACTCCCCTCCCACTTCATCTCCTCGCGGGCTCTCCTTGGGCAGTGTAGGCAGGGCCCCTGGGCTCCCCTCTGCGTGGGAGCCACTGGCCAGCACAGGGCAGGGAGGGCTGCCCAGAGGAGGCCTTCTGGATGAGGGCGGGGGGTGTGCAGGGGCTCCGCAGGGTCCCAGCTCCCCCTGCCCCTTCCTTCCTGTGCAGAGGGCTTGCATCGACTTCGCCATCAGCGCCAGACCCCTGACGCGGTACATGCCCCAGAACAAGCAGTCGTTCCAGTACAAGACGTGGACGTTCGTGGTCTCGCCACCCTTCGAGTATTTCATCATGGCCATGATAGCCCTGAACACTGTGGTGCTGATGATGAAGGTGCGTGGGGCCTGCGTGGTGGATCCCGGTGCCTGTGGGGCGGGAACCCGACTCCAGCCTGGCGGAGGGTTGGCTTCCTTCTGGGGTATGTGCAGGAGTGGGCGTCGCCCCGAGTGCTGGTCAGCTCAGGGTGCCTGCGCAACCCTGGGCCCCCAGTCGTCCGTGGGCTGAGATCGTGAGAAGGTTCTGGGAGACGAGGGGAACCGGGAGGGGGTCCTCGTGCAGCAGGCATGTGTGACAGGAGGTCATCGTGAGCCCCGTGGGGTGTCTCAGGGCAGCCAGGCCTGGGGCCAACGGTGCCCCTTCCCCGGGCAGTTCTATGACGCGCCCTACGAGTACGAGCTGATGTTGAAGTGTCTGAACATCGTGTTCACGTCCATGTTCTCCATGGAGTGCGCGCTCAAGATCATCGCCTTCGGGGTGCTGGTACGTGCCTTGGCCCCTCCTGGCCTTTAGGTGTCTGCATGCTGGCTCCCCCTCTTCAGGGGACCTTCGGGGGCCCACCGTTTGGAGCTGGGGATTCCCTGAACCCCCACAAGACAAGTGACCCTGGAGGGGCCCCAGGGAGGGGGCTGCCGGGGGCTGCCCGCACCTCTGCCCCCGCCCTGCTCCTGGGAGCGGGTGGGGCCGGGCTCCTTCCCTCTGATGCGTGGCCTCGTGCACTCCCACCCGAGGCGGTGCGTCTGTCCACTCGCCGCCTTCTTGACGAGAGGCCACCTCCTGCAGCTCCTTGTGTGGCAGAGCCCTCACCGGCCCCACACTAACTGCCCTTCCTTCTCTCCAGAACTATTTCAGAGACGCCTGGAACGTCTTTGACTTCGTCACCGTGTTGGGAAGTATTACTGATGTTTTAGTAACAGAGATTGCGGTAAGTAGCATCTCCTGCCCCTGCAGGGCCCCAAGTGGTTTCCTTCCAGAGGTGTTCCCTCACTGAGCCTCCAGGCCCTGGTGGCGTTAGCGCCTCCTCGGAGCAGAATTCCCCACGAGCTCTGGAGATGGAAGCTCCTCTCCAGAGGCGAGTGTGGGGATGAGTTTGGAGGGGGGAGGGTGGGTGTCCTCTCGGCAAATGCTTTTTCTTGGATAAGAAATTGGTTCCCAGGAGGTCTTCCAGGCTGGTGGCCTGAGAATCACCAGGGAGCTCCATGGTAACAAGTGACCAGGAAGATAAGGATCTCCTAAATTTGTGTTTATCTAATACATGCACATCTAACAACTGGTGCCAAAAAGATACAAACTAAAACCAGTAAGAATTTAGAATATTTTAAAGTATTAAGTTTGTTTTACATATACGTGGTGTGTGTGTGTGTGTGTGTGTGTGTGTGTGTGTGTGTGTGTGTACACATGCTGGAGATTCTTATTCTTACTAAAATACATGGATTATATCTAAAAACTGACTGAGGGCTAGAACATGAACTTGTCTCAACAAATTTGAAAGAGTCTGAGTCATAAAGCGGTATTCTTTCAGCACATGTTAAGTTAGAACTAAATGGCAAAAACCACATTTATTTTTCTTAGGTTGAATTCTCTAGGAACAGACACCAAGGCGAAGGTTCTTATAGAAGTTATGTCTTAGGACGTGTTCTGAGGCAGAACCCGTGGAGAGAGGTTTGGGGAGGTGGATGGGGAGAGAAGGACCAGAGGTGCCGGTGAATTGCGTCATCCCCCAGGGGCTCTGGAGACAGGGTGGGTCACACCTCAGAGCTGCAGAGTTCTTACCTCTGTGCCCACCAGTCCTCGGCTAAAGGCCGTGCCCGGGGTGTCGATTCCCAGACACCCGAGCGCCCCGAGGGCAGGCGAAGCAAGCTCTGGCCGCCTGCGCTGCTGCAGGTGAAGGGCCACGTGCAGGGTGGGGGCATCTGCTCGCAGCCCTGGCTCAACCTGGCTCTGCCCACGCCTCATGTCGGGTCCCGTTGCTGTCTTCAGGGTGGTGCTGCTCACGACTTCTGGGAGGAGAGGGTTGATAGGAGGAGCAGGGCACCTGCTGCTGTGCTGGGGATTCACGTCATCGCCAGGGTCCCCTCACCTCTGGCCAGCCCTCTGCTGCTCTGGTTGCTGGTCTCTCCAGGTGACCCAGCCCTCTGTGCTGTGCGGCCCGGGCCCTGCTTGCCATTCCCTGTGTGGCTCTGGCTGCTGTGATGGTCCAGGCACAGTTCAGACTGGACCCAGGAACCTCTAGAAAGGCCCCGGGAGCCCCTGATTTCCAGACAGACTTCTCCCTGCCCCTGTGCAGGGGCAGCTCTGCCCTTCACACCCTGGCCAGCGTGGAAACTCTGGGGAACCCAGAGCGACAGGAGCCACCACGGCCTTCCTGTGTCCCACAGTGGAAGTGGTCTCCAGCCCCTTTGAGTCAGGACCCCGAGATGCGCCTAGCCTGAATTTGTGGGGATGGTGACACAAAGTCCCAGCGGGCTGCTGGAGTCATGGTGACAGGGGCCACCTCCGCTTTGGCCCCTGCTTCCTGGATCCATGCGGTTTACAGGTCAGGCACCCAGTATGTCTGTTGGCCGTCAGTTCATCTTGAAGTGCAGCACCCTGAACCCCCTGAGGTGCCCCATCAGGCCAGCTCTTTTCTGTGCCTGTAAGAGGCCATGTCAGCATTTTATCAGAGCGACACCTCCTGAGTCATGTGGAGTGTGACACGCCGGTGGGTCCTGGGTCTCCTGTTCCTTTGCCCGCCCTCCGCTTGCTCTGAGTTGATGGCATGTGGCGTCCCCTGTTGGTAAATCTCTGACGCTAGGGCATCAGCAGAGGCAGGCCCGCACCCAAGATATGAGTGATCCTCGTTGAGACAAATCACTGTTGCTTCTGGGTGAAGGGTTCTCAGGTAGGCAACTTACCACCAAGTGGCTGAGTGACAGCTCAGACGTGGTTCCCTGTAGAGGCCTAAAGGTGGTCTCTGCTCACTACGAGCTGGTGTTCAGTCGTGGCCGTGGCTGGATCAGCCTTGCCAGGCGCAGCCTTTATCCCAGCCGTCACAGTCACTGCCTTTGTGGGTCTGCCGTGTGAGTGGGGGCTGGGAAGACAGAGGCTTGCTGACATCTGTTGTCCACACAGCCTAAGGCGCATGGGGTTTTCGTGTCCCTACGGCTGTAGGTGTCTGGGGTGGACGTTAACATGTGATGCCTAGACCTGCACATGGTGCCCATTCCCACATCCAGAGGTGGCCTCTGCCACAAACTTTGTTCCCTCCAGAGGCCTGACCAAGCTGTAGCCTTTGCCTAGGACCCTGTGGTCCTTACCACCAGCAACTTCACGCACACACACACACACACGCACACACACGTACTGTGGCGGATTGGGCACATCGCCAGAGCTCTGCCTCACCACTGTCTTTCAGGCCGACGCCGCCTGGGGCTCTGGTGAGGCCTGCACCAGTGCATTAAGCCAGTCCTCCATAACCAGGTTGGAGCTTTCCTCGACATTTAGTGATCATCCCATGATGTGCTGGGGAGGGTGAGCTGAGGAGGAGACAGTGGTGCCGCAGAGGTGAGCGGTGTGGGGGCCAGGCCAGCCGTTGTGTGACGGTGCCCTCTAGGCTTGCCCAGGTGTGGCCCCGGATGTAGCACTTCCACAGTGCACTGGGCTGTTGCTGGGCTGGTGGCACATGGCCCATGAAGACGAGCCGTCTGTGGATGAAATCCAGAGTAATCTAAAATGGATTAAATGTGAGATTGCTCAAGTAAGTTTGCTGCGTTTCATTACGGCGCCAGCAGTCCTGACAATAGACCTGACAAGGTACGCGTGCAGGACCTCTTTGTGGAAAATTACTAAGCTTTATTGGAAGATGCTAAACGAGACTTGAATAGATGGAGTTATACATGATGTTAATTAGTAAGTAGTGCCAGTGCCATAGAGATGACAGTTCCTCCCAACTGATCTGTAGATTCAATGCAATTTCAATAAAAACACCAATGATTTTGTTTTTCTTTTTGTTTGTTTGTCTCTTTGTTTTGGAATTTGACAAAAGCTGCTTCTAAAATTTATAAGGAAGAGCAAAGCCTCCCAAGTAGCCAAGATGCCTAATAGTAAGAAGGTGCCCCTGGGGCCGCGCCAGGGCGGCGGCTTCCTGCAGAGCGGTAGCAGTTTAGACCGCGTGGGGTAGCCCAGGAGCCTGGAATCAGGCCCACTTGCGTGTGACCGTCTGTGGGCGTAGCTAATGATCAGTACAGGAGAAAGAGGAATTGGGTCTTGGCTTGCACCATTCACAAAAGTACTGCAAATGGAGGAAAAGACTTAAATATAAGAGACAGAAACTTTAAAGCTCTTAGAAGAAAATACAAGAGATTATTTTTAAGACCTTGAGATAAGGACTGATTTGTTAAGCAAAAAATATATATAAAGCACCAACCATAACTGGAAAAAAAATTGTATAATATAAAATTTCTGTGTATCAAAAGGAGAAAGGCCAATCCACGAAAGGGGAAGGATATTTGCATCACATTCCTTCATGTATACGCGTTAAAATGTTTATGCAGTGCCTGTCATGTGCTAAGCACTATTCTAAGTGCTGGGACAAAAGATGAAAATCCCCGCTTATTCTAATGGGAAAGACACATGGTGTCAGACAGTGACCAGGGAGAAGGCAAAGCAGAGGGGGTGTGAGACACTGGGGAGCCGTGATTGTGTGCCACTGAGACGGCGACCCCAGGTCAGGAAGTCTGGACTCGCAAGGAACCTGAGCAGGTGCCAGCTGGGGGGCAGGGAGTGCAGAGACCCCACCAGGGGTGAAGAAAGAGTGGGCGCTGTGGCTGCACAGTGAAGACCTTGCAGTCGGTAAACCTTGGCTTTTCTTTTGAGTGAGATGGGAGGATTTGGAGGGTTTTTTGGAGAGGAGTGACACGACCTGGCATTTAAGAGCACAGCCCTGGCAGCTTTGTTGAGAATATTGTGCAGGGCACAGGCAGAGGCAGTGAGACCAGTCAGGGCTGTCTTAGCTGGGTTCCCCCAGAAACAGACCCTGAGACAAGAATGTGGTGCATGTCGTTCACCTGGAAGCCAGCAGAGAGGCAGGCAGCCCAGGAAAGGCGCTATCAAGTCAGCTACCGTTACTACCCCAGGGCTCTCCCAGCAGCCGCTGTCTGCCGCGGGTTGAAGGCTGCTGGGGGGAGGGGGCCAGAGAATTATTTTTTCAGCAGTTCACCCTTCATTAATGTTAGGGCCTGGGTATTGTGTCCTGGCCTGGGAAAGCTCTCAGAAACAAAGATGTAAGTGCTGACAACTGGGTAGTGGGCCTTGGAGGATGTGTGTGCGGCCGAGCGTTACTGCTGTGAGCCAGGAGAGGAGCTGGGAGCTGGGATGTGGTCAGACATCGTCAAGTTCTGGGTGTAATTTCCAGGTAGAGCTGCAGATGGGTCGGACGTGGGGGTGAAAGATGAGGCAAGGATGGCATCATACTTTGTCGTCTGTGCGCTTGGAGAAGTGGGTTGTCATTCACTGAAAAGGGAGGGAATTGTGAGGAACAGGTTTGCCGAGGACGGTCCGGCTGCACTTTGTCCATGTTAGAGTTCAGTCCTGCTGTCCTCCCAGGAGTCGTCCAGCGGGCAGCCGGAGGAGACGCAGGCCAGTGACGTACGGCTAGGAATCGTGAGCCTGTAAGATGAGATGGGATGAGATCCATGGGGGAAAAGAGCGTGAGGCCAGCATGTAGTGAGCAAAAGGCTGGAGGGCGGAGGCCTTCCAGGCTCGCGGTGGAGGTTAGCGTCCAGAACGTGCAAGGCTCTTCTGGGAGCAGAAGGTACGGTGGGGCATCTTCCAAAATAGAAAACACAAGTGGCCACAGAAAGATACTCAACCTTACTTGTAATCAAAGAAGTACAAAGTGAAACGGCACTGAGATGCCATTCCACACCCAGCGTTTGTCAAACAGAAACCCTGAGGCTGCCGGCTGTAGGCGAGGATGTGGACACTGCTGCTGGGTGTCGGTCAGCTCGGCCTCGCTGGAGGGGCGGGCGTGTGTGCCTGCCCAGGGTGCCTGGCGGAGGAACCTGGAGATGTTTTCACACGGATGTTCATGGCAGCGTTGTTCGCAGCAGCAGCGGCAGAAGTGGTTTATTGACACAGTGAATGGCACCCTTATCGAGAGGATGCTTCCCCAAAGCGGTGTTTGCTCAGAGTGAGAGCACAGGTTTGCCTGAGCCCAAGAGGGCCACGTGTAGTCTAATCCCGTCACAGAGTTAAGAACAGGCAAGTATAAACGTGTTTTAAGAGTTAGAGGTAAAACAGTGAAGAAAAGCAATTATTAACAAGAATTAAGGATAGTCACTACATCTGGGGAAGAGAGAGACACGCAGGGCTTCCAAAGTAACGGTGACGTTCCGTGTTTTAGGCTGGATGACGAATATATGGATCTTGTATTACCTTTATTTAAAATACATGTGTGTACATAGACTTGCACGTATTCCTTTGTTTATGTGAGTTGTTTCATGGTTTTGAAAAGTCAGTGATCTGAATAATCCAGGCAAAAAGCTGAAAGCTGCCATCTTAACAACAAAACATGGTGATTTGTTCCCCTGGCTGCTGGCCTTGCAGCATTGCCCGGGCGCTGCCCCTTCGCTGTGCACCTCTTCTCACCCAGAAGTAGTTCCCCAGCGTGGTTTCTGCCTAGGCGCTCCGCCTCCTTGGGCACAGGAGTCCTTATGCCCCAGACAAAGGCATCCTGACACTGGGCTCCCAACTGCAAGGACACAGCCCTGGGGGTTTGGGCGTGTGTGTGCCCCCTCGGCAGAGGGGTGACGGCTGGGAGGGCACCCACAGGTGGGGCAGGCAGGGGTGCCCGGCTGATGTCGCAGAGGCGCTGTCTCCCAGGGGCACCTCCCCACAGAGAGGCCCCTCAGCTGCTGGAAACTCAAGGGAGGGCGGCTTGCAGATGTTCGAGAACTTAATCCCAGCAAGACCTCCAGGGTAGCCACCACCAATCCTGGACGCCCAGCAGGGCTGGCAGGAGGGCTGAGAAGCTGCTTGGTCTGAAAGCTCAGCTGCCCCGGCCACTAGTGGTTTCAGAGGGCGGTCTTCACCCTCTCCTGCCTGGAGGAGGAAAGGTGAAAGGAAGCCGTCTTGTGGATTTCGGTGTCTTTTTTTCTTTCTCCATTGTAGTCACTTCATGTGTTACTTTGTGGATGCACTTTTTTTTCCTTAGGCAAAAATATGAGTGTCAGTTCCCACCCCGGACTTAAAAATCACCATAGAGCAACAGTCTTAACCAGGGTCACGTAGAGAACGCACTCTAAGCAAGTATAAAACTGACATTGATTTCTTTGCCTGGAAATAAAAAAATAAGTGTCTGTGAGTCATCTTTGGATTTGCATTACAAACAGAAATGCAAATGATGCCCCTGTCTGCATAACCTACAGATTTCAAAAATGTGTTTTGATTCGGTACATTTTAAGCAAAATATGCCAAGTTTACCCAAATCCTAAAAATTTCCAGTGAAGTGTTCAGAGTTTGAGTTTTGCTTGTGTTGGTGACTCATTTTCTCTTTTGTTTTGTTTCTGTTCTTGATTTACCCTCACCTACCTGCTGACTCACGTCACCCAACCAACATACAATGCGAAAACCATGTCTCCGTCTGTATGTTGTGCTCCTGCCGCTCAAACATCCCAATTTGTAAATAATACGCAAATGTCCATCCATGAAAACATCACATATAGGAAACGGTTGGTTTCATGACTTTAAATAGTTCTTAAAACTCCTCGCTTTGCTTGCTCCGGTCCTCCTCCCTTCTGCTTCCTGTCACCCCTCGCCGCTGCCCTCCTGTGCTCAGAGCCCAGCTGCACCCGCCCCTCTGGCCTCTCACGCACTGTCCTGGCTCCTGGGGTCCAGCCGGGGCTTATGAGGGCCCCCCAGGGACCACCTGATCACAGGAACTGGCCTTGGGCTGAGCGAGGAGGTAGGGGCTTCTGAGTGAGAGGCAGGTAAGTGACGAGACTGGCTCAGAATTGGGGAGGTTTTGCAGGATGTGAGTTTGGACCTGATCCCCGAAAAGTCCATGGTTTCTGCTGCACAGTCATGTCCCTTCTGCTCTGTCTCCACTGGCAGACCGAGCGGACTCGGCTCTGCCCAGTGGCCTCTGACAAGGTCTCCTGTAGGGTCCTTCCTGGACGTATCTTCCGTGGGGGCCTGGCTGGGGGCACCAGGCTGGGGGGTTGGCCTGAGTAGAAAGAGGGGCACTGCCCCAGGAGGGAGCAGAGGGCTGGGCCCTCATCCAGCGTCGCTGATTCTTGTGTGCCCTGGTCAGCGAGCTTGTGTGGAGCCCGTGCAGGAGGTGTGGACGGAGCCTCCTTCCGGGTGAGGGGAGAGAGAAGATGCTGGGAGCAGAGTGAGCTGAGGCCATGCCTGCAAGTTCGTGCAAAGGAGCAGATTCTGAGATTCCTGCTACAGAAAGTGAACGCTTGTGATAAAGGGTTTCACAATCGGAGCAGAAAAGCTGGAGTTTTGAGAAAAGGCTGTTTGATGCTGCCGAAATACCAGGCCACATCTTTCGCACAGGCTCTGCTCGTGGCACCAGGCCTCTGCTCAGCCCTTCCTGTGCACCCGCTCTGTGCCCTCCTCTGCCTTCATGTCAATGTCCAGGGTACTGTGCGTGTGTGGGCTTTCTCCACAGGCTTTCTCTCCTTTCTCTCTCTCTCCCATCATCGGTCCCCTTGAGAATGAAGCTGAGTAGGAGAGCAGCTTGTCCCACGCTCTGCTGCACCTCATCCCTGGCACGTGTGTGGTCCCCGACACGTGCACGGTGTGGGGGGGGCACCTCATTGTGCTGTGACTCTGACCAGAGGCAGTGATGCGCTTGGATGTAGGAGACGTGGGCCTCGGCCTGGGCTCCGTTTGCCTCTGTGGCGGCGTTTCAGTGCTCAATGCACCGTAAGTTCCTTTTCTCAGGGATTCCTCGCCCCCGGGCATGATGTCCTAACACCTCCATCGTGTAGAGGTGGAAGCTGGCGCTCAGTGGAGCTGGGGACCAGTGTCCCCTCAGCGTAAATCAGCTCCGTGTTGAGGGCTGTAAAGCTGGCCTTTCCTGGCTCAGAGGCAGGGGCCATAAGGAGGGGCCTGGCTTGGAAGTAGGTGGGGTTGCTCGTGGGCACAGCAGAAGCCATGGACTTGGGGGGCGGGGCATGTTGCGTCCACCTCCAGGGGGTTGGCGGAGGCCAGGGGTGGCGGTGCGCAGCCAGGGGGAGGCCGCTGTGTGCTTGCTGCCCCGCTGTCCCGCATGCAGTCTGCATGGTGGTGTCTGGCGGCTCGCGCGCGGGTGCAGCCATGGTGCACTCAGCCTGTCACACTGTGGTTGCGGCATCTGGGGGCGCTGTCACCTCCGCCCTCACGGCTCTCTAGGGCTGTCTGTCTGTTGGCACGTGCACCTTCTCCTACGTGCCCGTGGAGCCCCGAGAGAGAAGCTGGGGAGGAGGGTTGGGACCTGGGTCTCAACAGAAAGTAGGAAGGGGCTGCGTTCACGCATCCAGTAACTGGAACGAACAGTGCCTTCCGCTGCCCGCTGTGGCCTCCGTCTCTTCCTTCTTACCCAGAAGCTTATATTTCCCCCCAGTATTTTCAGGAAATCTTGTCTGTCCCAACCGTCTGAGCAAATTGCTTTGGTCTCGGCCCCTCCAGACCCACCTGCGCAGGTGGTTTGAAAGCAGACACCCCTGAGGTGGCAGCTCCCCCTTTCTGTGCTTTACTGTCTTGTACAAAGGGTACCCTGGCACCGTAGGCAGTCCCCCCTTGCATCCCTGTGCCTGTCCTCCCGAGGCGACTGGCTCACCTGAGAGTCCTCAGGCCCACGGGGCTCAGAGAGTGTGGATATGTCTCATCCACCCTGAGGTCCTCTTGCCCCAGCGCGAGCCGGTGAGGGAGCTGCAGGGAAACGAGTACACCCTCCAGGGTCACACCCCGAGGTCCACCTCTGCCTGCGTGCTGATCTGGGCCACAGCTGGCCCTCCTCGTGCCTGCCAACTGCCCCCTCTCCCTGTGGCACTGTCCAAAACCCGGGAGCCATCCCCCAGGGTAGCTGTAAGCCCCTCGCCAGCAGAGACAGTCCAGAGTCCCTGGTGGGAAGCAAAGAAGCCAGCCCCTGAGACAGGCAGTGGAGGGGCGGAGTGAGGCCCGTCTCTCCACCAATGCCTCGTCCCAGCCAAGGCCAGATGGGCAGCCCTGGAGGGAGGACGCGGCTCTGCCCAGGCCCCGCCGCCTCCTGCGTGAGCTCTGCCGCTGCACCTGTGCTCTCTTTTCTCTGTATTTGACCACTGCATCTGGCAGCACAATGTGTCTAGCCTGAGCTGCTTGCATATTTCAAAGCAGCCAAGTGTGGGGAAGCTGACCTCAGGCTGCGCGTGGGCACCTGGTCTCCAAGCAGACAGGGCAGGAAGCCGCCCGGGCCCGCGAGCACCCCTGCCTACTCACGGACGCCGAGCAGGGCCGTGCCCCCGGAAGGGATGGCCAGGAATTCAGGCGCCCCTGGGCCAAGGTGGAAGCCTCGCTCCCGGGTCATCCGTGCAGTCCAGAGACGGTTGGGTTCGTTTGTGCCTGACTTCGACCCTTTGGATGAGGGGGCCGTGCGAGATGGCTTGGGCTCTCTGGGGCAGACACCGGGTAGTGGGCTGCAGAGGTGTCTTCCCTGGCGTGGGCAGCAGGACCGACACCACCTACGCCTCCTGCGGTGACCTGCGTGCGGGCAACTGCCCAGGCCCGGAGGAAGGGCCTGCCTCTCGGCTGGGCCCCAGGCAGGCCGGGGCTTTGCTGGCCGTGTGGTAGCCCTGCCCCTGGGCGGCTGGGCCGTGCCCTGTGAGAGGCCGTCAGTGTTGGAGGCCTGGCTTCAGGCATCCTCCCCTTCCACGTGGCAGCGGGGGGGCTGCTTCATGGGACTTTCCTCTGCCCCTCCCTGTGGAGGGCGTTTCTCTGATTTGCTGCATGGGAAGCGGTTTGCAAAGACAAGCTTCACTCTTGGAAGGTTTCCTGGTGGCTGATTGCTGCTTAGACTGTGAAGCGGTGACTTTTTGTTCCGTTCTCTCTCTTCACCCGCTTTTCTTTGGGGCACAGTGACTTGGGGAGGTGGGGTGGGGCGTGGCCGCCCTGCGCCTGTGGGAGGCTGGTCCCCGAAGGTCAGAGCATAACCTCTCTTCCCTGCAGAACAACTTCATCAACCTCAGCTTCCTCCGCCTCTTCCGCGCCGCCCGACTCATCAAGCTGCTCCGCCAAGGCTACACCATCCGCATCCTGCTCTGGACCTTCGTCCAGTCCTTCAAGGTGAGGCTGGGCGTGGCCAGGCGCGGCCTGACCCCTCCCTTGTCGCGCAGGCTGGGGGGCTTCTGCCGCCACCGCCCGAGCGCCCTCCTCGGGAAGGCCGGGGCGGGGCCCACACCTCCCGTGGCCCCCGTTGTCCCGTGATGGTTTGAAAGGACGCTTTCACACCCCCCGTGGCGCCCGTTGTCCCGTGATGGTTTGAAAGGACGCTTTCACACCTCCCGTGGCCCCCGTTGTCCCGTGATGGTTTGTAAGGACGCTTTCAGGTTTATGGAGAGTATCTTGTTTATGCTCACCAAGGGCTGAGGTGGCTCTTATGGCTTGATTTGTAGATGAAGGAGTTGACAGTAGCTTGGTGGTCAGGGGGGTGGGTCTGCAGTCAACTGAGGCCAGTGTGGCCCCAGAGACCCAGCCACCATCCGCTCTGCCGATGAGGCTCAGGCCAGGGGGCAGGCCTCTCTCCTGGAGCTGACCTGTCCTCCCTCCTGGAGCTGACCTGCCCTCCCGTGTCTCTACAGGCGCTGCCCTACGTGTGCCTGCTCATCGCCATGCTGTTCTTCATCTACGCCATCGTCGGCATGCAGGTGGGTGTGCGCGGGGCCATCGCACGATAACGATGGCACGTTCGCACTTCGGCAACGTTTCTATGAGCCAGGTGCCGTTCTAAGCGCTTTATGAACTTAATCCTCAGAAAGACTCTTCTGTGGCTGAGGCCAGGCAGTGCCACCCTTTGTGGGCAGATGCCCGGCCCTGCTGTCTAGTGGAATCCTGCTGGGGTGTGCTAGGGCGCTGGTGGGCACGATTGCTTGGGTGCTGGGCACCCACGGCGGTGGAGTGTTTGAGCACATCTGCAGGATGCCGAGTGGCCTGCGGCGCAGCAGCTGGTCATTCTTTTGGCCCAGCAGCACTTCTGAAGGACAAGCGTCCTGATCCTGTACCGGAGATTATATGCTGTTGAAGGAAAAAGTCAACAGGATCATACCAGGTCACTGTCCTGGTCAAAATTAGCTTTTGCGTAACTTACCTTTATTTTGTCAAAGAACGCTTTGTCAGCTATTTGGGAAAATGTTTAAAATACACAAAGCAGTGTCCCAGTTGATACTTTTGGCATCTGGCCACTTTCCAGTAGTAAGGATGGGAGACGGACTCAAATGTTAATTTGTAGTGGAAGGAGACAGTGTCTAAAGGTTAGCTGAAAACTGATTTTTAAACTCAATTTCCAGGGGTTGAAAAGTTGTCTTGCTTAAAATTTGCTGAGATCTGATGCTGTTTAAAACAAACATATATTTTTTCTTGCTTTGGTATGTGGGCATACAAAGACATATGTCACTGATCTTTATTTTATTTTATTTTTTATTTATTTTTTACATCTTTATTAGAGTATAATTGCTTTACAATGGTGTGTTAGTTTCTGCTTTATAACAAAGTGAATCAGTTATACATATACATATGTTCCCATATCTCTTCCCTCTTGCGTCTCCCTCCCTCCCACCCTCCCTATTCCACCCCTCCAGGCGGTCACAAAGCACCAAGCTGATCTCCCTGTGCTATGCGGCTGCTTCCCAGTAGCTATCTACCTTACATTTGGTAGTGTATATATGTCCATGCCTCTCTCTCGCTTAGTCACAGCTTACCCTTTCCCCTCCCCGTGCCCTCAAGTCCATTCTCTAGTAGGTTTGTGTCTTTATTCCTGTCTTACCCCTAGGTTCTTCATGACATTTTTTTTTCTTACATTCCATATATATGTGTTAGGATACGGTATTTATCTTTCTCTTTCTGACTTACTTCACTCTGTATGACAGACTCTAGGTCTATCTACCTCATTACAAATAGCTCAATTTCGTTTCTTTTTATGGTTGAGTAATATTCCATTGTATATATGTGCCACATCTTCTTTATCCATTCATCCAGTGATGGACACTTAGGTTGTTTCCATCTCCGGGCTATTGTAAATAGAGCTGCAATGAACATTTTGGTACATGACTCTTTTTGAATTATGGTTTTCTCAGGGTATATGCCCAGTATTGGGATTGCTGGGTCATATGGTAGTTCTATTGGTAGTTTTTTAAGGAACCTCCATACTGTTCTCCATAGTGGCTGTACCAATTCACATTCCCACCAGCAGTGCAAGAGTATTCCCTTTTCTCCACACCATCTCCAGCATTTATTGTTTCTAGATTTTTTTGATGATGGCCATTCTGACCGGTGTGAGATGATATCTCATTGTAGTTTTGATTTGCATTTCTCTAATGATTAATGATGTTGAGCATTCTTTCATGTGTTTGTTGGCAGTCTGTATATCTTCTTCGGAGAAATGTCTATTTAGGTCTTCTGCCCATTTTTGGATTGGGTTGTTTGGTTTTTTGTTATTGAGCTGCATGAGCTGCTTATAAATTTTGGAGATTAATCCTTTGTCGGTTGCTTCATTTGCAAATATTTTCTCCCATTCTGAGGGTTGTCTTTTGGTCTTGTTTATGGTTTCCTTTGCTGTGCAAAAGCTTTGAAGTTTCATTAGGTCCCATTTGTTTATTTTTGTTTTTATTTCCATTTCTCTAGGAGGTGGGTCAAAAAGGATTTTGCTGGGATTTATGTCATAGAGTGTTCTGCCTATGTTTTCCTCTAAGAGTTTGAGAGTTTCTGGCCTTACATTTAGGTCTTTAACCCATTTTGAGCTTATTTTTGTGTATGGTGTTAGGGAGTGATCTAATCTCATACTTTTACATGTACCTGTCCAGTTTTCCCAGCACCACTTATTGAAGAGGCTGTCCTTTCTCCACTGTACATTCCTGACTCCTTTATCAAAGATAAGGTGACCATATGTGCATGAGTTTATCTCTGGGCTTTCTATCCTGTTCCATTGATCTATCTTTCTGTTTTTGTGCCAGTACCATACTGTCTTGATTACTGTATTTTTGTAGTATAGTCTGAAGTCAGGGAGCCTGATTCCTCCAGCTCCGTTTTTCGTTCTCAAGATTGCTTTGGCAATTCGGGGTCTTTTGTGTTTCCATACAAATTGTGAAATTTTTTGTTCTAGTTCTGTGAAAAATGCCAGTGGTAGTTTGATAGGGATTGCATTGAATCTGTAGATTGCTTTGGGTAGTAGAGTCATTTTCACAATGTTGATTCTTCCAATCCAAGAACATGGTATATCTCTCCATCTATTTGTATCATCTTTAATTTCTTTCATCAGTGTCTTATAATTTTCTACATACAGGTCTTTTGTCTCCTTTGGTAGGTTTATTCCTAGATATTTTATTCTTTTTGTTGCAGTGGTAAATGGGAGTGTTTTCTTGATTTCACTTTCAGATTTTTCATCATTAGTGTATAGGAATGCCAGAGATTTCTGTGCATTAATTTTGTATCCTGCTACTTTACCAAATTCATTGATTAGCTCTAGTAGTTTTCTGGTAGCATCTTTAGGATTCTCTATGTGTAGTATCATGTCATCTGCAAACAGTGACAGCTTTACTTCTTCTTTTCTGATTTGGATTCCTTTTATTTCCTTTTCTTCTGTGATTGCTATGGCTAAAACTTCCAAAAGTATGTTGAATAAGAGTGGCGAGAGTGGGCAACCTTGTCTTGTTCCTGATCTTAGTGGAAATGCTTTCAGTTTTTCACCATTGAGGACGATGTTGGCTGTGGGTCTGTCATATATGGCCTTTATTATGTTGAGGAGAGTTCCCTCTATGGCTACTTTCTACAGGGTTTTTATTATAAATGGGCGTTGAATTTTGTCGAAAGCTTTCTCTGCATCTATTGAGATGATCATATGGTTTTTCTCCTTCAATTTGTTAATATGGTGTATCACGTTGATTGATTTGCGTATATTGAAGAATCCTTGCATTCCTGGAATCAACCCAACTTAATCATGGTGTATGATCCTTTTAATGTGCTGTTGGATGCTGTTTGCTAGTATTTTGTTGAGGATTTTTGCATCTATGTTCATCAGTGATATTGGCCTATAGTTTTCTTTCTTTGTGACATCCTTGTCTGGTTTTAGAATTAAGTGTGGCCTCATAGAATGAATTTGGGAGTGTTCCTCCCTCTGCTATATTTTGGAAGAGTTTGAGAAGGATAGGTGTTAGCTCTTCTCTAAATGTTTGGTAGAATTTGCCTGTAAAGCCATCTGGTCCTGGGCTTTTCTTTGTTGGAAGATATTTAATCACAGTTTCAATTTCAGTGCTTGTGATTGGTCTGTTCATATTTTCTATTTCTTCCTGATTCAGTCTTGGCAGGTTGTGCATTTCTAAGAATTTGTCCATTTCTTCCAGGTTGTCCATTTTATTGGCCTAGAGTTGCTTGTAGTAATCTCTCATGATCTTTTGTATTTCTGCAGTGTCAGTTGCTACTTCTCCTTTTTCATTTCTAATTCTATTGATTTGAGTCTTCTCCCTTTTTTTCTTGGTGAGTCTGGCTAATGGTTTATCAATTTTGTTTATCTTCTCAAAAACCAGCTTTTAGTTTTATGGATCTTTGCTCTCATTTCCTTCATTTCTTTTTCATTTATTTCTGACCTGATTTTTATGATTTCTTTCCTTCTGCTAACTTTGGGGTTTTTCTGTTCTTCTTTCTCTAATTGCTTTAGGTGCAAGGTTAGGTTGTTTGTTCGAGATGTTTCCTGTTTCTTAAGGTAGGATTGTATTGCTATAAACTTCCCTCTTAGAACTGTTTTTGCTGCATCCCATAGGTTTTGGGTCGTCGTGTCTCCATTGTCATTTGTTTCTAGGTATTTTTTGATTTCCTTTTTGATTTCTTCAGTGATCACTTCGTTATTAAGTAGTGTATTGTTTAGCCTCCATGTGTTTGTATTTTTTACAGATCTTTTCCTGTAATTGATATCTAGTCTCATAGCATTGTGGTCAGAAAAGATACTTGATACAATTTCAATTTTCTTAAATTTACCAAGGCTTGATTTGTGACCCAAGATATGATCTATCCTGGAGAATGTTCCATGAGCACTTGAGAAAAATGTGTATTCTGTTGTTTTTGGATGGAATGTCCTATAAATATCAATTAAGTCCATCTTGTTTAATGTATCATTTAAAGTTTGTGTTTCCTTATTTATTTTCATTTTAGATGATCTGTCCATTGGTGAAAGTGGGGTGTTAAAGTCCCCTACTATGAATGTGTTACTGTCGATATCCCCTTTTATGGCTGTTAGTATTTCCCTTATGTATTGAGGTGCTCCTGTGTTGGGTGCATAAATATTTACAATTGTTATATCTTCTTCTTGGATCGATCCTTTGATCATTATGTAGTGTCCTTGTTTGTCTCTAGTAATAGTCTTTATTTTAAAGTCTATTTTGTCTGATATGAGAATTGCTACGCCAGCTTTCTTTTGGTTTCCATTTGCATGGAATATCTTTTTCCATCCCCTTACTTTCAATCTGTATGTGTCTCTAGGTCTGAAATGGGTCTCTTGTAGACAGCATATATATGGATTTTGTTTTTGTATCCATTCAGCCAATCTGTGTCTTTTGGTGGGAGCATTTAGTCCATTTACATTTAAGGTAATTATTGATATGTATGTTCCTATTCACATTTTCTTAGTTGTTTGGGGTTCATTATTGTAGGTCTTTTCCTTCTCTTGTGTTTCTTGCCTAGAGAAGTTCCTTTAGCATTTGTTGTAAAGCTGGTTTGGTGGTGCTGAACTCTCTCAGCTTTTGCTTGTCTGTAAAGGTTTTAATCAAATTTGAATGAGATCCTTGCTGGGTAGAGTAATCTTGGTTGCAGGTTTTTCTCCTTCATCACTTTAAATATGTCCTGCCACTCCCTTCTGGCTTGCAGAGTTTCTGCTGAGAGATCAGCTGTTAACCTTATGGGGATTCCCTTGTGTGTTACTTGTTGTTTTTCCCTTGCTGCTTTTAATATGCTTTCTTTGTATTTAACTTTTGACAGTTTGATTAATATGTGTCTTGGCGTATTTCTCCTTGGATTTATCCTGTATGGGACTCTCTGTGCTTCCTGGACTTGATTAACTATTTCCTTTCCCATATTAGGGGACTTTTCAACTATAATCTCTTCAAATATTTTCTCAGTCCCTTTCTTTTTCTCTTCTTCTTCTGGACCCCCTATAATTCGAATGTTTGTGCGTTTAATGTTGTCCCAGAGGTCTCTGAGACTGTCCTCAGTTCTTTTCATTCTGTTTTCTTTATTCTGCTCTGCAGTAGTTATTTCCACTATTTTATCTTCCAGGTCACTTATCCGTTCTTCTGCCTCAGTTATTCTGCTATTGATCCCATCTAGAGTATTTTTAATTTCATTTATTGTGTTGTTCATTGTTGTTTGTTTCATCTTTAGTTCTTCTAGGTCCTTGTTAAATGTTTCTTGCATTTTCTCTATTCTATTTCCAAGATTTTGGATCATCTTTACTATCATTATTCTGAATTCTTTTTCAGGTAGACTGCCTATTTCCTCTTCATTTGTTAGGTCTGGTGGGTTTTTATCTTGCTCCTTCATCTGCTGTGTGTTTTTCTGTCTTCTCATTTTGCTTATCTTACTGTGTTTGGGGTCTCCTTTTTGCAGCCTGCAGGTTCATAGTTCCCGTTGTTTTTGGTGTCTGTCCCCAGTGGCTAAGGTTGGTTCAGTGGGTTGTGTAGGCTTCCTGGTGGAGGGGACTAGTGCCTGTGTTTTGGTAGATGAGGCTGGATCTTGTCTTTCTGGTGGGCAGGTCCACGTCTGGTGGTGTGTTTTGGGGGTGTTTGTGGACTTATTATGATTTTAGGCAGCCTCTCTGCTAATGGGTGGGGTTGTGTTCCTGTCTTGCTAGTTGTTTGGCATAGACTGTCCAGCAGTGTAGCTTGCTGGTCGTTGAGTGAAGCTGGGTGCTGGTGTTGAGATGGCGATCTCTGGGAGATTTTCGCCATTTGATATTATGTGGAGCTGGGAGGTCTCTTGTGGACCAGTGTCCTGAAGTTGGCTCTCCCACCTCAGAGGCACAGCACTGACTCCTGCACCAAGAGCCTTTCATCCACACGGCTCAGGATAAAAGGGAGAAAAAGTAGAAAGAAAGAAGAAAGAAAGAAAGAAAAAGAAAGAAAGAAAGAAAGAAGATAAAATAAAATAAAGTAACATAAAATAAAATAAAGTTATTAAAATAAAAAATATTAAGAAAAAAAATTTTTTTAAGAAAAGAAACGGATAGAACCCTAGGACAAATGGTGGAAGCAAAGCTATACAGACAAAATCGCACACAGAAGCACACACATACACACTCACAAAAAGCGGAAAAGGGGAAAAAATCATAAATCTTGCTCTCCAAGTCCACCTCCTCAATTTGGGATGACTCGTTGTCTATTCATGTATTCCACAGATGCAGGTACATCAAGTTGACTGTGGAGCTTTAATCCGCTGCTCCTGAGGCTGCTGGGAGAGATTTCCCTTTCTCTTCTTTGTTCTCACAGCTCCCGGGGCTCAGCTTTGGATTTGGCCCCGCCTCTGCGTGTAGGTCGCCGGAGGGCGTCTGTTCTTCGCTCAGACAGGACGGGGTTAAAGGAGCCGCTGATTCGGGGGCTCTGGCGCACTCAGGCCGGGGGAGGGAGGGTCACGGAGTGTGGGGCGGGCCTGCGGCGGCAGAGGCCGGCGTGACGTTGCACCAGCCTGAGGCGCGCGGTGCGTTCTTCTGGGGAAGTTGTCCCTGGATCCCGGGACCCTGGCAGTGGCGGGCTGCACAGGCTCCCCGGAAGGGGGGTGTGGAAAGTGACCTGTGCTCGCACACAGGCTTCTTGGTGGCGGCAGCAGCGGCCTTAGCGTCTCCCGCCCGTCTCTGGGGTCCGCGCTGTTAGCCGTGGCTCACGTCCGTCTCTGGAGCTCCTTTAAGCAGCGCTCTTAATCCCCTCTCCTCGCGCACCAGGAAACAAAGAGGGAAGAAAAAGTCTCTTGCCTCTTCGGCAGGTCCAGACTTTTCCCCGGACTCCCTCCCGGCCAGCCGTGGTGCACTAACCCCTTCAGGCTGAGTTCACGCCGCCAACCCCAGTCCTCTCCCTGCGCTCCAACCGAAGCCCGAGCCTCAGCTCCCAGCCCCGCCCGCCCTGGCGGGGGAGCAGACAAGCCTCTCGGGCTGGTGAGTGCCGGTCGGCACCGATCCTCTGTACGGGAATCTCTCCGCTTTGCTCTCTGCACCCCTGTTGCTGCGCTCTCCTCCGCGGCGCCGAAGCTTCCCCCTCCGCCACCCACAGTCTCCACCCACGATGGGGCTTCTAGTGTGTGGAAACCTTTCCTCCTTCACAGCTCCCTCCCACTGGTGCAGGTCCCGTCCCTATTCTTTTGTCTCGGTTTATTCTTTTTTCTTTTGCCCTACCCAGGTACGTGGGGGGTTTCTTGCCTTTTGGGAGGGCTGAGGTCTTCTGCCAGCGTTCAGTAGGTGTTCTGTAGGAGTTGGTCCACGTGTAGATGTATTTCTGGTGTATCTGTGGGGAGGAAGGTGATCTCCGCGTCTTACTCTTCTGCCATCTTCCCCTCGTCCCAAAGCCTGGTCTGTATTTTTGACGGATAGATGATGATTCGTACATTTTCATCTGGATTCGAGTTTAAGCTGCTTAGAGTTAGGGACTCATTTGCATTTCTAACCTTGAAAGAAAGAAATTAAAATGGATAGAAAACCCATTGTGATGTTTGCACAGAAGTGTAAAGAGAAAGGTTCAAGTGACGTATCGTAATATCAGTATAATTACTGGTTTGGAGTCATTGATGAGAGAGTGAATTTTAAAACGCTTCCCTTCTTCTGTCTGGCAGAGCCCACCAAGACTTAGCTCTGGGTCCCCCCCTTTTACTAGTCACTCTGGGAGATCCCTGGACAGGCTCAGAGCCAGAGCCAGCGCACGCTGGGCCGTGGGACAGGGATACGTTTGCCTCTCCAGAGGTTTTCTCTACCCTGGAAATGCACAGACGCTGCTGGAGCTGGAAGCCACCAGCCCTGGCAGCAGTGGTGGCGGCTTCTGTCGGGCTTATCTGGCTCAGGGCAGCGTCCTGTCCCATGTGGGTGCACACGTGCACACACACCGTCTCCTGCCCGGCTGCAGCTCCTGAAGACCCAGCAGCAGTGGTCTGCAGCCTTCTTCTCCACTTCAGGTGTTTGGAAACATCGCCCTGGATGACGACACCAGCATCAACCGGCACAACAACTTTCGGACGTTTCTACAAGCCTTGATGCTGCTGTTCAGGTGCGTTGTGGGGAGGTGGGTCCAGGCTCACTGGCTTCTTCACTCAGGATGGGACCACCCCCCAGCCCTGGTCACACTGGCTTCTCCGCAGCGGACCTTTCCAGTTTCTCTTCTTTCCCTGCTTGTTCTTCCCTAAGGGCTCCTGGGCTTCAAGACAGCCCGAAGAGGAGGCCCTGAGGAGGTCAGCCTGAGAGCGCCAGGCCGGGCCCGCCTCCTCCACCTTGTCTCTGCTCCCCGGCGGCAGCTGCAAGGCCTCCAGTGGGGCTGCAGCCCTAGAGGGCTGGGAGGACAGAAGGTGTCCAAAGGGCTTTTCTTGGTGTGCCAGGCCCGGGCTTCCCGCGTGCTCACCTTAGTGATCGGGGGGCTGCGCTATCAGGAGAGGCAGGGCAGTGGGGCGCTGCTGCCAGCAGCTTGCACCCGCTCAGTGGCCCAGGGCACCCAGCCGGCCAGCAGTGCCGTTCTGATGGGAGCTGCAGTTCCTGAGGCTCGGGGGCGTGGCCAAGGGCAGCACCAGGGCGGGGCCTGGAGGAGCACAGGCTGGTGTCCGCTCAGAGGCCTCCCTGCGCGGATGTGTGTGGGACGGCTCCCCCGCCATGGCTGTCAGGCGTGGACACCCGTGGGCTGGGGCTGTCCACCCGCCTGGCTTGAGAATGCACTTGTGGGCGGAGGCCAGAGAGTGGAACGTGTCTCCCTCATTCCCCATGACCCTAGGAGGGGAGAAAAGAGCTCTTTGTAGTGACTTATGGTAGAGGAGTCCTGACAGCACACCCTGCCTTGGGCCCTTTCCTGAGGTTTCACCATCTGTGTTCACTTATGTAAATGCATCGGGCGGGCTGCTGCCAGGCCCACCCTTGGGGACCCCCAGCACATCTGGCCCTATGCAGATGCGTTTTGGGCACCGTGGGAGTTCTTCTTTATATGGAGGGTGAGCTCAGATCAGGCCTGCTTCACTGCGCTGCCTGGACAGAGTTTTCGACTTGTTCTTTGCAGCAGATGAACAAGCATCCTTAGGCTTTTTACACTTTCCCCAAATAGTGTCGTTTCTCTGGACTTTAGCTATTACATTAACTTTATTTCTTTGTTTATTAATAGCCTGCCTTGTGCCACAAAAGATATGAAGTGAGCCTTGGTTTTAAGCCTTTGATCTCAAAGATCTCTCTTCCTTCCTCATCTTGGTGTCACATGTGGGCACCCTCGTCATTCAGGCCTGGCACGGGCTGAACCAGCTGTTGTCCATAGGGAGTGGGCCCAGCTTCTGCCCAGGGCTGACCACATAGGGGCACAGGGGGGACCCAGGCCTCTGGCCCACCTGCAGGTCTGGTGCACATCTGGCCCCTGGTGCGGGCCTCACACACAGAAGCAAACGTCCACGCAGGAGGGGCCTCTGTGGTAGCTGCTCGGGGTGGGGGTATTCTTGATGTGTCCGAGAAGCAGTAGAAGCTGGGGTGGCTGGTGAGGGGTGAGGTCAGGGAAAGGGCAGGCTGTGGGTAGTCATGTGGATTTCACCTTTTGCAGGGAGTGAGGGGTCACTGAGGGGTCATTGATCTTATGCCTGGGCTGCTGGTGGGGAGTGAGCATCCAGTTAAGAAGCTGCTGCAGCAGCCCGGGGGGCGGTAGCACGTGTCTGGCTGGTTTGGAGGCCGATGAGCTGATGATCAGGACACGGTGAGAGAGGAGGCGAGGGTGACGCCCGCGTGTTTGGCCTGAGCAGAGGGAAGGGTGGAGTCCCTGTGTCCTGAATCCAGGAAGACTGGGCGGCTGCCGGGGAGGAGATCGGAGCCCACAGAGGGGAGCTCGCCATGGTGCTGACTTCTGGTGCGGTGGATTCTTTCCCGTAGCTAGTGCTTTCCCAGTCATGATCAGCTTGAAAAGCTAATGCCAGAGGCTTCTTTTTAAGAAGCAACGTCTGATAACCAGACCTCACACATGTGCAGGATCCCTGTGGGAAGGAACCCAGCTCTCCTGAATTCCCAGGCTCCCTCCCAGGGCCGGTCCTGGGCCTTCCTTCCTGGGCCTCATGCTCTGCCCTTTTCTCAGGAGCGCCACTGGGGAGGCCTGGCACGAGATCATGCTGTCCTGCCTCGGCAGCCGGGCCTGCGACGCGCTCGCCAATGCTGCTGAGTGTGGGAGCGACTTCGCCTACTTCTACTTTGTCTCCTTCATCTTCCTCTGCTCCTTTCTGGTGAGTCCCGGACGCTGTGCCCATCCCGTCGCCTGTGTCTGCTGGTCTCAGACCGCCTTGGGCCCCCCTAGTCTCTTGCTGGTCCCTGATTCTGATCCATGTCACATGAAAGCTGATTCCACATCGATGGTCCTCGTTTCCCCAGAGATGAGGACCTCGTTAATCCTGAAAGGACCCACTGGGTAATGAGCTCCTGTGGGCCTGCCTTTACTTCTGTGGAAGGGGTTTTAAGTTTCTGTAGGGCAATTGTCCCTCAGTTCTCAGCTTCTAGAAGGACTTGCACCGTGGTGATAAGATACGAAGCAACAGAATTCCAGGCAGCCTGCCTGTGACCCATGAGCTATGGAAACTCATGGGGTCAGGTTGGAGGTGTCAGCGGGCCAGGTCGCAGGGTGTGGATTTTATTACAAGTCAGCAGAAGGCTCTGGGACACTGTGAGCAGTGGCATCCTCTGCTTGACATCTTTAAACCTCACTCTGGCTTCTGGCTTCTGGTCAGGAGAGGCTGTAAGTGAGCAGGAGATAATTAGAGGTGACAGTTGGAGAGGGTGGGTGTGAAAGAAGTTGTGTGGACTTGGGCTGCATTGTAAAGGTAGAGCTGACACAATTGATTGAACACGAGCATGAGAGTAAAGGAGGGAAAAACGCTGCCTTCTGGGGTTTGCTGGGGTGATGGAGTGAGTGGTTCTTGCCCCGAGATGGAAAGGTTGGGGAGCCATGGGCGTGGGGATAAGGAGGGGGTGGTTAGAGACACGTGGGGGCCTCTGGGCTGGAGATGTGGATTCGTCGTCGTTAGTATTTGGTGTATCCATCAGGCTTGGTGATACCCTCTAGGTCCCTGTGTGGTCCAGAGACCCACGGCTTAAACATTGCCTGAGCACTGGTTAGAAATGCAGATTCCTGGGTCCCTTCCAAGACTTGCTGTATCAGGATCTCTGGGAGAGGGACCCAGGAATCAGTTTTAGTGAACTTCCTGGGTGATTCCTTGTGTGCTAAGTTCGAGGAGCACTGACCTATGGAGAAGAGGGCTGAAGACTCAGCCCTGGGGGCATTTAGGAGACAGAAGGGAGCATGGGATCCAGAAGTTGATTCGGAGCAGTGAGGCAGGAGAGAGCCAGGAGAAGGCAGTCCCCTAAAAACCAAGGGAAGAAGGTGTCCCTAGTGGGAGGGAATCATCAACCATGTGAAATATTGTTGGGAGGTAAAGTAAAATGATGACTGAGAATTGCTCATGGGGTGTGGAAAGGTAGAGACCATGGGTGCCCTTCACAGGAACAGTTTCTTTGGAGTGTTAGGATCAAAGCCTTACTGCAGCAGGTTCAAGAGATAATAAGAAGCAAAGAGCATAGCAAGAGTGGACAGCTGCTTTCCACAGTGAGCAGTGCTGAGCAGACACTTCAGATTTACAGTCATAACTTTCATGCAGGACCAGCCAGCACAGTTTGTGCTTTTCTCGGGCCATATTCTCTACTTGGCACCATGGGTAGCAAAGTGCATTATTCAGATTTGGGATTTACCAGACAAGTGTAAGGAGGGAGAAAACGATGTGTGGAAAAGCATCATCTTAGTACTGGATGTGGGATCAGGCCTGGGGACAGGAGGGAGGGGAGGGGCAGGACCACTGGATCAGAGGTCCCCATGGGACACAAGTATTAGATGAAGTGAGCCAGAAGGATAGGAACTGTGGGCAGAGAGTGAGACATCTGTGGTTAAGACTTTGGAGGTGGTAATGGTAATGTTCATTGGTAGTCACTGGTAATGAGTTGTTTTGCAGTCATACGAGTAAGGGGCTGAGATGATGGCGGGAGGCTGGGGGGAGGTCAGGGATCAGAGAGGCCAGGCAATAGTTGACCCATCTCTGTGGATATTAACAGCAACAAGAATTAAGAGTAGGTGTGGGGACAAATACAGCAAGTCAGGTGCACATTTCCCAGGAAGCAGGGGGAGGTTGGTAGACCAGAAACCTTAAACGGCAGGCTTTTTTCTTAAGAGGATGGAGGGGGCACCACTGTTTCACCTAGAGCAATGGGAAATGAAGAACGTTCGGGTAAGATGAAGATAAAAGAATTTCTATTGATGGTGAACTGAGAATTTTGGAAGGTACAGTAGAAGGTTGGGGTAGTTGGGAAAGGTGTGCATTTGAGACCGATGAGCTTGCATATTGATAGAAAAATACAGAAAAATCTATGAAACTAGTCTTTCACTAGTTGCCAGGAACCAAGGAGAGGATTTGCATGTTGGGGTCATTCCCTGATACATCAGAAGACCCACTGTGGGCAGTGGGGAAGGAAAGATTTCTGGAGAGTCACCCGTCTTGTAGGTAGGGGGGACAGTGGTCTCTATGAAGTTCAAAGACATCTATCTGGTGCTGCAAGAGCCAGCCAATCCATGGGCGCAAGGTTGAGCCCACCAGGTTGGCTTCACTGTGCTCTGGCTGCAGACATACGGTTCCATAGAAAGCCACATTCATGATGCCACACCATCCACAGGACCAACACTCCCTGGACATGTCAAGGGTGAGCCGAGGCATGACATTATTCTGTTGGTTCCATTCATCCAGCAACTCCACTTCTGAGTATATATTCAAAAGAAATGAAAACAGGATATTGAAGCAATATCCACACTCCCATATTCATTGCAGCCATTATTCACAGTAGCAAAGATAGGAAACAGCCTAAGTGTCCATCAACAGATGAATGAATATAGAGGATGTGACACACACGCACACGCACACACACAATTGAATAGTATTCAGCCATGAGAAGGAGATCCTGCAATTTGTGACAACATGGATGGACCTTGAGGGCATTATGCTAAATGAAATAAGCCAGATAGAGAAAGACAAATAGTGCATAGTATCACTTATGTGTGGAATCTTTTTTTAAAGAAGTCAGAATCATAGAAACAGAGTAGAAAAGTTGTTGCCAGGGCCTGGGGATTGGGGAAATAAGGAGAGGTTGATAAAAGGGTACAAACTTTCAGCTATATAAACAAAGTCTGAGTATCTGATGTAAAACATGGTGAGTATAGTTTTTAAGACTGTATTATATAAGTGAAATTTGCTAAGAGAGTAGAACTTAAATGTTCTATCACTAAAAGATAAACATGTGAGGTGATAGATGTGTTAGTTAATAGATGGCGGGAACCCTTTCACAACGTATATGTATATCAAATCACCACAATGTACACCTTAAGAATCTTACAATTTTGTTAATTCCACCTTAATAAAGCCTGGGGGTGGGGGACAATGTGGTGCTGGCATAAGGATAAATATAGAGAGCAATGGAATAGGATTGAGAGTCTAGAAGTAAACCCAAACGTCTATGGCCAATTGATTTTTGACAAGGATGCCAAGACCATTCAATATGGAAAGAACAGTTTCTCTAACAAATGGGGAGGAGCTAACTGGTTATCCACATGCAAAAAAATGAAGTTGGACCCTTACCTCACTCCATGTAAAAATATTAACTCAAAATTGATCAGAGACCTAAGTGTGAGAACTAAAACTGTAAAACTTTTAGAAGAAAACATAGGGAACCAATCTTCATGACCTCAGATTTGGCAAAGAATTCTTAGATTTGACATCATAATCACAAGCAAGAAAAGAAAAAAAATAGATAAATTGAACTATCAAAATGCAATACTTTGTGCATTAAAGGATATTATAAAAATATGAAAATACAATAGAAGGAATGGGAGAAAATATTTTATAAGGGGTTAATATGCAAAATATATAAAGAACTCCTACAACTCAACAACAAAAAGAGAAACAACCATATAAAAAGGGACAAAGAATCAGAATAGTCATTTTTCCAAAGAAGATATTCAACTGGCCAGCCAACAAGCACATAAAGACATTCAACATCCTTGGTCGTTAAGGAAATGCAAATAAAAACCACAATGAGATACCATTTTGCATCACGAGGATGGCTAGAATAATTTTTTTTTTTTTAAACAGAAGATACCAGGTGTTGGTGAGGACATGGAGAAATAGGGACTTTTGTGCATTGCTGATGGAAATGTAAAAACCAGTAGCTTCTGTGGAAAGCAGTTTGGAAGTTCCTCAAAAACTTAATCGTAATATTACCATATGACCCAGAAATCCCCTTCCTAGGTATGTACACGAGAGAAATGAAATTTTATGTCTACACAGAAATTTGTCCGTGAATATTTATAGCAGCATTAACCATTAACAGCCAAAGGTGGAAACAACCCAAATGTCCATCAGTGGATGAATGGATAAACAAATTGTAGTACATACCTACAAAGGAATATTATTCAGCCATAAACAGGAAGGAAGTTCTGCCAAATGCTGCAACATGGATGAACTTTGAAAACATCACACTAAGTGAAAGAAGCCAGACACAAAAGGTCATACATTGTATGGAGTTTTTTTTTTTTTGCGGTATGCGGGCCTCTCACCACTGTGGCCTCTCCCACCGCGGAGCACAGGCTCCGGACGCGCAGGCCCAGCAGCCATGGCTCATGGGCCCAACCGCTCCGTGGCATGTGGGATCCTCCCGGACCGGGGCACGAACCTGCGTCCCCTGCATTGGCAGGCGGACTCTCAACCACTGTGCCACCAGGGAAGCCCTGTATGGAATTTTTTATTCGAAATATCCAAAATAGACAAATCTACAGGTACAGAAAGGAGATTGGTGGTTTCTAGGGAATGGGAGGATGGAGGAATAGGGAGTGATTACTTAGGGGTGCAAGGTATTCTTTAGGAGTGATGAAAAAATTTTGAAACTAGGGAAGTGGTGGTTGCACAGTACTGTGCGTACACTAAATGCCACTGAATTGTAGACTTAACTGTATGTTAAGTGAATTTCAACTCAGTTAAAAAAAACAAACAAAACAAAATACCTGAGCTGTAGTTCTCTAGAGCCCAAACTATTAAGTCCAAAGTTGCTACTTTCCTTGAAGGTTTACCTGAGAAGGGGAGAGGGTGGGGACCACACAGTGGAGAAGATTAACCTAGACGGCAGGACAGATCATGGACAGGAGAAGCTGGGCCTGAATGAGGACGGGGTGGGAGAAGTAGAGAACAGAAGCCTTCAGAGGACAAACACTGGGCTGGGGTTAGCCTGTGGGACCTAGAACCCGGGGAAGGATGCTGCTGGTGGTGGTGGCAGTGTAAAGGGGGCCTGGGAAGCCCTCTGCAAGGCTGTGGAGGGAGCAGGTTGGGCAGGCTCTGCCTGAGTCAGTGACGTCTGCTGCCCTGTCCGCCTCACACGGAGACTTTGGCTGCAGGTGGAGAGGTGGGGGAGGGGGCAGGCTGAGGTCTCTGGATATCACCTCTTTTCCTTCCTGTCCTGCAGATGTTGAACCTCTTTGTGGCGGTGATCATGGACAATTTTGAGTACCTTACGCGGGACTCTTCCATCCTAGGGCCTCACCACCTGGACGAGTTCATCCGGGTCTGGGCTGAGTACGACCCGGCTGCGTGGTGAGTGAGCCCCCATGCTGCGTGGTCCTCAGGGGTGGTCCCTGCCACCCACGGATCTCAGCACAGGGCTGCGTGGTGAGTGAGCCCCATGCTGCGTGGTCCTCAGGGGTGGTCCCTGCCACCCACGGATCTCAGCACAGGGCTGGTGGCTGCAGACATGTTTCAAGTGAGTGTTCCCCCTGTGGATTTTGGCTGGGGTAAGTTAGGGTCCATCCTGCTCCCCGTGGGGTACTGCTGAGCCCGCCTCCCAGGGGGTGTGCTCATTCCCACTCTCGGTGTTCTTGTATACAGCTCCCTGGGCTGAGAAATCCTCTTCTCAGACCCTCCGTCCAGCCCTTCGGATGTTACCTGGGGGTCATGGAAGGTTTTCAGGGGGTTGTGAGACTCAGGGTTCCTATTGAACGGGAGCTCACCGTCTTCTCACATCTGGGGTCGTGGAGAGCGTGTGGAAACAGAGAAGGACCTTCTCTCAGGGCCTCACCGTTCTTGTGAAGCTCTGAGACCTCTGTGGGCAGAAATAATGTGGGGCCTCAGGACATTCTCCTCTGTGGACTCGGGGCTCTCCCTCCCTGCCATCTCCTTGACGTCAGGAGCCAAGTGCACCTCTGTGTCACCAGCCCAGGCCGCGAATAGAGGGTTCTCAGTAAAGTTTTATTGAAATCAGATGAGCTGCCAGGAAGGGTCTAGTGTGATTGAGGCCCTTTGGTCTTGGTAAAAAAGGGTTACTGCGCTGCTGTTGCGTAAGTGAGGGGCGATTCGCTTCCAGACGGAGCAGGGGTGTCCTGAAGGGAGTGGCTTGGGGTCAGGAGGCGGTGGAGACTGTGTTTCATGGGAGATGCTTGCACACCTCTGACATTTCGTCCTGGGGGTCAGCACGGCAGCACGGATCCACCATCTGCCGATTTGTCTGTTCCTTCATCGCTCACTCATTCCCTTGCTCATTCATTCATTCACCCTCTCGATCCATGGCTTGAGGAGTTACTAAGGGTGTACTCTCTGCAGCAAAACACAGGACGCTGAGGGCCCGAGAGATCTGGCCGTCGGTAAGACTCAGGCCTGCTCAGCGCGTCACTCACGGTGAGCCTGGGAGTGAACTGTGCCCCAGGGCGGGGGCTCCAGGGGGACGAGAAGACCCTGGAACTGGGGTGCCACCGCTTCCCGCCTCCTCTCCCTCAGGCTCCCTGGCCTGCCCGCGTCCCTGTGGCGCAGCTCTGTGTTTGGTCACCCTTTGTGTGGCAGAGGCCTTTAGGAGAGGGTCAGCGTCCTCATGGGAGGATCCTGCTACCCACAGAGCACCTGGGACTCTGAATCCACGTTCAGCAAGGGGAATACTCTGGAGCTTTCTGACCCTCCAGGCCCCAAAATCCTGGGAGCTTGGCTGGGCTCCCGTACCCACTTCTTATGCAGTCTCCCTGGAGCCCCCATCCCATCACAGTGAAGATCCAGAAGGCGTTATGTGAGGCCCTTTCCGGTCTGGGCAGCACCAGGGCCCTGGGGCTCTTCCAGGCCCAGAGCATCTCTGAGTGTGTTCCAGTGTAGTGAAAAATTGACAGTTTTCACACAGCGTAGAACAAGCCTGGCTGTTATTTATGGTTCGTGTTGTATGTGATTTTTCATGGTCTTGGAGAGTCCCAGCATTTTTCTGATGCATCAGCACATTTGCCCACAGCACATGCTTGAGTCCACAGGCTCAGGGGTATTCCTGGGTTCTCTGGTCAGGAAGGCCCAGTCAGACCGGAGGGGAGACTGACCACACCCAAGGCCTGGTCCTTGTCAGGCAGAGGGCGGGAGAGAGTCCAGTGAGGCAGGATTGAGGCTCATTCCAGGAGGGCCATCCTGACTGTGGTCTGAAGAGATGCTGCTGCTTCTGGGCTTATGTTTTTCTAGAGGAGAAAAACACAGATGTTGTATAGAGCATGACTTGGACTAACAGGCAAAGGCAAGTCAGTGCAGGCCTGCGAGAGGGGGATCATATCTCCCAGATCTCTATGGACTGTAGACCCAGCACCTCCCCAATCAGCCCCAGGTGGAGCAGAATTAAGACATACAAGAAGTGGACTTGGGTCAGACGGCAGCTTTGTGATTGTGCACAGAGACGGCTGACTGTTTCCCAAATCCAGGGTTCTAGAACTGGGGCCTCTGGAAGGCATAGGCATTCAGGAATATGGTGAAGTGCTTATGGAAGAGTAGATAGCAAAATGTAAGCCTCAGCCCAGAGCAAGATACCAGCAGGATAACACAAGACCCCCAGTCCGGAAGTAGCACAGGCATGACCTGCAACTGACACTCAGATGTGCTTCTCCCACGAGAGGCTGGGGCGGCGGAAGGCTCGGCTGAGGCAGCTGAGCAGGCTGGGTCTGTACCCCACGACTGGCAGGGCAGAGCGTGCTTGAGCCTTCAACTAGCCTCTGTGACAGCTGCAGGGCCGTGACCATCTTTATTTCCCAGGGACCATCTGCCGTCTCCTCATTCTTGGGGAGGCTGAAACAAAAACGAACTTTATGAAATTTCCTGAGCTTTTGTGTGTATGTGTGTGTATTACGTGAGTGTGCACAAGCATGTGCATGTGTGTGCTGTCTGTGCACAGGTCTGTGTACACCCGAGTGCATGTGAGTGTGTTTACGTGCAGGCAGGCACATATGTGTGTATGCACGTGTTTTTGCATGTGCAGCAGCACGTGTGATTGTGTGCATGTGACTGCAGTGCATCTTTGCGTGTGTGTGTGTACGTGTGTGTGAATGCAGGTGTGCTTGGGCGTGTACGTGCACATGTGTGTGTACACATGCATGCTGTGGGGGGATGAGGAAGGCGTGGAGTTGTTGCTTTCCGGCGCCGCCTTCCCCCACCCTCCCTTTTGTTGTTGCCTCAGCGCTTCGTGGTGAAGTGTGGAGACTCAGCAGGAGGGTCACTACCCGCTACTGTGAGCGATCTGTCTGCTCACCCTCATGGTCACCCATCTGTCCAGTAAATGTCTCTGAGCCTGTGCCATGTGCTGGGGCCTGGGGCCCACAGGGGAGCAGGTGTGTGCTCTCAGCTCTGCTCGGCCCAGCTGGGCGTGGGGCAGAGGAGCTGCAGGCCAGGCGTGTCTGCGGAGGGAGAGCTTACCTCTGGCTGGTGGGTCAGCGGAGGTGGCAGCTGAGCTGAACTGAAGGAGTGGGGTGGACGGAGCTCGCTCTAGAGTAGGGTGGGGGCGGGGGCACGGGAAGGGGCTGGGTGCCTGGCTCGCGGGGAGGGTGCATCGCAGAGGGGCTGCAAGGTGGCCAGACAGCTAGCTTTGACTTCGTTTTATAGACAGAGAGAACAGCTTTGGAACCAGCGTGACAGGATCAGGCCCCCACTTTTCCTCTGGTGGCGGCTGAGGGGTTTGATGGCAGAAGAGAGAAGATGGGCCGAGGAACAGGGGTGACAGTAGGGGCTGTGCCTCCGCCAGACTTCCGCCAGACTTCTTTGTGCTGGTCCCTTGGGTCCACAAGGTTAGCAAGCACCTTGCGTGAGGCCGGAATGGGGCTTCCTCTTCACTCCCTCTTTCCCAGAAGTGAGCGCAACACAGTTTGGAGTTGGTGAGACTGAGGGGGCCATCTTGCAGGAAAGGCAAGCGTCAGCGTGGGCTGGGGTGCCCACCCGGGGACAAGAGGGACCCTTAGCCAGACCCGCAGACCCCAGGGAAGGACACGGTGTGCTCAGAGAGGCAGGGATAGTCAGGAGAGCCAGGTGTGCCGAGAAGGCCCTGGGGGCTCAGGCACTCAGGGAGTGAGGGGAGGGGCGGCCAGACAGCCGTGAACGAGGCCCAGGGGTGCTGTGTGCAGGTGGACACACAGGGCCCGAGGCTGTTCTGTAAGGAACGTCTCCCGGCTGCAGTGGGCTCTGGAAACTGTCTGAGGGCCGCCGTGCCTCCTGGGGCTCTCTGGCCCAGGCCCCAGCCGGGAGCCGCCTGTCCAGCCTGCCCCGGCTCCACCTCCGGACTGCGCAAGGCTGGACGGGCGGGACGGGCTCCTCGTGCCTCGGTTGCCATGACCTGTGACGTTTCCTTTCCAGTCGCCGGATTCATTATAAGGATATGTACAGTTTGTTGCGTTGTCTTGCGCCACCTGTTGGCTTAGGGAAGAACTGCCCTCGTAGGTTGGCCAGCCAGGTGTGCTACTCCAACCGACATACCCTTCCCTGCCCGAAATGCAGACACAGCACACACTCCCTGCCTGGTTTGGGAATGATGACACCTCACCTCTCGCCCCTCCTGCCCTGTCCTGCCTGCACTCCAACCTCCTGGACACTTCGGTTCCCCATCTGACTCCCGACCCCTCCAGCTGGCTGGGGACAGGCAGCCTCACGAGACGGTGCGCACAGAGCTTTCTGGCCGGGCCGTGAGGATGGGGACCGGGTCCCACCTGTGCCAAGGAAGCAGGCGTCTCACCCGGATTTGCCTCCGGGCTCTTGAAGGTGGACTGAAGGTCAGACAGTCCAGAGGCCAAGGGCCCCCGAGGAGGGGGTGTGGGCGCAGGTGGACCAGGAGCAGCTGCCCGTCTGCCAGGAGAGTCCAACAGCCCAGGGCTTTCTGGTTGCTGGGGGGAGGAGAGGGCGGAGGCCGTGGGGCCCAAAGACAGGTCCTGCTTCACCTCTGGATGGGGCCACTCAGCTGAGCCCAGGAGCCCTGGGAGGAGGGCCAGACCCTGGGGTGGATCCACCTGCCAGGAGAAGGCTGTCCGCCTTCTCTCTTCAGTGGCCTGAACCCGCCTGTGTCTCTGGGAGCCCAAGCAGGTCCCGTAGGCAGCCATCCCAGGGGTGGAGGTGAGGCTTCAGGACTGGTGGCCCGTCTGCCTCGGAGGAGACACAGTCAACAACCCCTGGACACCTCCCTGAGTCTGGAGCCTTATCCCTTATGTTGGTCCCAGCCCTTCCTGGCGTGCTGTCAGGAGGATACAAGAGTGGCACCAAGCCACATCTCACCCCAGCTGCCCCCCGCGCCCCCTCTGCAGTCTCCCATTTCCCACCCAGCCGTGACACAGCAGCAGCCCTGCCCCGGGCCGGCCTCGGGTGTCTCTGGGCCTGGAGCTGGCCTTGGCCCCGTGGACTTCGTCTCTAGAGCCTCGGGGCTCCCTGCAGAACAGCGTGGCTCTCGCTCTCGTTTTCTGGCCTGCTTTAGACTTTTCTCCACTTCTTAAGCCTCTCGGCTAACTTGGAAGCAAATTGAGCGTGAATTTGCTCATCAGGCAAGCTGATGTTTCTGCTGTGGATCTCCAGCCGGCCTTGCTGGTCAGTTAACTCTACCAGCTGCCCTGGCATGGTGAAACAGCTCTTTTCCAATTTGGCATTGCCCATGGCTTCTGAAAGTGTAAAATCAGAGTTGACAACCCAAAGCCGCCCCGATGCAGCCTGTCATGCCCTCCATGTTCATTAGCTCAGATGCCCCCCTGCCCGCTCCCTGCGTGGGACCAGAGTGCGGAGGTGAGGCTGGGGCAAGGAGGGGATCGAGCCCAGCAGAGAAATCCCTCATTTGACCTGTTTTTTCGTTTAATCCGACGCTGGTTAACTGGCTCTGTTTTCTTGTCTGCTTCCTCCCCCTTCCCTCCTGCTGCGCCCCCCATCGTGGACCCCACTCTGCCTCTGTCCTGTGGGCCGGGCCTCCAGTGGGCGCATCAGTTACAATGATATGTTTGAGATGCTGAAACACATGTCCCCGCCCCTGGGGCTGGGGAAGAAATGCCCTGCTCGAGTTGCATACAAGGTAGACCCCACGCCCACACCCCGCAGGCTGTCTGTGCTGTGGCCGGGCTCCCGTGTCTCTTCTGGGGCTTGTCCATCTGTTTGTCTGCTGCTGTGCTGTCTCACTGTTTCTTTCTCTTCTCTGCCCCGAACATCTCTGCTTCCTTCCCAAACAGAGGGAAGCAGACACCACGAGGTGTCCCTGCACTGGCCCCTTGTCCCCCAGGGCTGCCCCTCTGAGAGCCCCCGGGGAGGCTCGGGAACATGGAGCTGGAGCCCACCAGCTGCCTCTTCTCCTTCCCTTCTCTTCCCTAGAAAGGCGGGGACAGACCAGCTTTTTTGACAGAGCCTGTTTTTGTTCCGAGCTCAGGACCACACTCTGCTCCTCTGTCCCCTAAGCCCCTGATGTGGGTGGAGTTGTCTAGCCCTGAGGGTCCGACCCTGGGGGAGCAGCGGCCTGCAAGGTCTCTGCAGGGTGCACCTGAGGAGCCCGCCCCCAGCCCCGCATGTGCAGAACTTCCCGGGCTGGGGAGGGAGCGTTGTCTCTAGGGCTTCGTGGGTTCACGGAGCCTTAAGAAGGAAGGGTGCTGGAGAGAGGCATCCTGCCTTCATTCCTGGTGCTCCAGAGGGCCCTGTGGAGTGAGAACAGCCTCTGGGGCCTGGGTGGTCCCCTGTCCCTCCCACCCTGCTGCTGAGGGCCCAGCGGCTGAGCTGCAAGGAGGGAGGTAAACTGAGGACACCGCCAGGCCTCCCTCCCGGGTGGGCGAGCAGGCCACATGGCCCCATCCCCAAGCCTGCTCCCACCTGCCCCTGCATCCTCCGTCACCCCCTTGGTGAGTAAGCACCTCCCATCCCTCCAGCGCTCCGCCCCCTCAAGAGCCCTCAGTGCTCCCGAGACTCAGCCAGCAAGTGTCTGGGGCCTGACTGCTGTCTCCCTCTCTGAGCAGGCTTCCCACCAGAGCTTTCATCTTTCTGATTCTGTCCACACTGTCTGTCTCTGTGCTCGATTCTGGGCTTGCATCTCTCCCCTGGCTCAGCACAGCCTCTGGGAGCTAAGTGGCTCCTCCAGGCCATATGCAGACGCCTCTAGTGTCTTCCTTGGTCCTCCCCTGCCCGGCATGTGAGTCGAGCCTGCCTGGAGGCCGTGCATGAAAGGCTGTAGCTTTGTCCCCAAGAAGGAGAGCTGTGTCCACACTGACACCTGGGGCCAGGGTGGGCAGCCAGGGCCGTGACAGGATAGCCTTTGGAGTTCCTCCCCGGGTGTGCTGGCCAACTCCAGGTTCTGGCAGTGAAGAGACCAGGTGAGGCCTCGTGGTGGGTGGAAGTGGATGGGCTTGGTGAGCTGGGGAGGGTCAGGAGATGCACAGAGCGCCATGTCCAAGAGGGTCTAGGCCCAGGCAGAGGCTCCTGTCTGTTTGCCCTGGTCTCGCCCCTTTGCTGCTCCCTGAGATTCCTGGCTCTCCCGGGCCTGGGCAGGCAGAAGGGACTCTGGTAAAGGTGCCCCGGACGGAGCTCTCCTCTCTTGGAAAACACCTGCTTGCCCCTCCTTCCCGCTGGCCCCTGACTCCCTGACTCTCCCCTGGCGTGGAACCCCTCTGCCTCTCCCACTGCCATCGGTGCTGTTCTCCAGGGACACCGTGCTCTGGGAAGCCGTGTGTGTCACACAGGTGGCCAGCAAGGTCCTAGGACCATGATTGGAGGTGCCAAGTGGGGCTTTGCCAGCATTAGGGGAAGGAGTCTGGGCTTGTGTCTCTAGCCACCTGCCCTCCATCAGGCTGAAGACTGGATTTGGTGCCAGGATGCTGGGGGCAGGCCTGGGGGCAGAGTGGCCCTAACCAGAGAAGGGACAGAGAGGCTGCCCTGTCATAGGGTGCAGGCTTGGCAGAGGGCAGGCAGACCCCAGGGAGGGGCCCTGTGCCCCCACCTCTAGCTCCCATCCTGGATGGGAGAGGTCAGGGGGCTCACGGTGCCCTGAGGGCTCTACTTGGCAGGCGAGGTTGCCCCCCCAATGCTCAGGACGTTCCAGACACACCTGAGACCCTTTTCCTCCTGGAGATCGCATAAGTTCTCAGAGCCTCAGAGACACACCTGTCTCCAGCTGTTCTGTCCTGGAAAATGGAAGAGAGGAAAGGGGGCTGTTCACCTGATGGGGAAACAGGAAGCAAGCTTGCAGGGCTCCCAGTCTGGTCCGAGCACTTGTGTTCCTGTGGGATGGCCCTGGGTCCCCAGGCAGCCTGCTGAGCCTGAGGCCCTGTTCAGTCACATCTGTTTGGGTCCTTCCCCCTGGAAGGAGCTGCTCTCTAAGGCTTCCCTTGCTGCCTTGGGCTGGCGGCATCAAGCATCTCTTCCTGGCCCCGTAGCTGGGTGGTGAGAGGCAGAGGCTTCCCGGGGCTGTGGGTCTCCTCACTGGGAGCTGACCTCTGAGCCTGTGGTCTTGGCTGCCCCACCCGTCGTCCAGTGCTCCTGTCTGTGGGCTGCCTCAGGGGTCCTGCAGCCGGCCCACACCCCTCTTCAGCCTAGGCCACACACTTGTTCTGTCATGGGCAGTGGGCAAGGGCCCCTCTGGCTGAGACATGCCTGTTCTTTCAGAGGGCTCCAGACTTATGGCCTGGCCCCGTTGTACAAGATGTACCTGGACTTCTACTTTTGTGCAGCCAAGGGAACCCTCAGCTCAGATGAGGGTGGGGGTCCAGGGGTAGTGTAAATGCTGGCAAAACTCCCATGCATCCAACCTCTCTTGGTCCTGGGCACCTGCAGGGACCACCTCTGGGAGGCCAAGCCCAGCCTCCAGGGCCCTTGAGCACCGTGTAGCCCTGTGGCGGGGGCACCCTGGGAGGCCTGGCCCTGACCTGCCCCCTTGTCCCCAGCGCCTCGTTCGTATGAACATGCCCATCTCCAACGAGGACATGACCGTCCACTTCACGTCCACGCTGATGGCCCTCATCCGGACCGCACTGGAGATCAAGCTGGCTCCAGGTGAGCAAGCCAGCCTTGAGGGAGGCACAAAGCCAGGGCTGCGCGAGCGCCCCTGGGAGCCGCCCCAGGCAGCTGTGCAGGGGCGGGAGGAGGGGCCTGTCTGGACTGGATGGAGGACGACTGCCCCTGGTACCTCTGTCAGACCGATCTTGTCCCCCGAAACCATCCTGCACGTTAGTGCTGCAGTGATCCCATTTTCACGTGAGGAAGCTGAGGTGGAGTGAAATGGAATGACTCCAGATTTCCCAGAGTTCTGCAGTGTTGGAGCCAGCGTCACATGAGCCAGTACCCCTCATGGGGTGAATAGTCTGCCCCTTCCCCATAGTGAGCCCAATTCCCCCATCAGGCCCTCTCCGGAGTTACTGGTAGAACGACACAGCCTGAGCCACACCAAGGAGGAAATGAACCTCCCCGCCCCACCGCATGTGATGACAGCTTCCCCTTCGCAGAGAACATGAGTCACCAGAGGGGCCCTCCCCCCGCATGGCCTTCCTCCCTGCACCCGTGCCCTTGAGCTCCGCCCTCTCTCGTGTAGCAGATGAGCAGAGGCCAGTCCTCCCGCTCGCACACTCTGCCCTGTTTTCATCATCTACCCAAGGATGTCATGACAGAAATTCTGTATTCTATTTCTTGCCCGGTCAGCTTTCTCTCTCTGCTGGATTATTTCTATCAATATGTAAATGTGCTGTTATTTTTCCTATTTTTGAAGTTTTTCTCTTCCCCTTCCATCGACTTCTCTCTTTTTCTTCTCTCCTTCTTAGCCACAGGAGACACAGGTCTGCATTGTCTCTGATTTCTCCTTTCCTAGTCTGCAGTCCATCTTTCAGTGCAAAGCTTTGTTGGAACTGCTCTTGTCAAGCTCCGCAGGGACCTCCCCTTCTCAGCCCTTGCCTTACGGACCTGTCCACAGCCTTTCCGCAGTTGTGACTCCCTTCTGTGTGAAACCCCTTTGTGTCTCTTTTTCTGTCTTCTCCCAACCTCTGAAGGTCACTGTGTGCCTCAGGCATACATTCTCACCTTTTCCCATGGCTTCCAACGTTGTGAATTCCAATTTTGTATTTTTAGTCCAGGTCTGCTCCTACACCCCAGGCTTATATACCCGACAAATTATTCACCGTCTGTACTTGGAGGCCCAGTGAGCATCCAGAGTTCACGTGCTGACCCTCGAGTTCCAGATACTCCCCAGATTCCTCCCTGTCTCCATCAGTGGAAACTGCTGTTAGAGTTGCTCAAGCCAAAACTTTTGCAGTCGTTTTTATGTCCTACTTTCTTTTCTTACCCTACTTCTGATCCATATCTGAACCCGTATAGTATCTTCTGACTCCACCTTCAAAATACACTTAGAATATGATCACTTGTCCAGCCTTTCCTACTGCCACCTCCTGGTCCAAGTCACTCTTGTTCTTCTTGACTGGGTTGTTGCAGTAACCTTCTAACTGGTCTGCTTCTGCCCTTGCCTCTTTCAGTCTACCTTCAACACAACAGCCAGAATGATCATGTTAAAAATCAAACCAGTAAAATTATCAAACCTCTAGCTAGCCTGATCACGAAAAATAGATAAAAATAACCAATATAAGGAACGAAAGAGGGAATATCACTGTAGATCCTGCTGACATTAAATGGATAACAGGGAAATTTTGTAAACAACTTTATGTCAATAACTTCAGTAACTTAAATGAAATGGAAAAATTCCTTGACACAAACTATGAGGCTCACTCAAAAATAGATAACCTGGAAAAATAAAAGGAAATAGGTAACCTTAGTAATGCTGTATATATTAAATAAATTAAATTCATAGTTAAAAATCTTCCAACAAAGAAAATCACGGGCCCAATTTGTTTCATTGATGAAGTCAACCAGACGTTTAAGGAGGAAATAATTCTATACAAAGTCCTCTAGACAGTAGAAAAAGAGAAGGTATTTCCCAATTTATTTTACGAGGCCAGCATTACTCTGATACCAAAACTGACAGAGACATTACAAGCAAAAAAATTACAGACCAACATTCCTCATGAATATGAACAATAAAATTTTCAACACAACTTTAGCAAATTGAACATGTTGATTAAAGTAGGGTTTATCCCAGGAATGAAAAATGCAAGGTGGGTTCAAGTTTAAAAATCAATCAGTATAACTTAATATATCAAGGAGGAAAAACTATATGATCATCTCAATAGATGCAGAAAAAGCTTTGACAAAATTCAACATCCATTTATGATACATAAATTCTACATAAACTAGAAATTAAAGCAAACTTCCTCAATCTGATCAAGGATATCTATGATAAACCTACAGCTAATGACATGCTTAACAGAGAAAGCCTGGCTCCTTTCCCCCTAAGATCAGTAACAAGGCAAGGATGTCTCCTGTCACCATTTTTGTTCAATATCATACTTGAGGCTCTAGCCATTGTAACAAGTCAAGAAAAAGAAATAAGAGGTGTACCATTTGGAAATAACTAAATAAAATTGTCTCTATTCATGACTGACATGATTATCTATACAGAGAATCTTAAAGAGTCAAATAAAAAGTTAATAAAACCAAAGCATCTACGAGCCTAGGAATACCAAGGATTGCTGGGAACCACCAGAAGCTAGGAAGAGACAAGAAGCGTTCTTCATTAGAGCCTTCCAAGGGATCACAGCCTTGTCGATACCTTGATTTTGAGCTTCTGGCCTCCAGAACTGAGCCAATATATTTCTGTTGTTTAAAGCTGTGAGAAGAAGTTACTAAAACTAATACCTGAGTATAGCAAGGTCAGTATATGAAAAGCAAATGTATTTCTATAGATTAGCAATTAACAACTGAAATTGAAAAAGTTCCATTAAAATTGCACCAAAAACATCAAATAACTGGCTAACTCTAAAAATATATATGCTAGAGTGTATGCTGCAAATTTCAGAATATTGACCAAAGGAATCTTCTTTAATAAATAAGCCAAGCACGGCATCGTGTTCATTGGGAGACTCAGTATTGACAGTTCTCATATGGATCGGTAGGCTCAGTGTTACGCCAGGCAAAACCCCAACAGGCTTTCTGGGTTGGAATTTATAAACTGATTCTAAAATATACGTAGAAAAGCACACAAACTTGAGGAACAAAAACAATTTTGCAAAAAGAATAAAGTGTTTCAGCCGTTTAAAGAATGACAACGGTAAGTACTGATGAGAACGCAGAAAACTCGAGTTCTCGTGTTCCTAGTGTGGATACAGTGGTGCCGCCGCTTTGGAAAACAGCTTCACCGTTCTTGATCGTGTGGCCCAGGCATCCCACTCCTAAGGGAGATGACATGAAAGTATACACGCACACAAAAACCTATACGCTAAAGTTTGTGGCTTTATTCATAATCGCGCCAAACTGTAAACAACTCAACCATCAGCCAAATGGTGACGGATAATCAAACTGTGGTGTGTCTGTGCGACGAGACGGTTCTCACTCAGCAACAGAGAAACAGGCTACCGATGTGCGTGGGTGGGGCTCAGATGCATCGTGCTGGGTGAAAAGTCAGACTCGACAGCATGTTGTGTGAAGCCATTTGTATGACATTCTGAGAAGATGAAACAGTTGAGACAGAAAACACATCGCTGATGCCAGGGCCCTGGGAGAGGGCGAAGGGGTGGGCCACAAAGGGTACGGAGGGAGCTGGGGAGGGGTGCCGAGCTCCTGCCTGGATTGTGATGGTGGGTCCACGGTCATATGCATTTACCAAAGTTCACAGAGTGGGAGAACTAACAGGGTGAATGTTTATGTACGTAAATCACACTTTAATAAACACGATGTTTACAAAAAGATGGATCAGAGTACTTTATTCCTCTGCTTGGACCCTCTGCTGCTTCCTGTCTCAGCGGCCCCCACCTGCACGTCCTCTCCCTCTGCTCCAGCCTCGCCCTCCTGGCTCCCTGGCCCCCTTCAGGGTCCCGTGAGCCCTTTCCTGACCGTTCTGTCCAAACTGCAGCCCTCCTGATAGTTCCTGTCCCTCCCCTCTTGGTTTTTCCTGTATCCAACAGACTGGATTTTTAACTTACTGCTACTTTATCGTAGACTAAAATCATGTGCCTCCACAAGGGCAGCTTCCTTTGGATTTGTTCCCTCACCTAGAACAACACCTGGTGTTCGGTGGGCGCTCAGTAACTTTTATGGAATGATTGATGAATGGCTGGAACACTGCGGTGTCCCTTCCCAATCCCATCGCCACCCACGCCTACACGCCCTCTCACCCTCGCCACTGGGCGGCTCAGCTCCCACACCTCTTTAGACAGGTTCTGGCGGGGAGCGCTTTGACCAGCCTCCAAGGCAGTGTTTCTCCCCCCTGCACCTTTCCTCCAGCATGGGGTCTCTCCCCGCCCACCCCAGCTCTGCCTGTTCCCCCAAGGGGGCTGTGGGATGGCTCCTAACATCTCTCCTCCCTTCCCACCCTTATCCTGCCCCAGCTGGCACAAAGCAGCATCAGTGTGACGCAGAGTTGAGGAAGGAGATTTCCTCTGTGTGGGCCAATCTGCCCCAGAAGACCCTGGATTTACTGGTGCCACCCCATAAACGTAAGTAGGGTGAGAAACTCCCCCTGCCCACCCCTCTTCTGTCGCACCCAGAGGCAGAGCAGGGAGTCCTGGGTGAGGGCAATTGAGTCACCTTGGAGAGGAGGGCTCACGTCCTTGGTAGCCCAGAGCACTCGTCTCCAAGGTGGGTGCCAGGGGCTGTGGGAGGAGATGTCTGGGCCATATTCCATTGGGCAGAGTCACCCACACTCCTAGTGTGGGGGATTCCCTTCAGAAAATGCAGAGAAAAGGTAGGGAGACGCCCACAGTTGGAGCTGGCGGAAGGATGAGGTGTCTGGGGTTAAGCTGAGCTGTGCTGTGTTGGGTGGAGCCCAGTGGGGCCTGGGGAAGAGTCAGTGCAGCTCCAGGTGGGCCAAGCCCCACGGTCCCGCCCGCGGGTCCAGGAGTCCTCGTGGTGGCTGCTGGCTCCTCACCCCAGCCCACCCCGCATGTCCCGCTTCTCTCGTATTCCCTCCCTTGCCTGCCGTGCTCTGCAGCCGATGAGATGACAGTGGGGAAAGTGTACGCAGCTCTGATGATATTCGACTTCTACAAACAGAACAAAACCACCAGAGACCAGATTCACCAAGCTCCCGGAGGCCTGTCCCAGGTACCAGGTTCCAGGAGTTCCAGGAAGTAACCCCGAGACTCTGCCACCTTCCACTGTTTGGCAGCAGAGGGGACCCAGCCCCTTCTTGAAGAAAGTGCAGCGGGAAAAAAAGGAAGATGAGAGGTTCTTGCGGCCGCCTCTCTGGCCCACAGAGTCAGAAACCCCATATATCCTGTGCTTCCGTTAGTGGGAGGTGCACACAGGCGGGGCCCAAAGAGGTTCAAACCTACTGCCCAGGGTCATGATGTGTCCCACTCATGCCTCTGGCTGGGATAGTTTGGAGGACTTCCTTCCAGAGGTCATCCTTCAAAGATGACGACTTCACCACACAGCCAAAACCTTTGGTGACTGTGTGTAGACTCTCATCGATAAAGTTGTCCTGTGTCCAGCACTCAGGACATTCACCCCCAGGGTGCGAAGTGTCTGGTGCCCACACCCCAGCCCTGAAATCTCCTCCGAATTCTGCTCAACCTGGGACTCTGGCAGCCTCTACCAGTCAATCCAAGTTGATGATGAGATGAAATCTTTTTGCCATTTGTAATCAGATCCAGTCCCCAAATTGTGTAGGAAGGGAAACTGAGGCTCCAAGAAATGAAATGACTGTCCTGAAGTCACTTACAGGCCAGATTGGGAATGGGCTTCTGATGGGCGAAGGGCAGACCCAGGGATCCCCATCCTGCCCTGGGGGTTCCGGACAGGTGGCCGAGCACCTTGGTGCCTGGGGTCCATGGGGCGTCCCCGGCCTCAGAGACCCTCCTCCTGGCACCCCTTCTGCAGATGGGCCCCGTGTCCCTGTTCCACCCTCTGAAGGCCACGCTGGAGCAGACGCAGCCGGCCGTGCTCCGCGGAGCCCGGGTTTTCCTTCGGCAGAAGAGCTCGGCCTCCCTCAGCAATGGCGGGGCAGTGTGAGTACCACCGGGCAGAGCGTGGGGCCTTGGCGGGAGGAGGGCAGGGGTCCCCCCGGGGCTCCCGTGGGCAGTGCCCCAGGACAGGGAGCCCTTGGGTCTCACCTCCACCCAGCCACACCCACCTCCACCCAGATGCTTCGCGGTGGGTCCAGCTGGTCCAGTCTGCCGCCGGAGCCGGTTCTGTGGTGCGTCTGAGGCTAATTCCTGTAACAGTAGACAGGTGCTCTGACGGCACCGGGGTCACCTGATTTAGACAGTCTGCTATTCCAGCCCACACCTCCCACTGCGGGAACCTCTTTCTCAGGTGAGGGCTCCCCTCTGCTTCCTCGCTGGCCTTCGGTGCCTGCAGACCATTAAGAAGGTACCTGTTTCCACCTCAGCTTCTCACCGCTTTTTGTTAATGGCCTGTTCATGTTCTCATCTTCCTTTAAGACACTTTCCGTCTCAGATCTCCATTTTGATATTGATGTCTGTTTTGTAGACAAGTTGGCAAGGTCTTTCCCTATCACGTAACTCTTGGTAACGACCCAAAAACCAAGTGGTCCAGAATAGGCATCCCTGCGGCACTGTGAGGGGTGGTAGCTGGTGCCAGGCTGAGCCGCACTGGAGGGCAGGACCCTCTCAGCCACCGCCCCCAGTCAGAGCGGGTGTCCCACATCTGCTAACGTCCCGTTGACCAGAGCAGCTCATTGGTTGAACCCAAAGCAGGAACGTGCGCTCTGTCTCACCGGCAGGGGCTGAGGGCAGGCCTCACACCCACTTGCCGTTCTGGAGAACCACAAGGCCGGGCAGCAAGCATGGCTAGGGCTCCCGGTTTCTTCCTCTCCTGTGCCTGTTCCGGACACTCTTTTTGAAGCCTGATTTTGGGTCATGGACTGTGGGTCAGGTGGCTTTTGCTGAGTAACAAACTGCTGTACTTAGGAAGCCAGGCCTAAGTGCTCTGGGCCCGGGCCCGCTCCTGTGGGGCCAGCGGGCCCAGGACAGCATATTCTCACCTCCTGTGTCTGGGCTTATCGGTGTGGGGAGGCCGGAGAACAGCCCGAGGGGAAGGGTTAGGGTGCAGGCGTTCAGGCCTCTCCTTGTGCCCCATTGGCCACAGCAAGTCACCTCCCTAGCCCGAGCTCATGGGACAGGGGTTGACACTGCGGCGGCACAAGTCCAGAGGTGGAGAGGCCACGGGACACTGGGAGAACCTAAGCACAACTGGTAAAGCTCCCGTGCGAAAACCGCACTCTTGAGTGCATGCAGGCCCTGAGGGCTGGCCTCCCGGCCCCTGGGAGCCCCCGTGTTCCCGCACTCTCCTTTCTCCATGCTGATTACGATCCCATTTGTGCATTTAAAGTTAAACAGTGGATTCTGAGTGTCCGTGTGTGTGTCGGAGGGGATGGGGTGGGGAGGTGTCTTTGTGGACTGATCTGAGCTGGGCTTTCGGTTCAGGAAAATGAACGTCGCTGATTTCCATGGTTATAATTTCTACACAAATCAGTTACCACCCCTTTTTGTTGCACGTGAGAGAGGGCCCAGTCTACCAAGGCCAGGCAGTGGGGGCATTTACTGAGCCTTCTGATGGCTGGTGTAAGTGCCCACCCGGCCTCAGCATGGTGTGACCTCAGAGGTGACCAGACCCTGGGGCCAGCGTCCGTCCTCCTGGCCGTGGTTCCTCTCAAGGTCAGCCTTGCCTGAGGCTAGAGCAGCTCCAGACAGCACCGTGCAGGGGAGATGCTTGCAACTTGAGAAGATGAAGGATGTTCTCAGAAACCCCAGTGATGGTGCGTCTGGTCATCAGCGTGGCCAGCTTAGGCCATCCGGCTTCACCTCTGAGCTCAGAGTGTGACTGTTGCCCCTCAACCTGGGTGACGGAGAATGTATGTGATGCCTCACTGTACACAAGAACGAGCAGAAACCCAGGCAAATGCTGGGCTGTTGTGGTGCCACTTGGGAGACACGATAAGAAAGACAGACGCTGACAAGGAGAGGGCAGGCGGTTAGGTTGTGTGTGGTGGGGAAGGCCTCCAAAAGTGGTCTCACCAAAGGTGACACTTGTGCCTAGACCCAGGGCAGGAAGGCCTCCGTGGCTGGGGTCAGGGGAGTTGTGAGTAGCCGTGGGCCATCAGGGCTGACGGAGCAGCCGCACAGGCTGGATGCCTCACCTGTGTGCACGTTTGTGGCCTTGTCCCACCGCACATGTGAGCCCCTGTCTAGGCCAGATGTCCCCAGACTAGGGTCCCCTCTCTGCCCATCAACTCTGAGCGGGCACGACCATTGCTGTACCTCCACTGGAGAGTGGCCACACTCAAGGGGCCTCCTTCCTCTGGGCTCCTTCTAGCCCAGAACAGGGTCGGGGTGGAGGTTTCTGGCGGGTGGGAGCCAGGTTCTGTGGCCCATGGACCTCCAGGCCCACAGGACAATCCTCTCTCCTCCACAGACATACCCAAGAGGGTGGCATAAAGGAGTCTGTCTCCTGGGCCACTCAGAGGACCCAGGAGGTGCCCTGCGAGGTGACGACGCCCCTGGAGCGTGGCCACTCCGCGGAGATCCCGGTAGTGCAGACAGGAAAACCGGTGAGGGCTCCCAGGGCTGGGGGCCGAGTTGGGGGTGGGGTGGGGTGTGAGTGGGAGGGTGAGGGCGAGAGCAGGATGGGGGAGGCTGGCATGGGGGAGAAGGTGAGAGTGTGATGGGGGTGGGTGTGACTGGGGGGCTGCTGTCCCCCCAGGCTGTGGATGTCCAGATGCAGAGCATGCCCCTGAGAGGCCCTGACGGGGAGCCCCAACCCGGGCTGGAGAGCCAGGGCCGAGCGGCCTCCATGCCCCGCCTGGCAGCAGAGACTCAGGTGGGTGGCCTGGGAGGGTTGGGGTCATGGGAGGGGGTTGGGGGTGAGGAGACTTGGCGTGGAGGAGCTTGTGTCCCACATGCGGGCTTTGCTGGGGTGGAGCCTCCCCGAATGCACTGTAGCCTGGACACCACCGGCCCTGTTTGGAACCCTCAGAACACGATGCTGGCCTCGAGAGGTGTGGCCAGGCCAGCAAGAGTCCCCACTGCCACGTGTCACTGACCCAGCCCTTCCCTGTCTCTGGGACACGCCTCTCCCACTCCAGCTCTTCACTCCCCCAGAAATCACACACAGGGCCTCCTCAAGCCACCCTTTTCCCTCATGTCCTCTCGGAGCCCTGGGGGTGAGCCTGCTCCCTCTCTGGACACTGGACGTTCTTTCTCTGGGACTCGCTTGACCACCTGGCAGGAAGCCCCTGGCCAGGGGGCTGCAGCACTGTTTCCCGGGCTCAGCCCCTGGGTTGAGCATTCCTCTTCCAAGCCCTCACTCCGCCGTCTCTGCCCACTGCGCCTGGTGCCCTCCTGGCCTGGCCACGTCCCTTCGGTGCCAAGCTGGCGCCTCTTCTCCCTCCTTGCTGCTTGAGCCCGAGCAGTGGCTCTGGGTGAGCCCGTTTCCGTGGGTTTCCATGTGCTTTCAGCCCTGGGGGAGCAGCCTCACGGTGCTGGATGGACGGAAGGGCTGGCACAGTGGTCTCACCGTGGCCGCTGAGGCAGCTCTGCCCGCCCCGCCCCCGGGATCCTTCCAGCCAGGCCAATAGGCTCCCTCTTCCTTGCACCTCCCTGTCCTGTAGGGACGCTGAGGCCAAGAGGGCTCCTGGGCCCCGCCCGGCCTGGGAGAGACAGACAGGCACACAAACAGCATTTTGTGCAAAGAGCGCTTCTGAAGAAGCGGTGGGTCTCGGGTGGGCAAGACCAGTCCAGGGAGAGGGCGGGGCTTGGCGGTCCCTGACCCCCAGCCCCGCAGTGGGCCTCCCCAGGGACCCTGCCAGACCGCAGGCCTGGCCCTCCGTGGCGCCATGCTCCCCCCTCCTCCCCCCCCCCCAGCACTCTGGGGCACAGCCTCCCTTGTCTGGGGAGACGCCCCAACTTCAGGGATAGAGTCCCAGGCCCATTCCTCCCGATGGGACGTGTCCTGTGGTCTGCCCAGCCCCCGTGTCATGGCGGCTTCCCCGCCGCCCTGGGCCTCCCTGGACCCCACTCTCAGGCCGTGCGCCCACCCGTGTCCCCGCCCGCAGCCGGCCCCAGACGCCAGCCCCATGAAGCGCTCCATCTCCACTCTGGCGCCCCAGCGCCCCCCCGTGGCTCGTCTCTGCAACGCCGCCCTGGACCGCGCTCCGGCCAGCCAGGCCGCCCCCCACCATCACCACCGCTGCCATCGCCGCCGGGAGAGGAAGCCGAGGTCCCTGGAGAAGGGGCCCAGCCCGTCCGCAGACACAGATGGCGGTGCGTGCGAGGGGTCTCTCTAGGGGCGGTGGCTCGAGTTGGGGGTTCAAGAGCACATGGGAACCGTCTTCCTTTCTGCACCTCACAACCCCACAGCCAGCCCTGAGCCTGAGACCAGGCAGAAGCGCCCCCACCCCTGCTCTGCCCTGGGACCCTCTGCTGGCCCTGGGGGGCCAGGCCGGGGTGGGGGTCTGTCTCGCCGCCGGCTTGGCTCTGCTGACTTCTCCTCTCCCCCCGCCAGCACCCAACAGCGCCGCGGGGCCAGGGCCGCCCCCGGGGGACGGGCCAGCAGGCTGCCGGCGGGAGCGCAGGCAGGAGCGGGGCCGGTCCCAGGAGCGAAGGCAGCCCTCCGCCTCCTCCGAGAAGCAGCGCTTCTACTCCTGCGACCGCTTTGGGGGTCGTGAGCCGCCACAGCCCCAGCCCTCCCTCAGCAGTCACCCCGCGTCGCCAACCGCTGGGCAGGAGCCAGGACCCCCGAGACAGGTACGTGGGCCTCAGGACCCCACCTCGCCCGCGCTCCCTGGGGTCCGGGAGGGAGCCCCTTCCCGTCCTGGTTCCTAGGCCCAAGCCTGCGCTCCTTGCTTCCCAGGCCCGTCCATCCTGCCGGGCGGAGCCCTGGCCCTCCCGCTGTCCAGTCCCTTCTTTGCTTTCCTTCTGACTGAGGTGGGCTGGGCTGTGGTCTCCTGGTCCCTGGCCCTGTGCCTATCCCTTGCTGTCACCACCATCCCCAGACTGCCATCCGACCCTCCTGGGGCCGCCCCGGGTCCATCCCAGCTGCCCGACCCCGCCCCCCCCCCCGCCCCCCCCGCCATGGCTCTCCGCTGCGCTGTGCTCTGTTCGCCCTGTCCTTTGACTGGGGGTTGCTGTGTTCCCGTTTCCTGCAGGGCAGTGCTTCAGCGAACGGGAGCCCCCTGCTGCCAACATCTGGTGCTAGCACCCCTGGCCGCGGCGGGCGGAGGCAGCTGCCCCAGACCCCGCTGACCCCCCGTCCCAGCATCGCCTATAAGACGGCCAACTCCTCGCCCGTCCACTTTGCTGGGGCTCAGACCAGCCTCCCTGCCTTCTCCCCCGGCCGGCTTAGCCGTGGCCTTTCAGAACACAACGCCCTGCTCCAGAGAGACCCCCTCAGCCAGCCCCTGGCCGCCAGCTCTCGGATCGGCTCCGACCCGTACCTGGGGCGGCGTCTGGACAGCGAGGCTGCTGCCCGCACCCAACCTGAGGACACGCTCACCTTCGAGGAGGCCGTGGCCACCAACTCGGGCCGCTCGTCCCGGACTTCCTACGTGTCCTCCCTGACCTCCCAGTCGCACCCCCTCCGCCGGGTGCCCAACGGCTACCACTGCACTCTGGGGCTCAGCTCTGGCGGGGGCGGCCGGGGGCGGCGCAGCTACCACCACCCCGACCAAGACCACTGGTGCTAGCCGCACCGCGACCGGCGGGCGCGTCCCAGGTGATGAGTTTTATCATCCGCGCTGGGCTCCGGGGGTGCTCGGGCGCTGAGGCGGGGGCCGCAGCCCCGGGAGGACCGCCTCGCCCCTGCGTCTCCTCCCTCGCGCTGGGTGGAGCGGTTTGTAGAGGGATGTGGCTCCCCCCTACCCCTCCCACGCTGCCTCCCTGGGTCTCACAGCTCAGAGCCTACACAGGACGCGGCTGTGTGTGCTGAGCGGCACTGGGTGGAGGACCCAGCATCCGAGGTGTGTGCTGGGAACGTTTTGCAGGAGGTCTGAATCTTGTGCGGATCATCCTTCATCCAAACGTGTGGTGCAGAGGGGCGGGCGAGACCTCAGGACAGAGTCGGTGGTAAACCGAGCAGGTCTCGTCAGCCCCCGCACACCAACAGTCCGGTGGCGCCCTTCGTACCTAAAATGGCAAATAGGCACTAGAAACACACGCAGATGCTCTGTCCTCTCCCAGACACAGTCAGCCCTGACAGGGACCAAATCTGGACAACGTTCTTGCTGTCGGTTTTGATTTTTAGTCACGACACCCTTCACTCGTTTGTTGACTCTATATACTTGATCAGAAAATAAAAATAAAAAACCAGAATAATGGGGAAGGGAATGTTAACATGACTGTAAAACATGAAACCTATAGGAGGACCTCAGCCTCTCAGGATGTGTGTTCTCGGCTTGCTGGAGGACATGCTCTGTGTCCAGTCCAGGCGGCCGACCAGACCACCCCGGCTCCCGCGGCTCTCGACCAAGTGCCTGACCTCCTAGCCCCTCGCGCAGGCTCCCGGGGGCGGGACGGGAGGCCTGTGTGGACTGCGAGTGGGCTTTGTGGAAACTGTTGCAAACAGCAACTGAGTAGAAAGCGGATGTAATGGAGAACGTGCAGAAAACATCCAGTAGGTCCGTCGTAGTTGGAATGCAGCGGCCGTTTGCCCTTTTTCCTCGAACCAGTAGAGGCTGCAGGGCATGTGTAGCATGGCCCGCGCGGGCCGGTCAGTCTTTCTACACCCGATTCTCAGGGACGGGGTGCCTGACAGGCAGGGCGCAATCTCTGTAGTTGTGCAAATTTCTTTTCACAGAAGTCTCATCGGGGAGAGGCTGGTGGGAAGCGGGGGAGATTGGATGGGGTGGGGGCAGGAGGAGTGCCCGCGTCTGAGCAGATGAGGGCAGCCGGGAGCCAAACGGAAATGAGGCCGGAGCTCGGAGGAAGGAGCAGCTCAGCTGCAGCTGCTGAGCTGGGCGTCTGAGCCCACACTCTTTCTGGCACAAGAGGTGGGAAAGCAGGCAGCCAGACGAAGCCCCGCTTCAGGGCCACATTCAGAAAAGGCCACTGTTAGGACGTGGTGCATAAAGCACTGGAGAGCCTCTGTTTTGTGAACAAAAGGAGCATTTAGATGAGTAGATTCGGGTGCGTCCTCCGCAGTTTGAAATGTGAGGCGATCTCTTTGCTGGACCATTTGAGTGTTCCCATTGGCTTTCACCCTGTGATTCCCCTAAAGAGACTTGGAGTGCGATGTGTGTGTGTGCGCGTCTGTGTGTCCCCGTGAGTGGATGCCGTTAACCCATAGGGCTATGCAACGAAAGACACACGTTTAATATTAGAAATAAAACACACAAGACCGCCACCTGTTCTAGGGTTTGAGCATGATTGTGACCAAACCATTTTATAGAATTTCCTTACTTGAAGGCACAACACTCTGAAACTTTAAAAGAACAGAGTATTTTACTCAAGTAGGATACAATTAAAATCGGAATCTCGGGCTGTGCATGTCATCCCTGGCTCCTGCTGCAGAGCAGAAGCTTGTGTATTTTGGTAGATGTTTTGTCTCTGGTCCCCCCGCCCACATTATTTTGAGTGTATTCATTCTGTGCAGAACCACAGCTGCTTCCCCAGGCCATGCTGGGCAGAGAATCCACTTTTCCGGACCCACCCAGCCATGCTGGCTTGTCTGGATTCTTCTCGACACTGGAATTGGTGAAAATTACAGAGCGCGGGGGATATATTGTCTTGTTTTCCCGACTCTGCGTTTTGTTTCTGTACTGTCTCTTCTCAGCTGTCACGTTTCCCCCCAAATCTCATAGTGAGTTGCCAAATTTGAAGAGCATCAACCAGTTGTCTGCATCTGGAACCAGTCAAGCAGTGGCTGTAGTTTGAATAAGTTCTGTGTGCATGTAAAATATATACATATATACATATATTCAAGTATGTGCATGACATGTATATCTTCGTACTTTTTGATAAAATGTATTCATTTGTTAATTTTTAATTATATTTGATATAAATCAAGGGTTTGTTGCAAAACTTTATATTTAAGAACAGTGTTTAAAAAAAACAAAAACAAAAAGAGAAGTCCCAACCATGCAACACAACTGGGACTTGCTTTAAAAAAAATTCTGTGATTGACTAGTTTGCTGCCTGAGTAATATTTATCAGCCAAACTTTGGATTCTGCTATTGTTTCTACAATGACATTTTGTATGAAGCAAAGTCCTTGGATTAAAATAAAACTTAGCAAAAAATCAAAAACAAAACACCACCATGCTGCTGGGTGATATATGCAAGGGGTGCGGAGCCAGGCGGATGAGCCATCTCCGTGGGTACGGGGCACGGGGGCGGAGGGCACAGGGCTCAGAAGAAGGTGAGAACCTCTTCAACTTGCTCTGGGGCTGATAGGATGCAAGGGTGGATTAGGCCCAGCGTCATGGTGAGGATCAGGGTAGGCTTGTGGCTGGAGGAGCCAGGATAAGGACTCACGGGGGATGTGGTTGTTTTAGGGTTAGGAATACAGTTTGGGAGTTGAGCAGGCATTGGCTGAGGTTTGGGGTGGCTGTGTTGGGTGGGTTAACGGTTAGAGGTTAGAGTTAGGTTTGGGGTTGAGGTTGGGATGTAAGTTAGAGTTGGGGTTAGGAATTAGAGGTTAGGGTTAGGTTACAGGCAAAGGGTTTGTCTATATAACCACTAACAGTGTAGGGTTATGTGGGTACAAGAACTAAGGTTTTGTTCAGTTTACTGTATATTAGAGTTCATTTAGAAAAGGCGTAATTGAACAGGCTTAGGTTTCAGACCAAAATGAAAATTATGGTTCTGATTACACAGGGAAAAGGGATTGGAGTAGGGTTCAAATTTTCAATCTGTTCTAATATGGACCTATATTCGGATTAGGGTTAAGGGTGGTGTAGGGTCATGGTCAGGCTCAGAGGTTAGGGTTAGGAGTAGAGTAAGGTTCAGAGTTAGAGGGTCAGGAGTAAGGATAGAAATTCAGGCTCAGGGCTCAGGGTTAGAATGTAGGGTCAGGGTCAGGGTTAGAGGCTCAGGGGCAGAATTAGAGGGTACATTAAGAGGATGAGGGGCTTCCCTGGTGGCGCAGTGGATAGGAATCCGTGCTTCCAGTGCAGGGGGCCTGGGTCAAATCCCTGGTCAGGGCCCTAGATCCCACATTCATGCCACAACTAAGAGTTTGCATGCCACAACTAGGGAGACCGCATGCCACAACTAAGGAGTTGGCAAGCTGTAACTAAGGAGCCCACGAGCCACGACTAAGGAGCCTGCCTGCTGCAACTAAAGACCAGGTGCAACAAAAAAACAACCAAAAAAGAGGATGAGGTTTGGAGGGATTAGAGTTAAAGGATGCAGGCTAGAGGGTCAGGGTTAGAGGGTTAGGTTAGATTGTCTGAGTCAGGGTCAGGGTAAGGGTTAGGAGTTTACAGGGCAAGGTCGAGTATATAGGGGCTAGGGGTTAGGAGTATTAGGGTTTAGGTTTAGAGATTAGGAGGTTAGGGTTAGGGAGTTAACAGTAGAGATTTGGGCATTAGGGTTAGTGGGTTAGTGTTAAGCATAACTGGCCCACGACCCCCCTAACCCCACACCTCTGAGTCCTCTAGGATGGACAGGACTTGCCCTGGGTCACTCATGAGTGAGGTTCACCTGGACCGCTGGTTATCACCCCCCGTCCTGGAACCTGATAGCAGAAGAATGAAATGTCTGCTCCGGTCACTGACTGTTTCAAATCCAACTCAACCTCAGTCAGCGGTTCTTAGGGCCTCAGAAGTCCACAGGGTTTCCTCCTCCCACCTGAACTGGAAAGAGTAGTGCTGGCCCCACTTGGCCTGGGCAGCCCCGGTCCAGCACAGGCCTGGCTGAGGTCACTCCATGGTCATGCTATGAATTTATACAGAACTTGGTGCAGCGACCTACCAGCCCCCAGATGCTGCCTCCTGAGGGCTGGTGGGGCCCTCCTGGGACTGCAGGCATCCTTTGTCCCATCTGAGTGGGCATCAACAGACATCAAGTCTCAGGACAGCCCTTGACCTCTGACCACACAGGCAGGCATCTGTGGTCCTCCAGCTCAGGCCAGTCTGGTCCCCGTCAAGCCTCTGTGGCCAATTACTGAGCTGACCATGCTGCTGGGCAATTGAATCTGCCGCTTTCCCCAAGCCAGCATCTGTTCTCATGCCAAAGTCCAGAACCTCAGCTTTCCTCTGGGCACTTCTTACCTGTTTCCAGTCCAAACAGTTCCAGAGGGCTGATGCTACGTTCCACCCACCTTGAAGATGGGCGTATGATCCACATCTAGCCAATCCCATGGTACACCTTATGGGTGCTCTGACGGTTCAAGGACGATGCTATGACCCAAAACCAGGCCAATGACGTTTATTTTATTTTATTTTTTGGCCATGCTGTGCACACGGGATTTTAGTTCCCCGACCAAGGATCGAACCTGTGCCCCCTACATTGGGAGTGCAGAGTCTTAACCACTGGACCACCAGGGAAGTCCCATCCCCTCATTTTCAAAACTGCTATGGATTTAAAGCACACAAGATGATTGTGATATGAGTGGCCTTTTCAGTATGACTTCTTTGACTTAGAATGTTTTCAATGTTTATCCATGTTGTAACATGTATTATCAGTGCTTCATTCATTTTTTTTATTGTGGTTAAAAATACATAACATGGGGATGGGGGGCAAGTGGAGGGAACGGCCCACATGCACATCATTCACGGACCCTCTGGACTGAAGGGACTCGTGAGAGCCGGAGCCCAGAAATCCGGGGATGGATAAGACACAGCGTCCCCTCCAATCCCCGTAAGCACCCCTTGCTCCATCCTGCGCCCAAATACCTCAGCTAGGCGCTCTCCCCACTCTTTACACTCCAAACTCAGCCAGGACAGACCTCTGCAGCCGCCGCTCCCCACCCTGAAGGTGAAGCTCAGAGGTCCTGTCCCCCTTTCCTCGGAGGGACTCTTTTTGGTGACCACAAAAGGATTCGATCGCTCAGGACAAAGCTGGTAGAGGACAGCGGGATGGCTGCGCCGGGCGCGCCGTGCTTCCTCCTGACCTTCGACTTTGACGAGACTATCGTGGACGAAAACAGCGACGAGTCTGTCGTGCGCGGGCCGCGGCGGGCCAGCGGCTGCCTGAGAGCCTGCGTGCCACCTAGCGCGAGGGCTTCTACAACGAGTACATGCAGCGCGTCTTCCAGTACCTGGGCGAGTAGGGCGTGCGGCCGCGGGACCTGCGCGCCATCTACGAGGCCATCCCCCTGTCGCCCGGCATGGGCGAGCTGCTGCAGTTTGTGGCCAAGCAGGGCGCCTGCTTTGAGGTTATTCTCATCTCAGACGCCAACACCTTTGGCGTGGAGAGTGCGCTGCGCGCCGCCGGCCACCACGGCCTGTTCCGGCGCATCTTCAGCAACCCGTCGGGGCGCGACCCTTGGGGGCTGCTGGCGCTGCGGCCCTTCCACGCGCACAGCTGCGCTCGCTACCCCGCCAACATGTGCAAGCACAAGGTGCTCAGCGACTACCTGCGCGAGCGGGCCCACGACGGCGTGCACTTCGAGCGCCTTTTCTACGTGAGCGGCGGCGCCAACGACTTCTGCCCCATGGGGCTGCTGGCAGGCGGCGACGTGGCCTTCCTGCGCCACCGCTACGCATGCACCGCCTTACGCAGGAGGCGCAGAAGGCCGAGTCCAGCTCCTTCCGCGCCAGGGTGGTGCCCTGGGAAACCTCCACCGAAGTGTGCCTACACCTGCAACAGGTGCTGAGGACGTGGCCTGCAGAGGGCACCCGGGCGGGGGGGGGGGGGGGAGCGGGGGGGGTCGGGAAAGAGAAAGCTAGTTTTATTACTCCCTCTCCCTTTCGTTTTGGTATATCCCTCCGGGATTTCCTGGAATCCCAGGGTGGTCCATTTGGGGACTGGAAGAGGGAGCTGGGAGCTGTCCCCATCTGTGCAGTTAACCCAGCTCGGCTGCCTCCCCCAGTTCCACTGCAAGCGAATTCCGGAGTCTGGCCGCACCAGGGTGGCGCGCATATCTGAGCAGGCAGCAGTGTTTCCAAAAACCTTGTCCTCCCAGCTGGGAGGACGGGGTTCCCTGTCAGGGTAGAGAAGGAACATGTCCCGCCGCGTCACGGTTAACTGTTGCCTTGGGCTGCATGGCCTCCGTCCTCCAGTCTTCTGTCCAGGGGACCCAGGCCCCGAAATGTTCCCCCCACCCCGACCTCCCCTGCACCGGACTCCCTGCGGAGAGAGGTGGCGCTCCCTGCCGACGGTCCCAGGCCTAGATCTCGCTTTACCTACTGTGACCCTACACTACACTCCTTGCCTCCCTCCCCGCCCCCACCCTGTCAGCATCCCCACAGGAAAAAAAGCTAGAGGGAATAGTCCCCTCCTGTTGGTGGAAAGAGGTAGCACACTGTCCCGGGGCTCGGGTCTGGCCAGCCAGGGACCTCACAGAGCCCGAAGATGTCTCCTCGCACCCCAGCCTCGTCTATGCAGCAAGAAACCAGGGACTTAAGCAAAGTCGCCCCACTGACGGGGCCCTCTGAGTCCCCCTCCTCCCGTATGGAACAGAAAGCCATGATGCTCTAAAGCAGAGCCAGTGGAAACCCAAGGCCCACCTCCGTCTTTTGGTGTTTCAGAGCTGTAAAGGAGGTGAGGGGGCAGAGGTGAGCGAGATCTCTCACGCTGCAGTCTGAGGGATGAGGGCGAGGTGATCTCTGCTCTCAGAGAGCCCCACTTAAGTGAGGGAGTTTGTCCCCACTCTGGAGTAGTGCCCAGCTTGGGGAACCAAGCCTGAATACACAACAAAGCAGGCAGCAGGCAGAAGAGCAGGGTGCAGCCCACCTCCGCAGAGGGGCACAGGGGTCTAGTGTGGAGGGCTCCGTGAGCACCGAGGAGATGGGAGATCGGAGGGGCACAGGGGTCTAGTGTGGAGGGCTCCGTGAGCACCGAGGAGATGGGAGAGCGGAGGGGCACAGGGGTCTAGTGTGGAGGGCTCCGTGAGCACCGAGGACATGGGAGATTCTGCTGCTTAGGGCAGGCAGAGGAGGCTCAATTAGCAGGAGCCGTGCAAGTGGGCTGCCTTTCAGTCCCTCGGCCGCTAGCCCTGCAGGGCAACCATCAGGAGGTCGTCAGGATTGTATTCAAAGTCGGCACTTGCAGCTGCAGACCCTGTCTTCATGGCGTAAGGGTCCCCTGTGGATAAGGGCACCAAACTCCCTGGCTTCCAGTTCTTTCCTGTCTCCAGCAGGCCTCTGGGTGCCTCCTCTGTCTTTACCAGGACCCCTTCCCACTGCACTGGGGGGAAGGAACAGACACAGCTCACAGCCCAGGAGGCGTGCAGGACTGGTCCAGTCTTGACTGGAGCAGGCTTTGGAGTGGGACTCAAGAGGCTCACTGAAGGCGGTGCCTGGGTCAGCATCCCAGAGATCCCAGGCGTCAGCAGCTGGCCTGCACATAGTTCCCGGGGAGGAATCCAGACCCCTCTGAGCCGATGCCCTCACACCAGCCATCGGAGTAGCGGCGGGTGATGCAGATAATGGTGCCCTCAGAGAAGGAGAGTTCGTCGTCCTTCTGGCGCGTGTATGGGTTCAGTGTCACCACTGCAGGGCGGGAGGAGAGGGGTGCCGTGAGATGTGCCTCCTGCCCCGCCACAGGGATGCTTGTGCCCATGTACTGGCCTCTAGGGGGCAATGTGGGGAGTGGGGCAGGAGATGCCTTCTCCAGAGCCCCAGGGCTCCTCCCCAGCTGAGCTAATATTCAGTATCAGGCCAGCTGCTTCCCTCCTCTGTGGGGGTGCGGTGGGGTGGAATAAAGGGCTCCACAAGTGTGACACAGGCCACCCTCCACTCCAAGAAACTTCAGGGTCTGAGAGCAGGGCCCCAGGATCTGCCCACGTTTTGTAACCTGCTTTCAGCCCCCGTTCACCCTGGTCCTCCCGCAATGTCTCTAGCAGGTGCTGGAGGTATTGCTCAGTAGGTGCTCTAGTAGGTGCTCAGTAAATACAGTGACATTGAACGGTGTAGACTTGGCCGAGTGAGCCTTGGGCAAGTCACTTAGCTTAACCTCTCAGGCTCAGCTCCGTCTGCTAAATGCGAGTGTGAAGGTCCTAGGAGGTTGCGTAAAAGCGAGGAAATGGATGAGAAGCTTTGACTCTGGGGTCTGGTATAAAGCAGGGGCTAAATTATGTTACCCACCCCCCACATAACATAACATTTGCCATTTAAATCGTTTTGAGCATACAGTCCATGGCATTAACTACATTCGCGTTGTTGTACAAATATTCTCAGCATCCCCTCCAGAACTCATTCATTCTCCCTGTGGGAAATTCTGTGTCAGTGTCTCTGAATTTTTGCCAGCACCCGTTATTTTTAGCTTTCTTGATTGTAGGCCTTCTAGTGTGTGGAGGGGTGTATGGCGCTGTGGCGTTAACTTGCATTTCATCACGGCTCATGATGATTAACGTCTCTTCATGTGCTTGTTGACCATTTGTATGTCTTATTTGGAGAAGGGTCTTTTCAAGTCCTTTTTCCATTTAAAACATTGGGTTGTTTGCCGAGTCCCGCCAAGCGCTCCTCCTGGCGGTTTTGGTGTCGGTGAGTCCGGCCTGGAGCGGTCTCCGCGCCGCAGGGGCCCACGCGCCGGGGCCTCCGTAGCGGCCTCTCAGGAGAGGAGACGCTCGGCCCGCGGCGCCCGTGCCCAGAGCGCCGAGATCGTGCTGTGCCGCGCGGACGCGGCGCTGCCGGGGCGGGTTTTGTTCGGCATTGGCTGCGGCGGTCTGCGCGCCTCTCCCGGAAGCGGGCGTCCCGGCCAGAGCGCACCTGGCGCGGGGCGTCCTCGGGGCTCCTTGCCGTCGGCGCCGCGCGAGCCGGCGGGGGTCTAAGGAGCCAGCGCGCGGCGGCTGGGAACGACCCGTCCCGTGGGTCCCTGGCACCCCAGCGGCATCCGAGCGCGGAGCGGAGGGCCGCGGACCGCAGGTAAGGGGACAGGGGCTCGGTGGGGTGGGTGGAGGAAGGAACGACGAATTACACCAGAGCTGTTTGGTACAGTCGCGGAGCTACCTAACCTGGCGGCAGCAGGAAGGGCTCGCCTTTGGAGTAAAGGCTTTGAGGACGAGCCCGAGCCTACTCACTCCCGTTTTACAGAACATCTGCAGGTGTAAAGCTCACTCGTGCGCGGTTTTCCTAAGCAGCCAAGTGCCCCTCCCCCGCGATGTCTCTGCAAGCAGAACCTGAGAGGGGCCGGTGCCTTGAGAGACTCACCCTTGGCCCATGGGAAGCCCAAGGGATTTATCCTGCATGGTGATTTCACGTGCTGGGACCCCCCGCCCCCCCGCCCCGCCAACCCCCACTCTGGCCAGCTGGCCCAGCCTTGGTTACTGCACTTCTCCAGCCCCAGCCGGCCCTTGGCCACCTGCTGGGATGGGAAAGGGAAGGGTGTCAGAATTTCACCTTAGAAACTTGCCAGGGGGCGTGGATTTAAACACATAGTGGTCACTCTGGCAGAAGAGAAGGGAGGAGGGCGCCTTGTTACCCTTTCATTGTGGAATCGGTGGTGCTCCCGCTGAGAGGGACCTCTCCAGTGTTTGGTGTATTGGAACTGAATAATTAGAACTTGTACAATTTTCAAATTATGTGGTACTTGAATTTAAAAGCAAAACCCCTAGAAACTCTAAGTGTTTTATAAATTGAGATCTAAAAATTGAAGGTCTGTTTTGCTTCCACTATGACATTATATTAAGAAATGTGCATTTATTGAGAAGAGAGTCAGAAAAGGGAAGCAAACAGAAAACTCAGACGTACCACTGCAGAGGCCATGGGAGTTAAGTTGTAAATGCTGCTGGCTTTCAGTAGCCTGCAGCCATTCTCTTCCTGTAGCTGATGGGATACAAAGCTCTACTGGGTTGTTCTTTGCACGGGATAGTCTTGTTTTGCAGAAATTCAGCTCAGAGCCATCTCTTGATGTATAAGAATTTCCCAGATTAGGTCCCCAGGCAGATCCTGGAGGGCCAGGGGGATTCCTTGCTTCATTATACCCGTCTGTTGGAGTAGAAAACAGCAATGACGTAGTTTTCTTTAAATATGGTTTTTGGTCTATCATCCAGAGCTTAGAGTAGCTATTTCCTTTCTCCCTCAATATAGTTGTGTTCCTGGAATGAATTATAGTCATATGACCTTGTTTTTACAGGCGAGGGTGAGGGTGAGGGTCAGGGTCAGGGTCAGGGTCAGGGGTCAGGGGTCGGGGGTCGGGGCTGGGGTTAGGGGGTAAGGGTTAGGGTTAGAGTTTAGCGTTAGGGTTAGGGTTGGGGGTTAGGGGTTAGGGGTTAGGGTTAGGGTTAGGGTTTAGGGTACGGGTTAGGGTACCGGATAGGGTATGGGTTGGGGTACGGGTTAGGATTAGGGTTAGGGTACGGGTTAGGGTATGCTTTAGGGTTAAGGTATTTATTAAACCTCTCCCACTCTCCAGATGTCACTTAGCACGTAAAGGAATATTATTTGGGGTCCAGCCATGGAGAAGACTTTAGACACTAGGATAAGACAAAGAACACACGCATTATAAATAAATCACATTAGGATTTTGTTTTTAACCTGTACATTAAAACACTAGTGCCTAGGAAATTTAATGGAGGCAGAAGCAGTAAAGGGTAGTTTTATGGGAATAACATCACAGTTTTCTGTGGAATACACAGATTTTGACTGGTTAGAAAGTCAAGGAGGAATGCTTTTGTTCTGAAGATATAAACCCTCTTCTAAATTGAACTGTTATTGGAAGTTAGAAATTGTTTGTTCCTGTTGTATTGCTTTGTGTGTTCATGATTATTCTGCTTGCATCTCCCTTGTTAAACCTTTGATTTGGGGAAGAGTGCCATTCCTGGAAATGAGTTTACAGAATTATTCTCAAAAACGGAAGGAAATGGTTCTCACCTAAATATTAAGAAATAATCTCTATACTGGTGTACTAACAGAATTATGATTCAGGGATAATAATTCTATGAAATGCAATTAAAAACAATATATATTTTTTCTTTTAAATTTCCATTGTTACTTTTAAAAGTACAATTATAATTCAATGCTTTGTAACAAGTGAAATTTAAAAAGATTAAAGGGAAAGATAATATTTTACCACTTGCCATCCTTTCCCACTCCCTGAAACGACCAACGTAATGTGTAGCTTTCTCATTTTATCCAGGTGCTCCTTACATGTGGAACATCATGTTTCTCACTGTAGAAAAACAGATTTAGCTCTCACACATTTTATAGGCTACATAACAGTCCGTAGAACAGAAGTACCAAGTATTTCAGACTTAACTTTTTGAGGGACACTCAGATTACTTTCTGATTTATTTTGTTGTTCTGATAAGTTGTTTTAACAACAGAAAAATATATTTTAAAATATAAAAATCAAAATTAAGTTAGGGGTGAGGATAAGGGTTTAGGGTATGGGTTAGGGTACAGGTTAGGGTTAGGGTACAGGTTAGAATTAGGGTACAGGTTAGGTTTAGGGTATGGGTTAGGGTTAGGGTACGGGTTAGGGTACAGGTTAGGATAAGGCTACGGGTTAGGGTTAGGGGATGGGTTAGGGTTAGGGTACGGGTTAGGGTATGGTTTAGGGTTAGGGTATAGTTTAGGGTATGGTTATGGTTTAAGGTTAGGGTACGTGTTAGTGTTAGGCACGGGTTAGGATTAGGGTATGGGTTAATGATAGGGTTAGGGTTAGGGTTAGGGTAGAGTTTAGGGTACTGGTTCGGGTATGGCTACAGGTTAGGCTTAGGATACGGATTAGGGTATAGGTTAGTGCGAGGGTACCGGTTAGGATTAGGGTACAGGTTATGTTTAGGTTTATGGTACGGGTTAGGGTTAGGGTACGGGTTAGGGTACAGGTTAGGGTATGGCTATGTGTTAGGGTTAGGGTATGGATAAGGGTAGGGGTTAGGGATAGGGTACAGGTTAGGGTACAGTTTAGGGTATGACTACGGTTTAGGGTTAGGGTAAGGGTTAGGGTACGGGTTAGGGTACGCTTTAGGGTTAGGGTTAGGGTACGGGTTAGGGTTATGGTACAGTTTAGGGTAAGGGTATGGGTTAGGGTTAGGGTACGTTTTAGGGTACACGTTAGTGTTAGTGTACAGGTTAGGATTAGGATACAGGTTAGCGTGAGGATTAGGGTTAGGGTTAGGGAAAGGGCACGGTTTAGGGTACAGGCTAGGGTATGGCAAAGGGTTAGGGTTAGGGTACGGGTTAGTGTTAGGGTCCGGTGGAGGATTAGCGTACGGATTAGGGTATGGGTTAGGGTTAGGTTTCGGGTACAGTTCAGGGTATGGCCACAGGATAGAGTTAGGGTACGGGTTAGGGTACGGGCTAGTATTAGGGTACGGGTTAGGGTTAGGGTACGGGTTAGGGTTAGGGTACGCTATTGGGGTTAGAGTTAGCGTTAGGGTTAGGGGATGGGGACGGTTTAGGTTACAGGTTAGGGTACGACAACGGCTTAAGGTGAGCGTACGTGTGAGGGCACGGGTTAGTGTTAGAGTACGGGTTAGGATTAGGGGAAAGGTTAGGGTAAGGCTTCGGGTAAGGGTTAGGGTTAGGGTTCGGGCTAGGGTTATGGTTAGGGGACGGGGACGGTTTAGGGTCCAGGTGAGGGTACGACAACGGTTTAGGGTGAGCGTACGTGTGTGGGCACAGGTTAGTGTTAGTGTACAGGTTAGGATTAGGGGACGGGTGAGGGGAAGGCTTCGGGGAAGGGTTAGGGTTAGGGTTCAGGCTAGGGTTAGGGTTAGGGGAAGGGGACGGTTTAGGCTCCAGGTGAGGGTACAACAACGGTTTAGGTTGAGCGTACTTGTGAGGGGACGGGTTCATGTTAGCGTACCGGTTAGGATTAGGGGACAGGTGAGTGTAAGGCTTCCGTGAAGGGTTAGGGTTAGGGTTCGGGCTAGGTTAGGGTTAGGGGTCGGGGACGGTTTATGGTCCAGGTGAGGGTACGAGAAAGCTTTTGGGTGAGCGTACGTGTGAGGGCACAGGTTAGTGTTAGCGTACGGGTTAGGATTAGGGCAAGAGTGAGGGTAAGGCTTCGGGGAAGGGTTAGGGTTAGGGTTCAGGCTAGGGTTAGGGTTAGGGGACGGGGACGGTTTAGGGTCCAGGTGAGGGAACGAAAACGGTTTAGGGTGAGCGAACGTGTGAGGGCACGGGTTAGTGTTAGCGTACGGGTTAGGATTAGGGGACGGTTAAGGGTAAGACTTCGGGGAAGGGTTAGTTTTAGGGTTTGGGCTAGGGTTAGGGTTAGGGGACGGGGACGGTTTAGGGTCCAGGTGAGGGTACGACAACGGTTTAGGGTAAGCGTAAGTGTGAGGGCAAGGTTTAGTGTTAGCGTACGGCTTAGGATTAGGGGACGGGTAAGGGTAAGACTTCGGGGAAGGGTTAGTTTTAGGGTTCGGGATAGGGTTAGGGTTAGGGGACGGGGACACTTTAGGGTCCAGGTGAGGGTACGACAACGGTTTAGTGTGAGCGTACGTGTGAGAACACGGGTTAGTGTTAGCGTACGGGTTAGGATTAGGGGACGGGTGAGGGTAAGGCTTCGGGGAAGGGTTAGGGTTAGGGTTCGGGCTAGGGTTAGGGTTAGGGGATGGGGACAGTTTAGGGTCCAGGTGAGGGTACGACAACGGTTTAGTGTGAGTGTACGTGTGAGAACACGGGTTAGTGTTAGCGTACGGGTTAGGATTAGGGGACGGGTGAGGGTAAGGCTTCGGGGAAGGGTTAGGGTTAGGGTTCAGGCTAGGGTTAGTGTTAGGGGACCGGGACGGTTTAGGGTCCAGGTGAGGGTACGACAACGGTCTAGGGTGAGTGTACGTGTGAGGGCACAGATTAGTGATAGCGTACGGTTTAGGATTAGGGAACGGATGACGGTAAGGCTTCGGGAAAGGGTTAGGGTTAGGGTTCGGGCTAGGGTTAGGGTTAGGCGACGGGGACGGTTTAGGGTCCAGGTGAGAGTACGACAACGCTTTAGGGAGAGCGTACGTGTGAGGGCATGGGTTAGTGTTAGCGTACCGTTTAGGAGTAGGGGACGGGTGAGGGTAAGGCTTCGGGGAAGGGTTAGGGTTAGGGTTTGGGGTAGGGTTAGGGTTAGGGGACGGGGATGGTTTAAGGTCCAGGTGAGTGTACGACAACGCTTTAGGGTGAGCGTACGAGTGAGGGCACGGACTAGTGTTAGCGTACGGGTTAGGATTAGGGGACAGGTGACGGTAAGGATTCGGGGAAGGGTTAGGTTTACGGTTTGGTCTAGGGTTAGGGTTGGGGACGGGGACGGTTTAGGGTCCAGGTGAGCATACGACAACGGTTTAGGGGTAGCGTACGTGTGAAGGCGCGGGTTAGTGTGAGCGTACGGGTTAGGATTAGGGGACGGGTGAGGGTAAGGCTTCGGGGAAGGGTTAGGTTTAGGGTTTGGGCTAGGGTTAGGGTTAGGGGACGGGGACTGTTTAGGGTCCAGGTGAGTGTACGACAACGCTTTAGGGAGATCGTACGTGTGAGGGCACGGGTTAGTGTTAGCGTACGGGTTAGGATTAGGGGACGGGTGAGGATAAGGCTTCGGGGAAGGGTTAGGGTTAGGGTTCGGGCTAGGGTTAGGGTTAGGGGACGGGGACGGTTTAGGGTCCAGGTGACGGTACGACAACGGTTTATGGTGAGCGTACGTGTGAGGGCATGGGTTAGTGTTAGCATAAGGGTTAAGATTAGGGGACGGGTGAGGGTAAGGCTTCGGGGAAGGGTTAGGGTTAGGCTTCGGGCTATGGTTAGGGTTAGGGGACGGGGACGGTTTAGGGTCCAGGTGAGGGTACGACAACGCTTTCGGGTGAGCGTACGTGTGAAGGCATGGGTTAGTGTTACCGTACCGGTTAGGATTAGGGGACGGGTGAGGGTAAGGATTCAGGAAGGGTTAGGGTTAGGGTTCGGGCTAGGTTTAGGGTTAGGGGACGGGGACGGTTTCGGGTCCAGGTGAGGGTTCGACAATGGTTTAGGTTGAGCGTACTTGTGAGGGGACGGGTTCATGTTAGCATACCGGTTAGGATTAGGGGACAGGTGAGTGTAAGGCTTCCGTGAAGGGTTAGGGTTAGGGTTCGGGCTAGGTTAGGGTTAGGGGTCTGGGACGGTTTATGGTCCAGGTGAGGGTACAACAAAGCTTTAGGGTGAGCGTACGTGTGAGGGCACAGGTTAGTGTTAGCGTACGGGTTAGGATTAGGGCACGAGTGAGGGTAAGGCTTCGGGGAAGGGTTAGGGTTAGGGTTCAGGCTAGTGTTAGGGTTAGGGGACAGGGACGGGTTAGGGTCCAGGTGAGGGAACGAAAACGATTTAGGGTGAGCGTACGTGTGAGGGCACGGGTTAGTGTAAGCGTACGGGTTAGGATTAGGGGACGGGTAAGGGTAAGACTTCGGGGAAGGGTTAGGGTTAGGGTTCTGCCTAGGGTTAGGGTTAGGCGACGGGGACGGTTTAGGGTCCATGTGAGGGTATGACAACGGTTTAGGGTTAGCGTAAGTGTGAGGGCAAGATTTAGTGTTAGCGTACGGGTTAGGATTAGGGGATGGGTGAGGGTAAGGCTTCGGGGAAGGGTTAGGGTTAGGGTTCGGGCTAGGGTTAGGGTTAGGGGATGGGGACGGTTTAGGGTCCAGGTGAGGGTACGACAACGGTTTAATGTGAGCGTACGTGTGAGAACACGGGTTAGTGTTAGCGTACGGGTTAGGATTAGGGGACGTGTGAGGGTAAGGCTTCGGGGAAGGGTTAGGGTTAGGGTTCAGGCTAGGGTTAGTGTTAGGGGACGGGGACGGTTTAGGGTCCAGGTGAGGGTACGACAATGGTTTAGCGTGAGTGTACGTGTGAGGGCACAGATTAGTGATAGCGTACGGTTTAGGATTAGGGAACGGATGAGGGTAAGGCTTCGGGGAAGGGTTAGGGTTAGGGTTCTGCCTAGGGTTAGGGTTAGGGGACGGGGACGGTTTAAGGTCCAGGTGAGTGTACGACAACGCTTTAGGGTGAGCGTACGAGTGAGGGCACGGACTAGTGTTAGTGACCGGGTTAGGATTAGGGGACGGGTGACGGTAAGGATTCGGGGAACGGTTAGGTTTACGGTTTGGGCTAGGGTTAGGGTTGGGGACGGGGACAGATTAGGGTCCAGGTGAGGGTACGACAACGCTTTCGGGTGAGCGTACGTGTGAGGGCACTGGTTAGTGTTAGCATACGGGTTAGGATTAGGGGACGTGTGAGGTAAGGCTTCGGGGAAGAGTTGGGGTTAGGGTTCTCGCTAGGATTAGCGTTAGGGGACGGGGACGGTTTAGGGTCCAGGTGAGGGTACGACAAAGATTTAGGGTGAGCGTACGTGTGAGAGGAAGGGTTAGTGTTAGCATACGGGTTAGGATTAGGGGACGGGTGAGGGTAAGGCTTCGGGGAAGGGTTAGGGTTAGGGTTCGGGATAGGGTTAGGGTTAGGGGACGGGGACGGTTTAGGGTCCAGGTGAGGGTACGTCAATGGTTAAGTGTGAGCGTACGTGTGAGGGCACGGGGTAATGTTAGCGTACGGGTTAGGATTAAGGGACGTGTGAGGGTAAGGCTTCGGGGAAGGGTTAGGTTTAGGGTTCGGGCTAGGGTTAGGGTTAGGGGACGGGGACGGTTTAGGGTCCAGGTGAGGGTATGACAATGCTTTAGGGTGAGCGTATGCGTGAGGGCACGGGTTACTGTTAGCGTACCGGTTAGGATTAGGGGACGGGTGAGGGTTAGGCTTCGGGGAAGGGTTAGGTTTAGGTTTCGGGCTATGGTTAGTGTTAGGGGACGGGGACGGTTTAGGGTCCAGGTGAGGGTATGACAATGCGTCAGGGTGAGCGTACCTGTGAAGGCACGGGTTATTGTTAGTGTACGGGTTAGGATTAGGGGACGGGTGAGGGTAAGGTTTCGGGGAAGGTTTAGGGTTAGGGTTCGGGCTAGGGTTAGGGTTAGGGGACGGGGACGGTTTAGGGTCCAGGTGAGGGTACGACAACGCTTTAGGGTGAGCGTACGTGAGAGGTCACAGGTTAGTGTTAGCGTACGGGTTAGGATTAGGGGACGGGTGAGGGTAATGCTTCGGGGAGAGTTAGGGTTAGGGTTCGGGCTAGGGTTAGGGATAGGGGACGGGGACGGTTTAAGTTCCAGGTGAGGGTACGACAACGCTTTAGGGTGAGCGTACGTGTGAGGGCACGGGTTGGTGTTAGCGTACCGCTTAGGATTAGGGGTTAGGGTTAGGGTTAGGGGACGGGGACGGTTTCAGGTCCAGGTGAGTGTACGAGAACGGTTTAGGGTGAGAGTACGTGTGAGGGCACGGGTTAGTGTTAGCGTACGGGTTAGGATTAGTGGACGGGTAAGGGTAAGGCTTCGGGGAAGGGTTAGGGTTAGGGTTCGGGCTAGGGTTAGGGTTAGGGGACGGGGACGATTTAGGGTCCAGGTGAGGGTACGAAAACGGTTTAGGGTGAGTGTACGTGTGAGGGCACGGGTTAGTGTTAGCGTACGGGTTAGGATTAGGTTACGGTTGAGGGTAAGGCTTCGGGGAAGGGTTAGTTTTAGGGTTCGGGCTAGGTTTAGGGCTAGGGGATGGGGACAGTTTAGCGTCCAGGTGAGGGTACGACAACGGTTTAGGGTGAGTGTACGTGTGCGGGCACGGGTTAGTGTTCGTGTACGGGTTAGGATTAGGGGACGGGTGAGGGTAAGGCTTCGGGGAAGGGTTAGGGTTAGGGTTCAGGCTAGGGTTAGCGTTAGGGACGGGGATGGTTTAGGGTCCAGGTTAGGTTACGACAACGGTTTAGGGTGTGCGTACGTGTGAGGGCACGGGTTAGTGTTAGAATACGGGTTAGGATTAGGGGATGGGTGAGGGTAAGGCTTCGGGGAAGGGTTAGGGTTAGGGTTCGGGCTAGGGTTAGGGTTAGGGGACAGGGACGGTTTAGGATCCAGGTGAGGGTATGACAACGGTTTAGGGTGAGGGTACGTGTGAGCGCACGGGTTAGTGTTAGCGTACGGGTTAGGATTAGGGGACGTGTGAGGGTAAGGCTTCGGGGAAGGGTTAGGTTGAGGGTTCGGGCTAGGGTTAGGGTTCGGGAACGGGGACGGTTTAGGGTACAGGTGACGGTACGACAAAGGTACAGGGTGAGCGTACGTGTGAGGGCACGGGTTAATGTTAGCGTACAGGTTAGGATTAGGGGACGGGTGAGGGTAAGGCTTTGGGGAAGGTTTAGGGTTAGGTTTAGGGTTAGAGTTCGGGCTAGGGTTAGGGTTAGGGGACGGGAACGGTTTGGAGTCCAGGTGAGGGTACGACAACGCTTTAGGGTGAGCGTATGTGTGAGAGCACGGGTTAGTGTTAGCGTACGGGTTAGGATTAGGGGACGGGTGAGGGTAAGGCTTCGCAGAATGGTAAGGGTTAGGGTTCGGGCTAGGGTTAGGGTTAGGGGACGGAGACGGTTTAGGGTCCAGGTGAGGGTACGACAACGATTTAGGGTGAGCGTACGTGTGAAGGCACGGTTTAGTTTTAGCGTACGGGTTAGGATTAGGGGACGTGTGAGGGTAAGGCTTCGGGGAAGGGTTAGGTTTAGGGTTCGGGCTAGGGTTAGGGTTAGGGGAATGGGAAGGTTTGGAGTCCAGGTGAGTGTACAGCAACGCTTTAGTGTGAGCTTACGTGTGAGGGCACGGGTTAGTGTTAGCGTACCGCTTAGGATTAGGGGACAGGTGAGGATAAGGCTTCGGGGAAGGTTTAGGGTTAGGGTTCGGGCTAGGGTTAGGTTTAGGGGACGGGGACGGTTTAGTGTCCAGGTTAGTATATGACAACGTTTTAGGGTGAGCGTACGTGTGAGGGCACGGGTTAGTGTTAGTGTACGGGTTAGGATTAGGGGACGGGTGAGGGTAAGGCTTCAGGGAAGGGTTAGGGTTGGGGTTCGGGCTAGGGTTAGGGTTGGGAACGGGGACGGTTTAGGGTCCAGGTGACGGTATGACAACGCTTTAGGGTGAGCGTACGTGTGAGGGCATGGGTTAGTGTTAGCGTACGGGTTAGGATTAGGGGACGGGTGAGGGTAAGGCTTCGGGGAAGGTTTAGGGTTAGGGTTCGGGCTAGGGTTAGGGTTAGGGAACGGGGACGGTTGAGGGTCCAGGTGACGGTTGCACAATGGTTTAGGGTGAGCGTACGTGTGAGGGCACGGGTTAGTGTTAGCGTATGGGTTAGGATTAGGTGACGGGTGAGGGTCAGGCTTCGGGGAAGGATTACGGTTAGGGTTCGGGCTAGGGTTAGGGTTAGGGGACGGGGATGGTTTGGAGTCCAGGTGAGGGTACAGCAACGCTTTAGGGTGATGGTACGTGTGAGGGCACGGGTGAGTGTTAGCCTACGGGTTAGGATTAGGGGACGGGTGAGGGTAAGGCTTCGGGGAAGAGTTAGGGTTAGGGTTCAGGCTAGGGTTATGGTTAGGGGACGGGGACGGTTTAGGGTCCAGGTGAGGGTACGACAACGCTTTAGGGTGAGCGTACATGTGAGGGCATGGTTTAGTGTTAGCATACGGATTAGTATTAGGGGACGTGTGAGGGTAAGGCTTCAGGGAAGGGTTAGGGTTAGGCTTCGGGCTAGGGTTAGGGTTAGGGGACGGGGGCGGTTTAGGGTCCAGGTGAGGGTACGACAACGGTTTAGGGTGAGCATACGTGTGAGGGCACGGGTTAGTGTTAGCGTACGCTTTAGGATTGGGGACGGGTGAAGGTAAGGCTTCGGGGAAGGGTTAGGGTTAGGGTTCGGGCTAGGGTTAGGTTTAGGGGAAGAGGACGGTTTGGAATCCTGGTGAGGGTACGAACAACGCTTTAGGGTGAGCATACGTGTGAGGGCACGGGTTAGTGTTAGCGTATGGGGTAGGAGTAGGGAACAGTTGAGGGTTCGGTTTCGGGGAAGTGTTAGGGTTAGGGTTCGGGTTAGGGTTAAGGTTAGAGGACGGGGACGGTTTAGGGTTAGGGTTAGGGTTAGGGTTAGGGTTAGGGTTAGGGTTAGGTTTAGGGTTAGGGTTCGGGCTAGGGTTAGGGTTAGGGGACGGGGACGGTTAAGGGTCCAGGTGAGGGTACGACAACACTTTAGGGGGAGCGTACGTATGAGGGCGCGGGTTAGTGTGAGCGTACGGGTTAGCATTAGGGGACGGGTGAGGGGAAGGCTTCTGGGAAAGGTTAGTGTTAGGGTTCGGGGTAGGGTTAGGGTTAGGGGACGGGGACGGTTTAGGGTCCAGGTGAGGGTACGACAACGGTTTAGGGGGAGCGTACGTGTGAGGGCGCGGGTTAGTGTGAGCGTACGGGTTAGGATTAGGGGACGGGTGAGGGGAAGGCTTCGGGGAAGGGTTAGGGTTAGGGTTCGGGCTAGGGTTAGGGTTAGGGGACGGGGACGGTTTAGGGTCCATGTGAGGGTACGACAACGGTTTAAGGGGAGCGTACATGTGAGGGCGTGGGTTAGTGTGAGCGTTCGGGTTAGGATTAGGGGACGGGTGAGGGGAAGGCTTCGGGGAAGGGTTAGGGTTAGGGTTCGGGCTATGGTTAGGGTTAGGGGACGGGGACGGTTTAGGGTCCAGGTGAGGGTACGACAACTGTTTAGGGGGAGCGTACATGTGAGGGCGCTGGTTAGTGTGAGCATACGGGTTAGGATTAGGGGACGGGTGAGGGAAAGGCTTCGGGGAAGGGTTAGGGTTAGGGTTCGGGCTAGGGTTAGGGTTAGGGGACGGGGACGGTTTAGGTTCCAGGTGAGGGTACGACAACGGTTTAGGGGGAGCGTACGTGTGAGGGCGCGGGTTAGTGTGAGCGTACGGGTTAGGATTAGGGGACGGTTGAGGGGAAGGCTTCGGGGAAGGGTTAGGGTTAGAGTTCGGGCTAGGGTTAGGGTTAGGGGACGGGGACGGTTTAGGGTCCAGGTGAGGGTACGACAACGGTTTAGGGGGAGCGTACGTGTGAGGGCGTCGGTTAGTGTGAGCGTACGGGTTAGGATTAGGGGAGGTGTGAGGGGAAGGCTTCGGGGAACGGTTAGGGTTAGGGTTCGGGCTCGTGTTAGGGTTAGGGGACGGGGACGGTTTAGGGTCCAAGTGAGGGTACGACAACGGTTTAGGGGAAGCGTACGTGTGAGGGCGCGGGTTAGTTTGAGCGTACTTGTTAGGATTAGGGGACGGGTGAGGGGAAGGCTTCGGGGAAGTGTTAGGGTTACGGTTCGGGCTAGGGTTAGGGTTAGGGGACGGGGACGGTTTAGGGTCCAGGTGTGGGTACGACAACGGTTTAGGGAGAGCGTATGTGTGAGGGCGCGGGTTAGTGTGAGCGTACGGGTTAGGATTAGGGGACGGGTGAGGGGAAGGCTTTGGGGAAGGGTTAGGGTTAGGGTTCGGGCTAGGGTTAGGGTTAGGGGACGGGGACGGTTTAGGGTCCAGGTGAGGGTACGACAACGGTTTAGGGGGAGCGTACGTGTGAGGGCGAGGGTTAGTGTGAGCGTACGGGTTAGGATTAGGGGACGGGTGAGGGGAAGGCTTCGGGGAAGGGTTAGGGTTAGGGTTCAGGCTAGGGTTAGTGTTAGGGGACGGGGACGGTTTAGGGTCCAGGTGAGGGTACGACAATGGTTTAGGGTGAGTGTACGTGTGAGGGCACAGATTAATGATAGCGTACGGTTTAGGATTAGGGAACGGATGAGGGTAAGGCTTCGGGGAAGGGTTAGGGTTAGGGTTCGGCCTAGGGTTAGGGTTAGGCGACGGGGACGGTTTAGGGTCCAGGTGAGGGTACGACAATGCTTTAGGGTGAGCGTACGTGTGAGGGCATGGCTTAGTGTTAGCGTACCGTTTAGGATTAGGGGACAGGTGAGGGTAAGGCTTCGGGGAAGGGTTAGGGTTAGGGTTTGGGCTAGGGTTAGGGATAGGGGACGGGGACGGTTTAAGGTCCAGGTGAGTGTACGACAACGCTTTAGGGTGAGCGTACGAGTGAGGGCACCGACTAGTGTTAGTGACCGGGTTAGGATTAGGGGATGGGTGACGGTAAGGATTCGGGGAACGGTTAGGTTTACGGTTTGGGCTAGGGTTAGGGTTGGGGACGGGGACGGATTAGGGTCCAGGTGAGGGTACGACAACGCTTTAGGGTGAGCGTCCGTGTGAGAGCACTGGTTAGTGTTACCATACGGGTTAGGATTAGGGGACGTGTGAGGTAAGGCTTCGGGGAAGAGTTGGGGTTAGGGTTCTCGCTAGGATTAGCGTTAGGGGACGGGGACGGTTTAGGGTCCAGGTGAGGGTACGACAAAGATTTAGGGTGAGCGTACGTGTGAGAGGAAGGGTTAGTGTTAGCATACGGGTTAGGATTAGGGGACGGGTGAGGGTAAGGGTTCGGGGAAGGGTTAGGGTTAGGGTTCGGGATAGGGTTAGGGTTAGGGGACGGGGACGGTTTAGGGTCCAGGTGAGGGTACGTCAATGGTTAAGGGTGAGCGTACGTGTGAGGGCACAGGGTAATGTTAGCGTACGGGTTAGGATTAAGGGACGTGTGAGGGTAAGGCTTCGGGGAAGGGTTAGTGTTAGTGTTCGGGCTAGGGTTAAGGTTAGCGGATGGGGACGATTTAGGGTCCAGGTGAGGGTACGACAACGGTTTAGGGGGAGTGTACGTGTGAGGGCGCGGGTTAGTGTGAGCGTACGGGTTAGGATTAGGGGACGGGTGAGGGGAAGGCTTCGTGGAAGGGTTAGGGTTAGGGTTCGGGCTAGGGATAGGGTTAGGGGACGGGGACGGTTTAGGGTCAAGGTGAGGGTACGACAACGGTTTAGGGGGAGCGTACATGTGAAGGCGTGGGTTAGTGTGAGCGTACAGTTTAGGATTAGGGGACGGGTGAGGGGAGGCTTCGGGGAAGGGTTAGGGTTAGTGTTCGGTCTAGGGTTAGGGTTAGGGGACGGGGACGATTTAGGGTCCAGGTGAGGGTACGACAACGGTTTAGGGGGAGTGTACTTGTGAGGGCGCAGGATAGTGTGAGCGTACGGGTTAGGATTAGGGGACGGTTGAGGGGAAGGCTTCGGAGAAGGGTTAGGGTTAGGGTTCGGTCTAGGGTTAGGGTTAGGGGACGGGGACGGTTTAGGGTCCAGGTGAGGGTACGACAACGGTTTAGGGGGAGCGTACGTGTGAGGGCGTGGGTTAGTGTGAGCGTACGGGTTAGGATTAGGGGACGGGTGAGGGGAAGGCTTCGGGGAAGGGTTAGGGTTAGGGTACGGGCTACGTTTAGGGTTAGGGGTTGGGGACGGCTTAGGGTCCAGGTGAGGGTACCACAACGGTTTAGGGGGAGCCTAAGTGTGAGCGCGTGGGTTAGTGTGAGCGTACGGGTTAGAATTAGGGGACGGGTGAGGGGAAGGCTTCGGGGAAGGGTTAGGGTTAGGGTTCGGGCTAGGTATAGAGTAGGGGACGGGGACGGTATAGGGTCCAGGTGAGGGTACGACAACGGTTTAGGGGGAGCGTACGTGTGAGGGCGCGGCTTAGTGAGAGCGTACGGGTTAGGATTAGGGGACGGGTGAGGGGAAGGCTTCGGGGAAGGGTTAGGGTTACCGTTCGGGCTAGGGTTAGGGTTAGGGGATCGGGACGGTTTAGGGTCCAGGTGAGGGTACGACAAAGGTTTAGGGGGAGCGTACGTGTGAGGGCACGGGTTAGTGTGAGTGTACTGGTTAGCATTAGGTGACGTGTGAGGGGAAGGATTCGGGGAAGGGTTAGGGTTAGGGTTCGGGCTAGGGTTAGGGTTAGGGGACGGGGACGGTTTAGGGTCCAGGTGAGGGTACGACAACGGTTTAGGGGGAGCGTACGTGTGAGGGCGCGGGTTAGTGTGAGCGTACGGATTAGGATTAGGGGACGGGTGAGGGGAAGGCTTCGGGGAAGGGTTAGGGTTAGGGTTCGGGCTAGGTGTAGGATTAGGGTACGGGGACGGTATAGGGTCCAGGTAAGTGTACGACAACGGTTTAGGGGGAGCGTACGTGTGAGGGCGCGGCTTAGTGTGAGCGTTCAGGTTAGGATTACGGGACGGGTGAGGGGAAGGCTTCGGCGAAGGGTTAGGTTTAGGGTTCGGACTAGGGTTAGGGTTAGGGGACGGGGACGGTTTAGGGTCCAGGTGAGGGTACGACAACGGTTTAGGGGGATCATACGTGTGAGGGCGCGGGTTAGTGTGAGCGTACGGGTTAGGATTAGGGGACGGGTGAGGGGAAGGTTACGGGGAAGGGTTAGGGTTAGGGTTCGGGCTAGGGTTAGGGTTAGGGGACGGGGACGGTTTAGGGTCCAGGTGAGGGTACGACAACGGTTTAGGGGGAGCGTACGTGTGAGGGCGCGTGTTAGTGTGAGCGTACGGGTTAGGATTAGGGGACGGGTGAGGAGAAGGTTTCGGGGTAGGGTTCGGGTTAGGGTTCGGGATAGGGTTAGGGTTAGGGGACGGGGACGGTTTAGGGTCCAGGTGAGGGTACGACAACGGTTTAGCGGGAGCGTACGTGTGAGGGCGTGGGTTAGTGTGAGCGTACGGGTTATGATTAGGGGACGGGTGAGGGGAAGGTTTCGGGGAAGTGTTAGGGTTAGGGTTCGGGCTAGGGTTAGGGTTAGGGGATGGGGACTTTTAGGGTCCAGGTGAGGGTATGACAATGGTTTACGGGGAGCGTACGTGTGAGGGCGCGGGTTAGTGTGAGCGTACGTGTTAGGATTAGGGGACGGGTGAGGGGAAGGCTTCGGGGAAGGGTTAGGGTTAGGGTTTGGGCTAGGGTTAGGGTTAGGGGACGCGGACGGTTTAGGGTCCAGGTGAGGGTACCACAACGGTTTAGGGGGAACGTACGTGTGAGGGTGCGGGTTAGTGTGATCGTACGGGTTAGGATTAGGGGACGGGTGAGGGGAAGGCTTCGGGGAAGGGTTAGGGTTAGGGTCCGGGCTAGGGTTAGGGGACGGGGACTGTTTAGGGTCCAGGTGAGGGTACGACAACGGTTTAGGGGGAGCGTACGTGTGAGGGAGCGGATTAGTGTGAGCGTACGGGTTCGGATTAGGGGACGGGTGAGGGGAAGGCTTCGGGGAAGGGTTAGGGTTAGTGTTCGGGCTAGGGTTAGGGTTAGGGGACGGGGACGGTTTAGGGTCCAGGTGAGGGTACAACGGTTTAGGGGGAGCGTACGTGTGAGGGCGCGGGTTAGTGTGAGCGTACCTGTTAGGATTAGGGGACGGGTGAGGGGAAGGCTTCGGGGAATGGTTAGGGTTAGGGTTCGGGCTAGGGTTAGGGTTAGGGGACGGGGACGGTTTAGGGTCCAGGTGAGGGTACGACAACGGTTTAGGGGGAGCGTACCTGTGAGGGCGTGGGTTACTGTGAGCGTACGGGTTAGGATTAGGAGAAGTGTGAGGGGAAGGCTTCGGGGAAGGGTTAGGGTTAGGGTTCGGGCTAGGGTTAGGGTTAGGGGATGGGGACGGTTAGGGTTAGGGTTAGGGGATGGGGACGGTTTAGGGTCCAGGTGAGGGTACAACAACGGTTTAGGGGGAGCCTAAGTGTGAGAGCGTGGGTTAGTGTGAGCGTACGGGTTAGAATTAGGGGACGGGTGAGGGGAAGGCTTCGGGGAAGGTTTAGGGTTAGGGTTCGGGCTAGGGTTAGGGTTAGGGGACGGGGACGGTTTAGGGTCCAGGTGAGGGTACGACAATGGTTTAAGGGGAGTATACGTGAGAGCGGGTTAGTGTGAGCGTACGCGTTAGGATTAGGGGACGGGTGAGGGGAAGGCTTCGGGGAAGGGTTAGGGTTAGGGTTCGTGCTAGGGTTAGGGTTAGGACACGGGGACGGTTTAGGGTCCAGGTGAGGGTAGGACAACGGTTTAGGGGGAGCGTACGTGTGAGGGCGCGGGTTAGTGTGAGCGTACGGGTTAGGATTAGGGGAGGGGTGAGGGGAAGGCTTCGGGGAAGGGTTAGGGTTACGGTTTGGGCTAGGTGTAGGGTTAGGGGACGGGGAAGGTATACGGTCCAGGTAAGGGTATGACAACGGTTTAGGGGGAGCGTACGTGTGAGGGCGCGGCTTAGTGTGAGCGTACGGGTTAGGATTACGGGACGGGTGAGGGGAAGGCTTCGGGGAAGTGTTAGGGTTAGGATTCGTACTAGGGTTAGGGTTAGGGGACGGGGACGGTTTAGGGTCCAGGTGAGGGTACGACAACGGTTTAGGGGGAGCGTACGTGTGAGGGCGCGGGTTAGTGTGAGCGTACGGGTTAGGATTAGGGGACGCGTGAGGGGAAGGCTTCGGGGAAGGGTTAGGGTTAGGGTTCGGACTAGAGTTAGGGTTAGGGGACGGGGACGGTTTAGGGTCCAGGTGAGGGTACGACAAAGGTTTAGGGGAGCGTACGTGTGAGTGCACGGGTTAGTGTGAGCGTACGGGTTAGGATTAGGGGACGGGTGAGGGGAAGGCTTCGGGGAGGGGTTAGGGTTAGGGTTCGGGCTAGGGTTATGGTTAGGGGACGGGTACGGTTTAGGGTCCAGGTGAGGGTACGACAACGGTTTAGGGGGAGCGTACGTGTGAGGGCGCGGGTTTGTGTGAGCGTACGGGTTAGGATTAGGGGACGGGTGAGGGGAAGGCTTCCTGGAAGGGTTAGGGTTAGGGTTCGGGCTAGGGTTAGGGTTAGGGGACGGGGACGGTTTAGGGTCCAGGTGAGGGTACGACAACGGTGTAGGGGGAGCGTACGTGTGAGGGCGCGGGTTAGTGTGAGCGTACGGGTTAGGATTAGGGGAGGGGTGAGGGGAAGGCTTCGGGGAAGGGTTAGGGTTAGGGTTCGGGCTAGGTGTAGGGTTAGGGGACGGGGACGGTATAGGGTCCAGGTAAGTGTACGACAACGGTTTAGGGGGAGCGTACGTGTGAGGGCGCGGCTTAGTGTGAGCGTTCGGGTTAGGATTACGGGACGGATGAGGGGAAGGCTTCGGGGAAGGGTTAGGGTTAGGGTTCGGACTAGGGTTAGGGTTAGGGGACAGGGACGGTTTAGGGTCCAGGTGAGGGTACGACAACGGTTTAGGGGGATCATACGTGTGAGGGCGCGGCTTATTGTAAATGTACGGGTTAGGATTAGGGGACGGGTGAGGGGAAGGCTTCGGGGAAGGGTTAGGGTTAGGGTTCGGGCTAGGTGTAGCGTAGGGGACGGGGAAGGTTTAGGTTCCAGGTGAGGGTACGACAACGGTTTAGGGGGAGCGTACGTGAGAGCGGGTTAGTGTGAGCGTACAGGTTAGGATTAGGGGACGAGTGAGGGGAAGGCTTCGGGGAAGGGTTAGGGTTAGGGTTCGGGCTATGGTTAGGGTTAGGGGACGGGGACGGTTTAGGGTCCAGGTGAGGGTACGACAATGCTTTAGGGGGAGCGTACGTGTGAGGGCGCGGGTTAGTGTGAGCGTACGGGTTGGATTAGTGGACGGGTGAGGGGAAGGCTTCGGGGAAGTGTTAGGGTTAGTGTTCGGGCTAGTGTTAGGCTTAGGGGACAGGGACGCTTTAGGGTCCAGGTGAGGGTACGACAACGGTTTAAGGGGAGCGTACGTGTGAGGGCGCGGGTTAGTGTGAGCGTACGGGTTAGGATTAGGGGAAGGGTGAGGGGAAGGCTTCGGGGAAGTGTTAGATTAGGGTGCGGGTTAGGGTTTTGGTTAGGGGATGGGGAGGCTTTAGGGTCCAGGTGAGGGTACGACAATGGTTTAGGGGGAGCGTACATGTGAGGGCGCAGGTTAGTGTGAGCGTACGGATTAGGATTAGGGGACGGGTGAGGGGAAGGCTTCGGGGAAGGGTTAGGGTTAGGGTTCGGGCTAGGTGTAGGATTAGGGTACGGGGACGGTATAGGGTCCAGGTAAGTGTACGACAATGGTTTAGGGGGAGCGTACGTGTGAGGGCGCGGCTTAGTGTGAGCGTTCGGGTTAGGATTACGGGACGGGTGAGGGGAAGGCTTTGGCGAAGGGTTAGGTTTAGGGTTCGGACTAGGGTTAGGGTTAGGGGACGGGGACGGTTTAGGGTCCAGGTGAGGGTACGACAACGGTTTAGGGGGAGCGTACGTGTGAGGGCGCGCGTTAGTGTGAGTGTATGGGTTAGGATTAGGGGACGGGTGAGGGGAAGGTTACGGGGAAGGGTTAGGGTTAGGGTTCGGGCTAGGGTTAGGGTTAGGGGACGGGGACGGTTTAGGGTCCAGCTGAGGGTACGACAACGGTTTAGGGGGAGCGTACGTGTGAGGGCGCGTGTTAGTGTGAGCGTACGGGTTAGAATTAGGGGACGGGTGAGGAGAAGGCTTCGGGGTAGGGTTCGGGTTAGGGTTCGGCATAGGGTTAGGGTTAGGGGACGGGGACGGTTTAGGGTCCAAGTGAGGGTACAACAATGGTTTAGGGGGAGCGTACGTGTGAGGGCGCGGGTTAGTGTGAGAGTACGGGTTAGGATTAGGAGACGGGTGAGGGGAAGGCTTCGGGGAAGGGTTAGGGTTAGGGTTCGGGCTAGGGTTAGGGTTAGGGGACGGGGACGGTTTAAGGTCCAGGTGAGGGTTCGACAACGGTTTAGGGGTAGCGTACGTGTGAGGGCGCGGGTTACTGTGAGCGTACGGGTTAGGATTAGGGGACGGGTGAGGGGAAGGTTACGGGGAAGGGTTAGGGTTAAGGTTCGGGCTAGGGTTAGTGTTATGGGACGGGGACGGTTTAGAGTCCAGGTGAGGGTACGACAACGCTTTAGGGGGAGCGTACGTGTGAGGGCGCGGGTTAGTGTGAGCGTACGGGTTAGGATTAGGGGACGGGTGAGGGGAAGGCTTCGGGGAAGGGTTAGGGTTAGGGTTCGGACTAGAGTTAGGGTTAGGGGACGGGGACGGTTTAGGGTCCAGGTGAGGGTACGACAAAGATTTAGGGGAGCGTACGTGTGAGTGCACGGGTTAGTGTGAGCGTACGGGTTAGGATTAGGGGACGGGTGAGGGGAAGGCTTCGGGGAAGGGTTCGGGTTAAGGTTCGGGCTAGGGTTATGGTTAGGGGACGGGGACGGTTTAGGGTCCAGGTGAGGGTACGACAACGGTTTAGGGGGAGCGTACGTGTGAGGGCGCGGGTTTGTGTGAGTGTACGGGTTAGGATTAGGGGACGGGTGAGGGGAAGGCTTCGGGGAAGGCTTAGGGTTAGGGTTCGGGCTAGGGTTAGGTTTAGGGGACGGGGACGGTTTAGGGTCCAGGTGAGGGTACGACAACGGTTTAGGGGGAGCGTACGTGTGAGGGCGCGGGTTAGTATGAGCGTATGGGTTAGGATTATGGGACGGGTGAGGGGAAGGCTTCGTGGAAGGGTTAGGGTTAGGGTTCGGGCTAGGTGTAGGGTTAGGGGACGGGGACGGTATAGGGTCCAGGTAAGGGTACGACAACGGTTTAGGGGGAGCCTAAGTGTGAGAGCGTGGGTTAGTGTGAGCGTACGGGTTAGAATTAGGGGACGGGTGAGGGGAAGGCTTCGGGGAAGGTTTAGGGTTAGGGTTCGGGCTAGGGTTAGGGTTAGGGGACGGGGACGGTTTAGGGTCCAGGTGAGGGTACGACAACGGTTTAAGGGGAGTATACGTGAGAGCGGGTTAGTGTGAGCGTACGCGTTAGGATTAGGGGACGGGTGAGGGGAAGGCTTCGGGGAAGGGTTAGGGTTAGGGTTCGTGCTAGGGTTAGGGTTAGGACACGGGGACAGTTTAGGGTCCAGGTGAGGGTACGACAACGGTTTAGGGGGAGCGTACGTGTGAGGGCGCGGGTTAGTGTGAGCGTACGGGTTAGGATTAGGGGAGGGGTGAGGGGAAGGCTTCGGGGAAGGGTTAGGGTTACGGTTCGGGCTAGGTGTAGGGTTAGGGGACGGGGGAGGTATACGGTTCAGGTAAGGGTACGACAACGGTTTAGGGGGAGCGTACGTGTGAGGGCGCGGCTTAGTGTGAGCGTACGGGTTAGGATTACGGGACGGGTGAGGGGAAGGCTTCGGGGAAGTGTTAGGGTTAGGATTCGGACTAGGGTTAGGGTTAGGGGACGGGGACGGTTTAGGGTCCAGGTGAGGGTACGACAACGGTTTAGGGGGAGCGTACGTGTGAGGGCGCGGGTTAGTGTGAGCGTACGGGTTAGGATTAGGGGACGCGTGAGGGGAAGGCTTCGGGGAAGGGTTAGGGTTAGGGTTCGGACTAGAGTTAGGGTTAGGGGACGGGGACGGTTTAGGGTCCAGGTGAGGGTACGACAAAGGTTTAGGGGAGCGTACGTGTGAGTGCACGGGTTAGTGTGAGAGTACGGGTTAGGATTAGGGGATGGGTGAGGGGAAGGCTTCGGGGAAGGGTTAGGGTTAGGGTTCGGGCTAGGTGTAGGGTTAGGGGACGGGGACGGTATAGGGTCCAGGTAAGGGTACGACAACGTTTTAGGGGGAGCGTACGTGTGAGGGCGCGGCTTAGTGTGAGCGTTCGGGTTAGGATTACGGGACGGGTGAGGGGAAGGCTTCGGGGAAGGGTTAGGGTTAGGGTTCGGACTAGGGTTAGGGTTAGGGGACAGGGACGGTTTAGGGTCCAGTTGAGGGTACGACAACGGTTTAGGGGGATCATACGTGTGAGGGCGCGGCTTATTGTGAATGTACGGGTTAGGATTAGGGGACGGGTGAGGGGAAGGCTTCGGGGAAGGGTTAGGGTTAGGGTTCGGGCTAGGTGTAGCGTAGGGGACGGGGAAGGTTTAGGGTCCAGGTGAGGGTACGACAACGGTTTAGGGGGAGCGTACGTGAGAGCGGGTTAGTGTGAGCGTACAGGTTAGGATTAGGGGACGAGTGAGGGGAAGGCTTCTGGGAAGTGTTAGGGTTAGGGTTCGGGCTATGGTTAGGGTTAGGGGACGGGGACGGTTTAGGGTCCAGGTGAGGGTACGACAATGCTTTAGGGGGAGCGTACGTGTGAGGGCGCGGGTTAGTGTGAGCGTACGGGCTGGATTAGGGGACGGGTGAGGGGAAGGCTTCGGGGAAGGGTTAGGGTTAGGGTTGGGGCTAGGGTTAGGGTTAGGGGACGCGGAAGGTTTAGGGTCCAGGTGAGGGTCCGACAACGGTTTAGGGGGAGCGTACGTGTGAGGGCGCGGGTTAGTGTGAGCGTACGGGTGAGGATTAGGGGACGGGTGAGTGGAAGGCTTCTGGGAAGGGTTAGGGTTAGGGTTCGGGCTAGGGTTAGGGTTAGGGGACGGGGACGGTTTAGGGTCCAGGTGAGGGTACGACAACGGTGTAGGGGGAGCGTACGTGTGAGGGCGTGGGTTAGTGTGAGCGTATGGGTTAGGATTAGGGGACGGGTGAGGGGAAGGTTTCGGGGAAGTGTTAGGGTTAGGGTTCGGGCTAGGGTTAGGGATAGGGGAAGGGGACGGTTTAGGGTCCAGGTGAGGGTACGACAACGGTTTAGGGGGAGTGTACGTGTGAGGGCGCGGGTTAGTGTGAGCCTACGTGTTAGGATTAAGGGACGGGTGAGGGGAAGGCTTCGGGGAAGGGTTAGTGTTAGTGTTCGGGCTAGGGTTAGGGTTAGCGGATGGGGACGATTTAGGGTCCAGGTGAGGGTACGACAACGGTTTAGGGGGAGTGTACGTGTGAGGGCGCGGGTTAGTGTGAGCCTACGTGTTAGGATTAAGGGACGGGTGAGGGGAAGGCTTCGGGGAAGGGTTAGTGTTAGTGTTCGGGCTAGGGTTAGGGTTAGCGGATGGGGACGATTTAGGGTCCAGGTGAGGGTACGACAACGGTTTAGGGGGAGTGTACGTGTGAGGGCGCGGGTTAGTGTGAGCGTACGGGTTAGGATTAGGGGACGGGTGAGGGTAAGGCTTCGGGGAAGGGTTAGGATTACGGTTCGGGCTAGGGTTAGGATTACGGGACGAGGACGGTTTAGGGTCAAGGTGAGGGTACGACAACGGTTTAGGGGGAGCGTACATGTGAGGCCGTGGGTTAGTGTGAGCGTACAGTTTAGGATTAGGGGACGGGTGAGGGGAGGCTTCGGGGAAGGGTTAGGGTTAGTGTTCGGTCTAGGGTTAGGGTTAGGGGACGGGGACGATTTAGGGTCCAGGTGAGGGTACGACAACGGTTTAGGGGGAGTGTACTTGTGAGGGCGCAGGATAGTGTGAGCGTACGGGTTAGGATTAGGGGACGGTTGAGGGTAAGGCTTCGGGGAAGGGTTAGGGTTAGGGTTCGGGCTACGGATAGGGTTAGGGGATGGGGAAGGTTTAGGGTCCAGGTGAGGGTACGACAATGGTTTAGGGGGAGCCTACGAGTGAGGGCGCCGTTTAGTGTGAGCGTACACGTTTGGATTAGGGCTCGGGTGAGGGGAAGGCTTCGGGGAAGTTTTAGGGTTAGGGTTCGGGCTAGGGTTAGGTTAGGGGACGGGGACGGTTTAGGGTCCAGGTGAGGGTACGACAACGGTTTAGGGGGAGCGTACGTGTGAGGGCGCGGGTTAGTGTGAGCGTACGTGTTAGGATTAGGGGAAGGGTGAGGGGAAGGCTTCGGGGAAGAATTAGGGTTAGGGTTCAGGCAAGGGTTATGGTTAGGGGACGGTAACGGTTTAGGGTCCAAGTGAGGGTTCGACAAAGGTTTAGGGGGACCATACGAGTGAGGGTGCGGATTAGTGTGAGCGTACGGGTTAGGATTAGGGGACGGGTGAGGGGAAGGCTTCGGGGAAGGTTTAGGGTTAGGGTTCGGGCTAGGGTTAGGGTTAGGGGACGGGGACGGTTTAGGGTCCAGGTGAGGGTACGACAACGGTTTAGGGGGAGCGTACGTGTGAGGGCGCGGGTTAGTGTGAGCGTACGGGTTAGGATTAGGGGACGGGTGAGGGGAAGGCTTCGTGGAAGGGTTAGGGTTAGGGTTCGGGCTAGGGTTAGGGTTAGGGGACGGGGACGGTTTAGGGTCCAGGTGAGGGTACCACAACACTTTAGGGGGAGCGTACGTGTGAGGGCGCGGGTTAATGTGAACGTACGGGTTAGGATTAGGGGACAGGTGATGGTAAGGCTTCGGGGAAGGGTTAGGGATAGGGTTCGGGCTAGGGTTAGGGGACGGGACGGTTTAGGGTCCAGGTGAGGGTACGACAACGGTTTAGGGGGAGCGTACGTGTGAGGGCGTGGGTTAGTGTGAGTGTACGGTTTCGGATTAGGGAACGGTTGAGGGGAAGGCTTCGGGGAAGGGTTAGGGTTAGGGTTCGGGCTAGGGTTAGGGTTAGGGGACGGGGACGGTTTAGGGTCCAGGTGAAGGTACGACAACGGTTTAGGGGGAGCGTACTTATGAGGGCGCGGGTTAGTGTGAGCGTACGGGTTAGGATTAGGGGATGGGTGAGGGGAAGGCTTCGGGGAAGGGTTAGGGTTAGGGTTCAGGCTAGGGTTACGGTTAGGGGACGTGGACGGTTTAGGGTCCAGGTGAGTGTACGACAACGGTTTAGGTGTAACGTACGTGTGAGGGCGCGGGTTAGTGTGAGCGTACGGGTTACGATTAGGGGAAGGGTGAGGGGAAGGCTTCGGGGAAGGGTTAGGGTTAGTGTTCTGGCTAGGGTTAGGGTTATGGGACAGGGACGGTTTAGGGTCCAGGTGAGGGTACGACAACGGTTTAGGGGGAGCGTACGTGTGAGGGCCCGGGTTAGTGTGAGCGTACGGGTTAGGATTAGGGGACGGGTAGGGGAAGGCTTCGGGAAAGAGTTAGCGTTAGGGTTCGGGCTAGTTTTAGGGTTAGGGGACGGGGACGGTTTAGGGTCCAGGTGAGGGTACGACAACGGTTTAAGGGGAGCGTACGTGTGAGGGCACGGGTTAGTGTGAGCGTACGGGTTAGGATTAGGGGACGGGTGAGGGGAAGGCTTCAGGGAATGGTTAGGGTTAGGGTTCGGGCTAGTGTTAGGGTTAGGGGAAGGGGACGGTTCAGGGTCCAGGTGAGGTTATGACAACGGTTTAGGGGGAACGTACGTGTGAGGGCGCGGGTTAGTGTGAGCGTACGGGTTAGGATTAGGGGACGGGTGAGGAGAAGGCTTCGGGGAAGGGTTAGGGTTAGGGTTCGGGCTAGGGTTAGGGTTAGGGGACGGGGACGGTTTAGGGTCCAGGTGAGGGTACGACAACGGTGTAGGAGGAGCGTACATGTGAGGGCGCGGGTTAGTGTGAGCGTACGGGTTAGGATTAGGGGACGGCTGAGGGGAAGGCTTCGGGGAAGGGTTAGGGTTAGGATTCGGGCTAGGTTTAGGGTACGGGGACGGTTTAGGGTCCAGGTGAGGGTACGACAACGGTTTAGGGGGAGCGTACGTATGAGGGCGTGGGTTAGTGTGAGTGTACGGTTTAGGATTAGGGGACGGGTGAGGGGAAGGATTCAGGGAAGGGTTAGGGTTAGGGTTCGGGCTAGGGTTAGGGTTAGGGGGCGGGGACGGTTTAGGGTCCAGGTGAAGGTACGACAACGGTTTAGGGGGAGCGTACTTGTGAGGGCACGGGTTAGTGTGAGCGTACGGGTTAGGATTAGGGTACGGGTGGGGGAAGGCTTCGGGGAAGGGTTAGGGTTAGTGTTCGGGCTAGGGTTAGGGTTAGGGGACGGGGACGGTTTAGGGTCCAGGTGAGGGTACGACAACGGTTTAGGGGGAGCGTACGTGTGAGGGCGTGGGTTAGTGTGAGCGTACGTGTTAGGATTAGGGGATGGGGGAGGGGAAGGCTTCGGGGAACGGTTAGGGTTAGGGTTCGGGCTAGGGTTAGGGTTAGGGGACGGGGACGGTTTAGGGTTCAGGTGAGGGTACGACAACGGTTTAGGGGGAGCGTACGTGTGAGGGCGCGAGTTAGTGTGAGCCTACGGGTTAGGATTAGGGGAAGGGTGAGGGGAAGGCTTCGGGGAAGGATTAGGGTTAGGGTTCAGGCAAGGGTTATGGTTAGGGGACGGTAACGGTTTAGGGTCCAGGTGAGGGTTCGATAACGGTTTAAGGGGAGCGTACGAGTGAGGGCGCGGGTTAGTGTGAGCGTACGGGTTAGGATTAGAGGAACGGTGAGGGGAAGGCTTAGGGGAAGGGTTAGGGTTAGGGTTCGGGCTAGGGTTAGGGTTAGGGGACGGGGACGGTTTAGGGTCTAGGTGAGGGTACGACAATGGTTTAGGGGGAGCGTACGTGTGAGGGCGCGGGTTAGTGTGAGCGTACGGGTTAGGATTAGGGGACGGGTGAGGGGAAGGCTTCGTGGAAAGGTTAGGGTTAGGGTTCGGGCTAGGGTTAGGGTTAGGGGACGGGGACGGTTTAGGGTCGAGGTGAGGGTACCAAAACACTTTGGGGGAGCGTACGTGTGAGGGCGCGGGTTAGTGTGAGCGTACGGGTTAGGATTAGGGGACGGGTGATGGTAAGGCTTCGGGCAAGGGTTAGGGATAGGGTACGGGCTAGGGTTAGGGGACAGGGACGGTTTAGGGTCCAGGTGAGGGTACGACAACGGTTTAGGGTGAGCGTACGTGTGAGGGCATGGGTTAGTGTGAGCGTACGGTTTAGGAGTAGGGGACGGGTGAGGGGAAGGCTTCGGGGAAGGGTTAGGGTTAGGGTTCGGGCTAGGGTTAGGGTCAGGGGACGGGGACGGTTTAGGGTCCAGGTGAAGGTACGAGAACGGTTTAGGGGGAGCGTACTTATGAGGGCGCGGGTTAGTGTGAGCGTACGGGTTAGGATTAGGGGATGGGTGAAGGGAAGGCTTTGGGGAAGGGTTAGGGTTAGGGTACAGGCTAGGGTTACGGTTAGGGGACGGGGACGGTTTAGGGTCCAAGTGAGGGTAAAACAATGGTTTAGGGGGAGCGTACGTGTGAGGGCGCGGGTTAGTGTGAGCGTACGGTTTAGGATTAGGAGACGGGTGAGGGGAAGGCTTCGGGGAAGGGTTAGGGTTAGGGTTCGGGCTAGGGTTAGGGTTAGGGGACGGGGACGGTTTAGGGTCCAGGTGAGGGTACGACAACGGTTTATGGGGAGTATACGTGAGAGCGGGTTAGTGTGAGCGTACGCGTTAGGATTAGGGGACAGGTGAGGGTAAGGCTTCTGGCAAGGGATAGAGTTAGGGTTCGGGCTAGGGTTAGGGATAGGGAACGGGGACGGTTTAGGGTCCAGGTGAGGTTACGACAACGGTTTAGGGGGAGCGTACGTGTGAGGGCGCTGGTTAGTGTGAGCGTACGGGTTAGGATTAGGGGACGGCTGAGGGGAAGGATTCGGGGAAGGGTTAGGGTTAGGGTTTGGGCTAGGGTTAGGGTTAGGGGACGGGGACGGTTTAGGGTCCAGGTGAGGGTACGACAACAGTTTAGGGGGAGTGTACGTGTGAGGGCACGGATTAGTGTGAGCGTACGGGTTAGGATTAGGAGACGGGTGAGGGGAAGGCTTCGTGGAAGGTTTAGGGTTAGGGTTCGGGCTAGGGTTAGGGTTAGGGGACGGGGAAGGTTTAGGGTCCAGGTGAGGGAACGACAACGCTTTAGGGGGAGCGTACGTGTGAGGGCGCGGGTTAGTGTGAGCGTACGGGTTAGGATTAGGGGACGGGTGATGGTAAGGCTTCGGGGAAGGGTTAGGGATAGGGTTCGGGCTAGGGTTAGGGGACAGGGACGCTTTAGGGTCCAGGTGAGGGTACGACAACGGTTTAGGGAGAGCGTACATGTGAGGGCGTGGGTTAGTGTGAGCGTACGGATTAGGAATAGGGGACGGGTGATGGGAAGGCTTCGGGGAAGGGTTAGGGTTAGGGTTCGGGCTAGGGTTAGGGTTAGGGGACGGGGACGGTTTAGGGTCCAGGTGAAGGTAGGACAACGGTTTAGGGGGAGCGTACTTGTGAGGGCGCGGGTTAGTGTGAGCGTACGGGTTAGGATTAGGGTACGGTTGGGGGAAGGCTTCGGGGAAGGGTTAGGGTTAGGGTTCAGGCTAGGGTTAGGATTAGGGGACGGGGACGGTTTAGGGTCCATGTGAGGGTACGACAACGCTTTAGGGGGAGCGTACGTGTGAGGGCACGGGTTAGTGTGAGCACACGGCTTAGGATTAGGGGACGGGTGAGGGGGAGGCTTCGGGGAAGGGTTAGGGTTAGGGTTCGGGCTAGGGTTAGGGTTAGAGAACGGGGACGGTTTAGGGTCCAGGTGAGGGTACGACAACGGTTTAGGGGGAGCATCCGTGTGAGGGCACGAGTTAGTGTGAGCCTACGGGTTAGGATTAGGGGAAGGGTGAGGGGAAGGCTTCGGGGAAGGATTAGGGTTAGGGTTCAGGCAAGGGTTATGGTTAGGGGACGGGGAAGGTTTAGGGTCCAGGTGAGGGTTCGACAACGGTTAGGGTTAGGGTTAGGGTTCGGGCTAGGGTTAGGGTTAGGGGACGGGGAAGGTTTAGGGTCCAGGTGAGGGAACGACAACGCTTTAGGGGGAGCGTACGTGTGAGGGCGCGGGTTAGTGTGAGCGTACGGGTTAGGATTAGGGGACGGGTGATGGTAAGGCTTCGGGGAAGGGTTAGGGATAGGGTTCGGGCTAGGGTTAGGGGACAGGGACGCTTTAGGGTCCAGGTGAGAGTACGACAACTGTTTAGGGGGAGCGTACATGTGAGGGCGTGGGTTAGTGTGAGCGTACGGTTTAGGAATAGGGGACGGGTGAGGGTAAGGCTTCGGGGAAGGGTTAGGGTTAGGGTTTGGGCTAGGGTTAGGGTTAGGGGACGGGGACGGTTTAGGGTCCAGGTGAAGGTACGACAACGGTTTAGGGGGAGCGTACTTGTGAGGGCGCGGGTTAGTGTGAGCGTACGGGTTAGGATTAGGGTACGGTTGGGGGAAGGCTTCGGGGAAGGGTTAGGGTTAGGGTTCAGGCTAGGGTTAGGTTTAGGGGACGGGGACGGTTTAGGGTCCATGTGAGGGTACGACAACGCTTTAGGGGGAGCGTACGTGTGAGGGCGCGGGTTAGTGTGAGCGTACGGGTTAGGATTAGGGGACGGGTGAGGGGAAGGCTTCGGGTAGGGTTAGGGTTAGGGTTCGGGCTAGGGTTAGGGTTAGGGGACGGGGACGGTTTAGGGTCCAAGTGAGGGTAAAACAATGGTTTAGGGGGAGCGTACGTGTGAGGGCGCGGGTTAGTGTGAGCGTACGGGTCAGGATTAGGAGACGGGTGAGGGGAAGGCTTCTGGGAAGGGTTAGGGTTAGGGTTCGGGCTAGGGTTAGGGATAGGGAACGGGGACGGTTTAGGGTCCAGGTGAGGGTACGACAACGGTTTAGGGGGAGCGTACGAGTCAGGGCGCGGGTTAGTGTGAGCGTACGGGTTAGGATTAGGGGACGGGTGAGGGGGAGGCTTCGGGGAAGGGTTAGGGTTAGGGTTCGGGCTAGGGTTAGGGTTAGGGGACGGGGACGGTTTAGGGTTCAGGTGAGGGTACGACAACGGTTTAGGGGGAGCGTACGTGTGAGGGCACGGGTTAGTGTGAGCGTACGGGTTTGGATTAGGGGACGGGTGAGGGGAAGGTTTCGGGGAATGGTTAGGGATAGGGTTCGGGCTAGGGTTAGGGTTAGGGGACGGGGACGGTTTAGGGTCCAGGTGAGGGTACGACAACGGTTTAAGGGGAGTATACATGAGAGCAGGTTAGTGTGAGCGTATGGGTTAGGATTAGGGGACGGTTGAGGGGAAGGCTTCGTGGAAGTGTTAGGGTTAGGGTTCGGGCTAGGGTCAGGGTTATGGGACGGGGACGGTTTAGGGTCCACGTGAGGGTACGACAACGCTTTAGGGGGAGCGTACGTGTGAGGGCGCGGGTTAGTGTGAGCGTACGGGTTAGGATTAGGGGACGGGTGAGGGTAAGGCTTCGGGGAAGGGTTGGGGATAGGGTTCGGGCTAGGGTTAGGGTTAGGGGACGCGGAAGGTTTAGGGTCCAGGTGAGGGTACGACAACGGTTTAGGGGGAGCGTATGGGTGAGGGCGCGGGTTAGTGTGAGCGTACCCGTTAGGATTAGGTGACGGGTGAGGGTAAGGCTTCGGGGAAGGGTTAGGGTTTGGGTTCGGGCTAGGGTTAGGGTTAGGGGACGGTGACGGTTTAGGGTACATGTGAGGGTACGACAACACTTTAGGGGGAGCGTACGTGTGAGGGCGCGGGTTAGTGTGAGCGTACGGGTTAGGATTAGGGGACGGGTGAGGGGAAGGCTTCGGGGAAGTGTTAGGGTTAGGGTTCGGACTAGGGTTAGGGTTAGGGGACGGGGACGGTGTAGGGTTCAGGTGAGGGTACGACAACGGTTTAGTGGGAGCGTACGTGTGAGGACGCGGGTTAGTGTGAGCGTACGGGTTAGGATTAGGGGACGGGTGAGGGGAAGGCTTCGGGGAAGGGTTAGGGTTAGGGTTCGGGCTAGGGTTAGTGTTAGGGGACGGGGATGGTTTAGCGTCCAGGTGAGGGTACGACAACGGTTTAGGGGGAGCGTACGTGTGAGGGCGCAGATTAGTGTGAGCGTACGGGTTAGGATTAGGGGCCGGGTGAGGGGAAGGCTTCGGGGAAGGGTTAGGGTTAGGGTTCGGGCTAGGGTTAGGGTTAGGGGACGGGGACGGTTTAGGGTCCAGGTGACGGTACGACAACGGTTTACGGGGAGCGCACGTGTGAGGGCGCGGGTTAGTGTGAGCGTACGGGTTATTATTAGGGGACGGGTGAGTGGAAGGCTTCGGGGAAGTGTTAGGGTTACGGTTCGGGCTAGGGTTAGGGTTAGGGGATGGGGACTTTTAGGGTCCAGGTGAGGGTATGACAACGGTTTAGGGGGAGCGTACGTGTGAGGGCGCGGGTTAGTGTGAGTGTACGGGTTAGGATTAGGGGACGGGTGAGGGGAAGGTTTCGGGGAAGGGTTAGGGTTAGGGTTCGCGTTAGGGTTAAGGGACGGGGACTGTTTAGGGTCCAGGTGAGGGTAAGACAACGGTTTAGGGGGAGCGTACGTGTGAGGGCGCGGATTAGTGTGAGCGTACGGGTTAGGATTAGGGGACGGGTGAGGGGAAGGCTTCGGGGAAGGGTTAGGGTTAGGGTTCGGGCTAGGGTTAGGGTTAGGGGACGGGGACGTTTTAGGGTGAGGTGAGGGTACGACAACGGTTCAGGGGGAGCGTATGTGTGGGGGCGTGGCTTAGTGTGAGCGTACGGGTTAGGATTAGGGGACGAGTGAGGGGAAGGCTTCGGGGAAGGGTTAGGGTTAGGGTTCGGGCTAGGGTCAGGGTTAGGGGACGGTGACGGTTTAGGGTCAAGATGAGGGTATGACAACGGTTTAGGGGGAGCATACGTGTGAGGGCGTGGGTTAGTGTGAGCTTACGGGTTAGGATTAGGGGCCGGGTGAGGGGAAGGCTTCGGGGAAGGGTTAGGGTTAGGGTTCGGGCTAGGGTTAGGGTTAGGGGATAGGGATGGTTTAGCGTCCAGGTGAGGGTACGACAACGGTTTAGGGGGAGCGTACGTGTGATGGCGCAGGTTAGTGTGAGTGTACGGATTAGGATTAGGGGACGGGTGACGGGAAGGCTTCGGGGAAGGGTTAGGGTTAGGGTTCGGGCTAGGGTTAGGGTTAGGGGACGGGGACGGTTTAGGGTCCAGGTGAGGGTACGACAACGGTTTAGGGGGAGCGTACGTGTGAGGGCGCGGGTTAGTGTGAGCGTACGGGTTAGGATTAGGGGACGGGTGAGGGGAAGGCTTCGGGGAAGGGTTAGGGTTAGGGTCCGGTCTAGGGTTAGGGTTAGGGGACGGGGACGGTTTAGGGTCCAGGTGAGGGTACGACAACGCTTTAGGGGGAGTGTACGTGTGAGGGCGCGGGTTAGTGTGAGCGTACGGGTTAGTATTAGGGGACGGGTGAGTGGAAGGCTTCGGGGAAGTGTTAGGTTTAGGGTTCGGGCTAGGGTTAGGGTTTCGGGATGGGGACTTTTAGGGTCCAGGTGAGGGTATGACAACGGTTTATGGGGAGCGTACGTGTGAGGGCGCGGGTTAGTGTGAGTGTACGGGTTAGGATTAGGGGACGGGTGAGGGGAATGCTTCGGGGAAGGGTTAGGGTTAGGGTTCGGGCTAGGGTTAGGGTTAGGGTATGAGGACGGTTTAGGGTCGAGGTGAGGGTACCACAACGGTTTAGGGGGAACGTACGTGTGAGGGTGCGGGTTAGTGTGATCGTACGGGTTAGGATTAGGGGACGGGTGAGAGGAAGGCTTCGGGGAAGGGTTAGGGTTAGGGTCTGGGCTAGGGTTAGCGTTAGGGGACGGGGACGGTTTAGGGTCAAGATGAGTGTACGACAACGGTTTAGGGGGAGCATACTTGTGAGGGCGTGGGTTAGTGTGAGCTTACGGGTTAGGATTAGGGCACGGGTGAGGGGAAGGCTTCGGGGAAGGGTTAGGGTTAGGGTTCGGGCTAGGGTTAGGGTTAGGATACGGGGACGGTTTAGGGTCCAGGTGAGGGTACGATAACGCTTTAGGGGGAGCGTACGTGTGAGGGCGCGGGTTAGTGTGAGCGTACGGGTTAGGATTAGGGGACGGGTGAGGGGAAGGCTTCTGGGAAGGGTTAGGGTTAGGGTTCGGGCTAGGGTTAGGGTTAGGGGACGGGGACGGTTTAGGGTCCAGGTGAGGGTACGACAACGCTTTAGTGGGAGCGTATGTGTGAGGGCGCGGGTTAGTGTGAGCGTACGGGTTCGGATTAGGGGATGGGTGAGGGGAAGGCTTCGGGGAAGTGTTAGGGTTAGTGTTCGGGCTAGGGTTAGGGTTAGGGGACGGGGACGGTTTAGGGTCCAGGTGAGCGTACGACAACGGTTTAGGGGGAGCGTATGTGTGAGGGCGCGGGTTAGTGTGACCGTATGGGTTACGATTAGGGGACTGGTGAGGGGAAGGCTTCGGGGAAGGGTTAGGGTTAGGGTTCGGGGTAGGGTTAGGGTTAGGGGACGGGGACGGTTTAGGGTCCAGGTGAGGGTACGACAATGGTTTAGGGGGAGCGTACGTGTGAGGGCGCGGGTTAGTGTGAGCGTACGGGTTAGGATTAGGGGACGGGTGAGGGGAAGGCTTCGGGGAAGGGTTAGGTTTAGGTTTCGGGCTAGGGTTAGGGTTAGGGGACGGGGACGGTTTAGGGTTCAGGTGAGGGTACGACAACGCTTTAGTGGGAGCGTATGTGTGAGGGCGTGGGTTAGTGAGAGCGTACGGGTTAGGATTAGGGGACGGGTGAGGGGAAGGCTTCGGGGAAGGGTTAGGGTTAGTGTTTGGGCTAGGGTTAGGGTTACGGGACGGGGACGGTTTAGGGTCTAGGTGAGGGTACGACAACGGTTTAGGGGGAGCGTTCGTGTGAGGGCGCGGGTTAGTGTGAGCGTATGGGTTAGGATTAGGGGACGGGTGAGGGGAAGGCTTCGGGGAAGGGTTAGGGTTTGGATTCGGGCTAGGGTTAGGGTTAGGGGACGGGGACGGTTTAGGGTCCAGGTGAGGGTACGACAACGGTTTAGGGGGAGCGTACGTGTGAGGGCGCGGGTTAGTGTGAGCGTACGTGTTAGGATTAGGGGACGGGTGAGGGGAAGGTTTCGGGGAATGGTTAGGGTTAGGGTTCGGGCTAGGGTTAGGGTTAGGGGACGGGGACGGTTTAGGGTCCAGGTGAGGGTACGCAACGGTTTAGGGGGAGCGTACGTGTGAGGGCCTGGGTTACTGTGAGCGTACGGGTTAGGATTAGGGGACGGGTGAGGGGAAGGCTTCGGGGAAGGGTTAGGGTTAGGGTTCGGGCTAGGGTTAGGGTTAGGGTACGGGGACGGTTTAGGGTCCAGGTGAGGGTACGACAACGCTTTAGGGGGAGCGTACGTGTGAGGGCGTGGGTTAGTGTGAGCGTACGGGTTAGGATTAGGGGAGGGGTGAGAGGAAGGCTTCGGGGAAGGGTTAGGGTTAGGTTTCGGGCTAGGTGTAGGGTTAGAGGACGGGGACGGTATAGGGTCCAGGTAAGGGTACGACAACGGTTTAGGGGGAGCGTACATGTGAGGGCGCGGCTTAGTGTGAGCGTTCGGTTCAGGATTACGGGACGGGTGAGGGGAAGGCTTCGGGGAAGTGTTAGTGTTAGGGTTCGGACTAGGGTTAGAGTTAGGGGACAGGGACGGTTTAGGGTCCAGGTGAGGGTACGACAACGGTTTAGGGGGATCGTACGTGTGAGGGCGCGGGTTATTGTGAATGTATGGGTTAGGATTAGGGGACAGGTGAAGGGAAGGCTTCGGGGAAGGTTTAGGGTTAAGGTTCGGGCTAGGTGTAGCGTAGGGGACGGGGCCGGTTTAGGGTCCAGGTGAGGGTACGACAACGGTTTAGGGGGAGCGTACATGTGAGGGCGAATGTTAGTGTGAGCGTACGGGTTAGGCTTAGGGTACGGGTGAGGGAAACGCTTCGGAGAGGGGTTAGGGTTAGGGTTCGGGCTAGGGTTAGGTTTAGGGTACGGGGACGGTTTACGGTCCAGGTGAGAGTACGACAATGGTTTAGGGGGAGAGTACGTGTGAGGGCGCAGGTTAGTGTGAGCGTACGGGTTAGGATTAGGGGATGGGTGAGGGTAAGGCTTCGGGGAAGGTTTAGGGTTAGGGTTCAGGTTAGGGGACAGGGACGGTTTAGGGTCCAGGTGAGGGTACGACAACGGTTTAGGGGGATCGTACGTGTGAGGGCGCTGGTTATTGTGAATGTACGGGTTAGGATTAGGGGACGGGTGAGGGGAAGGCTTCGGGGAAGTGTTAGGGTTAGGGTTCGGGCTAGGTGTAGCGTAGGGGACGGGGACGGTTTAGAGTCCAGGTGAGGGTACGACAATGGTTTAGGGGGAGCTTTCGTGTGAGGGCGCGGCTTAGTGTGAGCGTTCGGGTTAGGATTACGGGACGGGTGAGTGGAAGGCTTCGGGGAAGGGTTAGGGTTAGGGTTCAGACTAGGGTTAGGGTTAGGGGACAGGGACGGTTAAGGGTACAGGTGAGGGTTCGACAACGGTTTAGGGGGAGCGTACGTGTGAGGGCGAGTTTTTGTGTGAGCGTACGTGTTAGGATTAGGGGACGGGTGAGGGGAAGGCTTCGGGGAAGGGTTAGGGTTAGGGTTCGGGCTAGGGTTAGGGTTAGGGGACGGGGACGGTTTAGGGTCCAAGTGAGAGTACGACAACGGTTTAGGGGGAGCGTACGTGTGAGGGCCTGGGTTACTGTGAGCATACGGGTTAGGATTAGGAGACGGGTGAGGGGAAGGCTTCCTGGAAGGGTTAGGGTTAGGGTTCGGGCTAGGGTTAGGGTTAGGGGACGGGGACGGTTTAGGGTCCAGGTGATGGTATGACAACGGTTTAGGGGGAGCGTACGTGTGAGGGCGCGGGTTAGTGTGAGCGTACGGGTTAGGATTAGGGGACGGGTGAGGGGAAGGCTTCGGGGAAGGGTTAGTGTTAGGGTTAGGGCTAGGGCTAGGGTTAGGGATAGGGAACGAGGACGGTTTAGGGTCCAGGTGAGGATACGACAACGGTTTAGGGGGAGCGTACGTGTGAGGGCGCGGGTTAGTGTGAGCGTACGGGTTAGGATTAGGGGACGGGTGAGGGGAAGGCTTCGGGGAAGGGTTAGGGTTAGGGTTCGGGCTAGGGTTAGGGTTAGGGGACGGGGACGGTTTAGGGTCCAGGTGAGGGTACGACAACGCTTTAGGGGGAGCGTACGTGTGAGGGCGAGGGTTAGTGTGAGCGTACGGGTAAGGATTAGGGGACGGGTGAGGGGAAGGCTTCGGGGAAGTGTTAGGATTAGGGTTCGGGCTAGGGTTACGGTTAGGGGACAGGGACGGTTTAGGGTCCAGGTGAGGGTACGACAACGCTTTAGGGGGAGCGTACGTGTGAGGGCGCGGGTTAGTGTGAGCGTACGGGTTAGGATTAGGGGAGGGGTGAGAGGAAGGCTTCGGGGAAGGGTTAGGGTTAGGGTTCGGGCTAGGTGTAGGGTTAGGGGACGGGGACGGTATAGGGTCCAGGTAAGGGTACGACAACGGTTTAGTGGGAGCGTACATGTGAGGGCGCGGCTTAGTGTGAACGTTCGGGTTAGGATTACGGGACGGGTGAGGGGAAGGCTTCAGGGAAGGGTTAGGGTTAGGGTTCGGACTAGGGTTAGGGTTACGGGACAGGGACGGTTTAGGGTCCAGGTGAGGGTACGACAACGGTTTAGGGGGATCGTATGTGTGAGGGCGCGGGTTATTGTGAATGTACGGGTTAGGATTAGGGGACGGGTGAGGGGAAGGCTTCGGGGAAGTGTTAGGGTTAAGGTTAGGGCTAGGTGTAGCGTAGGGGATGGGGACGGTTTAGGGTCCAGGTGAGGGTACGACAACGGTTTAGGGGGAGCGTAAGTGAGAGCGGGTTAGTGTGAGCGTACAGGTTAGGATTAGGGGACGGCTGAGGGGAAGGCTTCGGGGAAGGGTTAGGGTTAGGGTTCGGGCTAGGGTTAGGGATAGCGAACGAGGACGGTTTAGGGTCCAGATGAGGGTACGACAACGGTTTAGTGGGAGCGTACGTGTGAGGGCGCGGGTTAGTGTGAGTGTACGGGTTAGGATTAGGGGACGGGTGAGGGGAAGGCTTCGGGGAAGGGTTAGGGTTAGGGTTCGGGCTAGGTTTAGTGTTAGGGGACGGGGACGGTTTAGGGTCCAGGTGATGGTACGACAACGCTTTAGGGGGAGCGTACGTGTGAGGGCGCGGGTTAGTGTGAGCGTACGGGTTAGGATTAGGGGACGGGTGACGGGAAGGCTTCGGGGAAGGGTTAGGGTTAGGGTTCGGGCTAGGGTTAGGGTTAGGGGACGGGGACGGTTTAGGGTCCAGGTGAGGGTACGACAACGGTTTAGGGGGAGCGTACGTGTGAGGGCGTGGGTTAGTGTGAGCGTACGGGTTAGGATTAGGGGACGGGTGAGGGGAAGGCTTCGGGGAAGGGTTAGGGTTAGGGTCCGGTCTAGGGTTAGGGTTAGGGGACGGGGACGGTTTAGGGTCCAGGTGAGGGTACGACAACGGTTTAGGGGCATCGTACGTGTGAGGGCGCGGGTTAGTGTGAGCGTACGGGTTAGGATTAGGGGACGGGTGAGGGGAAGGCTTCGGGGAAGGGTTAGGTTTAGGGTTCGGGCTAGGGTTAGGGTTAGGGGACGGGGACGGTTTAGGGTCCAGGTGAGGGTACGACAACGGTTTAGGGTGAGCGTACGTGTGAGGGCACGGTTTAGTGTGAGCGCACGGGTTAGGATTAGGGGACGGGTGAGGGGAAGTCTTCGGGGATGGGTTAGGGTAGGCTTCCGGCTAGGGTTAGGGTCAGGGTACGGGGACGGTTTAGGGTCCAGGTGAGGGTACGACAACGGTTTAGGGGGAGCGTACGTGTGAGGGCACGGGTTAGTGTGAGCGTACGGGTTAGGATTAGGGGACGGGTGAGGGGAAGGCTTCGGGGAAGTGTTAGGGTTAGGGTTTGGGCTAGGTTTAGGGTTAGGGGACTGGGACGGTTTAGCGTCCAGGTGAGGGTACGACAACTGTTTAGGGGGAGCGTACGTGTGAGGGCGTGTGTTAGTGTGAGTGTATGGGTTAGGATTAGGGGACGAGTGAGGGGAAGGCTTCGGGGAAGTGTTAGTGTTAGGGTTCGGCCTAGGGTTAGGGTTAGGGGACGGGGATGGTTTAGGGTCCAGGTGATGGTACGACAACGGTTTAGGGGGAGCTTACGTGTGAGGGCGCGTGTTAGTTTGAGCGTACGGGTTAGGATTAGGGTACGGGTGAGGGGAATGCTTCGGGGAAGGGTTAGGGTTAGGGTTCGGGCTAGGGTTAGGGGACGGGGACGGTTTAGGGTCCAGGTGAGGGTATGACAACGCTTTAGGGGGAGCGTACGTGTGAGGGCGCGTGTTAGTGTGAGCGTACGGGTTAGGATTAGAGGACGGGTGAGGAAAAGGCTTCAGGGTAGGGTTCGGGTTAGGGTTCGGGCTAGGGTTAGGGTTAGGGGACGGGGACAGTTTAGGGTCCAAGTGAGGGTACAACAATGGTTTAGGGGGAGCGTACGTGTGACGGCGCGGGTTAGTGTGAGCGTACGGGTTAGGATTAGGAGACGGGTGAGGGGAAGGCTACGGGGAAGGGTTAGGGTTAGGGTTCGGGCTAGGGTTAGGGTTAGGTTTAGGGGACGGGGACGGTTTAGGGTCCAGGTGATGGTACGACAACGGTTTAGGGGGAGCGTACGTGTGAGGGCGCGGGTTAGTGTGAGCGTACGGGTTAGGATTAGGGGACGGGTGAGGGGAAGGCTTCGGGGAAGGGTTAGTGTTAGGGTTAGGGCTAGGGTTAGGGATAGGGAACGAGGACGGTTTAGGGTCCAGGTGAGGATACGACAACGGTTTAGGGGGAGCGTACGTGTGAGGGCGCGGGTTAGTGTGAGCGTACGGGTTAGGATTAGGGGACGGGTGAGGGGAAGGCTTCGGGGAAGGGTTAGGGTTAGGGTTCGGGCTAGGGTTAGGGTTAGGGGACGGGGACGGTTTAGGGTCCAGGTGAGGGTACGACAACGCTTTAGGGGGAGCGTACGTGTGAGGGCGAGGGTTAGTGTGAGCGTACGGGTAAGGATTAGGGGACGGGTGAGGGGAAGGCTTCGGGGAAGTGTTAGGATTATGGTTCGGGCTAGGGTTACGGTTAGGGGACAGGGACGGTTTAGGGTCCAGGTGAGGGTACGACAACGCTTTAGGGGGAGCGTACGTGTGAGGGCGCGGGTTAGTGTGAGCGTACGGGTTAGGATTAGGGGAGGGGTGAGAGGAAGGCTTCGGGGAAGGGTTAGGGTTAGGTTTCGGGCTAGGTGTAGGGTTAGGGGACGGGGACGGTATAGGGTCCAGGTAAGGGTACGACAACGGTTTAGTGGGAGCGTACATGTGAGGGCGCGGCTTAGTGTGAGCGTTTGGGTTAGGATTACGGGACGGATGAGGGGAAGGCTTCGGGGAAGGGTTAGGGTTAGGGTTCGGACTAGGGTTAGGGTTACGGGACAGGGACGGTTTAGGGTCCAGGTGAGGGTACGACAACGGTTTAGGGGGATCGTACGTGTGAGGGCGCGGGTTATTGTGAATGTACGGGTTAGGATTAGGGGACGGGTGAGTGGAAGGCTTCGGGGAAGGGTTAGGGTTAAGGTTCGGGCTAGGTGTAGCGTAGGGGACGGGGACGGTTTAGGGTCCAGGTGAGGGTACGACAACGGTTTAGGGGGAGCGTAAGTGAGAGCGGGTTAGTGTGAGCGTACAGGTTAGGATTAGGGGACGGCTGAGGGGAAGGCTTCGGGGAAGGGTTAGGGTTAGGGTTCGGGCTAGGGTTAGGGATAGCGAACGAGGACGGTTTAGGGTCCAGGTGAGGGTACGACAACGGTTTAGTGGGAGCGTACATGTGAGGGCGCGGGTTAGTGTGAGTGTACGGGTTAGGATTACGGGACGGGTGAGGGGAAGGCTTCGGGGAAGGGTTAGGGTTAGGGTTCGGGCTAGGGTTAGTGTTAGGGGACGGGGACGGTTTAGGGTCCAGGTGATGGTACGACAACGCTTTAGGGGGAGCGTACGTGTGAGGGCGCGGGTTAGTGTGAGCGTACGGGTTAGGATTAGGGGACGGGTGACGGGAAGGCTTCGGGGAAGGGTTAGGGTTAGGGTTCGGGCTAGGGTTAGGGTTAGGGGACGGGGACGGTTTAGGGTCCAGGTGAGGGTACGCAACGGTTTAGGGGGAGCGTACGTGTGAGGGCCTGGGTTACTGTGAGCGTACGGGTTAGGATTAGGGGACGGGTGAGGGGAAGGCTTCGGGGAAGGGTTAGGGTTAGGGTTCGGGCTAGGGTTAGGGTTAGGGGACAGGGACGGTTTAGGGTCCAGGTGAGGGTACGACAACGCTTTAGGGGGAGCGTACGTGTGAGGGCGCGGGTTAGTGTGAGCGTACGGGTTAGGATTAGGGGAGGGGTGAGAGGAAGGCTTCGGGGAAGGGTTAGGGTTAGGTTTCGGGCTAGGTGTAGGGTTAGAGGACGGGGACGGTATAGGGTCCAGGTAAGGGTACGACAACGGTTTAGGGGGGCGTACATGTGAGGGCGCGGCTTAGTGTGAGCGTTCGGGTCAGGATTACGGGACGGGTGAGGGGAAGGCTTCGGGGAAGTGTTAGTGTTAGGGTTCGGACTAGGGTTAGAGTTAGGGGACAGGGACGGTTTAGGGTCCAGGTGAGGGTACGACAACGGTTTAGGGGGATCGTACGTGTGAGGGCGCGGGTTATTGTGAATGTATGGGTTAGGATTAGGGGACGGGTGAAGGGAAGGTTTCGGGGAAGGTTTAGGGTTAAGGTTCGGGCTAGGTGTAGCGTAGGGGACGGGGACGGTTTAGGGTCCAGGTGAGGGTACGACAACGGTTTAGGGGGAGCGTACGTGTGAGGGCGAATGTTAGTGTGAGCGTACGGGTTAGGCTTAGGGTACGGGTGAGGGAAACGCTTCGGAGAGGTGTTAGGGTTAGGGTTCGGGCTAGGGTTAGGTTTAGGGGACGGGGACGGTTTACGGTCCAGGTGAGAGTACGACAATGATTTAGGGGGAGAGTACGTGTGAGGGCGCAGGTTAGTGTGAGCGTACGGGTTAGGATTAGGGGATGGGTGAGGGTAAGGCTTCGGGGAAGGTTTAGGGTTAGGGTTCGGGTTAGGGGACAGGGATGGTTTAGGGTCCAGGTGAGGGTACGACAACGGTTTAGGGGGATCGTACGTGTGAGGGCGCTGGTTATTGTGAATGTACGGGTTAGGATTAGGGGACGGGTGAGGGGAAGGCTTCGGGGAAGTGTTAGGGTTAGGGTTCGGGCTAGGTGTAGCGTAGGGGACGGGGACGGTTTAGAGTCCAGGTGAGGGTACGACAATGGTTTAGGGGGAGCTTTCGTGTGAGGGCGCGGCTTAGTGTGAGCGTTCGGGTTAGGATTACGGGACGGGTGAGGGGAAGGCTTCGGGGAAGGGTTAGGGTTAGGGTTCGGACTAGGGTTAGGGTTAGGGGACAGGGACGGTTAAGGGTACAGGTGAGGGTTCGACAACGGTTTAGGGGGAGCGTACGTGTGAGGGCGAGTTTTTGTGTGAGCGTACGTGTTAGGATTAGGGGACGGGTGAGGGGAAGGCTTCGGGGAAGGGTTAGGGTTAGGGTTCAGGCTAGGGTTAGGGTTAGGGGACGGTGACAGTTTAGGGTCCAAGTGAGAGTACGACAACGGTTTAGGGGGAGCGTACGTGTGAGGGCCTGGGTTACTGTGAGCATACGGGTTAGGATTAGGAGACGGGTGAGGGGAAGGCTTCCTGGAAGGGTTAGGGTTAGGGTTCGGGCTAGGGTTAGGGTTAGGGGACGGGGACGGTTTAGGGTCCAGGTGAGGGTACGACAACGCTTTAGGGGGAGCGTACGTGTGAGGGCGAGGGTTAGTGTGAGCGTACGGGTAAGGATTAGGGGACGGGTGAGGGGAAGGCTTCGGGGAAGTGTTAGGATTAGGGTTCGGGCTAGGGTTACGGTTAGGGGACAGGGACGGTTTAGGGTCCAGGTGAGGGTACGACAACGCTTTAGGGGGAGCGTACGTGTGACGGCGCGGGTTAGTGTGAGCGTACGGGTTAGGATTAGGGGAGGGGTGAGAGGAAGGCTTCGGGGAAGGGTTAGGGTTAGGTTTCGGGCTAGGTGTAGGGTTAGGGGACGGGGACGGTATAGGGTCCAGGTAAGGGTACGACAACGGTTTAGTGGGAGCGTACATGTGAGGGCGCGGCTTAGTGTGAGCGTTCGGGTTAGGATTACGGGACGGGTGAGGGGAAGGCTTCGGGGAAGGGTTAGGGTTAGGGTTCGGACTAGGGTTAGGATTACGGGACAGGGACGGTTTAGGGTCCAGGTGAGGGTACGACAACGGTTTAGGGGGATCGTACGTGTGAGGGCGCGGGTTATTGTGAATGTACGGGTTAGGATTAGGGGACGGGTGAGGGGAAGGCTTCGGGGAAGGGTTAGGGTTAAGTTTCGGGCTAGGTGTAGCGTAGGGGACGGGGACGGTTTAGGGTCCAGGTGAGGGTACGACAACGGTTTAGGGGGAGCGTAAGTGAGAGCGGGTTAGTGTGAGCGTACAGGTTAGGATTAGGGGACGGCTGAGGGGAAGGCTTCGGGGAAGGGTTAGGGTTAGGGTTCGTGCTAGGGTTAGGGATAGCGAACGAGGACGGTTTAGGGTCCAGGTGAGGGTACGACAACGGTTTAGTGGGAGCGTACGTGTGAGGGCGCGGGTTAGTGTGAGTGTACGGGTTAGGATTAGGGGACGGGTGAGGGGAAGGCTTCGGGGAAGGGTTAGGGTTAGGGTTCGGGCTAGGGTTAGTGTTAGGGGACGGGGACGGTTTAGGGTCCAGGTGATGGTACGACAACGCTTTAGGGGGAGCGTACGTGTGAGGGCGCGGGTTAGTGTGAGCGTACGGGTTAGGATTAGGGGACGGGTGACGGGAAGGCTTCGGGGAAGGGTTAGGGTTAGGGTTCGGGCTAGGGTTAGGGTTAGGGGACGGGGACGGTTTAGGGTCCAGGTGAGGGTACGACAACGGTTTAGGGGGAGCGTACGTGTGAGGGCGCGGGTTAGTGTGAGCGTACGGGTTAGGATTAGGGGACGGGTGAGGGGAAGGCTTCGGGGAAGGGTTAGGGTTAGGGTCCGGTCTAGGGTTAGGGTTAGGGGACGGGGACGGTTTAGGGTCCAGGTGAGGGTACGACAACGGTTTAGGGGCAGCGTACGTGTGAGGGCGCGGGTTAGTGTGAGCGTACGGGTTAGTATTAGGGGACGGGTGAGGGGAAGGCTTCGGGGAAGAGTTAGGGTTAGGGTTCGGCCTAGGGTTAGGGTTAGGGGACAGCGACGGTTTAGGGTCCAGGTGAGGGTACAACAACGGTTTATGGGGAGCGTACGTGTGAGGGTGCGGGTTTGTGTGAGCGTACGCGTTAGGATTAGGGGACGGGTTAGGGGAAGGCTTCGGGGAAGGGTTAGGTTTAGGGTTCGGGCTAGGGTTAGGGTTAGGGGACGGGGACGGTTTAGGGTCCAGGTGAGGGTACGACAACGGTTTAGGGTGAGAGTACGTGTGAGGGCACGGTTTAGTGTGAGCGCACGGGTTAGGATTAGGGGACGGGTGAGGGGAAGTCTTCGGGGATGGGTTAGGGTAGGCTTCCGGCTAGGGTTAGGGTTAGGGTACGGGGACGGTTTAGGGTCCAGGTGAGGGTACGACAACGGTTTAGGGGGAGCGTACGTGTGAGGGCGCGGGTTAGTGTGAGCGTACGGGTTAGGATTAGGGGACGGGTGAGGGGAAGGCTTCGGGGAAGTGTTAGGGTTAGGGTTTGGGCTAGGTTTAGGGTTAGGGGACTGGGACGGTTTAGCGTCCAGGTGAGGGTACGACAACTGTTTAGGGGGAGCGTACGTGTGAGGGCGTGGGTTAGTGTGAGTGTATGGGTTAGGATTAGGGGACGAGTGAGGGGAAGGCTTCGGGGAAGTGTTAGTGTTAGGGTTCGGCCTAGGGTTAGGGTTAGGGGACGGGGATGGTTTAGGGTCCAGGTGATGGGACGACAACGGTTTAGGGGGAGCTTATGTGTGAGGGCGCGTGTTAGTTTGAGCGTACGGGTTAGGATTAGGGTACGGGTGAGGGGAAGGCTTCGGGGAAGGGTTAGGGTTAGGGTTCGGGCTAGGGTTAGGGGACGGGGACGGTTTAGGGTCCAGGTGAGGGTATGACAACGCTTTAGGGGGAGCATACGTGTGAGGGCGCGGGTTAGTGTGAGCGTACGGGTTAGGATTAGGGGACGGGTGAGGAGAAGGCTTCAGGGTAGGGTTCGGGTTAGGGTTCGGGCTAGGGTTAGGGTTAGGGGACGGGGACAGTTTAGGGTCCAAGTGAGGGTACAACAATGGTTTAGGGGGAGCGTTCGTGTGACGGCGCGGGTTAGTGTGAGCGTACGGGTTAGGATTAGGAGACGGGTGAGGGGAAGGCTACGGGGAAGGGTTAGGGTTAGGGTTCGGGCTAGGGTTAGGGTTAGGGGACGGGGACGGTTTAGGGTCCAGGTGAGGGTACGGCAACGGTTTAGGGGGAGCGTACGTGTGAGGGCGCGGGTTAGTGTGAGCGTACGGGTTAGGATTAGGGGACGGGTGAGGGGAAGGCTTCGGGGAAGGGTTAGGGGTAGGGTTCGGGCTAGAGTTAGGGTTAGGGGAAGGGGACAGTTTAGGGTCCAGGTGAGGGTACGACAATGCTTTAGGGGGAGCGTACGTGTGAGGGCGCGGGTTAGTGTGAGCGTACGGGTTAGGATTAGGGGACGTGTGAGGTGAAGGCTTCGGGGAACGGTTAGGGTTAGGGTTCAGGCTAGGGTTAGGGTTAGGGGACGGGGACGGTTTAGGGTCCAGGTGAGGGTACGACAACGGTTTAGGGGGAGCGTACGTGTGAGGGCCTGGGTAGTGTGAGCGTACAGGTTAGGATTAGGGGACAGGTGAGGTTAAAGCTTCGGTGAAGGTTTAGGGTTAGGGTTTGGACTAGGGTTAGGGTTAGGGGACGGGGATGGTTTAGGATCCAAGTGAGGGTACGACAACGGTTTAGGGGGAGCGTACGTGTGAGGGCACGGGTCAGTGTGAGCGTATGTGTTAGGATTAGGGGACGGGTTAGGGGAAGGCTTCGGGGAAGGGTTAGGGTTAGGGTTCGGTCTAGGGTTAGGGTTAGGGGATGGGGACGGTTTAGGGTCCAGGTGAGGGTACGACAACGGTTTAGGGGGAGCGTACGTGTGAGGGCGCGGGTTAGTGTGAGCGTACGGGTTAGGATTAGGGGATGGGTGAGGGGAAGGCTTCGTGGAAGGGTTAGGGTTAGGGTTCGGGCTAGGGATAGGGTTAGGGGACGGGGACGGTTTAGGGTCAAGGTTAGTGTACGACAACGGTTTAGGGGGAGCGTACATGTGAGGGCCTGGGTTTGTGTGAGCTTACAGTTTAGGATTAGGGGACGGGTGAGGGGAGGCTTCGGGGAAGGGTTAGGGTTAGTGTTCGGTCTAGGGTTAGGGTTAGGGGATGGGGACGATTTAGGGTCCAGGTGAGGGTACGACAACGGTTTAGGGGGAGTGTACTTGTGAGGGCGCAGGATAGTGTGAGCGTACTGGTTAGGATTAGGGGACGGTTGAGGGTAAGGCTTCGGGGAAGGGTTAGGGTTAGGGTTCGGGCTAGGGTTAGGGTTAGGGGATGGGGACGGTTTAGGGTCCAGGTGAGGTACAACGGTTTAGGGGGAGCGTACATGTGAGGGCCTGGGTAGTGTGAGCGTACAGGTTAGGATAAGGGGACGGGTGAGGGTAAAGCTTCGGGGAAGGGTTAGGGTTAGGGTTTGTACTAGGGTTAGGGTTAGGGGACGGGGACGGTTTAGGATCCAAGTGAGGGTACGACAACGGTTTAGGGGGAGCGTACGTGTGAGGGCACGGGTCAGTGTGAGCGTACGTGTTAGGTTTAGGGGACGGGTGAGGGTAAGGCTTCGGGGAAGGGTTAGGGTTACTGTTCGGGCTAGGGTTAGGGTTAGGGGACGGGGCCGGTTTAGGGTCCAGGTGAGGGTACGACAACGGTTTAGGAGGAGCGTACGTGTGAGGGCGCGGGTTAGTGGGAGCGTACGGGTTAGGATTAGGGGACGGGTGAGGGGAAGGCTTCGTGGAAGGGTTAGGGTTAGGGTTCGGGCTAGGTATAGGGTTAGGGGACGGGGACGGTTTAGGGTCCAGGTGAGAGTACGACAACGGTTTAGGGGGAGCCTACATGTGAGGGCGTGGGTTAGTGTGAGCGTACAGTTTAGGATTAGGGGACGGTTGAGGGTAAGGCTTCGGGGAAGTGTTAGGGTTCGGGCTTGGGTTAGGGTTAGGGGACGGGGACGGTTTAGGGTCCAGGTGAGGGTACGACAACGGTTTAGGGGGAGCGTACGTGTGAGGGCGCGTGTTAGTGTGAGCGTACGGGTTAGGATTACGGTCGGGTGAGTGGAAGGCTTCGGGGAAGGGTTAGGGTTAGGGTTCGGGCTAGGGATAGGGTTAGGGGACGGGGAAGGTTTAGGGTCCAGGTGAGGGTACGACAATGGTTTAGGGGGAGCGTACGAGTGAGGGCGCAGTTTAGTGTGAGCGTACGCGTTTGGATTAGGGGACGGGTGAGGGGAAGGCTTCGGGGAAGTGTTAGGGTTAGGGTTCGGGCTAGGGTTAGGGTTAGGGGACGGGGACGGTTTAGGGTCCAGGTGAGGGTACGACAACGGTTTAGGGGGAGCGTACGTGTGAGGGCGCGGGTTACTGTGAGCGTACGGGTTAGGATTAGGGGACGGGTGAGGGGAAGGCTTCGGGGAAGGGTTAGGGTTAGGGTTCGGGCTAGGGTTAGGGTTAGGGGACGGGGACGGTTTAGGGTCCAGGTGATGGTACGACAACGCTTTAGGGGGAGCGTACGAGTGAGGGAGCGGTTTAGTGTGAGCGCACGGGTTATGATTAGGGGACGGGTGAGCGGAAGGCTTCGGGGAAGTGTTAGGGTAGGCTTCTGGCTAGGGTTAGGGTTAGGGTACGGGGACGGGTTAGGGTACAGGTGAGGGTACGACAACGGTTTAGGGGGAGCGTACGTGTGAGGGCGCGGGTTAGTGTGAGCGTACGGGTTAGGATTAGGGGACGGGTGAGGGGAAGGCTTCGGAGAAGGGTTAGGTTTAGGGTTTCGGTTAGGTTTAGGGTTAGGGGACGGGGACGGTTTAGCGTCCAGGTGAGGGTACGACAACTGTTTAGGGGGAGCGTACGTGTTAGGGCGTGGGTTAGTGTGAGCGTACGGGTTAGGATTAGGGGACGAGTGAGGGGAAGGCTTCGGCGAAGTGTTAGTGTTAGGGTTCGGCCTAGGATTAGGGTTAGGGGACGAGGACGGTTTAGGGTCCAGGTGATGGTACGACAACGGTTTAGGGGGAGCTTACGTGTGAGGGCGCGTGTTAGTTTGAGCGTACGGTTTAGGATTAGGGTACGGGTGAGGGGAAGGCTTCGGGGAAGGGTTAGGGTTAGGGGACGGGGACGGTTTAGGGTCCAGGTGAGGGTACGACAACGCTTTAGGGGGAGCGTACGTGTGAGGGCGCGGGTTAGTGTGAGAGTACGGGTTAGGATTAGGAGACGGGTGAGGGGAAGGCTTCGGGGAAGGGTTAGGGTTAGGGTTCGGGCTAGGGTTAGGGTTAGGGGACGGGGACGGTTTAGGGTCCAGGTGAGGGTACGACAACGGTTTAGGGGGACTGTACGTGTGAGGGCGCGGGGTAGTGTGAGCGTACGGGTTAGGATTAGGGGACGGGTGAGGGGAAGGCTTCGGGGAAGGGTTAGGGTTAGGGTTCGAGCTAGGGTTAGGGTTAGGGGACGGGGACGGTTTAGGGTCCAGGTGAGGGTATGACAACGGTTTAGGGGGAGCGTACGTGTGAGGGCGCGTGTTAGTGTGAGCGTACGGGTTAGGATTAGGGGACGGGTGAGGAGAAGGCTTCGGGGTAGGGTTCTGGTTAGGCTTCGGGCTAGGGTTAGGGTTAGGGGACGGGGACGGTTTAGGGTCCAGGTGAGGGTACGACAACGGTTTAGGGGGAGCGTACGTGTGAGGGCGCGTGTTAGTGTGAGCGTACGGAATAGGATTAGCGGACGGGTGAGGAGAAGGCTTCAGGGTAGGGTTCGAGTTAGGGTTCGGGCTAGGGTTAGGGTTAGGGGACGGGGACGGTTTAGGGTCCAAGTGAGGGTACAACAATGGTTTAGGGGGAGCGTAAGTGTGAGGGCACGGGTTAGTGTGAGAGTACGGGTTAGGATTAGGAGACGGGTGAGGGGAAGGCTTCGGGGAACGGTTAGGGTTAGGGTTCGGGCTAGGGTTAGGGTTAGGGGACGGGGACCGTTTAGGGTCCAGGTGAGGGTACGACAACGGTTTAGGGGGAGCGTACGAGTGAGGGCGCGGGTTAGTGTGAGCGTACGGTTAGGATTAGGGGACGGGTGAGGGGAAGGCTTCGGGGAAGGTTTAGGGTTAGGGTTCGGGCTAGGGTTAGGGTTAGGGGACGGGGACGGTTTAGGGTCCAGGTGAGGGTACGACAACGGTTTAGGGGGAGCGTACGTGTGAGGGCGCGGGTTAGTGTGAGCGTACGGGTTAGGATTAGGGGACGGGTGAGGGGAAGGCTTCGGGGAAGGGTTAGGGTTAGGGTTCGGGTCAGGGTTAGGGTTAGGGGACGGGGACGGTTTAGGGTCCAGGTGAGGGTACTACAACGGTTTAGTGGGAGTGTACGTGTGAGGGCGCGGGTTAGTGAGAGCGTTCGGGTTAGGATTAGGGGACGGGTGAGGGGAAGGCTTCGGGGAAGGGTTAGGGTTAGGGTTCGATCTAGGGTTAGAGTTAGGGGACGGGGACGGTTTAGGGTCCAGGTGAGGGTACGACAACGGTTTAGGGGGAGCGTACGTGTGAGAGCCCGGTTTAGTGTGAGCGTACGGGTTAGGATTAGGGGACGGGTGTGCTGAAGGCTTCGGGGAAGGGTTAGGGTTAGGGTTCGGGCTAGGGTTAGGGTTAGGGGACGGGGACGGTTTAGGGTCCAGGTGAGGGTACGACAACGGTTTAGGGGGAACGTACGTGTGAGGGCGCGGGTTAGTGTGAGCGTACGGGTTAGGATTATGGGTCGGGTGAGGGGAAGGCTTCGGGGAAGGGTTAGGGTTAGGTTTCGGGCTAGGGTTAGGGTTAGGGGACGGGGACGGTTTAGGGTCCAGGTGAGGGTACGACAACGGTTTAGGGGGAGCGTACGTGTGAGGGCGCGGGTTAGTGTGAGCGTACGGCTTAGGATTAGGGGACGGGTGAGGGGAAGGCTTCGGGGAAGGGTTAGGGTTAGGGTTCGGGCTAGGGTTAGGGTTAGGGGACGGGGACGGTTTAGGGTCCAGGTGAGTGTCTGACAACGGTTTAGGGGGAGCGTACATGTGAGCGCGCGGGTTAGTGTGAGTGTACGGGTTAGGATTAGGAGACGGGTGAGGGGAAGGCTTCGGGGAAGGGTTAGGTTTAGGGTTCGGGCTAGGGTTAGGGTTAGGGTACGGGGACGGTTTAGTGTCCAGGTGAGTGTACGACAACGGTTTAGGGGGAGCGTACGTGTGAGGGCGTGGGTTAGTGTGAGCGTATGGGTTAGGATTAGGGGACGGGTGAGGGGAAGGCTTCTGGGAAGGGTTAGGTTTAGGGTTCGGGCTAGGGTTAGTGTTAGGGGACGGGGACGGTTTAGGGTCAAGGTGAGGATACGACAACGGTTTAGGGGGAGCGTACATGTGAGGGCGCGGGTTAGTGTGAGCGTACGGGTTATGATTAGGGGACGGGTGAGGGGAAGGCTTCGGGGAAAGGTTAGGGTTAGGGTTCCGGCTAGGGTTAGGGTTAGGGGACGGGGACGGTTTAGGGTCCAGGTGAG